>NC_139256.1:22334405-23534405 GCF_977018435.1 Lepisma saccharinum | reverse complement strand
AAATATTAATTCCATTTGTTTTTGTTGATACACGCATTGGCATATTTAGCGGGCAACAGGGGCACGTGAACCCCAAAAAGCTATAACTAACTATTATGGCATCGTTATATTCCAACGATTAAAAATGTTCGAGCATCATAAAATAAAATCCTTCAACAATATTATTTTCCAGAATGTCTAAGTATACAAGCACGAAGTTTAGCACAAATAGGCTAATCGGTACTGGATCTATTTGAAACGTGTCCGCCACAGAAAATTGAATCCGAGACCATTTGGTTACAGGTCGATAATACACATCAGTCAGAAGCAGTGATGTGCCGTAGACTATAAGTTTACGTCTACATGCGTTGTCTGCACGTAATCTACGCGTAGATTACATTGGGTTGTAGTTTACATAGACTACGTAGACAATATAAAGTGCATTAAAATTAATTTTCAAGGGTTTCATGAAAGGAAAGTGACATTTTCAACTATATTGGTTCCTAACGAAATGAAAAGAATCCTATTTACAACAAAATTTCTCTTCTCTTCTTATCAACTATGGAAGATGATAAAATGCAAAAAACAACAACAGATGGCAGTCGTGAGGCAAGAGTGGTCTTTTCCCCATAAAACACTAGAATATTTCCTATATTAGGTTTCTTCCTAGGTGAGAAATTGTTCGAATTTGGAAGAAAGAGTATGAAAAGTACTCCTCACACATCAGCAACTGCTACGTAGTATTATTTTCTTTTAATTCCACGGCGCCCTTTGCTAAATTATCACCTTTCGCCATGTTGTTTACATAGATTACGTAGTCTACGAGTAGAATGTAGTCTATCGTTGTTTATGCGTAGACGCACATCACTGGTCAGAAGCGATGACTGCGAAACCATTTTGCCTCCCACACCCCCCCCCCCCCTTCGGAGAACAGTTTAAGGGTGTTTTACCTATAAAATCTTTTTCGAGCAGGCCTCATCTCCAGGAAGGTATCAACTCGAAACAAGCCTCGGCACCTATCGACCTGGTGGGTGAGAATGAGTCGACCCAAGGACTTAATACACTTTCTTGCTCCCACAAAATAGGCAACAGTTAGGCTGGACAGTTCAATGAATTAACCGATCTGTAATGGTTGGAAGAACGTTTAAAGGTGTCCGAAGCAACACGCAACACACATATGGCATGGAAGCGAACCAATGAACAGCAACGTTTCACACCGTAGGTACACGATAGGCCGTACAATCCCGCGTTCGCTTGATAAAATCCTCAAGCACCACGTGTCGCGTTAATTCTCCCTAAGAAGGATCTATACAAATCGAGTCTCGTAATTTTTGCAGAAGTTTCTAAGTAAGTTAGATACTCACACGTAAATAAATATAATGATAATTGAGCCTGAAGGGGCTACAGCTTCTCCGAAATTGTGAGAAAATGAACATTTTAAAACAAAAGTAGTGAAGAACTCGGAAAAGATCAGTGTTAAATGCAAACTGGCCTTAAAATGATCCCCGATTGCTGTTTTTGAGGGTGGAAAGTGCCAAATATAGAAGATATCTTATTGTGTATGATGCCCCCTAGAAAGCTGCTATGCACTATCCACTTATACAATTCCAGCCCCTTCCGAAAATATATCGTACGCCAGTGTTCTGAATCGACCTCGGATCCTGTTTGTTGCCTTCTTACTGCTACTATAGACAATAAACTGGTTACGTCGATTATTTTACAAAATATTCTGTGGATTGTTACACTGTATGACACTCGACAAACAAAAAAAAAACCTTGAGTAATGAACAATTTCTTCAATTACAGTATCACTAATGTTTCATTTTAATGTTCATATTGTTTTATCGAGGTTGTAAGTTCTTTACAATACAATTAATTGAATTGTTGTTTTAAGTCCACTTTATGCACAGAAAGGCTAATCGGGTTTGAAACTTCAGTTTAAAGTGGGATCCGAACCACTATGTGGCTCCACCGGGTATCGAACCCGGGACCCCTTGATTCAAGACGACGACGCTACCACTGCACCATCGGGGAGGCCTTTACATTACATAACAAAGATCTCTTAATGACTATGGTAATAATAAATAATAACCCGTGGTTCGACAGCCCTTGAAGGGCCTAGGCCTATTTCCCGACTGCCAGTCTCCCTCCCACAATTCCACCTAGAGGTGTGGAGATCTTCAACCAGTAATGGGGTGACGTGGGGCCAGCACGTCGAAACATCAGCCGTTATAGAAGATTTTTATGACCGGGTTACGCTACTCACTCGTAGCTCTGCCGGTTCTATACACAGGCCGAGAACCCAGGCGGACTCGAACCCATGTCGTCCCGCAATCGGAGCCCAAAGCACAGCGCCTTACGGCCACGGAGGACAACGAATGACTATGGTACGGAACCAACTGTTGGGGGGGGGGGGGCTTTACCTCCCCGCACGCACCCTTGCAACGGAGGATCTGCTGAGCCCTTACGACCGCCACTGAGCACAGAAACCTCGCCTTCTTTCCTAAACATCAGGTTTTTTCTGCACCAGATATCAATTATGTCCGTCACAGTTAGTTAGATTGTTAGATTGTGCTTGAAGATTGGGTACAAAATAATAGAAATGAAAAGGTCGACAACTCTCACATGTACATGTTAGCAGACATTATATTGTCGTAGACATGATTGTAACGTAGAAACAACCTTCTGGAGGTTTCTAATTCGAAAAACAGTCTTTCGTGTTAAAACGTTAAGTATAACACCACCTCATGCTTTGACACTATCGATGATTGAGTACAAATTTGTGTATGCCGTTTTTATTTCCTTCTACATTATAAAGGAATCATAATGTTTAGGTTTTGTGAAAGCTACAGAAAGAAAAGCCTATTGCATACATAATTTTCACTTTTAATGTAAATAAAATCAATTAATTATTGCACGTTACGCTGATAATTTGCTTTACGATGTTTTCTCAACTCCTGATGGTTTAAAATAATATACTCCCTCTGTGCCATAATTATAGTCTGGTATGCCAAAATGGTAACTTTTTATTTAGGTTCTTTTGGATACTTGAGCGGCCAATTTGTACTTATCCTTGAGTAATAACGTTGTATGACACATTCCCGTGTTTCATTTCCTTCTTCTGTATACACCAATGTCACAGTTTGAATATCAGACAATTATTATGGGACAACAAACATAAGTGTACCGGACAATAATTATGGGACAGAGGAATTAACACAATAATATTGCAAAATTCGAAAATTACTTAGCATATATTTGTAATAAAGTGCTAAAAATGTTTGGGAGCATCGTTCTTTTATTGCAAGTTTTTCGAGTTCGGCAAATAAGATTTTAAAATAAATTTAATTCGCACCTGTGACATGACGTGCTTGTGCCTGTGGGAAAATATTAGTCAATTAATTAATAATTACTGCAAATTCCAATTCATGGAAGATGTCTAAAGATGACATCAGTTACCCTCTCATCCATCCCCTAATTAAGCCGCCATTATTACATTTAAACCAGAACAAAGAAATCATTTAGATAATAAAGAGCAAAGTTAACAAACCGAAGTTTTTCTCATTGAGGTACACCTATGTCCAAGGAGTCTTACCACTCCTGCCATCTCCCGGTTTTGCTCTGAACTTGATGCAGAAACTTTCCAGTTCCTTTTTACTCTCTTAATTGGCGTTGAAATGGCATCCAATTTTCTTTACAGAAAGAATATAAAATTGGATATACTAGTACAATTCAAGGCCTCCCAGATGGCGAATGCGAAGTGAATGTTTTAAAGAGAAAATTGAACACCATAGGATCTACAGTAATTAAGTGGATGCAAGAAGTATTTCATAAAAATTAGCTAGGAAAATATTATAGTATTGGAGTGACTGCTTATACTTACGGTAATTAAGCTTATAACCATACTGATTATAGACCTATGAATCTAATGTGTGTTGATTATATAATTGAAGAAAAAAATATATCTAATAGGATAAAATCATCATTATTAGTAGCTAGCTAGCGCAGCTATTTTCAAACTTGATTTTGTCTCTGCATATGACCGTAAATATTTAATATTAGTTTTACAAATCTTGGCTTTGGTGCTAAATTTATTACTTACTATCGGATTAAAAATTATAGATACTCGTGTTTAGACTGCAATTAAAAATTAACCAGTAGGTCTACAAAAAAAAAGAGTTATATCAAAGTTTAGCTTATTCAATTCTTCAAGTTTTCACGGTTCAACGGACATCGGTGTGTGGCGTGTTTCCACGTTTCCCGTACAGCTTAACTCCGTTGTATAAAAATCTGTATAAAATCGATTTCGCACTGTGAATTGATAATGATAATGGGTTTTAAAAACAGATGCAAAGAGCTTCAAAACAGACCAATATAGGACTACTAAAAACTAAGAAAACGTTGTTTCGAAAAATTGATAAGAACGTTTTATTTTTTGACAAAATTTTAAAAATCTGAAAAGTAATAATTGTGTTTAAAACCTTTCTGCCTACACCGTACTAAAGTTTTATCGAGATCTGACAACCCGTTTTTGATTTATAAAATTTCAAAGAGAGCGACTGTTTACAAAACTAAAAAAAAACGCCCTTCTTTGTTCTCACGACGAAAAAAATAGAAGGCCTACTCGAAAAGAAATTTGTTACCATACATTAATGCAGAATTGAAAAGCTAAATGTTGATGTAACGCGTTTCTTTATACGTCTACTGGTTAATTTTTAATTGGATTCCAAACTCGAGTATCTATAATTTTTATTCGACAGTAGATACAACTATTAACAAGGAACAATATACAGAGTGGTCCAAATGTCTTGTCACCCCTACATAACTATGTAATAACACAATAATACAATACAGCATAAGGTATTCTAATAAACAGACACATTTGATGGATTGACTGTCGCAGGACGGATCAAATGTAAATACACAACTTCACTGAAACTAAAGGGTAACAAGACATTTGGCCCACTCTGCACATTCAAATAAATGTTAATGGGTTTTTAACGCCGAAAAGGAGGTGCTTATCTGTGCATCACATCGTTGTCACCTTTTCTGAACATGATTGAAACAAAATTGTCAACACTGGGGTATTGTGGGCATATGGGTTACGTGACAGCCTTTATTAATTCGAAGACTGATTATGATGAAGCCTTAAATATACCTAGGTACTAAATGATTACATGAAAATGCCAGGTGCAAGACTTATTTATAAAAAAAATGTATTTGATGCCACTGGGAGAACAAACAAACTTAACGTGTGGAAGTGAAACTCTAACCAAAGATAAAGTTAAAATATTAGGTGTATTTTTTCAGAATAAAATACAGCCTACGATAAATATGATCGTTGAAAAATTAACGAACGAGGTTTTATTATAACGTACGTTCTACGAAATCTATCGCTTGTATCAAGAGTGCGGTATTTTACCACGTTTCGTCTCTTAAAAGTTTGGTTTGTGGCAGCTCTTTTTACACTGCCAAGAACATTTGCAACACGATTGCGAACGTTAGGTTAGGTCTTCCGAGTTGCTTATCAGCACACAGCTGTTCAACGTGGAAAGTCGTGTGCCTGGGCCTGATGCACAAGTAGGGGAAACCAGCTGCCTTTTTCCAACACGCGTAATCTCCAGACACTAATACAACAGCTACACAGCTAAAGTGCTCCTTCGATCGATACTGCACACAATTTCTTTGACCTTGTCTATGAACACAGAAGCTCTACCAAAGAATGCTTATCTGTTAACAGCCATTGCAGACTGACAACAGGAAGTACGATACAAAAAATGCAAGCCAATGACTTGTACCAACTTGAACTTGACCTAAATACACAACTGATGAAAGTAGAGCAACAAACTCCCAAGAGGGAGTGCGCGGAACATGGTATGGCAAAATACTTGGGCAAAGCATTTAACAAATCAAGTATTTTTTTACAGTCCTTATGGTATATTTTAGTTCATGATAAATACGATACAAAAAGTAAAAGATGTAGATTACAATTTAGAAGCACATAGTTACGTACTATAAATAGAATAACTTCATGTCAACAGGAAGTACCATATGGGACAACAATTAAGAACGATGTTAAGTAGAATACTACATCAGTTTCTTATACTACACAGATTGAACAATCCCAAAATTTATGTATTACCCAGTTACTAAATGGCAAACGGTGCAATTCTATTTAATAGATATTAAATTACAATATATTAAATATGCGTGAATTAATGCAAAAAACTATTGTACAAAAGAGAAAGAGTTAAACAACGTTCATAAAAGTTGTATATTAGTAAAATAACACGGAAGCTTAGGATATATGACCGCACAACAATTCATAAATAATTTAATTTACGGTGATTTCACAGTGCTAAGAAGAGCAATACACCATAGGATACGACAAGTATTACTAATAAAAATAATGCGATTTTGAACTACTATGCATGAAATACATATAAATTATATAAATATCGCCCTGCTCTTAGTAAGGGACTAAACACAGACGGTAGGTAAAAAAGATGTCTACAACCGGATTGCGCACACTTTTCCGGTTTTATCAGTGATATCTGATAAGCCGTTGACAAGCTGTCATAATGTACAGGATTGCGCACAAAAAAATGAGGCGATGTTGTCAGATGTAATATGTTCTCAAGCCGTTTTCACTTCTGTTGTGTTTGTTTGTGTGTGTGTGGACTTAGACGTGTTTTTGCTGGAAGGGTAGCATTAGATAGGCATAGAGGATGAACCTGATTGGTGGATTAGAATGTAGTGGTCGGTGTATCTCCGTATTTATACCGAAGGTCACGAGCTTCGATTGACAGAAGTGTTTGTTGTGCAGTCATTAATCTAACCTAACCTAACTTTTGAGTTTGAGTAAATTGGTATGAAAATTGTATCTTGAAAACATCAATAGTGACTTACTCTATTATGTAAATTGGTATGAAAATTGTATCTTGACTTGTTACATTTACTGGTCAAATTATATTTTTTATTGAATCCTTAAGAGATTTACTATTTTATTTCTAATTTCTCTCTCTCTTCTTGTCTAAAGAAAAAAACAGTTTTGCTCACAGACTTTAAAGCTATCAAAGTGGCAACGTTGGATCAAAATCTGTGCGCAAAACAGGTCAGTGAGATTTGTGCGCAATTCTGGATCAAAAGAGATACGATGGAATCTGTTACCGTATTTTCATGCAGGTAAAGAAAGGTCTATGTATATAAAATTATGTTGATTATTAAAGTACTGGGTTTTCTTTTGACGATTAATTTTATTTATAATTATAAAAAAGTACACGCTGACGACTACATTGAATAATTATCACTTGAGACGTAGTACAATGTACACAACATTCTCAACAAAGAGAATCATGAAAAACGAATGTAGTACAACGTCTACCCTGCCATCTGTTATTTCTTTAAGTAAACATATCCACTGTTATATTTTCTAAATTCCGGACAGTGGGGAGGGAAGTTAGTTCTTCCAGACAGCTGTGAGGTTGTGGCCGGGACCATTATTTGCACAATGGCATTATGTTAGTATTTTTACAAACGAGTGATACCAGTAATATTACTGAATAGAATGGTTATACAGGATGGCCATTCTAGGATCATGATAAAATTCAAGTATAATTCCCGATTTCAAAGGTGAACTTTCCAAAAAATCAGGGTATAAGCAGATGTTTTTCCTTTTCAAGTTAATGTATTACCTACCACCTATCAACACCCACACGCACACACAGTAGTGTTGCAAAACAGCCGGCTTTTTTTAATGGAAGTATTTTTTTACGATAAAAATCCGGCTTTTTTTAAAAAAACGGACATTTTGACATTTTTCCAATTGTGGTTAACATATTTCACTTGTAGTGTCAGTTAGGGGTTTAGCTAAATAATTTTGTCTGATGTGGCAGCCAGAAGACACATATTAGCCATTTCTCCTACAGGGTGTTCGAAAAGTCATGTAACCGAGACTTTGTTGTACAGTCACGGACACTTCTCGGTTTTAACAACACCATTGACTTCCAATTACATCCCAGAAGTGTCCGTGACTGTACAAACAGTGTGGAGACCAGAACTACTTTGTCTACGTGGTAATTTTTAAAATATGAATAAGGAAAATGATTCTCTGCCTGAACATTCAGTATGGAGATGAAGTTACTAAGGCGTAAAATAAGTATTTGAACAAAGCAAAGAAAAACCTCGATAAAAGGCACACATGGAGTCGCTTGCAAAAATGTTATCTGTGGGTATTTATGGAATTCGCAAAAGACAAAAAAAAAATCATGCATTATAGACGATTTATGGGGTTATTTATGGCATATTCATAAAATGTATATTTTTGTTCAAAATTACGGAGATTACTGGCAACATTGATCACGTCAGAGGGCACTGCCAGTTGTGCCCAACATCTGGCTTGGTTATGTCATCAATGTCCAGACGAAAGAAAATATTTTAAATGTATCATACAAAAAACTAACCTACCTATATATTAGGGTTCAGCCAATATCACTTCGATCTGATACAGATACCTATGTGTTGATACTCTTACTGTTTCCCACCGATAGCAATACTTGAAAATTGCAATAATTAAAATTTGCTCAAAACATTGATCAATATTGGTGTGTAAATGTTCTTCTCCAATTATACAGGGTTACGTAATTAGATGTATTCCCTGAAAGGGGTTAAAGTAGAGACAATTTGCAATAAATTTGACCATATGATACCCCGTCCGAAAATTAGTAGTTTTCGAGATAATCGAATTTCAATTGTTTTTTTTAAAAAAATGACAATTTTCCACATAAAAAGATGAATTTAGAAAAAAACTGCTCATTGTATGGAACTTATTTCAGCGTTTTCTGATAGCTAACAAATAAGTGGTCGGTTGGAAAAAAGTTTTTCCCAAATAACAATCACATGTAAGTAACGGGTGGGTCTAAACTTACAAGTGATGATAACAAAATGCACTCTTAGTTTACTTGGCAACGTATTAATAACAAAAATGGTATGACACGAAGAGTACCAATTACTTTAATTACTTCCTTGCGTCATCTGCTATCCAACAAGGTACAAATGTTGCTGACATTCACATTTGTGTACAAGGAATAATACTTCATTCATCTTCATATGAATGGAATCAATGAACAATACAATTAAAGAACATTATATGTCTTGCTCAAAGTGGGCACCTCCGTTACGAATGCAGGCACGCAGGTTTTTACGGACATTTTTTCTCTTAACTCGTGATGTGATGGTGTCCTTGATGTGTTGACCAGCTGTTAAGATCCTCTCCCTGAACTCTTCTTGAGAGTTTACCGGTGTCTTGTCATGTGGCTCCAAATGTAAAAGTCGCAAGGCTTCAAATCGAGGGATCGAGCCGGCCAGGGAATCGAGCCGCCTCGGCCAATCCATTTCTTCGGGTAATTTTCATCCAGACACAGTCGCACGCCCAGGCAGAAGTATGGATGGGCGTAATCAACGATAATTTTATCGAGCCATTTTTCCTGCCCCAAATCTTAAAAGGCATCACTTATGAACATTCCTTGAGGAACGGGATGGCAATGTTGTTGGAGGATGTGCCTCTAGCTACAAGACGTAACATGATGTATCAGCATGATGACTGCCCAGCTTGATCCCCAGATCGATTTGAAGCCTTGTGACTTTTACATTTGAAGCCACATGACAAAACACGAGTTAAGAGACCAAATGTCCGTAAAAACATGCGTGCCTGCATTCGTAACGGAGGTGCCCACTTTGAGCAAGACGTGTAATGTTCTTTAATTGTATTGTTCATTGATTCCATTCACATGAAGATGAATGAAGTATTATTCCTTGTACACAAATGTGAATGTCAGCAACATTTGTACCTTGTTGGATAGCAGATGTCACAAGGAAGTAATTTAAGTAATTTGTACGCTTCGTGTCATACCATTTTTGTTATTAATACGTTGCCAAGTAAACTAAGAGTGCAATTTTTTATCATCACTTGTAAGTTTAGACGCACCAGTTATTTACATGCGATTGCTATTTGGGAAAACCTTTTTTTTCTTCAACGAACCACTTATTTGTTAGCTATCAGAAAACACTGAAATAAGTTCCATCCAATGAGCAGTATTTTCTCAATTCATCTTTTTATGTGGAAAATTGTCATTTTTTTAAAAAAAAAAAAAATTCGATTATCTCGAAAACTATTAATTTTCGGACGGGGTATCATATGGTCAAATTTATTGCAAATTGTCTCAACTTTAACCCCTTTCAGGGAATACATCTAATTACCAGTCACCCTGTATACATGGATTTACAAATAAATTAGCTTTAAATATTCAAGAAGTACTTCAGAATATTAAAATAAATGTTATGTAATAAAAAATACAGTTTATCTTGTATAATTTGTGCAAAATAGAAAGAAATGTTGAATTTTGCATTAAACAATTAACATCAGTATGCTACTACAAGGGAGATTTAGAGCACAAAGTAACTTGTTATTGCAAATACTGTTGTTGGAAATTGGCCGGATTTTTTTGTTGAATGTTATAGGCTCAGTTGGGCTTCAAAGCTGGGGAGAGGGTGGAAGGTGCCAAAACTCAGGGGGGGGAGGGCAAAGACAGTTTACTTTCCCTGGGTAGATATGGTTTAATGCGAGGGCGAAAGTGGCAAAGAGTGGGGAGGCAACCTAATGGAGGTACAGTGGTTCAGGTCGCATTTTAAGCTGTAGGTCCAATCACAAGTGGACTTGAACAAACACAGTTTTACTGACAGAAAGCCAGATTTCTTTTAGAACAAGAATGTACTTGTTTTTGGTTATTTTGGGCCAATCTATTTCAGTTTCTCCCTCAGTATTTTGCAATGTGCCACCACTCGTAACTCCAGGGTATGGAGATCCGAATTGGCAACACACCGCTCCTTGCTCCGGCTGGTCAGTTGGGAGCACCAGTTCTCACCCAGGGATCGGGATTAAGACGATCCACCCTTTCTCCAGGAAGAAAACCACCGAATTGCGACACGTGACAGTAAATAAAATTCCAAATACTTTATAATTAAAGTGTCCAAAATCTTTAATCACGAATCGCGCACGTACATACTGATTCGCAAAAGTTAAAAGTTACAATTTGTTGGTTCATGCACGCTCGTAGGCAGTGATAAGCAACTTATTTAACACGAGAGTCCGCGCACCGCCTTCACAGTTAATAGCAAGACCTCAACTGTCTACCTCAAGCGCGAGGCGCATCATAACAGATTGTTCTATCTTACAATAATACAAACTCATAACATAAAATAACACAAGGAAAACTAATAATTTATATAACACATCAATGTTAATTAGCGATAGTAAGCTAAAGTTCAGGTTGGCAACTATTATAAATGCCAACGTGGAAGTTTCTTCATCGCCAAAAACACGTAGCGTGGTTCCCCCACTCCTAACATAAACAGCCAATAGGAAAACGATATTTTATTGAAAACGAGGGAGAAATACTTTGCTATAATATTACAATATTAAACTATATAGAAATAACTAAACTGATTTTATCAGATACTTCATAATTGATCTTGCACATAAAAATGATTAAATAAAGATTTAGTTTATAACGAAGACAAATTACTTCAATCTTGTACATTGTTGAACATAAATCGATATTAAGAAGAAATGTATTTAACTTGTGCTTAAACAACAAAATTTGCTTGAAAAATAGTAATATTCCTAGCCATTTTGGATTTGAAAAACAATGAAAACGTTGCATATATTATTTCGAATAATTATTAGCCTATAAATTCTGAATAAATGTTGCAAAAATAAGCGAATAATATTATAACATAAGATAAAACATAAATATATACATGAATTATGAAAACAATTAAGTATGAATAATTTAATCCAAGTTCTTAACTTGAAAGTATACGAATAAGATAAATGCCAATATACGACTGAAATCTGCCTAACAGTGTACTAGGGCAGTGTTTCTCAACTACCGGCTGTGGCCCGGTACGCGTATTTCACATGTGCACATTGAAATAGAGATTGGGGGCGTGGTTTGTGCATGAATGCTCCCTATTGGCTAGCAGACTGTCTCAATGATAATATATTATATGATAGGAAACTGGCATTTTTTTAATTGACTAGGGTGAACATTTTTTGTAAACCACAGACTACTATGCCCCAGCATAAGCAGAACCATCTGGTGGGGGAAGACAACGTACTCGAATGGTAATACTCGGAAAGCGAATGGACTTTATTATTGGAAATAATAAAGGAAATAATTTTAAAAATGTTGCATTTGATGAAAATTCTTATACAATTACTAAATATATTGGGTCATTTTCCGGTTTTCGTCAGATGCTAGCAAGAAACATTTTGAATTCTTACTTAAAAAATGTATCAGACCCTTGTTTAGCGCCAAAACCTTAATTTTGACTGTATAAGCGCGCACCTATTTGTTTTAAAAAGAGTTCTTACAAACCAGACATAACAACACAAAATGAAAAGAAAGGAGTTTCGATAAAGAAATGTAGATGGCAGCACAAGGTGATAGAATGTAAATAAATCGTTGGAGGATAAGTATCGATTTAGTGAAAGTGAAGGTGTAATAGAAACATTTAGAAAAGATGAAAGCAATGTACTAAAAGTAGATGATAGATGAGAAAGGAAAATATAAGTGGTTTTCAGCTTTCAACAAGTTCAAGACTATAGTCAAATTGTAAGGCACGCCATACAAATACTCAATAAAGTAAAAAAAGACTCCAGCCAACCAGAAACTTCTCCATTACAAACCCCGCCCCCAATCTCTATTTCAATGTCCACATGTGAAATACGCGCCCGGTACCAGGCTGCAAGAGTTCATTAGATCCAGTGATTGCCAACTCTATGAAACCCAATTTTATATTTGTCAATAAGCCGAGACATATACCACATTGCATAATTTATTTATTAATATTTAATTTCAAGGGTGCATATTAATAGTTAAAGAAATTAGAAAAGGGTAAATTTTTTGAGCAGGGCATCAACATTATAAAATGAATTTTCTACGCTCTGATCTCAGAACGGTTAAGAACTACTACACGAGGCTTGCTCCGCGACCAGGTTTATCATGAAAGCCAGAATACAAATATGTTATGCTAAAAACAAACGTAAAGGGGTTTAATTCAAGATTTTTGATTTTGGTATCACTGAGGGTATATTTGATAAGTGTGTTAAAAGATGTGCCACTATTTCCTTCCTTTCTTCTTTTCTGTTTACATGCACGTTCCTATGCCAAATTCAAACATTGAAAATTATGTAAGTATACTACCTGTATTAGATTCTATACAAAATATATAAAAGACTACACTATGTTATGTGGGTGTGTATATATTTCATTCATTCATTCATTGTTTTCTGCCTAATTGGCAGGTTTTCACTGCAATCTCCAGCTTTCCCTATTCTCTGCCTTACGCTTCGTAATAGCATACGACCCAGTTAATTTAATATATTATGTAGATATATATTTAATAAGCCTACTGAAATATGAAGATTACACTTGTATAAAACCATCCGTTCAAAAAAGCCAGCATTTTCGCAACTACTGCCTACGTCTAGCTGTGAATTCCATGTTGAAAGTTGTATTTTCAATTTATATACGCATGAGTGCCTTTTACAGAAGAGAGAGATAAATGAAAGCTGTGGAACAAGAAAAATGCAGTCAAGTAATGTATTTTAATCGATTTGAAATACTTTGGTGAAAAAAGCCAAATCAAAAATGCCACGGATTCCAACGTATCCAAACATTTGCCATTTCACATATACGCAGACTCGAAATACATCTACAAAATTCAAGGAGATGGAACGAGTTGATATTTAAACCAAAACATTCGGTAAACTATTAATTAATAAATATTAGCATAACTTTACAGTCCCTATTTATTCATTTATAAATCTACAGTAATATTTATTTATTTTATTTATTTGACCACAACAGGCTAATGCCCAAGTACAGTGTTCTACATAATTAAGTATAAAGTACGAAAGAAATATAGAATTACAAAAAATACGTTCATATTTACATTGTTGACATTTATTCTTCCATTCTTTGAATAGCTTTTTTGAATGTTCCAATAGGCATGTGAAATATATCTAATTTTGGTTCCCTTTCTGAACATCTGTTGTACAGTTCCCACATTCTGCTGATAGGTGATTTATTTGTAATGTTCGATCTTCTGTTATGCGTATTTGTACTAGTAGATGTTGCACTTGAATATTATTGTTTATGCTTTTTTATAAGAAACAGAGCAATTGGATCTTCTTTCTTTGGCTGAGAGAAGGCAGGTTGTAATGTTTACAGAGGGAAGTGTATTGTTGGTATCGGGGATATATGCCTGTTTCTTTGTAAGGAATTTAGACTGTAGCATTTCTATTTTATGCATGTACATTTGTCCTGAGGGGCCCATATTTCTGCTGCATCTTCTATTCGGATTATTTTCATTACTTCATTGTTTATTACTTTGGGATGTCCCTGGACTAAGGATAAGATCTACATTAGGAATAAGGATATTAAATTAGGCACCTGGAATGTTCTGAGCCTTTACCGGCCTGGGGCATTTCAGTGTACAGTTAATGAGATAGTTAAGTATAAATTAGATGTAGTAGCTGTCCAGGAAGTTAGGTGGCCAGGAGAAGGGAATTGTAAAACTAAAAATTATACTTTCTTCTATGGTGGTACTGAAAATCATAATTTTGGAACAGGCTTTTTCATAAATAATAGAATTATCTCGGCTCTTAAAATAGTAGAATTTATTACTGATAGGATATCATATGCAGTTTTACAGAGTAGGTGGTGTAAAATTATTTTAATAAACATACATGCACCAACGGAAGATAAAGATGATAATACTAAAGATGATTTTTATACAGAGTTGGAACAGGTCTTTGATAAATTTTCTCAGTATGATATGAAAATTCTGTTAGGTGACTGTAATGCACAGATTGGCAAAGAAGATACATTTAAACCCACGATTGGTAAAGAAAGTCTTCATGAATTAAGTAATGATAATGGTATAAGATTGATTACTTTTGCAACCTCAAAGAATTTAATTGTGAAAAGTACCACTTTTAAACATAAAGATATCCATAAATATACCTGCTCTTCTCCAGATGATAAAACTCATAATCAGATAGATCATATTCTCATTGATAAGAGAAGGCATACTAGTATAATTGACGTTCGTACACATAGAGGTGCTGACTGTGCCAGTGACCATTATTTAGTAATTGCTAAATTAAGAGAAAGACTCTCAGTGATAAATCATAAGCAACAAAATCTAAAAGTTCTAAAATTTGATACAGGAAAGTTTACTGATGAAAGAATTAAGAAAGATTTCCAAATTAAACTGTCAAATAGATTTGATGTTTTGCAGGATTTAAATGATGATGAAAATATAAATGAAACAGACGTAAATAAGAATTGGGAGCACATACGTAATGCAATAGAATCAGCAGCTAAAGAAAGTATAGGATACCATAAACCGAGAAAAGTAAGCCATGGTTTGATAATGAATGTCATAATGTAATAGAAAAAAGAAATCAGGCTAGACTTAGGTGGTTAAATAACTCTGATGATACAAATCTAAACAATTATAATAGAATAAAGCGAGAAGTTAACCGCACGTTTAGAAGTAAAAAAAGAGATTACTTGAAAAGCAAAATTAACGAAATTGAAACAAACAGCAAAAATAAAAATATCAGAGATCTATATAAAGGTGTAAATGAGTTTAGAAAGGGGTGGCAACCTAAAGTAAACTTGATAAAAGATAAAGACGGTGATTTTCTAGCTGACCCAAGCGATATTCTAAATAGATGGAAGAACTATTTTAATGACCTTTTAAATGTCCATGTAGGAGATAAATCAGAAGTAAATGAAGTCCACACAGCAGAACCTTTAGTTCCCGAATCTAACTTGACTGAAGTTAAAGATGCTATTAAAAGGCTAAAGAATAACAAAGCACCTGGCATTGATTTAATACCAGCTGAGTTAATTAAATATGGTGGAAATTCATTAATATGTCAAATTCATAAATTAATTTGTTTAATATGGAATAAAGAAGAAATCCCTCAACAGTGGAAAGAATCCATAATTGTTCCTGTGTTTAAAAAAGGTGATAAAATGAACTGCAATAATTACCGTGGAATTTCTCTACTCTCAACAACATATAAAATATTATCTAACATTATTTTAACAAGACTAACACCATATGCTAATGAAATTATAGGTGATTATCAATGTGGATTTAAACGTAACAGATCAACTACAGATCAAATTTTTCACATCAGACAGACACTTGAAAAAAAGTGGGAATATAATCAAAATGTCCATCAGCTATTCATTGATTTCAAAAAAGCATATCATTCGGTCAAAAGAGATAAATTATATAATATATTAGTAGAGTTTGGAATACCTAAGAAGCTTGTTAGTATAATAAAAATATGCACCAGTGAAACAGAAAGTAAAATTCGTGTAGGTATTAATATGTCTGACAAATTTACAATTCATGATGGGTTAAAACCAGGAGATGCATTATCTCCATTGCTCTTTAAATTTGCCTTAGAATATGCTGTTAGGAAGGTAAAAAAAACTAACGAAGGACTAAAATTAAATGGTGTGACTCAGTTGTTAGCATATGCTGATGATGTAGATTTATTAGGGGATGATATAAATACAATTAAGAATAATGCTAAAATATTTTTCAAAACTGCTAAAGAGATAGGTTTGGAAGTTAACAAAGATAAAACTAAATACATGCTTACAGACCGAAACCAAGTGTTAGGTAATAATCAAAATCTAATTATTGATAACAACTCGTTTGAACCAGTTTCCAAATTCAAATACTTAGGAGTAATATTAACAAGTGAAAATTATATTAAAGAGGAAATAAAAAGTAGGCTTAATTCAGGAAATGCATGTTACTTTTCTCTTCATAAACTTTTGTCTTCTCGTTTAATATCTAAGAAACTAAAAGTTAAAATATACAAGACAGTAATTTTGCCTGTAGTATTATATGGGTGCGAAACTTGGTCCCTTACATTGAAAGAGGAACATAAATTGAGAGTATTTGAAAATGAGATCCTTAGGAAAATCTTTGGACCTAAAAGGGATGAGGAGACAGGTGAGTGGAGAAGGTTACATAATTTAGAACTACATAATTTGTATTCATGTCCAGATATTATTAGAATGATTAAATCAAGAAGACTTAGGTGGGCAGGCCATGTGGCACGAATGGGAGAGGAAAGAGGAGTTTACAGGATTCTTGTTGGGAAACCTGATGGTAAGAGACCTGTAGGAAGGCCAAGACGAAGATGGAGGGACAACGTTGAGATGGACCTAAAGGAAATCGGTAGGGATGGAAAAGAGTATATAGAACTTGCTCAAGATAGGGAAAGATGGAAAACCTGTGTTGCTGCAGCCATGAACCTTCGGGTTTAAGAAGGCTAGAGAGTTAGTTAGTTAGTTACTTCATTGTTTATAAACTCTTTACTGATTCTAATTGCGTACCCTAGGTTTCTATAAGAGTTGGCTATAGGTTCAGCTATTTAGAGGTGTAAAATCGAAACGAGATCGATGCTCATAGCCATAGTCTCAGTTATGTTCGAGATTTGATTGATTTAATTTGAATGTTGATAATTAGCGCAGGTTTTCTGCTACTTTTGGCTAATGGCGACGAGTGATGACATGATGAAATTGATGAAGGGACACTGTCATATATTCATATCGAGACATTTCAAATGTAAATGTATAATTATACATGGCGAACAGGCAGCTATGGCCAAGTGTAAATAGTCTGTGCGTAGCAACTATTATGATCGTTGTTTATGTCTGTTTTATGTGTTAGAATGTTAATCCACCTTGTTATAAATTAAAATATATTTAATATGAAGTTACACTCTTGACATGTGTATTTCTGTTTATGACATGAAGATTAAGACTCAGGGAAGGCGATTAGGACGGTGAAGGGAAGGTGTTGCCCCCCCACCAACACTTTTCGCCACTTATGCTCCCGCACTATGCTAAATCTTATCTACAAAGGGAAATATACCGTATTTACTCCCCCACAGTTTTGGCACCTTTCCCCTAACCCCTGTTTTTGAACCCAATCCCCGCCACTGAAGACTTAACAGACACTCACAAATAACACCCATGCCCAAGCTGGAATTCGAACCTGGAACCTTGGCTCTGTAGCGCTGTGCTCATATTTGAGATCAGGAGTATTGATTGATTCGCTTTATTTCACTTCGCCTCTTGTGCCACTTTTGGCTAATTTGCGAAGATGGGGATGAGTGATGATATGATGAAATTGATGAATGGACACTATCAAACATCCATGGCCAGGCCTGGATTCGAACCCGGGATCCCCTGACATCGTAGCGAGATGTGGTAGCCACTTAGCCACGGGGGCCAACAAAAGTGACAGTATAGCGAAGTATAATAAACCCAATCAATATTTGTTGTTCAACAAAAACTCTCCTCTCCCAGAAATTTTTCTTGGAGGGATTATTTAGGACAAGATTGTTGAGGGGGGGGGGTCTAACCCTGGCCGTAATGCAATGTAGGAGACCCCTATTCCTCAGGGCACCTTGTAGTGTGCCGTTCTATTTCACAATGAATCGGTAGGGTCCATAAATCCATAGAGACAGTAAACCCCGAACCAATTCTTCACGGTACGATACCCGCTTTGTCCTTGAAGGTTTGTGAGAATCACACCGTGTGTCGAAAAGGAAAGGGCAACGGAAGATAACAGGCCGCTAAAGAGGAAAAATTACAACACCATCAAGTGTTAACCGCGCGTGTGTGTGTGAGGAAGAGTCACTTTAGAACCGTTCCGAAAGTGAAATTGTCCACGAGAGCGTAAACTGCATGAGTCAATGTTATCAAGCAGGAGATCTCGACTGGCGAACGGGGAAGGATCTCACAAGCATACGTCGCTGTCTGGCCAGGAACACTGCATTGCGTAACACATGCGGAAGGAAGTGACGTTTTGACTTTTCGAAACCTGTTACCGCCAGCGACTTGTTTGCGTGATTTAGTCTAAAGTAAACAAGTTCGAGCTGCGAGTAGGGCACCAAAGCAAGGGCACCCCTTGTCCCCCTGAGATTTCTAGAAAGAGATAATGTAATTCCAATGGTGAAATTCTAGAGATATTTTATTACAAAAAGTATTGTATTCTGTGACTTACAGGCCGTAAGTTACAGCAACTATCAGTCGCGGCGTTTAGGGGGGGGCGAGGAGGGGGCCACTGTCCCCCCACTTTTCGCCACTTTTGCCCCCGCACTATGGTAAATCTTATACAAAGGGAAATATACTATCTTTGCCCCTCAGTTTTGAAAACCAATCGCCGCCACTGTCAACTATTATTATTATTGTTGTTACTTGAAGTAGGGTTACATTTAAGCTTGCAATCTATTTTACACTATCTAACTATAAAAAAACAGCTTTTTGTCTGTATACAGTTATGCAAATTGTATATGGATGTACAGAGTAAGGAAATTACAAATGTATGTATTTTTTTTAAAAAAAATACAAGTATAAGTATAAGTAGTAATAGTAATAATAATAATAATAACCCGTGACTCTACAGCCTGTAAGGGTCTTGGCCGCCAGTCTCTCCCTCCCGCAGTCCTACCCAGAGGTGTGGAGTTCTTGAACCGGTAATGGGGTGACGTGGTGTCAGCACATCGAACCCTCAGCCGTTATAGGAGATTTTTATGACCGGGTTACGCTACACAGCGCCTTAGACAGCACGGCCACGGAGGAGGACAGTAGTAGTCATAGTAGTAATAATAATAATAATAATAACAAAAATAATGGCAACAATAATAGCCGTAATAATAGCATAATAATAACAATAAAAGTTTCTGTGACCCTGCCCCATCCTGAGAAAAAAAAATCTGCGGACACCCTTGCACCAAAGTGTCCAGTTTCGGAGGAAAGTGTCTAAAAAAGGGGTAAAGATTGAAAAGTTTTGTCCCTGCGTATGGTAAAATTACGTCAAGATTCCGTGTCATCAGTGGAGCAATATGTTCTAAGGAAGAGATAAAAGTGGGATATGCAAGTGAGAAATGAAACCAAAGCAAGAGAAAATAAAACGAGGAAACTGATAGAGATAGAGAGAGATAAAGGAAGAAGCCAGATAGAGAGAGTAGAAATAGCAGGCAATCGATAAATGTAGAGAAGAGAGAGAAGGGAAGATAAAGAAGAAAATAAGGAACTGAGAGAGATAGAGAAAGACATAATAGAAATAGAAGAGAATTGGTAGAGATAGATAGAGAGAGAGAGAGAAGATAATATAATGAATAAAACAAGGAACTGGGGAATAGGCAGAGAGAGATAAAAAGACGAGCAAGATACAGAAACAGACAGAAAGAGCGAAATAGGCAATAGAAATATAAAAATGAGAGAGAAGGAAATGAGAAGTGAACCAGATGTAGAGAGAATAGAAATAATAGAAAATTGGTCATATAGAGTAAGAAAGAGAGTTGAGAATAAAACTACACAGATGAGGATATAGGAAGAAAGCACGAAGAAAGGTCACGTACCCGTGTCCGGCTTCTTTGCCAATGCCAATGCCAATGCCAATGCTTTATTAACAGGTTTTTTGTAAGTATCGGGACCATTGTGCCCTTGACTTACTATCATGTTCTTACAAAATAGTGTATATACAACATTTTTCTTGCTATAACCCGGGTCGACTGTCGGCCGGGATTTGGACAATAGTTCATCTGTATTATTTCACTAATTTGAAATTGTTGAGTTCCTTGTTATAATTTTGCATTGACAGAGGAAGGAAAAAATCACTATTATTTTTCAAACCATACATAGTTCGGTGCACTGATGAAAAGTTCTAATCGCAAACTACATTTTGCACATCACTTTAAGACACAAAAACATAAAATAACCACATAGAATAATAATAATGATAACAATATATAAGTAACAATAAGTAACAAAGAAACAACAAAATCACAATCTGTGCTTTTATAACTGCACTATCAAGGAACACTAATCTGCTCCATTGAAAACAGTACTTTGAAGTACTCATAAACAGGGAGTATATGTAACACATAACACAATAATACAATAGCATTTTTGAATTTAGATTTGTTCAAAATTTCGGGGCATGGAGTGGGTCATCCGGACCTGTGGTCGAGTTCCAATGCCCCGAACCGCTGGATTTGGATGCTGTTGGATCTGGCTCCAGAACTTGTAACACATGGCATATATAGCAGATTGAACATAATCTAGTTCAAGGTCCTCATGGATTTGTAAGATACGAGTATCTCGGCTATGACCAGTAATAAGTCGAGCAACATTATTCTGTATAATCTGCAATGTCCTTATGACTGAAGGTCGGAGATGACCCCAAGCTGGTGCTGCATACAGGAGTGTGGGACGTACCATCATCTTATACACATGCAAGCGAGTCGTCAGTCCCAAGGTAGGATTTCGGAAAACTGGGTACAATTGTCCAACTCGATTTTGTGCTTTTGCTGTCACAGTTGAGATGTGTTTATGGAAATTTAGTCTTCGGTCCAAAACCACTCCTAGATATGTGGTAAAAGGTTTGTCCGGTATAGAAGATCCCTGGAGTCGTAGAATCTTTGGTAGTTGTCTATGTCGACGTGTAAATAAAACCGCAGCACTCTTCAGTGAATTATACTTCATGCACCAGCGAGTAGACCAATCTTCCAACTCTAATAGTTGTTGTCTCATCCTGCTATAGCATAGATCTTGTAAAGGGCTATTTGTAAAGATGGCAACATCATCTGCATAGGTAGCTAACATGCATCTATGAGTAGCAGGGATATCACTGGTATATAAAGCAAACAGAAGTGGAGATAAAACAGCTCCCTGAGGGCTTCTTTGGACACCACAGGTATCTTTACCTTCTTGTATCGGACTCAGATTGTTAAGCCTAAGGTAACACCTAGTCCATTGCCAGAGATACAGGTCGGAATCTTCCGTTCTAGTCCTCGAACGACTTGTTTTCTATTATTGGTTAAATTTTGTCGATGTTGTCGCTGCTGTTCCTGATCACAATTCTATGAATTGATATCATCAGCTTTACGTGATACCGCTATTCCAAGACGTAGCTTTGCGTAGAATTTCTTGAAGTTGCTGTTTCCTGCGAAAAGATCAAAATTCTTGTTAGCGGAGAGAAAAAGGTACCCTAGTGAAGACCACAGGTTGTCTTATTACTGACTCTGCTGGTGATTATCAGTCGAAAGGTCCTGGTTGGGTTTAGGTTAAGACCTCGTCCCCGTTCCAGGTTTCCGAAGTGATCCTCAATCAGCTAAGTGGTCATCCAACGGATTAAGACCCTGACTTGGAGGAACTTGGGAGCGGATACCATCTCGTATGACTCAATATTTCTATCTGAACTTCTTGCTTTTATAGCGGAACTTCGTTGATTACGTTGCTAAGCGATTTTCAACTATCTGAGGTAACCAAGGAGATAATTTAGCTTTCTGCCTTTCTGGCTATTCATAATCCACAAGTAAGATATTATTGATTATTATACAGCGGGTCGTTCAATATATAAGTTTCCGTATGCAGCAAAAAAACATATTTTTAAGATACATTAGAGAACTATACATACATGTGTAGGAGGATCCTTCCTCACTTCTCCACATAATTCCCATAGAGATTCAGGCATTTGTCCCACCGTTGCACCAATTTGTCCATACCCTTTGCAAGAAAATCAGGGCTCTGGCTATTGAGCACTATTCTCACATTCCGCTTCACTTCTTCATCTGTTTCGAAACTGCAACCTTGCAATTCAGACTAACACCGGAAAAATATGGGAATCACTCGGCGCTAAATCGGGGCTGTATGGACGATGGGGCAGCCGTTCCCACCCCAATTCTTCAATTTTGTGTTGTGTTTGCACTGCTGAGTGGGGGCGAGCGTCATCGTCAAGAAGAATGACACCAGCTGACAGGAGACCTGGTCGCTTATGTCGAATTGCGTTTTTCAGTTTATCCATTGTTTGACAATAACGGCCAGCGTTAATTTTTCTTCCTCGTTCCAAAAAGTCCATAAGCAGAACGCCCTTAGCATCCCAGAAAACGGTCACAAGCAACTTTCCAGCTGATCGATCCGTCTTGAACTTCTTCTTCACAGGAGACTGTTTGTGCTTCCACTCCATGGATGTTCTCTTGAATTCGGGAGTGTAATGATGGACAAATGCCTCATCCCCTGTCAGAACACGCATGCACCATCCATGCTTCTGAACTCCTTATGACGCGAGCCCGCGTTTTCCGAACAAGCATTTACTTTTCGCCCTTGAGCGCATGCGCCTTCACGTCTGATAACGAATCGATTGTTGTTCCTTGTAGAAGAAGGATGGCGCTTGTCAACCATGTGCTTCCTTTTAATGGCATTGCTTTATACAATATTTTACAGCACAGGGAAACTTATATATTGAACGTCCTAGTATATCCTTTAATTTTTATCAATCCTTTTAACTTATAATTTTCTTTAATATTTGCAGCGTAACATATTTATCAAAATATAATTTACATGCGTTCATACTGATCTTCATAACATGTTGAGATTGGAAAGAGGCCGTAGTATAGGAGCGTCCTGAACATATAAACATAATAAAGCGGCGTTCCTATAGGAGAGTCCTTTTGACTAATCACTTAAAAGTAACACTCATAGAGTGGTACCTGTCAAAGGTTACTAAGACCGAGAAAGGAAAACAAAGTTATAAAGAAAATACAAAGAAGAAAAAGACAGGCCTTTCTCAAAGTTTGTTTACAATATGCTCACACGGGTTAATCGGGACTAGACCTACAGTTTAAAATGGGATCCGAACCACTGTGCATACGCTTCCAACACGTGAAGCGAATTTGGAACCTCTTCATTGCTAAGCAACGTCAGTAGCACTACACCCATGGCGTGCGCATGAGGGGGGGGCAAGGGGGGTATATTACCTCAAATAGTGTTGCTCCCTCAAAAAACACAACTTGAATTTGAAATCATCCTGCACCTCCATTATAATAATTGATGTAAGTTACTGTGACTGAAATGAAATTATACGTGTGAAATATACACTTTTAGGTTGACATTCGTTTTTTAAGGGGGAGATATGGCCATCTTTGCCCCCCTTAGAGGAATCTTATCCTGGTTATTAAACGATATTATACTCTTAAAGAAAAGGAAATTTCAAGCTGATGAAAGTTCAATAAAACTCCGAGGGAGAGGGGATGCATTATTTCATATGTAATTGAACTCTGGCAAATTTCTTGTTATTGATTTGGCTGATTTGGCGTTTTTAAGTCCACTTTATGCACAGTAAGACTAATCGGGGATGGACGTACAGTTTAAAGTGATATTCGAACCAGCGGCGTATACTCTGGGTCATCTAGGGAATCGGAGATGAGCCCGCCTATAATTTTTTAAAAAGTTGTTTTACATTTCTTCGCAAAATTCTTTCCAACCAACCTTTCATTTATACATTTCTTTCCTTCCAGCGCGCGAAATGTTTTCATCCGTTGCCGCGGAATATCCCGAGAGCCTTTCTCCAGCTGGTGGACTCTTCTCGACAGGCCCGTAGCTAGAGGGGGTGGTCAGGGGGGCAACTGCCCCCCCCTGAGAACCTCCTTTGCCTCCCCTGTGAAAAATACAGAACACATTCCTACCTGAAATTCCCAATAATGTTTAAAATTAGATCATGTGTTACTCTAGCAACTTAAAAAAGACACTAATTGATTTTGTGATTTATTAGGGTGTATGGGATTCCGTATAATGTATCAGGATTGGGGGGGGGGGGCGAAATTCCCTTCCAGATTCAAACTTCGGGAAATGATTTCACAATTTTCAGTATCTAGAAGAGTTGTGACATTTTGAGTAGTCTTGTATTAATGGTGCCGAATGTGTTCAGATGTTTTTTCTTGGATGTGTTGCTATGAACTTGGAACTGCTTAAATTTTTGTTTCCCAAGTCTACCTTTTGGCAAAGGTGATTCATGTGGTAGAGGGAGGGAGTGGATATTTTAATTTTGTTACTTAGCGTTGCTTTTCTGCCACTTCTAGCTAATCGCAACAATGAATGATGACGTGAAATTGATGAAGAGAAACTCACAGACAGTGCCGCAACCACAGGGGGCAGCGGCCATATTCCCCCGACCTTGGACGGAAGTTCATCCTAGGCGAAGCAAACACTGAAGTAAAAAACAAGACTAGGAGAATCTAACAATAGCAGGACAATTGGATACTCATGATGAAGTTAGTTTTTACGCGTTGCTTGCATTTTTCTTCCAGACGGCCAAGGGTACTTACAAGGGGCAATCCCCCCCCCCCGGTCGATTTCAAATTTTATACAAATAAAAATACATTTCGTAAAATTTTTTTGCTCGCTTCGCTCGCAATATCGCCTATTCTTATAGTCCAAGTTCAGAGCCATAGCTATATGGGGCGGTGGGAGTTGGCCCTGGGGGCAAAACGATCTATATGAAAAAAAAAAAATTTAAGAAGAATGCCATGGCGCACCGTAAAATTATTTGCGCCCTATTAAAACAATTTATTTCTATGAAACTTAATATCAAATATTAATGATGACACTGTAATCCAAGAAGTCATTGATCAATCAAGGGATTCCTATTTGTTTGTCAGGTGTCAAAACATTTATTTCAACTATAATATAATACAATTCACACAATATGTTGCAAAATGTTTAATGTAACCAGTAGACAAACATTGTCTGTAGTGATGCACGACTCTCCCCTTTGAAGGAAATAGAGTCCGTGGTGGACTAAGGGACCCAGGTTTTAATGTTTTAGCAAGTACAAAGAAGTATTACAATTTTTTACACAATTCATCAAAGTGCATATAATATGTATTCATTATTATTTAATTAATTTGATTTTTCTTGCATAACACAACACAATGGTTTTGTTGGATTCTTGTTAGATTCCTTTGTGCGTAAAAATCTTGCATACTGGAAACTAGAGGGAATCATTATGAAGCATGATTTATAAAGGGCTCCCTTAATCAGTTTCCCAGAGAGGCCCAAAGCTGTTGTTAGTCATCAATTAACATTATCGACCTGTAAATATCAAGTAAGGTGAAGTACATACTGGTTCGGATCCCACTTTAAACTGAAGGTCCAGTCGCAATTAGCCTTACTGTGATCAAGTAAGTATAGTCCATATTAGCCTATTTATGTTAAACTTTATATTCTTTGGCAACCTGGAAAGGTCATTATCGAAATATTGCTATTTGATGTTGCTCGAAGTTTTTTTTGTTCGTTGCAGTTTCAAGATATCATCCCTTTTCTGTTACATTTAGCTTTTGGGGGAGGGGGCAAGTGCCTCTGTGTACCAATGCGCCACAATATATTAAAAATTTGCCCCCTCTAGGATTGACTTCGCCCCCCCCTACAAATAATTCCTGGCTACGGGCCTGCTTCTCGACAGGGTGAGATTCCACCAGCCCCCTTCAAATCCCTTGGCGGGGAGGGAGGGGAGGCCTCAAACAGGCTACAGAGGGCTCTGAGTTGGGTAAATTTAATTCTGGCCACCCGGTATTAATTAGCATAGAACCATTAAGCTTATACAGGGTACTCGGAAATTCCCCTTACAAACTCCTAGGGCAAGTAGAGGGGACTGAGTAGATAATATTTGGAATAGGAACCCATGTCCGGAAACTTGCCGTTTTCGTGCTACAACCATGACAATGTGTCGGATGTGCCTGTGTTGGTATGCAACTGGGTAGGCAGTACATGACGTCAGAAGATCACCTGATGACCTAAAGTGTAATAATTTATTACAAACATGTCAAATGAGGTGTTACGTAAGGTACAGAAGTGAATGACGTGTGACTCAGTCCATAATACAAACAAAATTATTTGGTGACAATTCCAAGGGAACAAAAAAGATACGTACTATTCATTGATCAACACCAGACCTGTGTCGACAGTGGAACGCGACAATTTGTAGACGTCACGTGCCATCAGGTGATCTTCTGACATCAAGTACTGCCTACCCGGTTGCATATCAACACAGGCACATCCGACACATTGTCATGGTTGTAGCACGGAAACGGTACGTTTCCGGACATGGGTTCCTATTCCAAATATTATCTACTCAGTCCCCTCTACTTGCCCTAGGAGTTTGTAAGGGGAATTTTCGAGCACCCTGTATACGCAGATTCCTAATTTCAATACATAATAGGCTATTCTGGTCACTTCTGGTAGTCGACCTCCTTGGCGTAGTGGTTAGTGCAGTGCGCTACGACTCCAGGGGCCCGAGTTCGAATCCGTGCTGTTGAAAATTGAAGAGTACAAATGAGTATTCGAAAGTGGGGAAATGATGAAAAGAGCCTTTAAAAAATGACAACCGCTCTTCCATGTAGTACATCCTGGACTGCATTTTGCAGGCTAACTAGGCTCTGGCACCACAGCCAGTATAATCCTCCGTGGGACTTGTGTATTGTACATGGTGTTGTTCTTTCATTAATTAAATTTGTTGAACCATTCATCCTCATCTCCGCGATTTGTCGAAAGTGGCAGAAAAGAGAAGCAGAATAAATCAAATCAATCAATTAATAGGTATATTTTTTCATTCTTTTCCAATGTCCTATCTTCATATCTGTCTATTTTATCCTTCATGTTTCCTTTTGTCTTTTCTCTCTCTTTCCTACTGTTTATTTTATTACTACCACTCTTTTTCCTTCCTCCGTGTGTCCTTTCGTGTTTCACTATCTCTTTCTTCTACTCATTTTCTTTCTTCTGTCTTGCCTTGTCTTTTCCTCTACCCTCGTACTATTTATATCTTTCTACCACTCTTTCCTCTGCGTCTGCTTTTTCATTTTACTCTCTATTTCCTACTTCTCTTCCCTTTGTGTTTTCCTCTACCTTTGATTCCCGCTTTCCACAACTCCTCTTTCCTTCATGCCTCCCTTTGTCTTTTTCTCCTCATCTCTTACAATTTTCCTCTTTGTATTTCTCTCTCCTTTTACTATTTACCATTCTCTCACTATTTCTATTTCCTCTGTTTTTCTCTTCTCTTCCTTTTTATTTACTTCCCATTTGCCTTGCTTCGTCCGTTCCTCTACGCATTCTATTCATCTCTTACCTTCTCATTTCCCTTTGTTTCTTTTTATTATTATTTTTCATTCCAGCACATCTTCTCTCTTTGTCTTCCTCTTCCATTCTTTTTCTCCCATGTCTCCTTTGCCTATTCATCTCTCTTCATTACTATTTCGCTTTATCTGTTACTCTTTTTTCCTCCTCTGTCTTTCTTTGTCCTCTCCTCTGTTTCTATTTACTTCTACTTCTATCTGCCACTCTTTGTTTCTTCCGTTTTTCGTTATTCCTCTCTCTCTTTCTGTCAGTCTCTCTCTTTTCTCAATCTATCCTCTTTGTCCTCTCCTCCTTCTTACTATTTCTACCACTCCTTCATTCCTTCCTTCCAATTTTCCTCTACCAATAAATTTGCAAACTTTCTCCCATTAAAACAATACAATTTCGTTTACGCAATCTATCAACAAGCTTACGCACATCTATGTCGAAAAAAAGGCTTAAAATAACCCATATCCTCCATATTAAAGCCTTCCTGTATGACTGAAGGAACGTGCAGACGTTTGTCCGTCAATCGACATTGAAGCAAAAAAGAAGAAGAACTATTCATGGCCAAGAACAAGAGGAAAGTCAGTACACTGCACGAAACTCTGTATGGATTCGCTAGAGCTGAATCGTGCAAGAATGTTTTCTATTAAACTATAAAAAGCATAATAAAGATAATACGTGATCTTGAACAATCGTGACTCCTATGTGCTGACAACTTGCACAGTTAGTGTTTTATGTTAGTGAAATGTCTTCATCACCATATTTATTCGTTTATACTTTTCGTTAAACAAGTTCCGTGACTTATTCCTGCACCAAGCCTTATGATAGACTCCTAAACTAATTAGCGACCTCTTTTGAGTTTCCAAGCTCATATTCGAATGCCAGGAAATACATGAGTGTTTATCCATTTCAACAACTTATTATTCATCTTCACCGTCGCGATAAAAGAGGTAGAAAAGAAACGTAATATAAATTACACTCTCAATTGTTTGTAATAGTAGACTAATGCTTACTGAAGGGCCTCTTCTTGCCAAATATGAAAATTATGTATTTATCTAGAAACTGAGAATTTAGCTCGCTTGGATTACATAGGTTTTGCGGCACCTGTTTCATCATGATGGTGTCCCGGTGTAACTCATAAAAATATGAAATTGTTTTCCATATTTGTTTCAAACGAATGTTTACACACATATGAACCATACGAAACACTAAAGTTCCAGCAGTATAAGAGTTAACGTTATATTGAAACGTGTTTCTTGCGAAATTCTAATCCATTTTATATTCAAAACTAATTTTGCTTATAGTATTATATGGATGCGAAACTTCTCCCTTACATTGAAAGAGGAACATAAATTAAGATTGTTTGCAAATAAAATCCCTAGAAAAATATTTGGATCTAAAAGGGATGAGACAGGTGCAGTGGAGATGATTACATAATTTAGAAGTACATAATTTGTATTCATGTCCAGATATTATGAGAATAATTAAGAAGACTTTGGTGGGCAGGCCATGTGGCACGAAAGGGAGAGGAAAGAAGAGTTTACAGGATTCTTGTTGGGACGCCTGATGATAAGAGATTATTAGGAAGGCCAGGACGAAGATGGAGGTATAATGTTGAGATAGACCTAAAGGATATCAGTAAGGATGGGAAAGAGTATATAGATCTTGCTCAGGATAGGGACAGATGGAAGGCTGTGTTGCAGCAGCCATAAACCTTCGGGTTTAAAAAGGCTAGAGAGTTAGTCAGGTTAAATTTTGATTTGTCTCATGACGACCTATCTTTCCATTTAAGTAAATGAAGTTAAATCCAAGATGGCTGACTTCAATATGACCGCCATGATGGTTACATATTCTAAACAGTTTTCTAGTATTTATATATCATGCACCACAATGTTCTAGCCGTATTTTCCATTACCATACTTATTTTAGACGGATCTCTCCGCACTAGGGACCCAGCCGTACATTTTCGATACATTTGATATAAAAAAGTGTTTGCACATGTCACTCATTTGATTATAATGTATCAGTAGAAATATATTTTTTTAAATACTTGAAAGTGCAGAGCATGCATAGTGAAATAACGCCGGCCCTCGTGGTGGAGTGGTTAGCACATTGCGCTACGACGTGAGGGGTGCCAGGTTCGAACCATGGCCTGGGCATGAATGTTCGTGCGTCCATTCATCAATTTCATCATATCATCGCTCATCTCCATCGCAAATTAGTCAAAAGTGGCACAATAAGCGAAGTAAAATAAAGCAAATCATTCAATCAATATTCAAAGAACATAATACAATGAGTTCCATCTATATTCTGATAAACTAACTAACTAACTCTCTAGCCTTCTTAAACCCGAAGGTTCATGGCTGCAGCAACACAGGCCTTCCATCTGTCCCTATCTTGAGCAAGTTCTATATACTCTTTTCCATCCCTACCGATTTCCCTTAGGTCCATCTCGACGTTGTCCCTCCATCCTAGTCTTGGCCTTCCTACAGGTCTCTTACCATCAGGTTTCCCAACAAGAATCCTGTAAACTCCTCTTTCCTCTCCCATTCGTGCCACATGGCCTGCCCACCTAAGTCTTCTTGATTTAATTATTCTAATAATATCTGGACATGAATACAAATTATGTAGTTCTAAATTATGTAACCTTCTCCACTCATCTGTCTCCTCATCCATTTTAGGTACAAATATTTTCCTAAGGATCTTATTTTCAAATACTCTCAATTTATGTTCCTGTTTCAATGTAAGGGACCAAGTTTCACATCCATATAATACTACAGGCAAAATTACTGTTTTGTATATTTTAACTTTTAGTTTCTTAGATATTAAACGAGAAGACAAAAGTCTATGAAGAGAGAAGTAACATGCATTTCCTGAATTAAGCCTACTTTTTATTTCCTCTTTAATATAATTTTCATTTGTTAATATTACTCCTAAGTATTTGAATTTGGAAACTGGTTCAAACGAGTTGTTATCAATAATTAGATTTTGATTATTACCTAACACTTGGTTTCGGCCTGTAAGCCTGTATTTAGTTTTCTCTTTGTTAACTTCCAAACCTATCTCTTTAGCAGTTTCGAAAAATATTTTTGCATTATTCTTAATTGTATTCACATCACCCCCAGTAAGTCTACATCATCTGCATATGCTAACAACTGAGTCACACCATTTAATTTTAGTCCTTCTTTAGTTTCTTTTACCTTCCTAACAACATATTCTAAGGCAAAATTAAAGAGCAATGGAGATAATGCAACTCCTTGTTTTAACCCATCATGAATTGTAAATTTGTCAGACATATTAATACCCACACGAATTTTACTTTCTGTTTCACTGGTGCATATTTTTATCATACTAACAAGCTTCTTAGGTATTCCAAACTCTACTAATCTTTTTTGACCGAATCATATGCTTTTTTGAAATCAATGAATAGCTGATGTACATTTTGATTATATTCCCACTGTCTGATGTGAAAAATTTGATCTGTAGTTGATCTGTTACGTTTAAATCCACATTGATAATCACCTATAATTTCATTAGCATATGGTGTTAGTCTTGTTAAAAGAATGTTAGATAATATTTTATATGTTGTTGAGAGTAGAGAAATTCCACGGTAATTATTGCAGTTCATTTTATCACCTTTTTTAAACACAGGAACAATTATGGATTCTTTCCACTATATTCTGATATGTGACGAAATTTCATTAGCCCTCCTCCTATGCTACATGTACATGAGATGTCTTTTTAATCTAACATCAAAACACGTCAAGTTCTGGATATTGTATATCTATACAAATCTTGGTCATGAATGAATATCCACTCATAGATAATAGATATCCATAGGACATATATCGCATATCTGAAGATAGTTATTGTAATGACAATTCAAAACTCGAGATGAGAACAAAGTCATAGACTTCGGCTAAATATTGATTGATTGACTTGGTGTTGTAAGTCAACTTTATTTACATAATTCTTCATAGATTGGTTATGTGCGTTATTCGATGCAAACAAATTTAAGCTTGCTTTATGCATGTTGCTTATCCTTTTGTACCCACTATTTTGATACTCGAGAGAAAATATAAAAAACGGCAGGTTTCTGATGTACGAGATAAGAAGAGACCGTTCCAGAATTCAAATAGTCTCGTCCTTGGCATCTCTGCCATCTTTAGGACATTATATGATTGAATGATTGATTTGGTATTTTAAGTCCACTTTATCCACGGTAAGGCTAATCGGGACTAGACCTACAGTTTAAAGTGGGATCCGAACCACTATGTACCTCCACCGGGTATCGAAGACATTATATGAGTTTGGGTCATTACTAACTAATATAGTCCACATTTTTACTGTATGTAAAATACAGGGTGTTCATAATGTCCCGTTACCATTGTTCTTTTGCAATGGTACCGGGACTTTATGAACACCCTGTATAAAGTATGCTGTTTCTTCAATATTTATATTTGAGCATCATTTTGAAAATTACTTCAGATATCAAATCTTCTGGACAAAAGCCGGCCCTAGGAAGGGACAAGGCGGATGCTGTTCCGAGGCCCCACGCCAGATAAAAATAATTGTTTACGTACATTTTTTTATGAGTTTATAGGACATTGGTGCTTCCAATTGTGAAAATAATTTATTTCTTCTTGGCTTCATAGACTTAAAAATATCCAAACGTACTGAAATCATATTCTAAACAAATCGTGTTCAAGAATTTCAATCAAAAATGGTTAATGTCTCAATCAAAAAATAGTTAATATCCACTATTCGTTTAATTATACAGGGTGAACACGAATTAAGGGGGCACGTTTTGTCACTGTCACTATTCTATTAATTGAGCTAGTATTATTCTTTCCTTTTTATCTTTATTTACGCGTATGTAAAATCTAACCGACATACCGGAAGAAGTGGATGTTGTTTAGAAGGGCAGCCAGTCACCTAAGTATCGTGTCAAATGTATACGTGCATTTTCGATTACAAATAACGTGTAGCTGAAGTTCAGCCACGAATGCTGCAGGAATGTGGACCTCTAGCACTTAAAAGTGACATTATCTCAAGAATTGACAAGTTATTTGATGCAACCGGAAGTGTTTTAGACCTTAAAAATCTGGCAAGCCTCCAACAGATAGAAAGGAAGCCAATTACGTCTCCAAGCTTGCATTGATTTCAATGGAGTTCAAATGGATAATTATGTGGAAAACAGATAAAATTGTCATTGTGATGTCTGAGTAACTATCTTCATAAAATAAAAAGTTGGCAATATTATAAATATGTTTTTATCTTATGATTGATGATCAAATGGCCACCCTGTAGGATGAAACCATGAAGTGAAAATATTATTTTTACATGAAAGAATGTAAATTCACTACAGCGTCAAAATTTATTGAAAAGTAAACGGAGACAGAGAATGTCATTGGATCTGATCAAAAAAGTGCGACTCATAAAGGAAATAAAAGTTTGATATCCAACACACCCAGGTTTGTAATTAAACATAATGAATGTCGCACGAGTGGCATATAGGAAAGGAAAATAAACACTAATTTAAAAACTTTTATTAGTCTCCCATAACTCTTGTTTTTAACCACCAACATGTTGTCCTAATTATTCTTAGGTAACAATACGAAATATATCAGTTAATTGTTTAGTAATTGCAACAATGTTTATGTTGTGATTATGTAGGACATCTGTACTTCAAAGGGACAACAATCTGAGTTTTTCAGAGCTCTGCAATTTTTTTGTTATGGGCTCAGCAACTAAGTATTTCAACGAACATCGCTGTGTGCGGTGTTGCCATGTTTCACGTACATTTTTACTCCGCTGAGTATAAATCTGTATAAAATCGGTTTCGCAATGTGAATTGACAGTGATAATGAATTTTAAAAACAGATGCATTGAGCTTCAAAACAAGACCAATATTGGATTTGTAGTTGTCTCGCAAAATTGATGATAACGGTTTTTTGACAAATTTTAAAAATCTGAAAACTAACAATTGTATTTAAAACCTTTATGCCTGCACCATACTTAAATATCAGCACAATCAAACCAGCTGTTTGTTATTTACAGCATTTGAAAGAGAGCAATCGTTTGCAGAACAAAGAAATCCGGCTTTTTTATTTCAATATGATAAAAAATAGAGTGCATACTCGAAAACAAAATTGGTTAGCATAGATTAACGCAGAATCGAATACGCTAAATTTTGATGTAACCCGCTTTTATGTAGGTCTTAAATTTCTAATTGGAGTCCAAACTCGAGAATTTATAATTTTTAATCACACAGTAGTACTGGAACTGTTTTCAACAAGCAGTGAGACACTCAAGAGGCTGTAGAAATCTACTCGACAACCAGAAATTCCAGAAGCTTGGCTGTGCAAAATATATCCATTAGCGTGAAATGTGTGGGCGAGCGCCATCTGCAGCGAGCCAAAGATAATGTTACTGAAAAAAACAGTTATTGGAAGATTGCAGAAAAAGAAAACCCATTCATTCAGTCGCTGACAGTCGTAAAATAATAATAATTTCGTTTTAATAGCAGCATATATTCAGTAGATCCAAAGATCTGTGAATAAAGAATTAATATTATTCCAGTTTCGTGACGTAGGAAGAAGTCCAAGGAAGATAATCAAATTCCATGCTTTTCTTGGTTTGGTGGCAGTTAAGAAACATGCACTGGAAACTTGAGGTTTGTTTAAAAAATGGGAAGTGCAGTAGCTTGTGTTAAAAAGCGGTACTAACGACGTTAGAATAATAAAATTATACTTTTTTGCAAAAAACCACACTCCCTCATTTGACGCTATGAGGAAGTTGAAACACTCATATATCCAATTCTAGACAATTCTGACGTAGTATACTCTGGTAGAATAAAAAAAATGTTGCAAGTAAAAACCCAAAAGGGTACAAATGATTCTATCCGGTTCATATTTTGCATCCCAAGACATTAGCTGATGTTACCTTACATAAATAATAAGAATAGGCTATCCTAAATATGTACCGCATGCAACTACTGCTTAATATCTACACTATGTAGCCAAACGTCACCGAACATCAAGTGATGTCCATTCCAAAGACACCAACCAATGAAACTGATAAGATATCGGACCTCCCTTTGCTATTATTACAGCATCTACTCTTTCCTTTAAGTTCTGGTATATTGCTGGTGGATTGTTTTTCCATTAGTCCTGTAGCCTCGTGGTGATTTTCGGTCTAGTTGGTCTGGCACGCAACCGATGGGGTTGCAGCCGGGGCTTCGAGCTGGCCAGCTCAAACCAGGATGCAATGGACCTTGCTTTATGGACAGGGGCATTATCGTGCTGATGGATAAAAGAGCCCATTCCAAACTGTTGCCACGGTGTGGGCAGCATGCTATTGTCTAAAATGTCCTCATAAACACCACTGTACATGTTGTCATTGACCAAAACTAATGGTTCTAGCCCAAACCAGGGAAAACAGCCACAAACCATTAAACTACCACCACTGCCTGGAAGACATGTTGATCCCACGTGTCAGTGTACAAGAAGCAATTGCAAAATTAATCCCCAACACTACAACACACAGGCATATAAGTCCCCGCTTTCATTTATGACTACAAAAAATCGTGTAATGCCCTTCCTAAGAGGATGTTAAATGTATCTAAAATAGAATATTTTCAAAAGGAAGATCTTACATTCAAAGAGATAAATGGTACATTTCATATTAAACTGTATTGTTCAATATGATAACCGCATATCATGAATGTAAGTCTAAATGTATTCCATGACTCTGGTTAGGTGGCAGAACCCCCCCTACGCCAATAAAGAAATTGAATTTTGAATATAATATTAAAATTAATATTGGATCGTATTTACAAGACTCATAGGCATCGTTGATGGCGCATCGAATTCTGGCACGGAAGGAGGGCACATTTCAGTGTGAATGCTACAAGAGTGCCTCCCGTATGGCATAATGGTAACGTCGTCGCCTTGTAATCAGGAGATCCCGCGTTCGATACCCGGTGGAAGCACATAGTGTTTCGTATCCCACTTTAAACTGTAGGTCCAGTCCCGATTAGCCTTTCTGTGCATAAAGTGGTATAAACTTGGTGATTAAGATAGTACTGATGAAACATGTACATTGCATTCATGTACATACTAATTTTGTGCTTAGGTAAAAAACTGAAATTTTGGATTTTCCTGGATTGTTTCATGTCAATTTATGTTTCCATGATTTAAAACGAAACGTTCTTTTTTTACATAGTTCTTACTACATAGTACAGTAGTGGCATTAATTCTGGACACTATTAGTAAAATGTAATTTTTTAAAAAAAAATTGAATGTTAGAACTATGTTCTGTATAGAAATATTAAACAAGTTTAAATGACATCGTTCAGTAACTTCAATATTTGCATCTCAGTGCATCATTGTAGTCTGATTATTATTGTTATTGTTATTTTCAACCAACACAATGCTTGTGTGCGATTGTTGTATAGTAGGTGCACTGGGAGCATAATTGTTGTACATCGTTCAGTAACTTCAGTAACAACTACTGCAGCATTGTTGTCTGATTATTGGTATTTTCTGTACTGTACTGTGGGTTAAGTGTGAGCTTCATTGTTTTCAGCAGTTGGAAGCTGACTTTTGTGAAGTGAACATCTTATAAGTACTGTGCGTACAGAAAATACCAACAATGCTGCAGTAAGATGAAATTCTTGAAGTTACTGAACGATGTACAATCATGATGCTCCCAGTTCACCTACTATACAACAATCGCACACAAGCATTCTGTTGGTTGAAAATAACAATAACAATAATAGTCAGACTACAATGATGCACTCAGATGCAATGATTGAAGTTACTGAACGATGTCGTTTAAACTTGTTTAATATTTCTATACAGAATATAGTTTTTACATTCGAGATTTTAAAAAAATAACATTTTACTAAAAGTGTCCAGAATTAATGCCACTACTGTATAATTTGCAAGCTGTCCCTTTTCATTAAATTCTAACTGTGGGGCTTATGGTGCATCAGGCATGGGACTTATTTACAAGAGGTGTTCATAAAAATGTCCATTTGAAGCTGTTTACTGCAGTTACGTTATTTAAGCTATTCAAACTTTAATGCTTGCACTTTATAACAAACATATTGAAGTATATTTTACTATTTTTCTAACTTGTGTCTCGCTCAGAATAATAACAAAACATATACCAAACGTTAGGTGGGCCTTGTGTGGTACACATGTAATTTATAGCTATTTTTCATGAGGATTCGATTATCTTTCTCTTTCAATCTTTAGGAAACCTATGTGCTGTTGTTGTACTTGCATCTTGGTTACTTGCAGCCATTTAATATCTCTTTGATGATGATGAATAATGATGGATAGAACACAGTTGAAATGAGGTGAACTGAGACGAACTAGAATCCAGAACCAGTCCCGTAGCTACTTGGGCGTCTACCCATTATTTCCCCTGCTCTACCAAGCACCTATATTTATGTGTGTCATTCAATATATTTTCTTATGATATTTTCATCCTACACATTTTGGAATGAGGAAGCAAAGATTGATTGATTTGCTTAATTTCACTCCGCTTTTCTGCCACTTTTGGCTAATTGCGAAGATGAGGACGAAAGGTGAAAAGGTGAAATAGGTGAAGAGATTATCATAAACACGTGTGGACAGCACACAATACAAACAGCACACAATACAAGTCTTATAGAGGATTATCCTGGCCGTGGGTTCAGGCGCCACAGCCTCGTTAGTTTGCAATCAAAGTGTGCTACGTGAAAGTTATGTTGACATTTGGGTGTCTTGAGAGGGTGCCCGAGGAAACAAAGAAAAACTCATTAAAAGTAATATGAGGTTATACATATTTAAAAATTCATAGTTTGCATTTCCTATTAAACAAAGTTTAGTATACCTGTAATTCAGAATACCTCTTGGTGTCTATAGAGCATTTTTAAAAACGTACTACGTTTGGAAACAGAAAATTCCAGCAGTGGCGACGATTAGGTGGGCCAGGGGGAAGTTACCCCCCCCCCCTCACTTTTCGCCACTTTGGCCCCGCACTAAGCTAAATCTCTACAAAGGGAAATATACTGTCTTTGCACCCCCAGAGTTTTGGCACTTTGCCCCCCTTCCCTTTTTTGGAACCCAATTGCCGCCACTGGTTACCAGAACGTAAGCCTACAAGCAGTTGCGGCGATTTGGTTCCAAAACTGGGAAGGGGGGCAAAGTGCCAAAACTGGGAGGGGGGGGGGGCAATGTGCCGTTCAGCCTGAGACTGTTCTTCCACCTAACCCATGTCATGGAATACATTTAAATTTACATTTCTTATGTGTGTTCACAGTATTAAGTTTTAATAGAGTTCAAAACAACATGCTGCTTTTGATCAAATAATTATAATAAATGTTACATGAATAAAATGATACAAGAAATGGTAAAAGACAACCTAAAATGAAAAAGAAAATATAAACAAAATACATAATATAAACGTAGAGTGGGATCATTTCCGTAACATCTCTGGCTGTCTTGCGTTGGCAGCTTGTAAGCGAGTCTTAATTCCGGAATCCGCCTATCAACGAGCGCGCAGCTGACGTCATCTCAAAGGAGCGCCTATCGCTAACCCTGTTGCTCACGCTCTAGGCTGTTGGTAGGCTCGCTAGTTGGACACTCCCAATAAGCTGGAGATGTTATGAAAATAAACTGACTATACATACAAGTTACATCATAGTATTTGAACACAACCTCTGCTCTGCTAATAGAAAATTCTTTACTTCATTACGGAAAGATTCTATTTTAGGTATACTCTACACGCTCCTCGGTAGGACAGCTAATTATGAAATGGACGACTGACATGCCTGTGTGTTGCAATGTGGAATTGTGTCTTGTGTGGTGGCTGTGCACACTGGTGCGAGGGATCAACTTATTTGCCAGATGTAATAATTTTATGTGTAAGGCAATATGTATACAGTAGTCGCCTACGGTACAAATTCAGGATATTCTTATCATTTATGGAAGGTAAAATATGTTCGTCTTGGGATGCGAAATATGAACTGCACGCACGCATTTTGACATTTTTCAAATTTTTAATTCCAAAGTTTTATTTGTTCTACCAGAGTACACTACGTCACAATAGTCGAGAGATGGATATATAAGTGTTTCAATAGCTGCTTGATTTCTGAAGATAATAGTGTGTTAAATTTAAACAAGAACCTAAGTGTTCCAAATGATTTATTGATTTGACGGCTAATATGTTTATCTTATGACAGACGAGTATCAAATATTAGTCTAAGACTAGGTATGGCATCATCATTTATTTTAATTGTCGTGGATAAGTTTTAGCATAGTGCTAGGACAAAAGTTGGAAAAAGTAGGGGCAATTGCCCCCCTAATCACCGCAACTGCCTATAAGTATAAAATAAAAAATGTTAAGAATAATAATTGTACAGAGTTAAGTGGTGACATATATTTTCACGTGGTAACCCCCCTCAAACAGGAAGTATCTAGGGGGGGTCACTTAATCACTTGAAAAACTTAATGGGAACAAGAGTCGAGTAACACCTCTTAGCTCTACCAAGTGTAAATTTCTCCGCAGCATATTCTGTCTTTTTTTTAAAACAAAAAAGCTTTAAATGGGGCCCTTGGCTTCAGCCCCCCTAGCCTACCCAGAATCATTATGCATGAACTCATGATTCATGCACTCAACGAGGCGATGCTAGGTGCATGCAGTACTTTACACAATTCTGCATTTTAGATGATGCACCATACACTGAATATTCAAGCCTGCTGCTTCATGATTTGCGAGAGGGACATAAAAAAAAAAGTTTCAGGAATCATAAAGAGCAATCCCGTTATGAATAACTTAGCATAACATTTCGCTAATCTTGTAATTTCTTTTTAAAGCACAAATTGAAGCTAAAACGTTTTTTTTCTTTGGTACTAAAATAGAAGAAACTTCCTGTTTGCCGAACCAATCATGCTTCCGCTATTTTCGCTTCAGCTCAAAAGCAATTCGCGATACAATAAACTGAGCCATCAAAGGAAAAATTGCTAATTAACACTAAGAAATCATGAAACAAACACGATTCAGTTATCATCGTGGGCGTTAACTGCCCACGGTGTATTTTTTACGAGACCAATGCTGCAACTCGGACATTACCGCAGATGGTAATGAATTATGATCACGTGATACAGAAGAGCACAGTATATAAGCCTCGGAAGGTGCTCAAGTAATCAGTCTATCCCCCAGGCTTGATACAGCTTCATCAACTCAATCTTCTTCTGAAAATCAACATGAAGCGACAGGTAAGATATTTTCCTGTGCTTTTGGGGCTGTTTCTGAGTCTTGAGTTTCAAAATTCTTATATATGCCATTCTAAGAACAGCTGTTTACGGATTTCTCCCTCACATTTGAAATAACTTGCCTCCACATTTTCCATTGTCTGCTTTGGTACTCCGTTAATCAGCATTTGGCGAAAAACCATCAGGCTTTAGTTATATTTGATAGTGTAATAATTACTCCTCGGATTTTTATGTAATATCAAAGTACAAAATATGTACGAAAATATATACCAAAATATGTATTATGAAAAGGATGTGTAGCTATATATGTAGTATCAACACATATGTAATATTATTAATAATAAAAAATCCATGCAATTTCAATAATTCTGCTAAATATTTATTTTGTTTGAACATATTCAACGTAATTTTAAAGACATAAATTATAAATTGTTGAAATTAAAATTTGTTTCAAATTTATAAACTCAAAAAAGCACAAGAGCGTGTACATATTTGAGAAACCAATTTTGTCAACTATTATTTACTTTTCACTTTGCAAATTATTGTAAACCATGTAAATATGTAAGAGAGCTCTTTGCAACTTTTCAAACAATTTTTTGAAAAAGAAGCATCTACAGAAGGAACTTTGTTGGTACTTTTTGTACAAGGGAACATATTGCATAACTCTACGTAAAGGAAAAAGTACCTTTCTTGTCCACCGATGACATGTCTCTAGGTGCTTTGCCCACACTTAAAAGCGAAACGAGAATATGTAACCAGAAAAGTTGGAGGGGGGAACACCAGCATCGTTCGGTGAATTAGAGTTCCCGTTTTTCTTTTCCTTCAGCCTGTCTTTCGACTTGGCAGTCAATTGTAGGTGACCGTAAGCACTATGCATCTCATTGACTAGAAAATATGACATCACATGAGCTACAAATTTTCTTCATATTTCATTTCTGTAGAAAGATTTGTACAGACAATTTACCTGACATCTATGTTTTCTAGAAACAGTCTTATGTAAAGTATTCATATAGTATTTCTTAATGGCACTATAATGTGTTTATAAATATATACACCAGGCTATATGCAAATATGTAAAATCCTGGCAAATAAGTATGTAAAAATATGTAACATAAAACTTATGCAAAATCATGTCAGTCATATAATTCGTTGACATTTTCCTGTTCAAGATATGTATCGAGAAAGGAATAGAATATGCAATTACATACAAACCCGAGCTCTAATAATAATAATAAAAAACACCAGTAAGCATAACTCTCGGAAACGATTGGTTGTGAAGTGTATTTAATTCAATAACATATAACCAATAAATCAGAAGTAGGCTATGGTTGATGGTGTAGTCAAATTATCTGTGAAAGTTTAAATTCTGAGAACGGTAGTTTCAATACTAAAAACTTATTTCTCTTTTGTATAATATCTTCCTGTTTACTATAGATTTTTTTACAAATAGGTGAGTAAGGAAGAATCAAATTTATGAAAAAAGCCTCGAACTTTTTTTAAAAACAGTGAATCCTGTAGAAAAATTTGTACAGGGAATTTACCTGACATCTATGTTTTCTAGAAACAGTCTTATGTAAAGTATTCATATAGTATTTCTTAATGGCACTATAATGTGTTTATAAATATATACACCACGCTATAACTTCTTGTAATATAATCCAGTACGGAATCAAATGTACGTTCTACATGTCTACATTTTATAATATGTGATAAATTTGAACATATAATTAATAATGGACACACATACAAAAGTGAATGCATTACGTAAGCTGTCTTCAACCAAACGTCTAGGCTCATCAAATAACATTAAATATGCTCTAAAATATAAAAATATATATTATCTCATATTACTCGCCCCTCTAAAATGAATCAGATATTCTAAAAACTTACTTCCAAACAAAACTTAACTATTTTGAATAATTAAAATACAATTAGTTCATCCTGAAGTTAAGAACAATGCTTCCATTTTTTTGAATATGGTAAATAATATCACATATTGTATTAAAGGTTGGTGGTATTCAATGTACTGTTCGATCGATTTTTCAACTTACTTTAGCAACAAATTAACAATAATAATTGAATACGTACTGATCGAATAACTGGAAAATGCATGAAAAGTAAATTCGTTTGATAAATTCGTATCAGTCAATAGGATTATTCTTTATTTTATTTTAACTATCTCTAGAAGCTTCAATTTACCAAGGTTCATTCACTTGTTTTCTCTAGCTGTCCACTCCTCTCAGGTATTTGAATTATGCACTGTCGAGTGTTAAGCAGACTTCCACTTCCTGATATATTGAGGCTACAAGGTTTACAACAGGTAAACAAGTAGTAAGCTGTTTGCAATAATAGGAAGGTAAAAACTAATGTATCAGCGTATAGGAAGTCTCCACGACAGACTGGCAGCGGACCACTTTTTGATTTGATTAGAGACAGGCAATAGCACTTTGGGAAGGAGAGAAGGAGAGCAGTCTGCCTGACTTAGTTGAACTACCTACAAAGCCTGGAGAAAGGATAGTTTTATTTACTCTTCGATATTAACTTCATCATCATTCTTCTAATTCTAGACAGGTATTTATCCTAATCCTTACCATGTTTGATTCGGGTTCAAGGTTCTAAAATCCAACGAGAGACTATTTACCATTTCTAGTTGTTTAAGGTATTTTATTTCAATTGTGCATTTTGCTGCCAAGCATTTAACCTGTCATTATGACAATTGCTTTCATCATTTATGAGGATGAATGATGATTAGCTACATCATCCATTGGGAGAGCAGGTTCGATCCCATCATTCATTAGAATGATAGGCTACGTGGTGGAGATGCTGGTAACGACTTCAGTACCTCTCACAAACCAAGCGAAAGGTGCAAGGAAATGCATCGAATTTTGACTCAAGCACATGGTTGTATCAATGAATACATGTGAAATGCATAAATTAATTTTTATGCATTTTCTTCTCTGTATATATGAGAAGAACTGAGACAGCACAGATGAGAATCCTGGCTATAGTTTCTCCCGCCTAAGCTTCGTTAGCCTACTATTACTGTAGCTAGAAGCAATAAAACACGTGCTATCTTACCAGGATGCATACCAGAATACAATTGAATTTTCAACTCAATGAAATTCGTGTTAGGTGAGCATTTCGACAACTTTTAAACAAGTTGATAACTTTTTGATACAATGCCATATATGACAACATGCGGGGGGTTGGAGTTGTATCGTCGGCACGTCTTATATATTTTGTATATCTACAGAATTCTGGTATACCTTATCCTCCGTTGATAAATAATTACCACTCACGTATTACCTTTCTGTGTGCTAATCTTTCTTCAAACACAATTACATTTTGAGCACTTCTAAATCTGTCACATGGCAACTGTCATGATTGCTCGGTCATAAATTAATTGAGATGAGTAATTAGTCGATGGATTACAGGGGCATATAGTACGGTTTATGTCAATCTTGCTTGCCCTAAAATTTATCACTCAAACATCACTTCAAAATTTTTAATATCTTATCATAAATTTCCTTATGTTTATCAACATGGAAGTGTTTTCTTCGTAAAAGTAATTCTCAGAAGGCTCAAGCAATATTTATCATGTGACCTATTCTGTTGTTTTTGAAACAGTTAAAGTCTAATCTCAAATACGTAATATGATTCTTGAAAGTGTCCATCATTTTTGTGTGGCTCATATAAGTGAAAAATACAATATTTGAAAATCAAATAGCGTTTGTAACATCCAATAAATTTCCGTAAAAATTCAAGTCGAACTCAAGAGTATTATGTAAATACGTAACTCAATGGACTTGTTAATAGAAGTTTATACTATGCCGCCATCTATGCACCATTAAGGAAGAAAACAGTTTTGCGATTTTTAAGAATTGAACTTTTCTCTGAGATAATTAATAAATGAAAACCATAGATTATCTCAGAGAAAACTTGCATATTTTACGTCCCAGAAGTCTGTGAAGCAACGCCGCGCATAACGGTAGAGAAGGGGAGAAAGCCAGTGGGCGGAGTAAAGCAACAAACGTCTAGTAGGTGCATGCGCTCATTGCTTGAGCCCTCTCGTGTCTCTGACTGCGGGAAGGCGTGTTTTCGTTCGGTTGCACCACAGAATCCTGGGAGAGAGTATAGAAACGACTTTATTATGTGGTGTATTAATTTATTTATGTATTTTATTTATTACAGGCTTTTGTTGTTCTCTTGGCTGTGGCCATCTTCGCCGCAGCAGAGGAGGAGGGGAAGATTGAAGAAAAGAACATTAAGAAAAGAGGACTAGGTGAACTTGGCTATGGCTATGGGGGAGGGTATGGCTATGGCGGTGGACTCGATGGCGGTTTTGGAGGTGGTTTGGGAGACCACGGATACGAGAAGCACCACACCACCATCGTGAAGACGGTGCCCATCCCAGTCCCCAAGCACATTCCAGTCCCAGTCGAGAAACACGTGCCTGTCCCGGTCCCCCACCACGTGCCTGTCCCGGTGGTGAAGCATGTCCCAATCCACATCCCCAAGCCCTACCCAGTCCATGTCGAGAAGAAGGTGCCCGTCCCGGTGGTCAAGAACGTGCCCGTCCCTGTCCCGCATCCCGTGCCTGTCCCGGTCACCAGACCCTACCCTGTCCACGTCCCGAGACCCGTTCCCGTCCCGGTCGTGAAGCACGTGCCCGTCCCGTACCCCGTCCACCACGATAAGCACGAGTCCTTTGAGGGCGGCATCGGCGGAGGGTATGGCGGTATCGGAGGAGGGTATGGCGGCATCGGAGGAGGGTATGGAGGCATCGGAGGAGGGTCCGGTGGCATCGGAGGAGGGTACGGAGGCATCGGAGGAGGCTCCGGCGGTATCGGAGGAGGCTCCGGCGGCATCGGAGGAGGGTACGGAGGCATCGGAGGAGGGTACGGAGGCATCGGAGGAGGCTCCGGCGGTATCGGAGGAGGATACGGAGGCATCGGAGGAGGATACGGAGGCATCGGAGGAGGCTCCGGCGGTATCGGAGGAGGCTCCGGCGGCATCGGAGGAGGCTCCAGCGGCATCGGAGGAGGATATGGAGGCATTGGAGAAGGCAGCGGGCTTAGTGGAAGCTTCGGTGGATATGGAGGAGGCCTGGGGGGTAGCTACTAAGCACCTCTCACGTTATTACTAGTATAGGTAAGTTTATTATTAACTATGGGGCGCAGTGGAAGCATCGTCGCCTTGTAATCAAGGGGTCGATACCCGGTGGAGGCGCATAGTGGTTCATATCCCATTTTAAACTGTATTTAAACCGTAGGTTTACCATGACCGAGTGAAGTGGCGCGGATTTGGCGGAGATCGAGTGTGCACCTTCCGTGACACGCTAGTCGTAACATCGGTCCACTTTAAATTGAATATCCAGTCCCGATTAGACCATTTGTACATCAAGTGGACTTAAAAATATACTTATTATTGCATGTCGTATTCTTACACTCACCGACAACATATTCTTACTTATTTTAATGTGATTTAAATGTGATTCCCCCTTATAGACGAACAAGTATGATCTTATCACATACAGATGTTCATTCTGCTGTGCCTTTAAACCTTTAAAAGCCATATTAAATTAAAGTATTATTACTAACTTTACTAATATGTGAAACACAATTACTCTGTGTTATAACGCTTACACAAGTAGTGCATTTCTAATACAAATCACTGTCTTGTATTTTCAGGGCCATCCTTGTGCCAGAATGAAGCTGCAGCTTACACCAAAGATACAACAGAGGCACTTGTTTTCGACGTATCGGAAAATTTTCTACTCTTTTCTATGTTAAATAAAGGCGCCTGAAAAAATATATCTATTGTTGTTCATTGTCCAAAACATATTCAAAACTTGTCCATTAGTATAGAACATAATATTGTAAGGGTGTATATGTCTCTAAAAGTTGAAATACCCTGACTCAATGAACATACATTAAATAGGAAGAGAGAACTAGAAATCTGTCTCATAGCTTGAAGAGACATTAAAACATTATTTGAAAATAGTTATATTTACACGTGTATACATAATCAATCATAACGAGTGTTATATTCTCTGTCCCGGTATCTCTTGAGCAAGCGAATGAAAACAAGTTTCCGTAGTGACGCGAAACTGCTCCACCTATGATCACATGAGAGGGAACGGGGTTGCGTGGAGGAAGGAAAGCGACCAGTTAACAGCCTTCGCAGCGACGTGTACTGCTTCCCTCTGCCACTCGATTTCTCCTCTTCTCTGCCGCTATGCGCGGCATTGCTCAAGAGATAACGGGACAGAGTTTAAGCAAGCCAAGGCATCTGGCAACCAATTGGGCGAGAATAAGAAAGGGAGATAACTTAATCCTCGTTTAAAAATAGGTACAGCTGAGGCGGATAGTTTCAAAAACTAACAGATCCTCTAGCTCAGTGGTGTCTCAAACTGTGGTACGCGTACCATGTACCGGGGGGGGGGGGGGGGTACATGGATGACTTGAAAGGGGTACGCGATCAGCTCGGAAGAGAAATGTCGAGAATACCCACACGACAACATTTTTTGCTGCAGATGTGTAGAGCAGACTTCAAAGCTTAAACACTCAACAGAAACGTAATGCTGATTTTGTCACTGACATTCTTGTCTTTGTTTCATGTGTTTTGAAATAAAATACTCGTTCGAAATCTATAATATACAAAATTTGAAACCGAATCTCCGCTTGAAAGTTTCAAGTACACAGCGAGACATCAAGCAACTGTGTCAAGCTATGCAGGCACATTCTTCTCACCAGAAACTCGGAGGATTAACAATAAAAACTCCAAAATTGTGGTGGACAGTTTGATTACAAACTTATTCTTGCTCTTTACGTTTTTTCAACATCTCTGGAAAAATATATGAAAAATTAAAGTTCCTTATATACTTCCTAGCATACATGTGTTTCACGTTTTTATTCTTGTAATTAATTATAAGTATTGTAAACGTAGGAACACCCAATAAGATAATAAACGTAGGATTCTAATGTTAATTTATTTACCATCTCTCCACATACAGCCCGAATGCCATTTTGCATATACATGCCTCCAGCATATAAGAAACGCCCCACTAATCAGGAGGACAAAAAATTCCCCAAAACATTAGTCGTTTAGTTACGACTAAAAGCTACAACGAGGAAAATATTTGAGAACCGCTGCTGTAGATCATTATCCACAGTTACCTGAAAATATAGCAAAGACTGCATATCCGTAGCATTACTATTAATATGTCTGACAAATTTACATGATCGGTTACGACAGGAAGATGCATTACCTCCATTGTTCTTTAATTTTGCCTTAGAATACGCGGTTAGGAAGGTAAAAGAAATTAACGAAGGACTAAAATTAAACGATATGACTCAGTTGTTAGCATATGCAGATGATGTATACTTACTGGGGGATGATGTAAATACAATTAAGAATAATGCTAAAGTATTTTTCAAAGCAGCTAAAGAGATAGGTTTGGAAGTTAGCAAAGAAAAAACTAAATATATGCTCACAGTAATAATCAAAATCTAATTATTGATAACTCGTTTGAACCAGTTTTCAAATTCAAGTACTTAGGAGTAATACTAACAAATGAAAATGATATTAAAGAGGAAATAAAAGGCAGGCTTAATTCAGCAAATGCTGTACTTTTGAAAAACTTTTATCTTCTCGTATAATATCAATATCAATATATATTTATATACAGGGTGTAACATGATTATATGTCAATACTTGGGGGACATATTCCTTACATGGAGACGATGAAATAATGTTATATGAACATGGGTCCGGAAATGCGTCAGAGCGCATTTTCGAAAACGCTGCACACTGTGTATGAGGCGAAAGCGGTGTAGTGTGGAATGTCGAAAAAGCTGTCAGATGCCACATACTCCAAATCTGAACTGGCGGGAAACATGGTGGGAGACATTGGCGTTGAGCCCGGGTGAAATGGTTCCGGGGGGGGGGGGGGGGGGTTGGGGGGTCGTGATGAACACACAACAACTGACAGTACTTCCTAGATGCTGGTCCGGCAAAGAAGTGACTTAATCGCATGGCAAGCTCAGTACGTCTTCCTGTTCGCACGGGATGTTTACCACCAATTCAGATGTGGGGTAGGCCTATGTGGCATCTGACAGCTTTTTCGACATTCCACACTACACCGCTTTCGCCTCATACACAGTGTGTTGATGCACCAGAATGCATCTACAGACTTTATGTAGCTCAGAGGAAACGTTGAAGTGCTCATCCAAAAAAGATGCAGGAAGGTGCATCAACTGATGCATTGAAATGCATCTCGACTTAAAGAAATCCTCACTTGAATCAAATGATGCACTTTGGTGTTTATTTCACGACACATAAAAATGCACCAAAATCCATAAAATGTGAATTTGAAGAAGCTACAAAACACACTTTAGTGCATCAATCGACATGATGCATTTAGTTTTCTGTGTGAAGAGGGGTTAAAACGGGGCTAATCTCACAAAAAGGTGCAACAAAGGTTGTTCATTTTACTTGATTTCATGTCCTAAAATACATATCTCAAACGATCGATATGAAAACAGCTATATATCTGGAAAGGTTCAGTACCTTAAATTTCGTTCCCTATTCATTACAAATCCTTTGTTCTAACTGCTCCATGGCGGGCCCGTGCAACGTTAGAGCAACAAATTTGTAGTAAGAATCACAATCTGTCGTAGGTTCGATTCCCACCACCGACAAAATAAATTTTTAAAGGCAAGAACTCTCTGGTTTGAAGCACAAGACAATGGATAATGTCCAATTAACATTGCATTCTAATGTACAACCGAATCTATGACAATTGCAATGATTTTGACGGTTAGGGTAATTTTAAAATGAATGGTAGGAGAATTGCCACTAACCCACAGATGCACCATAATTGACAGCCCTTCATTCCTACGCCCCTAAGTCTGAAATCACAGAAAGTTGAATCCAGGCGTCTGCTTATCTGTCCTGAGGAATACAGGTTTTCTTTGCAGGTGTCACAAATGTCTGGAATCCCCCTACTCCACGTCTATAGAGCGTCTCAACCTTAAGAGTCAGTATGGGTTAAATGGAGCGCGGCGTTGCCAGATCAACAAACGGAGTCGCATCGAGTCGCTGTTAATCGCTAATGATTTCGACAAATTTACTTCCTTAATATCGTATAGGAAATCATCAAAATCTATGTATTTGATGCATTTTGGAAAAAAAAATATAATTACCTCAAGATTTGCATGTAAATGTTTATATTTCGACGTAACTATTTACCATTTTACATTTACATCACATGTGTAATACACGACGCAACTATTGTTACTTCTTTCGTTGAATGTTGTATCCTTTACATAAACAGAATTAAATAAATGCAAAAACAAACATTAAGATACATTCTTTACGGAAAATAAAGCACACTACACTTCCTACGAACCGGGGCACCTTCCTTCAACTGAATTGTAACTTTGGTGGCGCGCAATGAATTTGATACGCGAGACAGCCCGCATAAGCAAACTACGATTGCGGAATAAATAACGGTGCTGTGGAGTAACAATGCATACTAAAAATAACTTCAAACAACAATGGTCAACACTTTTCTCGCTTGGTCTGCATGTGTATCGCGACAAACCGAAAAGTTTCTCGCTAACCAACTTTTTCGTGTTACGGTCTGATGATTTATACAAAATATCCAATGTAGGGCTTTATATATATATATAACTCTCCTCGTAAGCAAATTAATTCACTCAGGCGAAGAATATCATATCTACAAACATCATAGATCCCGTAGAAAAAACTGGCGAAGTTGTTCAAGCGGTTTGATATTTATGGCTTTTGAAGTATTTACTAGAAAAAAATTAAGCGTTTTGCAAACTTGCATAATTATGAAAAATTCCGATCACATGAATTTATGACAGGCTATATAATGCCGTCAGTAAATAGAGCATAAAAAACACTACAGGATAATGATTTCACTGTTTGAAATTTTTTACTTTTACATTTTGTAAATTTTGTAACATCTCGCAACGCAGCGGTGGTAGAGAAGGACAGAGCTATTTGCAAAACTCATGTATTAGAGAGAGAGGGAATTACTCCCATTTACTTCCATACTGACTTATAAGGTTGAGACACTCTATAGTAGCAGAAGTTTGCTTAGTTAAAAATCTGCCATTCCTGATCCATACTTCTGTATGGATTCTGATTCTTCATACTTATCTGGTATACTTCACTTAGGGCCGCTTTTTCAATGTCCAGTTAAGGTTCATCTTAGCACGTAACTGGAAGTTTGTGAAAATTTCTGTTTTTCAATGTACAGTTAGCTCGTAACTGGAGCTCTGGTGGCGATTATCTTTACTGCTACTTCTTCTTGCAGTTACCAGCGTAACTGGAAGTTGCGAAGCAACATGGCTGCCTCGTGCAGCTATCGAAGTTCCACCTCGCAACTTCACTGTCAAATTAAACAAGATATGATTCATAAAACTGTTAAATTGGTACAGAAAAAGACTTGTTTTGTTCGGCAGAGCTTACCTATGTTCATGAAAATATGGAAATTAAGCAGCATACTTGCTAGAATTCGCAATTGTCCACCCGTCCTTTCACTTCTAACTGTGTTCATCGCAATTGTCCGTCATCGCAATTGCCCGTCACCGCAATTGTCCGGCTACCATGTACCGTAGAACCATTCTCCATAAGATTGAGACAAATATGGGGATAGCATTACCCTCACATTCCCCCCACTTTGAGCACTGCCCCCCTTCCTAATGTAGCATAATACATCAAACCTTAGTAAAAACAGCCCTGTTAGTCCGTAGAACGCAAAGCTAACCAGGTGGGATTTGCCACTAGGCTATCGTTAGCTATAACCTAGGGGCCACAAGTCCAGGGGGGCGCACAAAAGTGATACGTTGAATGGGCAGAACTGACAAAGACCATCGAGTATTAAAATTCCTTAATATTGTGATAATAGCAAAATAAAACAACATGCTGTACTCCTCCTTGCTTATTTCATGAAAGTTTAATCAATAAATTTTAATAAGGTGTGTATATGTTAAAGTATACAAGTATAATAAACACAGAGCATGCAATTAGTGGAAATGCATTATAATGATAATAAAACTGTTAATATTAATAATAATACCGGCAGATAAGGCAAGTGTAAAGTTCCCCGTGCATATAGCACCGTGCCGACGGCCTTTACCCCCCCCCCCGGGTTGCCCCAGGTGCCTATTGATTTGAAGCTGGGTGAGCCCCGGAGCCAAACCAAAGGCTAGCCTAGGGGTCCACATTTTATAAATCCCTCCCTGACGCTAACCACTACCCCACGGAGTTCGGCTCTTATATCTCAGCCGTGATACACTTTGCTTGCCATATGAACTTCATTGAGAATACTGATTCCATGTCGTGATCCACAGCGAACAGATGTAACACATCTCACCCTGAGAGGCGAGAGTCAATCTTCAAGAGACACGCATCACGCATGTCAAGGCTCGTTGCGTAACGCATCCGAGGAAATGCGAGAAAAATGTCGCAATGTCATGTAAGGAGCAGTGACACCCACACCAAGAGCCATAAAAAAACAGACAAGTGATGGGATCCCCACCGCAACAGGAATATGGACATTCTGAGGCAAACAAAGAAAATTGGCGGGAAACGGGATATCCTATCTTCAAGGAGATTCCCTCGGATGAAAACGATGGAACAATAAGATCTTTTCCGTCGGGACCAGGAACATGGCTTTTGTTCCTGTAATTGGATGAGTTAGGAAAGGAGGTGCAAAAGTCACAATGCGAAAAGAGAAAGCGTTGTTTTGGTTGCATCCACAAGGAGACACAAGGATGGGCTTTTGTATAAAAATCCATCCACAGACTATCATGATGCACTCGTCCTCTCCAGCAGGTGCAGTACACAGTAACAGCACCACAATGAAGCTCTTTGTAAGTATGAGATAAATCTTAGATGTGTTTGTATCTAGGAAGAATTGTTCGGAATCTTGTAATCGGATTTTCCTGAAATTTTGCTAGTTTGTGCCTAGCATTTTTAAAAAGAGGGGCTACGTACATTTTTCTTATTAGTCAGCCCTCATTTTGCCTTATTTCCCTGCCTTCGACGTTCAGTTTTAGGAATACTTGGCCAAAGAATGGAGGCTATGACCCCACCAACCCCTCTTGGACACGCCACTGAGTGACAATAGTGTAGAGTGAGATTCTAGTAACACCTAGTGCGGTTGTGCACTTGCAGGTTAATAGCGAGTAACCACACCCGACTCTGCCAATCAACTTGTGAGGCGATGACGTCATGTCACCTCAGCACCAATCACTAGCCATCTTCCTCACATTCTAGGCTGTTCATAGGTTCGCTAGCCATACACGTGAAGTCTGCTGGATATGGTGAAATAAAATAACTCTACCAATACTAAATGTAAATGTTTATAGCGGTTTAGGTGGGCAGTGTAACTGTGGTGTATCATAACACCAAATGTAGTGTTACAAATACTCAGGATTTGTGCAACAAAAACACTCTTCTGACAATAATGCGAGACTGGTGTCGTCTAACACCAGTTTAGGGGTCTAGTAACACCATCAGTTTTCGAGCAGCACCAAGTGTTGAGATTATGTTGCACCAATTGTCATGGTACTACGTTGCCACCATTTTTAAAGGCAATACGAAAGTATGCCTTTTCATAGTGGGGGAAAATCCAATTGATTTAGAACCATTGAGATTTCTAGATTTTGATCTTTGGTATTTAGCGTCGCTTTTTCTTCCACTTTTGGCTAGTCGCGAAGATGAGGATGAGTGATGATATGATTAAATTGATGAAGAGACGCTCACAAAGAACGTCTATGCCCAGGCTGGGATTCGAACCCGAGACCTCTGGCGTCGTAATCATTCCGCCATCGATTTGCGAATAGAGAAATTTTCCCCAAAAAATGCACGGAACATTAGCTGAAATTCGCCCATAAATTAAGAATTTCTAATTCTAGAGAATATAATCGTGTTTGTGCTGTGAATTTAGACGATTTTCGAAAATTACTCAGTAAATTAATTAGCTCAAAGGAAAAGTGAATGAGAGTTTGTAGACAGTCCTATTTAAAAGAACATTCACAAGAAAATATACAGAATGTCAACAAAAGTTTTATTTATTTTAGGAAACATCCTTTTTTTTAAATATTGTAAAAGTTTTTCAATTGGTTGGGGAACGGGAAAGCGTGACTTCGTTACTTGTTATACTTAAGTAACAGTACCTGGAACACTTTGAACCAACTTTATCATTACTTCGTTCACTCTTCTACAGAAGTAACTTAAAGTAAAGTTAAGATTAAAAGTAGCATATATATAGAGCGAAAGTGTGTACCTTAACCTCAGTCTTCTAGTCCCAAAATTTTCAGTGTATCGTGAAACGTAAAATGGAAGCCATGTTAAATATATATAATGTAATTTAATATCTGCAAAAAAAAAGTCCTTGGTGATAAAATGATTGATTGATTGGTTTTGTGGTTTAAGTCCACTTTATGCACAGTAAGGATAATCAGGACTGGACCTACAGTTTAAAGTGGGATACGAACCACTGGTATCGAACCCGGGACCCCTTTATTACAAGGCAACGACGCTACCACTGCACCATTTGGGAGAGCCTTAGTGATAGAATAATTGCTACAATTGCGATAAATAAGGCATATTACAATGAAGAAGGCATTTCTAAAATATGAAACGCTTATTTTTATTATTGAATTTGAACGTTAGGGAAACTGTACGTTATTGTGTTTTATTTTCGTGCTGATACTACTTTTGTGCATTGTCAGTTTGTATACTGTCAATAACTTTAATAACACCGCTAACGATGAAAAACGTGTAAAATTATACTTCAAATATTGCACTACTTGCAGTGAGTAACAGTATTTTTTCTGGAGCTGTTTAACTCGAAAACTCGAAAACGCAGGTATAGTCGGTTTATTTTCGTAACATCTCCAGCTTATTGACAGTGTCCAACTAGCGAGCCTACCAACAGTCTAGAGCGTGAGCAACAGGGTTAGCGATAGGCGCTCTTTTGAGATGACGTCAGCGGCGCGCTCGTTGATTGGTGGATTGCGGAATTAATACTCGCTTCCAAGCAGCCAACGCAAAACAGCCAGAGATGTTACGGAAATAATCTCACTCTAGAAGGTATGTGCTACAATGAGTAAAATTAACGTAAACAGTCGCATAACTTCAACTACTGTTCTGCTCAACCTTCATTAATAGAAATAAAATACCAAGCACACATACTACCTCAAGAACAACTGAATCTTAATGAACTTATATAGTTTATTTGTATCAAATGTTTCAGAATATAACATCATTCGATTCGCAACGTAAAATAACTTTAAATACGAGAAGATTTTATGTTGCAATAATAGTTAAAGAACTTTTATGTGCCTATAAGTTCTTATGCAAATTTGTAGTTAAAGATTTGAATTTCTACTAATATTAAACATACAATATACAGTCATAGTGCTGCCATCTTTAGTTGTATTCTATGGAATTGTCGTGTAAATCTTTTAACAGTGATCATGTAATTCTGTAATGCACTCATGCGTTACACACACAAAAACATACACGTAAGCTATGTGTAGATGGTGTTTACGTGTATATTAGGGATTGGTTAGATTAATCGTATCGGCTGATATAGGCATATCGATCTATCGATAAAAATATATAACTTTAGCGATTCGATATATCTATAAATTGTATGTAATTTAGTGCAAAATTATGATTTGATTTTTTGGAATTTGTTTATTTTTACTTGTCTTTTCTGCCTTTCTTGGCTGTTCGCGAAGATGAAGATGAGAGATGATATGATGACATTCATTAAGAAACATTGGCAAAGATCACCCATTACCCAGCCTGGGACTCGAACTCGAAACAAATTTGCTAACTACTCCGCTCCAAAGTATGAACATAAACAGCAATTAATTCATAGATTGTAAACTAAATATTAAACTACGTTATTGTTTTACTGATGCAAAGCTATCGTCCAGGCGATATATTGCGATATTGAAAAAGAAAAGTATCGTCAGGCGATATCAACTAGACAATATACCGTCACGATATTTTGGCGATATATATCGTGTCGGCGATAGATCGTTACGATATTTTGCGATATATATCGTGGAAACGATATATCGACGATATCACGATACGGAAAAAATATCGTATCGTATCGTCTGTGATGATATTTTCTTGACAATATATCACGATATCGAATTTCCTATAACGTCCATACCCAGAACGATTTAGAAAATATATAAGGTAAAGTTCCCCCCTGTGCATATAGTACCGTGCAATGAAGGCACATTCTTAGGGGATGTCTCCATCTATGCAATTTTGGGTTCGATATCATGTGGAGGCACATGGATTCCACTTTAAACTGTAGGTCCTGTCCCGATTAGCCTTACTGCACATAAAGTGGACTTAAAACAGCAAATCAACCAATCGGTCGTTTCGGAGGTGATGTGATCAGCATCACGCTACGGCCGCCTTTTCTCCCCAGGGGTGTCCAATGATTTTGAAGCTGGCTGAAACACAGAGCCACAGAACCACAGTGGAAAAATTCCAACTTCAGATCACCCATTCCGGTAATCGAACCCGGATCTACCGCGTGGCACTCAGACGCCCTATCGACTAGATCACCGTGGTTCATGATACAGAAAAATCACAAACATTAGAAACACATAAATTAACATAACCCGTGGCTATACAGCCCTACACGGGATTTGGCCTATCTCCCAACTGCCAGTCTTCCTCCCACAATCTTACCTAGAGGTGTGGAGATCTTCAATCGGTAATGGGGTGACGTGTGGTCAGCACGTCGAACCCCCAGCATAAAGACACATACTGTTATTATAATTTTTTTTAAAAAAAGTAATGGAAATTTCCATAAGGGAACTCAAAATATATAAAAAAAATTGAACTGAATTTAAGAATTCAGCCAACAGTTGAAAAATTTTCTACCCTTGATTTGTTTTTTTATATATTTTTTCAGATTTCTCTTTTATTCGTCGGTTTACTCGTCCTTCATTCCTCATCCGCGGAAGAGGAGAAAGAGGAGACGAAGCAGTCCGTACAAGAAGAGGAGGAGAAGAAGGAAGAGATTGAGGGGGCGGAGGGGAAGGTGCACGAGAAGAGAGGCCTCTTTGGGTTGGGCTACGGAGGATATTCAGGTGGATACGGAGGTGGATACGGAGGTGGATACGGAGGCGGTTTCGGCGGTGATTTCGGCGGCCATCACTACGCCAAGGAAAATCACCATCACGTCCACACCATCGTGAAAACCGTGCACGTACCGATCCCCAAGCACATACCGGTCCCGGTCGAGAAGCACGTTCCGGTACCGGTCCCGCATCACATTCCTTACCCGGTCGTCAAGCACGTGCCCATCCACATCCCCAAGCCTTACCCGGTCCACATCGAGAAGAAGATTCCGGTCCCTGTGATCAAGCACGTGCCCGTTCCGGTCCCGCATCCGGTCCCGGTACCCGTCCACAAGCCCTACCCGGTCCACGTCCCCAAGTCTGTTCCGATCCACATCGAGAAGCCGGTCCCCGTCCCGGTTCCGGTCCACATCCACCACAAGCATCACGAGTCGTACCATGATGGCGGATATGGTGGGGAAGGCCTCCATGGTGGATTTGGCGGTTTCCACGGTGATGCGTACAAAGAAGAAGAAGAATAAAGAGGTCCCATCGCACATGTCCATCCATAATTGCGCTGTCCGTCACCTCACTGCTGAAAACATTCTCATTCTCACGCAAAAGATAATGTATATTTTGTAACATTAAACACAATAAATTCAGCTCATAAAACTTCTTCCTGTATTTTTCTTGTGTATACCTACAAAGCATATCCAAAATGTTCAGATCAGATCCATGGATATCCATTGGACGTCCCTTATATATCCCGCTTCTGATAACCTGTTCTTGATATCCATTAGACGTCCATGGGATATCCAATCTTGGATATTCATAGGATCTCCAGTTCTGGATATCTATAGAATCTCCAATACTGGATATCAATAAGATATCCATTGGCCGCCCATGGGATATACAGTCCTGGATCCATGGGATAGCCTGCACATGTCTACATGTTATCCAATATAATATATTGCTGCTTTTATATCCTTGGAAAGATTCATTGATAGTGTCTAGTTATTCAGCTATATGTTAGTTACATATCTTGTATCTACATACAACAATTTACTAGTTAACGGTGACACTGCTGGCATCAGCGGCAGTGTATTTAGTAACACTGAGCGCTAATAAACCAGAAGTTCCCGATTTGAATCCTGAACAAGCATGGACCCTTAATTGTGTTTGCTTATCTCCAATACTCCATTCATCTTCATCATCGTTGAAATTAATTCGAGATGAAAAAGAACGACATAACAAAAAAAGTTACTGTTTGTGATACTCAACTTATTTAGTAAATCACAGATGGCGCTTAAATCAGTCTTAATTGTTAACTGCAAAATATCCCAACGGAAGAAATTTAAGAGTTAGAAGTTGTTAATATAAATTAGGTAGTCATATTTAAGAATGTAGGTTTGGCATAGAACAAACTTATCAGTTGGTGTCATGAAGTGGTGTTGTACCGTTAATCAACACCCAATATAGATATCTTCAGAAAATAAGTTTATTCCATTTCTGGAGAGAGATCTAAAAAATCGAACTTTCTAAATATTGTCCTCTCGATAAAGTTCTCGTGTCATGAACAGTACCGAAAAGGTTGAATTATCTCGAAAGGCGAATGTTCGTCACTTGGTAAGCCGCTACTGGAAGTGTAAAATCCAGAGGCGTCTGCTGAACTCATGCGCCAATTGTGGGAAAAATGACAGCTTGCTCTGCGACGACATTAATGAGTATTTCTACATTCTAATTTTGGATGAAGTGACGCATGATCCTATTGTGGGAAAATAATTATCACTTTCTTTCACTTCAGATCCAAGAAATGTAATATAAGCGTAGATGAGCGCTCTCGTGTAAAATAATTACTTCTCCTATATGAAGAAATTAGAATGTAGAAATGCTCATTAATGTCGTCGCAGGGAAAGCTGTCCTTTTCCCCACAATTCACGCATGAGCAGCATCCATCGCCTCAGGAGACGCCTCTGGTAAAATCCCAAAGCCCCTTCGCGGAGAGTCAGGAGAGATGGACAAACGTAAAGGTGTTACATTTTTGCCTTTCAAACTAACGTAGTTAATATGCTGAGACGCAGATTTTTATAACAGAAAAATTGAATAAATTTCCCATCTTTACATGTAATTTAATAGATTTTTTTTTATTATCCTGAACAATTTTACAGCCCATCTTTCTTAGCTGGGGCATCTCTTCCGGAATTCCCATACACCTCTAGCATCAACAGTTATAGTTATGAATAGATCCCGGAAGTTCAGGCATTTATTTTCGTTAAAATAGGCAGGCAAAAAGGCATTTATAATGTGGAAAATAGGCACTAAAAATGAAAAAAGGCAAAATAAACCGAAAAAAGGCACATTTGGAAGTCGCTTACTTTTATATATAATTTCTGGCAAAATATTAAAATCTACATTGGGAAGAGCATTTCAATTTTCTCCGTCTTGATTGCACATAACTACAAGGTGTTTTTTTTAAGTTCTCAACATTCATTGATTGTCGTCTTGTCAGAGAGAATGTTTTTCATAATAGAAAATGATCTTTCTACTTCGACAGAAGTTATTGGAGCATACATAAAACAAGCTAATGTAGCTGAACTCATTTTGGTAACAGCATTTTCACCTTTAAGAATATCACAAATTGTTTTCAATTGTTTCAAGTCATCATTTGCACTCACTACCCGTTTGCACTTTTCCGCAACAGCTGACCCCTTTTCTCCTGGCACTTCCATCATCTGCTGCATAGATTCCTCGTAGATTTTCATGGATGCTATAATTGTAATTGTCTCTGGCAATGCACCATAATGTGCAAAAATAAACTTGAATAGCACAGGAGTTTTTTCACTTCACGAATTGAAGCCGCTTCATTTTCTGGAAGAGCATCGATCACCTCACTGATTTTTTGAAGGTTGTTAGCATAATATATAGCTGCTGATATCCAGGTTCCCCATCTGGTCAAGACTGGTTGCGGAGGTAAACTAAGCTCAATCGCAACTTCCTGAAATTTTCAGGTTCGAGAGGGAGATTTCAGAAATATCTTCTTTGTGTTCGAAATCAACCTCTCCACTTCAGCAGTCAATCATGCACAAGGAAATGTTAACCGAAAGGCAATATCCTAACTCAGCATGAAATACTTTTTTCTCACAGTTTTCTCCTTCAGCAATGTTGAAACATGCGTGAGTTCAATATTACTTAAATAAGGCGAAAATTATTCACATAATAAACGGAAGAAAAATAAATGCCAACAACGTTTTTTTGGGAGAAAAATAATTTATACACACATTTTTTTAAAAAAAATTGTCAAATTACATTGAAAAAGGCAAAAAAAGGCATTATAATTAAAAATAAGCAGTGGGGTTCCAAATAGGCAAAATAGGCAAAATGAGAAGGCTTCTAAAACATTCGAAACAACATAAGAAACGTATATCCGGAAAAATTTTATGAATATATGCAGTAGATAAAAAGAGGCATTTTGCCAAACTTCCGGGCTCTAGTTATGAAATACACCTCAGCAAGATAACCGTCCCCAGCTTAAAACGTAACAGTGTATTTTATTTTGAAAGGCCAATGAAAGTGCAAAAGCTACAATCAAAATGAGTATAATGAGTATAGCGTTATGCGATTGAAATATAATGAAGTTTATGTATTAGTGAAGCACGATCAGTGCATTAAATTAATGAAATGCAAGAAGAAACATGACTAGAAGATTATGCACATACTTGCAATGTAGTGCATGTTAATGCAAATTCTATGCAGTTCATGCGCTATGAATATTTTTTTTCAGCCAGCTTTTCCGACAAATTATGGAGTTCTTGTCCTTCTTAAAACAACATAAAGACGCGAATGTATTAAGGTGAAAGGAACTTCAGATCAAAAAATCTTCAACTCTCGATTATTTTAATGTGACAATAACCGTAGACATATGTGTAAAATATCAGTCCTCTCAGTTTCAGCCCATAATCATCTGTTTCATTTTCAGATACCATTGTATTTGTAAGATAGACATGTAACTACATTTTAACATGGAGATAATGACTATATTCACTTAAGTTTCAATTTCACTGTGTCTTTTACTTCACGATGCATATTTGAGGGCCCACTACGGTAGACAAATTACTGATATACGTGTACTAATAGGCTTCGAGCGTACACCGCTCGTTTTGCCTATTCGAGCGTTATTCAATTCCGTGCGCTATCTAGCGTCGTCCGTGAGAACTATTTGACACTCGAACGAAATCCTCTCTCTCCAACACTCTAACCTATACCTTCGACAGTTTTAAGAAGTGAAGATGATAGCTCAGGCAAAATTTAATGATAGTCGGATTTTTGCATCTTCACAATGTTGATGGTGTGTGGTTACCGATGTTGCACGGTCTTTGCAAGGACACCAATGTGGACTAAATAGAGTATTCGTACTAGTGAATATATGGACAAATTAATGACGTCACGAGTTACAACGTTCCCAGTATATTGATTGATTTTGTTTACTTTACCTCGCTTTTCTGCCACCTTTGATTAATCGTGAAGATGAGTAATGATGTGAAGAGACACTCACAAAGAACGCTCATGCCCAGGTCTAGATTCGAACCCGGGATCCCTGACGTCGTAGCGCGATGTGCTAACCACTCCGCCACGATGGCCGGCGTTCCCACGCCAACCTGAGGTGTAAGGTGTGGCCCTTCTTAAGTACACCCTAATGTCAATCTCTCTTCCACGTAGTACATCCTGGACTAATTTTGAAGACTGGCGAGGCTTTGACGTCTGGACTCACAGCCGGTACAGGGAGATTATTTCCAGAACATCCTTGGCTGTTATGCATTTGAAGCTTCGGAACGAGTCACAACTCTCGAAGTAGCCAATCAACGAAGCGAGCCACTGACGTCATCTCAACCCAGAACCTATCGCTAAGCCCCCCTGCTCAGGCTCTGCACGCCCACTAGGCTCGCCAGACAGACTCGCGTAGTCCGCTGAAGATGTTCGGAAAGTAATTCGCCTCTATAATCCTCTGTTGGACTTGTGTTGAGTCGTCTGCATATGTTTGTGATTGTCGATTTATCCACCTTTATCATCTTCTCACCATTCATCCTCATCTTCGTTAATAGCAAAAAGTGGGAGAAGCAAAGTAAAATAAATCAAATCATTCATTATTGGTTAGCACATTGCGCTACGACGCAGGGCTAGGGTGACCAGACGTCTACTTTTGTGGATAGAGTATAGCATTGACCATAGCAAATGTCCTGCATAGAGAATGTCTCCACACATAACGATTATCATAAAAGGCATATCACGTGGAGCGCGTTAAGTATTCAAACAATCTGGGAGCTGAACACGATCCCTTTTCCGACTGAGTCATTAGTACATTATTCAAACTCTTTGTTTCGCCCTCTGAGAATGTTGGAACGCATTTAGTCCGTTCCTCTTCGATTGATTGATTTGATTAATTTTCCCTCGCTTTTCTGCCGCTTTTGGCTAATGATGATGAGGGAAGATTTTGATGAAGGGAGACTCACAAAGAACACCGATGCCCAGGCCAGAATTCGAACAAGAGAAATTGTGGCACGGTGTTCTAACCAGTGATGTGCCGTAGACTATAAGTTTACGACTACATGCGTTGTCTACACGTAATCTACGCGTAGATTACATTGGGTTGTAGTTTACATAGACTACGTAGACAATCTAAAGTGCATTAAAATTAATTTTCAAGGCTTTTACGAAAGGAAAGTGACATTTTCAACTATATTGGTTCTTAACGAAATGAAAGAATCCTATTTACAACACAATTTCTCTTTTATCAACAACTATGGAAGAAGATAAATAGTATGCAAAAAACAACAACAGATGGCAGTCGTGAGGCAAGAGTGGTATTTTTCCCATAAAACACTAGAATATTTCCTATATTAGGTTTCTCCCTAGGTGAGAAATTGTCCGAATTTGGAAGAAAGAGTATGAAAAGTTCTCTTCACACATCAGCAACTGATACGCAGTATAATTTTCTTTTAATTCCACGGCGCCCTTTGCTAAGTTATCACCTTTCGCCATGTTGTTTACATAGATTACCTAATCTAGGTGTATAAAATAGTCTACGTGTAGAATGTAGACTATCGTTGTTTACGCGTAGACGCACATCACTGGTGCTAACCAATCAGGCCAGAAATGTTCGTGGCATTAAAATCATATTTCTTGACCCAATCCAAACTACCTAAAATTTTAATTCGGTTTTTTGGAAAGGTCGGTATTGCTGCTACAACAATTCTTGTCTTCTTCTCCTTCTTCTTCTTCTTCTAGCCTAACCTAACCACCACAGATTATTTACTACCCCAAAAGGCTACCAGCCAATGGGAATGCTTGAAAAGGTTGTAGCAGCAACCACTACCATTTGAAAATAAGTTCAAGGGAAGTTTACTTAGGAGATTGCTTTCGTTGCTTAAAGGAAAGAGGACATTATTGAAAAAGATCATCTGAGAACTATATGTGAGCAAAGTGTTGGTAATTTTTTTATTGATTAAATTATGATTAATGGCAAATGTGTTTCCATTTTTTACAGTGTCCTCTTTTTCCGGACTGTGTCCTCCTTTTTCGCCATTCTTTGTCCTCTTTTTTTAATGTATATGTCTGGTCACCATAGCTAAGGGTCCCAGGTTCGAATTCCGGCTTGAGCATGGATGTTCGTTGTGAATGTCCCAGACGAAGCAAACTAATGATCTAATCATAACTGGTAGTTTGTATCCTGTGTCTCTTCTAAAATAGTCAAAGCAGAAATTAAATCACATTGTGCTACAACACCGATTAACATTTTCAGTGTGCAGAGAACATCAACAGATAGTACTTTCCTTAATAACGTCTTGCGTGTTGAGACATCGTTTTGTTGCCAAGAAAAACACCATTTCCTGTTATGTACAGTCACCGGCAATATAAATGGGACACTTAGATCCTGAAAGAGCCGTTACCCTGCATGGAGTTTGTGTGTTGCCTAACTCCGAGGCGACAGCCGAACTTCGCCTTACAGTTAAGCAACACGCACAACACATTGCAGGGAAACGGGTATTTCAGGATGTAGGTGCCCAATTTTAATTGCTCGTGACTGTACACGGCCATTCAGCACAGACTCAGGGTTGCCACTGACATATTTTTTTCCTGTAGGAAAACGACAAAATATTTAGTGTTCTACAGACGGATTATGTGACCATTCAAGACAGTGACTGACGAATCGAGTGTGATCACTTCTAGAGAAAACGTGTGGTACTTTTGTCTAATACAAAGCATAAATAGGGGTGCGTACATGATTGAGGGATGAGAGGTTACGCCCAGCGACATCTGTTAGCATGACTCTATTGCTGTAGCACATTCTAGTTTTTGTATGTTACCCGGCGGAAAACACATGACAGTGGCAACCATGACTACATCACATTGGTACTACGATAGAAAATGCAGTTCCGACACGAGGTCTTATACCAAAACGCTGTGAAGAAAAACTGTTAGTCTTCATGTCTTCTACGCCCTGTATAATGTTGTCGTGTTGCACGAGGACACCCTGTATATGGTGTTTGTATGGACTCCAATGCAGAACTTGTTTTCTAGAAACGCTTAAAAACTCTTCATAAGGCAGTTTACTATGGTTACACAAAAGGAGCGGTGATTCAAAATTAATCACAAGAATTGTGATTAAGAATTGAAGACTACATGTACTTGATGGTGTACGAGTCCACTGATATTTAGACATGTTGGAATTTAGTATTTGTTGTTACTTTTAGATGTCTTCGGAGTATGTGATCACTTGATTTTAGATACTATACATGTAGATTGACTCGTATATTAATTTATTATTATTAGATTAATTGTAAAATCTCCATTTACTGTTAATTCTTAGATTCCTAACCAATTGTTATGTTTACCGACAAACATGATTTTTAATGGAATCTAGGCGCTGTCGTACACTTGGTTTCTTTAGCCTGCAGTGGCATAGTAGAATGGAATTCATAACTATTACCAAGAAAACTGTCCCCCAATACGCTCATTAATTTCGTTCTATGAAATGCGAGATCCAACAACTGATACACGACTCCAGCGAAACAGCATAGACAGCATAGACGTTCCTCAAGAGAAAATGAACCAAAAGATAATGATTGACAATTTTTACCCCACTACTGAACACGTTGGTTCCCTTCCAGATGACCACCCTTAGGATTGATGTTTGAATCCGAATACTAAGGGTTTGGAATCCTGGAAGCAATATCTGGATTCCCAATCTTGGATACAATATCCGAATCCCAAACTTTTGCCCCATAATTTCAATACCGAATCTACGTGGAATCCCGAATCTAGTATCCAACATCGGAATTCTGAATTCTGGATACAATATCCTAATTCGGAATCGTGGATACAATAACCTATATTAATTCCGAAACTTGCATTCAATATCGTAATTCCGAATCTTGCATACAATATTAGAATTTCCCATTTTGGATACAATATCTGAATTCAGAATCTTGCATATAATATCCTAATCTCGAATCTTGAATACAATATCCGAATTCCGAATTTTAGATCCAATATCCGAATTCCGAAATTGATTCAATATTCGTATCCCGAATGTAGGATCCAATATCCGAATTCCACATCTTGTATCCAACACCCGAATACCGTATCTTGGATACAATATCCGTATTCCGAACCTTTGATGGAATATTCGAATTCCGAATCTAGGATCCAATATCCGAATCCCGCATCATGGGTTCAATATCCGAATTCCGATCTTGGATACAATATCCGAATTCCAAATCTTTGATTCATAATCCGAAATCCGATCTCAGATTCTATATCTAAATCCCGAATGTTGGTTCCAATTTGCAAATCTCGAACCTTTCCAACATCAGAATTCCGAATCTTTGATTCAATATCCGAATCAATCCCTAATATTGGATACAATGTTCGAACTTCAAAACTTAGATTCAGTATCCGAATTCGGAATCTTGGATTCAATATCTGAATCTATTATGTTGTATAAAATACCTGAATTCCAACACACATAAAAAAATCTCATTCATAAAACACGCTCCCTGCAGCCCCTACCTAATCTCAGCCTCGATGAGAAGAAAACCGCACGTTTCCTACCCACGCAAAATAGACCGCCGTGAAAGAAAACTTAATTATTCCCATATTTGCTTTAATAGAACGACAATATATACGTTTCACCGCAGCACCATGTGGGGAACTTTATTATATCACACGGCTACTTCCTGTAATCTGTCCGCCGGGTCGTTCATCTCTTGCCACGAGCAATGTAAATTACGAGCACCAGAAGCAATCAGTGCATAGCGCCATCAAGATTTCTAATTGTTTTCTTTAAGGGCGTAAAACCACAATTAACAAATCAGGAACTTTATCATGTGATCGTCACTTTTTCCTACCATGCAACGGTAAAGAGTAGAGGTATATAAGCGCTAGTCTCCGTCTCCAAGACAACCACTTCACTGCTTTTACCTCTTCGAGTATCACCGCCTGGTAACCAACAATGAGGATTCTCGTAAGTATATGAACTTTCAAGCTGGAACGGGCGATGTTATCTGTTGAGGGATTGGTTTGTGAAAGGATGCTATTTCCTCGTAAATCTCAAGAGGAAATTACTGAAAGTTCTTGTAAGCTGCGGTCGTGGTACGGAAGATAGGGTGGGATTATTTCCGTAACATATCTGGCTGTTTTGCTTTGGCTGCTTGGAAGCGAGTCTTAATTCCGGAATCAGCAAATCAACGAGCGCGCTGCTGACGTCATTTCAAAGGAGCGCCTATCGCTAACACTGTTGCTCAAGCTCTAGGCTGTTGGTAGGCTCGCTAGTTGGACACTCTCAATAAGCTGGAGATGTTACGAAGATAAACGGAGTATAAGAGTGCCGGATTCGTATGGTTTCTTAAGGTGAACTATATCCAAGGGTGTAGGGGAAGATTCTCAGGTCTCATCCTGTCTACCCTGTAGTGACGGTGAAGGGGAGATGGGCGGCTAGGGCCCCCCTTGGACCTTCGATTTTGGAAAAAAATAATTTCGCTATGAATGGCATCACCACTGTCATATTCACAATTTAGTTTTAACTTTCCAACCCCTAAGAATTTTTGTGCCCCTTCCCCCATAATAATCGGACATTCTGCTCTCATCAAATATTTCTTGCGTCACTACTGCTCTACCGTCTTCGAAACTGCATTCATACAGGCTAACGAGGTTTTGGTGTCTAGATACTTCTCTGTGGGAGGCGCCCTGTGTTTCCATATACCTCTATACACAAATCGGTATGAATACTTTAAATTCGGATATTACCTTCGATAAAGTGTTAATATCAGTAGAAACCGTTTCCATAACATAACGTTCCGGAAGTCCTGGCATTCATTTTGGTTAAAATAGGCAGGCGAAAAGGCACTTATAATGTGATAAATAGGCACCAAAATGAAAGAAAAATATGCACAGTGTAAGTGAAAAAAGTGGAAAATTCCAAGCCACTAATATCTATAATTTCATTCAGATAATTACAGTCTACATTGTACATGAAAACACATTTCTACTTTCCTTTTTTACCTTGATTGCACATAACCGCTGGTTTTATTTTAACATTCATAGATGTCTCTATGAAATAATGATTTTTATAACTGCAAATGATCCCTCTACTTCGAACAGGCTATTATAACTGGATTCATATTGTCAAGAAAGGAATTTCCATCTTTAAGAAAATCACAAATTGTTTTCAATTTTTTCAATTCCTCATTTGTACGTTTGCTCTCTTCCGCAACAGCTAACCCCTTTTCTCCAGGCACTTTCATCAGCTGGTACACCGATTCCTCAAAGACTTTCTTTGATGCTATAAGAGTTTCACTCCTTTTTGCAGCTTTGTAATTGTATCTGGCAACACTACAATGCGCTTACAAATAAGAATTTTGAAAGAAAAATAAGTTATATAATTTTGTGAAAAAACATTCTAAAATGTAATTGAAAATGTCAAAAGGGAATTAAAATTTAAAATAGGGTACAAAATAGGCAAAATGTAAAAGCTTCTAAAACATTAGCCACAACATAAAAAAATGTATATCAAGACAAATTTTATCAATATATGCACCAGGAAAAAAACAGGTATTTTGCCAAATTTCCAGCCTCTATCCATAACGCATATTTCCTTTAATTCGTTATTGTTAATAAGGGGCTTGTTCAGTGATGTGCCGTAGACTATAAGTTTACGTCTACATGCGTTGTCTACACGTAATCTACGCGTAGATTACATTAGGTTGTAGTTTACATAGACTACGTAGACAATCTATAGTGCATTAAAATTAATTTTCAAGGCTTCCATGAAAGGAAAGTGACATTTTCAACTATATTGGTTCCTAAGGAAATTAAAATAATCCTATTTACAACACAATTTCTCTTCTCTTCTATCATCAACTATGGAAGAAGATAAATAGTATGCAAAAAACAACAACAGATGGCAGTCGTGAGGAAAGAGTGGTCTTTTCCCTATAAAAGACTAGAATATTTCCTATATTAGGTTTCTTCCTAGGTGAGAAATTATTCGAATTTGGAAGAAAGAGTATGGAAAGTTCTCCTCACACATCAGTCACTGACACGCAGTATAATTTTCTTTTAATTCCACGGCGCCCTTTGCAAAGTTATCACCTTTCGCCATGTTGTTTACATAGATTACCTAACCTTCGTGTATAAAATAGTCTACGTGTAGAATGTAGACTATCGTTGTTTACGCGTAGATGCACATCACTGGGCTTGTTACACGGTAAGGAGTATAAACACTGATGTAACCTAAGATATAATTAATCGATCAACCTGTACTGTCAGAACTTACCGTAAATTTTACAGTATTCAACCGTTAAAATTTAACATTCTGCCTATTACTTAAAAACAACGGGAGGAAAATTTTTCTTCATAAGCGTAGGCACATTCATGACGTCATTTCTTTGTTCCATAGCTAAAAAGTGACGTAAAGATGGCATCGAGAAGCTCGTGTAATATTTAGTACAGACACACGCCCACATTTGTTATATATACACAGGCTGATAGTACAGCAATAGCACAAAAAAAGGTTCCAAATTTAAATTTGCATGTTTCATCTTGCACAAGGACAGATAATGATTATGAATTGTTGCTATGTGTACCATAATATATTTTTCAAAAGGAATCATAATATTTACATTAATTAGTTTAAGTATGGAATAGCTGTTAATGCTTGGTATTCAAAATAGAACACAGTCAATTTATTCCGCCATTTAACTACTGTAAAAAAATGAACATGAATAAACTGATGTAAATTTATTTATTCAGCTTTTAATACTCGTATATAAGATATAATTGTTGCACACAACTGCCATTTATGATCATTATCTATCAGTATACAAAATAAAATATGCAAATTTGGACTATTTTGTATTATGTCTCAATGCTGTACTATAGGGCTGTGTATATAATATATATTAGTGTGTGTGTGTGTGTGTGTGTGTGTGTGTGTGTGTGTGTGTGTGTGTGTGTGTGTATAACCAAGCAGTTACCGACGTCATCTTTACTTCTGATTCTTACCATAGCACAGAGAGATGACGTCATCTTTACTTCTGATTCTTACCATAGCACAGAGAGATGACGTCATCAAGTTAAAAAGAGCTCTAACCAATAAATAGATGACTTCCTGTTTAGTCAAGGGAACTTCTATTTACGTTGATCGATACTATTAAAAGTTCCCACAATGTGCTTCCTTGGGCAATATTTCGTTGCACATCAATAAGTAGATGCATTACAGATATCCCCGACATGCTGTGCCAGACACAATTAAAGAGCAAAGGCAATCCGGTACATCTTCATTAAGAAGACCAATCGTTCGAATCAAAGGACCGTGACAAATTCATCGGAATTTTCTTCTGGATTGCAGCACGTAGACAAACGAAAGTTGATCCAAGAGAAAGTACATTGTGTGATTGACTGTTACTAAACCGTGACGCTTCACAAAATATATGCATATTCGTGTTCGGAGTAGCACAAGAAAGTAAAAAAACTGACTCTCTGGCAGTCCTATACCCGAAGAACTGGTTCATCTCAGTGTTGTCTCTTCCGTCTCGTCTTGGCCTTCCTGGATCTCCGACCATCAGGTTTTCCAAGAAGGGTTTTGCAATATATTGTTTCTTCTTCCATGGTCTAATATCGTAAGATTTTGTAGGCTTAACCTATTTTACCTCTGTAGTGCATAAATTGACGTAAATAAAAAAAAAATCATATTATTTATTACATTCCCAAGAGAGGAAACAGTTTTCCGATAGAGCAATAGTTAATCTCTCGGTTACATTAGTCAATAGCAGTGGAAATTGCATTGATTCCAAACCCAGTGTAAACTGCTGACCCGGTATATTAGATTAAGACATTTCTTTTGCTAACTGTAGAAACGAAGTCCTAACCCTCTGCCATTTTTTGTTTATTATTGTTATTATTATTATTATTATTATTATTCACACAGAAAGAGCGGCAGTGGTCCATTTTCGGCCTCTGTGGGACTAGGTGGACAATACAGTGTACATTACGACACCAGAGTCCCTGGTTCGAATCCCGTTAAGACATGTTTGTTTTCAACTGTCTTGAATGGGAAAAGCAGGGAATTGAGTCAAGTTTGAGAATGATTGGGGAACCTCAGTTTAGTGGTTTTTCATTTACAAAAAAATCGGTAGGGTCTCTGACTGCTATACGGCAGACACGGAATCGATTCCCAGGGAGAATGATTTCAGGTGGGAATGTTCAGCCTCTAATCAATGTGTACCTTGGAGGGAGATAACAGGAGCGTGGTGCTGAACACACCATCTCCACAAATGCCCAAGATTATGGATGTGCGTAGCCATGAGTGCTGTGACACAGAGAACTGCCTTAAAAATCTCTTCCTTATAACCTGTACATTTGTTCCTAAAAGAAGGTTAATATTTGAAGACTAAAATTGGTAAACGCTGTAAGTGCCACAATAATTCAAACACCGTTTTCCACGTTAAACTGTGCAATGTACCATGCTTTATAATGTGGTAAACGTGAAATCTGGCTGGTAGCCCTCTAAGTAATTCAAAGAGGTCACTAGTGTGAACGTTCTTAAGGGCTGATGTGCGAAACGATGCGATTTCCCAACACTTTCGTCTTTGGCACTTACAACGTTTACCACTTTTAGTCCTCAATTGTTTCTTCTGTTTAGAAATAGTCTTTGGAATTCGCAACCTCAAACTTTTCAGTTACGGTTGTGACAATATGTGTTTAAATATACTTGCACACATTGAATAAAATTAATTTTTTATTATTATTTTTATTTCCAGGCATGTGTCTCCTTCTTGGCTTTGGCCATAACAGCTAGTGCAGAGGAAGGGTCACTGGAAGAGAGGACGTTGGTGAAAAGAGGTATCCACGGATTCGGCTCAGGTGGTTACGGCGCAGGCGGTTACGGCGGAGGTGGCCTTGGTGCAGGTGGCCTTGGGGCAGGCGGCTACGGCGCAGGTGGCCTTGGGGCAGGTGGCCTTGGGGCAGGTGGCTACGGCGGACAAGGAGCGATCGGCCATGTCCACCACAAGCACTTCACCACCATTGTAAAGAACGTCCCGGTCCCAGTACCGAAGCACATTCCGGTTCCGGTCGTCAAGAGCGTTCCGGTCCCTGTGCCCCATCACGTGCCAGTTCCAGTTGAGAAGCCAGTTCCGTATCCAGTCGTGAAACCATATCCAGTTCCAGTCGTCAAGGAGATCCCTTTCGTAGTCGAGAAGAATATCCCAGTGCCAGTGCACTACCCAGTTCATTACCCTGTGGAGAAGCCCTTCCCAGTGTACGAACCCAAATCCTACGCCATCCCTCATGAAAAGTACATCCCCATCAAGGTACCAGAGGTCGTTACCATCACCAAGGGACACCATGGAGCTGGATTGGGAGGTGGCTACGGAGGCGGTTTTGGAGGTGGTTTTCTTGGCGGTGATATCTAAGCTGCTGAGACTTTTCCCTTATTTATATGACGGCGTCGTCCCTCGTCTTTCACCCTATTTTTTATACTTTGTTACGCATCAAAATGCAATTAAAGATACATATATAAACTGATAAACAATGTTATTTTACTCATTAAAATGTTACCTTATTTTTACACTGTTACCGTAAAATTTACAATATTATACCGTTAAAATTTAACAGTGTGCCTGTTAATATGCTAAAACGGGAAGCAACCGTTATTTTCTTGTGCGCAGGCCTATTGTCTAGTTAAAATAAGAAGTATAGATGGCGCTCAAAACCGTTGGAATATTAAATACATATATACACTCACACATATTACACACAGCTAAGTATAGTGTAGTATTGAGACATATAACTTTTTCCTCAAACATAAATTTGCACATTATAAGTTGTGTAAAGAGAGATGACGATTATGAAATGCAGTTTTATATATCTTAAAAGTACTTTATAATGCTGAAGGAAATTAATTAGGATAGCTGGCCGGTAATACTTGAAAAAAGTCTATCGCTGATGCTCATCTTATTGTAATTGGATAGCAAAGAAAATTGACGATCCAGACCCTCATTTTTTTTCTGTCAACTATATACAGCACATTGTGTTGGTTTGGTGGCTGAATGTATTGACTGGACAAATCATGATCCCACCAACGAAGTTTACGTGTTCGAGTCCTGGTACTGGCATTATAATTGTTTCTTGATAGTAATAATTAATCATGATTCATCATCATCTTGTTGATTAGTCTAAAAATACATGAGAGCGACGTAAAATAAATAAACAAAATGACACGGTTTACATAATATGCCTTCAAGTTATCAAATACCTGCATCGTACAGAAGTCTATTGGTATCCTTTTCGCAGACGCCAGGACTCGAACCCTAGGATAGTCGGTGACGAAATCGAGATTCTAGTAGACACCGCTCTCGCTCATATTAAGTACAACAAGAAAATCGTCTTGAAAACATCTGCTATCAATCTTATTTTCTCGTGTCCGCAGTGTGTTTTCCAGTTTGGTGGCAGTGAGTTTCTAGATCGACCTATTGAAACTTGCCAATCGATATCTCTCGATTGGAACTCTTTATCGATGCCTGTCCATGGACGTCAGAAAAGGGGTCAGGGTTAATCTTATAGCTGGTGCTGATGGGGTGCGGAATGGAATTTAGGGGGTGCGATGTTGAAAATATAGAAAACATGAAACATGCATGCATGTCTTAGTCACAACATCAAAAACTAATCATTTTTGACTAGGCTTGTGTGAAAATATGCCAATGAAACTCAGGACTTCTACTGACTTGCTTATTTTTGACTTGGTTTGACCACAGCAGCCACATGTATTGTAATTTGAAAAGAACAAAGCCTGTTCAAGGTAGGCCAGTGACATACATTGTGGCGACCTCCGAAGTGGAATGGTTAGAACTGCACGCTACGACGCAACGACTCCCGGGTTCGAATCCCGGCCTGGGTGATCTTTGTGATTTACCTTCATCAATTTCATCCTATCATCACTCATCTTCCTCTTCGCGATTAGCCAAAAGTAGCTGAAAAGCAAAGTAAAATCAATTGATTGATTTGCTTTATTTTACTTCGCTTCTTGTGCAACTTTTGGCTAATTTGCGAAGATGGGGATGAGTGAATGGGCACTCACAAACATCCATGCCCAGGCCAGGATTCGAACCCGGGACCCCTGACGTCGTAGCGCGATATGCTAACCACTCCGCCACGGCGGCCGGCATAATATATGTTATCAATCAATCTTTCAGGTTAGGATCAACAACGTGCGAATGCAAGAATAGCGGTTTCACTTCAATACCTAACATAAAACGCCCACTAATGACTTGGTTTTAATAAGTCATCATATTATATGACACCACAAGAGTGAATAGTGTTTTCGGGTTGAGAATAGGTTTTACTGTAAATTAGGGGTGCGGAAAAAATTAAGGGGTGCGCAAGCACTCCCTCGCACCCCCCTTGCCCTGCCCGGATGGGCGTTGCCAGAAATGTTTGTAAAGGGGGGACGGTGGAGGATCAGATTGTTGATGTAATATTGAATCGTAGAAATAATATTATAAAATAATAATAACTGTGGTTGGAAGTTATTATATTTATATTGGGGGCACTTTTTATTTTACACCTAGCACAATTATATTATTTTTCTATATTTTTCATATTTTGCTGAACAAGGATATTTTACGTTAGCCTTCTGTAAATCAGTCTTCTCAACTAGGTATAGTCTACAAGCAGATGTGTATGTTGCTAGGGAAAGAAGTTAGAATAGCCAAATGTTTTTTTTGTAACCAAACATTTGTTTAAAAAATAGGCGACAAGCTTATTATTATTAACCAGCATCAAATCTTTTGTAGCAATTGTTCAACTTTTAGTAATAGTGCATATTTTAGAATTACCAAGAATTTTTGTTAAAATTACCAATTAGTAAGTAAGGGTACCAAACGTTTTGTTTACAGTTGAGAAAACTTAACACTAGGAGAAATTTAGAAAGTAAACATTATTCCCCCCACCTCTTCCCCGTCCGACCCTTCTGAACGTCTTGAAATTCCTGCGAACTTTTATTAATTTAACTCCGCAAATGTAATGTATTCTCTGTCCATCATAAGAGTGAAACCAATGCAAACAAAAGCACGTGACTTGTGCTGTTTTCCTATTGCTTAATTCAGCTTGCGCAAAGATATATTGATCATAGTCATACATTTCATAAAATAAGGTCTCATAATTTCAATTTCACTAAAGTAGTTTAGTTAGAATAAAGGGGACTATATTCAAACGCGTATTAGTTTTGCGCTATAGTTGGTACCAGAATTGGGCAAAACGATTTCTCAGAAATCACGTTCACTTGTTTACAATGACTAAGTTCTTGCAGTGAACGAAGAGTAGTCATGATCTTCTCGGTAGTCTTCATAATATCTTGAACTTTCAAGGAAACGCAGGTCACATTTTAAACAAAATCTCGGCTTATATGGGACTGTTTCTTGTAAATAATATCAATGACGTGTTACCAACTCAATATCTTTCAAATAGTATGATTACTTTAAGCTTTCAACCAGGACTAAATCTCCTGACCAGAAGAAATCTAAATACCAAGGCCTTCCTTCATACATACTTACTTCAGTCATTTCAAGCTGGACTTATTACACGAGAAATCATCACATTTGAGCAAGTCCAGGGACTGACAACACTGACAGTGAGAATGAAGTAAGGCAGAACGGTTTCCTGGTCTCTGAAAAGTTAGCAAATATATAGACTAGATGGTTTAAAAGCTAGCCTTTATTAAATTTTGTATTGTTGACTAAATTTCTTGTCAACCTTAACAAATGTGCACGATTATTAAAATATTTAAGTTCTCGTGAACGATCATATTTGTTTGTGCCCTATTTAAACAAATAGGGTTGCTGAAAATTAAGTTGATTATTACAGATACACTTTTTTCTCTCTATGTTAAGACCAAGATCTTGTAATTACTTTTCTTGCATATGGATAATAAACCTTTTCCTGCTCCCACAAAAATAGGCAATAATTAGGCTGGAGAGTTCAATGGACTAACCGATCTCTAACTACGCACTGGTAATGATCAGGCTGGAGAGTTCATACGAATTAACCGATTAACCGATTCTTTCTTGCATAAGGTTGGCAAGGTTAACCCGAGAAAGCCCTATGTCACCTGTAGGTGACAGCTTTTTAATATTTTTTTATTGTATGCTGTGGCTATGTCAAACTGTTCATTGACTTTTTCTCAACTGAATTGTTGCATTTTTGATCTGAGGGACATCTTGTGGAACTTTCTGGAACTATTGCAGTAAAGATGGCTGCCCTTAGGAAGGACGACACATCACCTGCTCCTGGAGAAGGACATTCAAAAACATCAAAATGGTAAGATGATTAGAAGTTTATTACTTTTACTTACTCTTAAAGGTTTAAGGTTTATGTCTGGTAAATATAAATTTTCTCCCTGAACAATTAGTTGGTAAATTTGTAGTGTCACCTGTAGGTGACATTGGGCTTTGGAAGTCATAAATGTATAAAGGACTAAGACGTAATTGCATTGTAGTGTTAATTTTAATAATTATAATTGTAGTAATAATATAATTACAATATAATATTGTAACAATGATGTAATAATAATAATAATAAAGTATAATTTTAATAATTTTAGTCCTCCAGTGAGTAATGATTTATAGTTATTGTAAAAACAAATATAAAAACATTGAGACTTGAAAAATAAACACAAAGAAAATGCTTTCCTCATCAATAATAATGATAAATCTTGGGGGCAAAACACTGCTATAGTATCTTATACTGATATACACTGTAATGTTGTGGTATGTGTATTACAGTCTAGTACTAATAAAAAAATAATACAAATTTTTGAACTTGGAATCTACTATCATTTCAGGTTGAATATGGATGAAGCATTACAACTTATTGAAGAAAATGATGATGGCATTGATGAGGTTCTTTTCCCACCTGATGATGATGGATTCACAGATGAAGACAGAGGGGATGAGAATTGCACAGATGTCAATCGCCTTCCTCCAGCAATGCTTCTTGCCGAGGAGTTATCATGATTCACAAGAGACCGCAACAATTGAAGAGACAACAATTGATGCTAGTGGAATCGGGAGGGCATGTTCATGGGTGGCGTCGATCGTTTCGACCAGAACATTAACTCCTTGAGGGTCAGTTTCAGGGGTAAAAAGTGGTGGTTCTCCTTGTTTGTCTTTGGAATAGATGCAGCATGCCACAATGCATGGTTGATTTGCAAGAAAGTGAATGGCAAAAATGTGACTTTCCGACGATCACTGGTGGAATCATACTGCCGTTTACATGGCAACCCTCCTTACAGAAGTCCCCAAATTGGTTCTGTATCCTTGCGTGTACCAAATGAAGTCAGACAAGACAACAACATTGCCGAACATGTAAAGGTAGAGTGTTCTCAAAGAACATGTGAACACTGCCACAAGAGGACACGGATAATATGTATGAGGTGCGGTGTAGCATTACACATACAATGTTGGTACGAATTGACACCCCTGTATTTTCGAGCAGGATAATAAAATCTTTATTTTTTCTTCATTTTATTCCATTTTGATGCAAAACCAATCAACCCTGTTAATATGATCACAAAACTCACAGAAATAAAGTCATGGGCTTTCTCGGGTTTAACGTTCTGATTCTTGCATAATTTTGGCAAGGTTAAATATGTTTCGATTCTTTTTAATAATACATACACAATATATGAATTTTATATTTTATTTACATACAAAACTATACAATGAGGGCTAGTGGTAAACATGTTTACGTATGACACATAACGACAGAAATATCAGAAGAGAAGTAATCAAACAAGGAAGGTTTTGAAATGATTCATTCATTTATTATGACATCTCAGTTTGCCTGCCATCTATGAGTAATAATATCAAGTAATCTTCAATTGTCTATGCAGGAGTAAAAAATTGATGATTCCATGTTCTTGGCACATGTAGATGAGAGAAAGAAACTGTATTTTACTTTCCGAAAGTTTGCATAGGATAATAGACAGGAATAATGAAATATTGTAGATGCCTGGGTAAACGGGGTGGTCTTTGCTGATTCATGAATGGAGCACTGGGGTCAGGAGTTATAGGATTCAATGGTAGAAAGTTGGGGTAGAGGTGTGAAGCAGCTTGTCTTTTCTTGTGAAAGTTCTGATGGCCATTGTGGTTTGCTGGCGATCTTATCATTGGCCTCCTTGCTGGTTTCATAGACGTTGGTCTTCTGACTCTTTTGGGATGAGTGGGTGGCGGTTTTATCACTGATTTGAATCTAGGGTGAGAATTAGCCTTGGGGGTGTCACCTTTACCTCTAGCATGGAGTTTCCTCAATCGAGCTTTCCTGAAGAAGCGTATTTTCTTTGGGTCACGTGGTATCATATTTAAATGTTTCCGGGGTTGCTCTATGATATCATAGATGTTTGTTGGTTTTTTGGGGTATTGCTGAATCTTTGCTCCATAAGGAAGCTTGTCTGTAACTTTAAAACCAGGAGCCTTTAGTTGGGTGGTCATGCTTTGGGAGTTTTGCTTTGACTGCGCTATTAGTAGACGGGTGCCATTAATAGGCTTCCAAGGGTTGTCGTGAGAAATTCTAACAATTATATGACCAGTACTATTATTATGATTCGTTTCTTGTTTTCCTAAAGCATTTGATACAGAATTAATCGACATGACACTGAATGGTTTATTATTTAAACTTTTTATAGGTTCCCATTTGTTACTATCACCATGGGAATTCAATGGGACATCGAACACCTTGGTGCCACTAGCTTCAGAACTGTCCCCGTCGTCAGAACCAACAATGAAAACATTCCACGGTACTTCAATAAACTCATTGTTGTTGCTTTCCAATGGAACATCTTCACTGCTTGAACCTAGGATGTACACATTTTCTGGATCCTTTCCCATCTCGTCGGATATCACCAGACTGTAGAATTTTTCGGCGTCTGATGACGTCAGGTTTACATTCGCGAATTTAGACTTAGATTTAGACTTCTTGCCGTTGAGCACTATTTTCAGGAACATCTTGCTGCCTTCCTTGTAAATGCCGGATCTCCTATTCATCGCCGTTTCCTTTTGGTTCCCATCATCCTTTGCGTTCTCCTCTTCGCGAGAACTGCTGCCTTCATCGTAGACATGTGCTGGTGCAATATGTATAAAGGCAACAGTGGAAAGAAGAACCTGAAATTATGATAATTATATATGTAATGGTGATTCGTATACTTCAAGCTTAAATATTGTAGACATTGGTTAGCACATCGCACTACGAAAGGAGGGATCCAGGGTTCGAATTCCGTCCTGGGCAAGAATGTTAGTGCGTGTCCATTCATCAATTGAAGCATTTCACCGAATAACGCTGTATGGCACATTTCAGTGAATGCGAGAACAATGGATAAAACCTGTTGTATGTTACTGGACTACAGTAGAAACAACATAAAACGTTATGAAAACAAAGTAGCAATCTTTGGGCAGTATCCGACCTTATGACTGGCCAGCTTGTAGCCTGTAGAAGCGGAGCCGCAGCATGATTCCACTGGTAACTCAGCACATTCCCAAAAGTGCCATTCAGCGTTATTCGTTGGGCAGCTACAATTTCATCACATCATCACTCATCCTCATCTTCGCAAATCAGGCAAAAGTGGCACAAAAGGCGATGTAGAATAATGCAAATCAATCTCTTAATAAATTGGAGTGTAGCATGCTAGATTTCTTGTCTAGTCTTACGGCGGACGGCCTACATGCTGACAAGGGAAGTGGGCAACCAGACAACAGCAGTGGAGCCGAGAGTTATGACGTGCGGGAGGAGGTGCTGCGAGCAACTCGTTCCACAAGCTGCTGTGTTTCTTATCGCGCTGGATTGGTCGCTTCCTCGCTCCCCACTTCCTTTGCCAGCATGAAGGCAGCCCGCCCTGAGACCAGAGAAGAACTATAGTTCTACCGAAAGCAACACGAGTCTCACGATAGCGCACATTGATTGATTTTGATGTTTTAAGTCCACTTTATGCACAGTAAGACTAATCGAGACTGGACCTACAGTATAAAGTGGGATCCGAACAACTATATGCCACCACCGGGTATCGAAACCGGTACCCCTTGATTGCAAGGCGACGACGCTACCACTGCGCCATCGAGAAGGCTCAGAGATTGTATGGAGACAAGATTTGACAGTTTCATCTTGTCTTTGTCTCGAAAGGTCTCAAAAGTTTGTTTCTTGTTCACTTTGTGCTCAGACAGGCTAATCGTGACGATCGCCGACCTATGTGGTGGAGTGGTTAACGCACGTTTCGTGGTTTTGATTCACTGCCTTGACATTGGTGTTCCTTGTGAGAGTCCCTTCATCCGTCATAAATCATTCTCATCGTCGCGATTAGCCAAAGTGGAAGAAAGGCGACGATAAATAGCAGAAATCAACCAAATCGAGACTGGACTACAGTTTATAGTTGGATCCGAACCACCATCTAACATGCCTCTACTGGGTACCGAATTATTTCATTGCAAGGCGACAAGAGATACCACTACACCATCAGGGAGGTTGACGTCACTGTCTCGTCACGAAATGTTTAGCAGAAAAAACATGTACTTTAATTTACCGCACAAATTCTCATAGGGAGCTTTCAGACCACAGCTTCATTAGGTTAATTTTGTAGAGTGATTATATGATGAAGTTGATAAAGCAACACTCACAAAGAACACTCATGCCCACCCAGGATTCGAACCCGGGACACCGGGGGTAGAAGCGCACCGTGCTAACCACTCCGCCACGGAGATTGGTGCATATATTTTCATAGGATTTGAAGGTCATTAAAGTGAACCATTTCTCTTTCAAATAGTGTCCCTCTTTTATACTTTATTCCACCACTACACTCAGATAATTAAATGCATCATATCGACTGATGCATCAGAATGCATCGATTGATGCACTAAAGTGTGTTTTGTAGCTTCTTCAAAGAATCAGACCCACATTCGATGCATTTGGATGCATTTATGTATGTCGTGAAAGAAACACCAAAGTACATCATGATTCAAGTGAGGATTTCTTTCAGTCGAATTGCACTTTAATGCATCAGCTGATGCGTTTTGATGCACCAGAATGCATATTTTTTCATGATGCACTTAAACGTTTCGTCTGAGCTTCATAAAGTCTCACCTTGTTTGGGAATCTTCTCGTGAGCTGACTGCTGTACTTACGAAATACAGTTTTGGCATAATACTGGTGCACAACCAATGGAAACTTGCTGTTCGTGCATAACTTCTAGAATAATTAGACTAGACAATGTGAAAGTATCGGGCGGTATTTTTGTCGACCCTGCGAACGATCGAAATGCCGCCACCCGTATCCAAGGGCACCCACAGAATTTTTTTCTCAGGGAGGGGGCAGAGTCATACAATTTATTATTATTATCATTATTATTGCTTTGTTATTATTATTACTATAATAATAATAATTATTATTATTATTATAATAACCCGTGGCTCGACAACCCTCGGAAGGACCTTGGCCTATCTCTGGACTACCACTCTCCATCCAACAATCCTACCTAGAGGTGTGGAGATCTTCAACCAGTAATGAGGTGAAGTGGCGTCAGCACGTCGAACCCTCAGCCGTAATAGAAGATTTTTATTACCGGGTTACGCTACTCACTCGTAGCTCCCCAATTTCCTCACGATGGTGGGTTGCCACCGGTCATATACACCAGCCGAGAACCCAGAGACTGAACCTAGGCGGACTCGAATATATGCACAGCGCTTTAGACCGCACGGCCTCGGAGGAGGACGCTATATTATTATCTCTTTTGTTTTTGTTATTATTATTACTACTACTACTGTTTTTTAAAATTACATTCATTTGTAATTTCCACAATGTGTAGATCTAAAATAGACTATAAGTTTAAATGTAAGCCTACTTAAAAATAATAATAGCAATTATAATAATAATAATAATAATAGTTTCTGTAATTTACGGTCTGTAAGTCATGTTTTCTATGTTATAAAATGTCGCTACAATTCCACCATTCGAATTACATTAACATTTTCCAGAAATCTCAGGGGGAGCAAGTGCAACCTAGCCCCTCCCTGCGGGCGCCCTTGCCGGTATAGGTAAATGAAATCCAACCGATACTTTCCGATACCGATACCACTAGTATCGGCCGATACCGATACATCGATATCGGTTCAGTCCTGCTCAGAAATTGCAAGCAATTTACAAAACACATTAAACATATACAATTTATGATAAGCACAATGTCACAAGTCTAAAATGCAATAACAGAATAAAGAAGTATAATTCTCACCAATAAGTTCATAGCTTTAACACTGAGCAGGTTTATTCCAATACTGAAGAACGTGTACCAAACACAATCTTATATTAGTTTATGCATCACAGAATTTTGCACTTTCCCTGAAAGGGAATTTTCGTTTTACACGGAACAAAGAATAATAACAAATTATTTCTTTGTCTTGAGGCAAAAAAAGTACTCGGCCATTATCCTTTGATTATTGTTCAATAACAGGTTCTGATATCATTGGAAGAACGGAAAAATTCCTCCTGTTGACGTAACAATCGGTGCTTACGTAATCAATATGATCTGCATATTATATTGTTACGCACGGAAAATCTTGAGTCAGTGTTTTAACATTGTAATCAGCTCCCCTTGCGAACTTCGCATGTCGGCTTGTTAATATAGAGATTGCGAATAGATAAATTAGTAATTGAATGCGTTAAGCTATTCAGACCTATTAGGACACAAAAACAGCGGGATTGACTTGATAATTTGATGGGGGCAGAATTAACATACTATTATGCACAAACAGTGATGAATTCAAGGGGTGGAACGGGGGGATAATCCCCCCACACGAAATTAAAAAGTCCCTCCAGAAAATTTCAGCAAGCTGGCAGAGTGTTCGGACAATAGATAAGAAAGTTGGCAACATTGTTCACTTTGGCTCTCCTATCATTCACTTGAATTTAACGTAGAAAGTACATTTTCTTGCTTTTTCGTTGTAATAAGGATTGATTCAGTCCTCTTTATAATTAAAATCAAAATAATGAACGCATTTAAATTATCGTTCGTTGTGTTAACTGCTACATTAAAAAATAGGATGGATCAGGATACATTTCAAGCTTGTGTGAAGGTGTCACACAAAGTTTCATTGATTACATCATCTGCATATATGCTGTAGAAAGCACAGATGCCTTAGTTTGCTGTAAATGTAAATTATTGAATGCTATAATATTATTTTACTGAGTCTCATAATCTAATTCTTAAAATGATAGTTAGTTATACCTAATTACACTTAATTCAATTTTTTTACATATAAGACACAAGGGACAATTTTAAAATTTTAGTATTATTTTATTAGTATTATATTTTGATGCCTATGACACCCCCCGTGAAGTTTGATGCCCCCCCGGATAAAAGTGGTTTGATTCAGCACAGCGCACAAGGCGTGGCTACGGGGGAGCGAGGGGCAGCAAACAATGAGAAAAAGTGTAAAAGTATAGATGCCTCTTTACAGTATTGGCGCCCTATTAAATTAATTGCAAAGAAATAGTTCTACAATTATTTTTGTTCCCTTGTGTCACAATACGACTGTTTCTCTAAGAGTGAAATTAATTGTTTATGTTTTTTGTAATTTAGCGTCGAATTTCTGTCACTTTTGGTTAATCGTAACATGGAGAGTCATGACTGATAAATTAGATAAAGCACACTCACAAATATCTCCCATGCTAAAGCCGCCGAGTTAGAAATTAGATCACATTACGTTTTGTGCCGCCGAAACTTATTGCCTGTGGCTCTCATACCGAAGCATCACTTGGTAAGGAACCTTTAGAAATAAATTCAACTGTTCCTACCGAAGCGACGCGACAAGCTGCACGTCGTTTTCTCAATAACGTTGCATCGGTCTGGAGATAGCACATACGTAGGAAATGCTTCTGTACGGACTGGATGGGTCCCGTGTCGCTTGTCACTTCGGTGCGATACTTTCCTGTCGCGTGTCGCTTGTCGCCTCGGTCTGGAAGCTCCCTAAGAAGCTTTGATATATATGATTTGTTCACAGTGATGTGAAATAGGACAATGCTTGTTTAGTTTTAAATGAAGTCCCGTTTGGTTTAAATGTACTTTCCTTTCAGATAGGCCTGATCGGAACTGGACATTGAGATGTAAGTTGGGTCCGAAAGACTGTGACATAAAACCTTAACTAGTTGTCCAGGATAGGAGAGATGGAAGGCTTGTGTTGCTGCAGCCATAAACCTTCGGGTTTAAGAAGGCTAGAGAGAGTTATTTAGTTAGTTACAAGGCTTATGCTATGTACCAAAAATATAAATAAACGCATTCAAGCCTTCATATATTTATAAAATTACAATTAATGATCATTGATTATGTGGAACTTGTTTCCAAGAAATTTCCAGGTGTAAAAGTAATTAACAAGTACTTTTTGAAAAACTGTAGCTGCTACTTCTTCAAAAGTAACTTTCCGAACAGTGGTTTCTTACAGTATTAACTGGACGGGTTAAAGTTAGAGTGGTGTAAGTCACTTTGTAAAAAAAAATAATTTAGACACAGAAACCAGATCGCGATAAATCAATCTGTGAACAGAAAACGTGGAGTACGTCAGAGATTCATTCAAGTGGCTACAGATGACATTTCAAGTTCTAGTGATAAAGCAGCTGTTGTGTTGATCAGCAAAGTGCTGTGAGCAGTGATGTGAGTCTACGCGTAAACAACGATAGTCTACATTCTACACGTAGACTATGTTATACACATAGATTACGTAATCTATGTAACGAACATGGCGAAAGGTGATAACTTAGCAAAGAGCGCCGTGGAATTAAAAGAAAATTATACTGCGTATCAGTTACTGATGTGTGTGGAGAACCTTTCATACTCTTTCTTTCAAATTCGAACAATTTCTCACCTAGGAAGAAACCTAATATAGGAAACATTCTAGTGTTTTATGGGGAAAAGACCACTCTTGCCTCACGACTGCCATCAGTTGTTGTTTTTTGCATACTATTTATCTTCTTCCATAGTTAATAATAGAAGAGATGAGAAATTTTGTTGTAATTAGGGTTCTCTTCATTTCGTTAGGAACCAATATAGTTGAAAATGTCACTTTCCTTTCATGAAACCCTTGAAAATTAATTTTAATGCACTTTATATTGTCTACGTAGTCTATGTAAACTACAACCCAATGTAATCTATGCGTAGCTTACGTATAGACAACGCATGTGGACGTAAACTTATAGTCTACGGCACATCACTGGCTGTGAGTCAGACTCTTTGCTTTTTTTACAAAAGTGACTTACACCCAGTGATGTGCGTCTACGCGTAAACAACGATAGTCTACATTCTACACGTAGACTATTTTATACATGTAGATTACGTAATCTATGTAAACAACATGGCGAAAGGTGATAACTTAGCAAAGACCGCCGTGGAATTAAAAGAAAATTATACTGCGTATCAGTTGCTGATGTGTGTGGAGAACTTTTCATATTCTTTCTTTCAAATTCGAACAATTTCTCACCTAGGAAGAAACCTAATATAGGAAATATTCTAGTGCTTTATGGGGAAAAGACCACTCTTACCTCACGACTGCCATCTGTTGTTGTTTTTTGCATAATATTTATCTTCCATAGTTGATAATAGAAGAGAAGAGAAATTTTGTTGTAAATAGGATTCTTTTCATTTCGTTAAGAACCAATATAGTTGAAAATGTCACTTTCATTTCATGAAACCCTTGAAAATTGATTTTAATGCACTTTAGATTGTCTACGTAGTCTGTGTAAACTACAACCCAATGTAATCTACGCGTAGATTACGTGTAGACAACGTATGTAGACGTAAACTTATAGTCTGCGGCACATCACTGCTTACACCACTGTAACTTTAACCCGTTCAACTATCTTGGAAGGCAAGTTTTTTCAAGATCCTGTACTAATGAATAGTACCCGTGAGGTATTAATAAATACATCACAGTTCCAATTTACGTTCAATTAACACAGATGGTTTAAGGTATCATCCCAACATTCGCGACTAATGGGTGGGGGGAAACCATAGAAAGAACCCAATCAGAATGAATGGCGGTTGGATTTGAACTCGCCACCTTCTGATTACAATTTCAAAATAGAATCCACCATCCTATTACTAGACATTTGATTAGAAGTACGTCCGTATCTCGAAAGGGATACGAAACAACGACGTGTGCTTTAGCGGCACGCTACCATAGTCGCTAGACCTTGAAGGTCACCTCAGCTACTTTAAATTCAGATGGAGTCTGGTCTGAGACAAAGAAAATTCCAGACATATTCTCTCCTGTTGCGAAATTTTGCGAGCTTATCAACTTTGCTAAATTGGTTAATTAAGATCTCTGCTTGAGTAAGTTTTGATATCTGTTCTGATCATCAGATAATTTGAAAGGTTGGTTTCACTTGGATCTGGCAAGAGGATGGTAATATCTACGTCGTTTTGAACATTCTACAGGGTGTTCCAAAAGTCTGTAACCATACGGTTTTCTACAAGCTGCTCGAAATTACCCCTGTAATTCGTCATAGGTTCAGCCCAAGCTTCCATTTCATTAACAATCGGTTGATGGTGGTAGCCAGAGGCGCCGACTTGTCAAAATTATCGGGGGTGCTCTGATCACTGTAATAAATGAATGAATGACTCACTCCCTCCCTTTAAGTTTTGGCCTCAGTGTTCGAAATCTCGTAAAAGCCCATGAATTTCTCAAAAATATTAAAATTCGTTCGAAAGCAAAATGTCAATTGTTCACGGATGGATATGTCACAAGTTTCGTCAACCATAATAGCAAAATATTCCCGACTTTTATTATCTGCTACCACGAAGCTCAAAACAGATCTTCCTAATATATCAATGATCTCGTTCTGAACGTCATGTGAGAGCCATTTGTAGCCCGAACGTCCCATCCACTCTCCTAGCTCATACACATCTTCTTTTGAAACTCCTTTTAATAAAAATGTTAACAATACTCATAATTATATACTTAGTATATAGTAATAAGTCATGTGTTTTGCTGTCTCTGGTCATAGCCCCCCCCATACCCAAAGTTGATGGTTTAGCGGTCTCAGCCCCCCAAAGTTGATGGTCTAGAACATTTCAAATGTGTATTTAAAGTTAATTTCATGTGGCACAATTCAGAGAAAACTTTACAACAGAAGCAAAATAATACATTAGATTCTCTTAAGCAAAATTATTTGGGGGGCTCTGCCCCCACATCGATAACATTGGGGGATGGAGGCTCGAGCCCCCCAAAACCCCATGTAGTCGGTGCTTATGGTGGTAGCATCAATGTGCTGACAAGCGTGCATATTTTGTACGCCAGGTGCTGTAGATCGCAAATGAAGGAACTCACTTTTGGGACAACCTATATATTTCCTTATGATGGTAGACGTACTAAGTAAATATTTTAGGGAAGATCTGAGTCGTAGCACTAATGGCTCGACACTCGCTCTCACAAGTCCCCCCCCTCTCCTAATGACTGACTGAGGTCGGACCTGACCAATTCGAAATGAAATGACCAAAATTAAGAATGTTTATGTACTCTGTTCCGTATATATCTGGAGCAAGAGAAACAAAAAAGTGTCTGCGCAAGTAGTGATGCGAAAAGGCTCCACCAATGAACACGTGAGAGGGAACTTGATAGCGTAGAGGTGGAAAGCAACTGCAGTTCCAGCCATTCCAGCAGCGTGTACTGCTTCGCTCTGCCCCGCTATGCGCGGCCTTGCTCCAAAGATACGCGGAACAGATTATAGGCCTACATCATAGTGTGATTGAGAATGGCAGCCTAAGTCACAAAGCAAGAAGGAACTTGCCCTGTCCGTGCTTATAGTCTCTGGAACCTCCCCACGGTCTTGATCACCTCCAGCTCTGTTCTGATCTAATCTGACCCTTTCCCGTGCCCTTTTGTTCTGTCTGTATTCCGCTATCACACCTCACTCACCCCGACAGTGACCGGACATTTACCTTTGAAATTTCGTTCTCATCATCTTTGAGTTCCTGCACCGGCAGACATTCCACGTAGGCTTGACAAAGACTTGAACTCGGCTCTTTAGCATACCGTGTCAGTTAAAAAACAGCGAAATAGGCGAAATCAGGGATCAACGGCACGGTATGCATTTTTCGCTGAAATTTCTGCGCTGTACAATTGCATGAAGTGGTTCATGAACATTCCACTTATACGAGGGTTGTGGCATAAGTCATGGCAACTATGTTATTTTCGTGAGAATGCAGGACAGGCACGAAAATCCAAAATATACAAACGGAAAGAGCAGTGTTCAGTTGTTGTTTTAAAACCTACAGCTTAAAGTTAAATCCGAACCACTATGTGCGTCCACCAGGTATCAAACCCTTGATTACAAGGCGACGACGCTACCACTACGCCATCGGGGAGCTCTTGGAATGGGCAGTGTATTGTAATATGGAATGTATGAACAATGCAGATCGTGTGTATCAGGTGTAGGATAGGTAAAGAAGCAAAAGATCCTTAAAGATAACAAAATAAATTTACTATATGTGCGTGAGCGTGCTTTCGAATTTGAAATAACGATTGTCCAGTTTCGTCGAGTGTAGTATGAAAATACTTTGTCGAAAATTGAAACTCGTGTAGATAGATAATTACTCGAAGCGAGTCTTTATGTTGTTGTGTAACCTAATATTCTGAAAGAAAGCTCAGAATATACTTAGTTTATACTGAGTTTCCTACACCGGCCGCTAGATGGTTCTGTCAAAATGAGTAGAAGAAGCATACGTTTTTGTACAACGAATAATGGTACGTTTGATTGTAATCATAGGGAAAAATTGTTCTTTAACACTCTTCGAAAGATATGGAACATTAAAGCTACAAATTAAAGAAGAAAAAGCAATCCAGTGAATAAAAATGAATCTCCCATGAGCAACCTTTTTGATTCTGGAGATCGGTTAGTTCGTATGAACTTTCTAGCCTGATCATTACCAGTGCGTAGTTAGAGATCGGTTAGTTCATTGAACTCTCCAGCCTAATTATTGCCTATTTTTGTGGGAGCAGGAAAAGGTTTATTATCCATTTTGCCTTGACTCAACAGGTCACTAGGTACCGTGGCTTGCCGCGAGTTGATAGCTTCCTGGAGATGAGGCCTTGCTCGAAAAGGTTTATTATCCAAAAACGGTTAGTTCATGTGAACTTTCTATTCTGAATGTGTATTTTGAGATCAGTTGGTTTCTACAAACTATCCACCCTAGCTAAAAGTAGCCACATTATAACAAGTAATTATGAATAAATTATTTAACAAATCGTTTGGTAAGACTAAATTATTTGGTTTTCCTAAACAAATGGGCTACATTTTGTTAGATTTACCAAAATAATATTTGGTTTTGGTAACCAAAATATTGTTTACGACAAACAAATAGAACTTGACCAAATCTTTTGGTACTGGTGAACAATTGTTTGGTTGATGCCTATTTAAACAAACGATTTCTTCACCACTACCATTTTTTTGGTTAATCCAAACAAACATTTTTCTCTGTGCATGACTTATGCGACAGCTCTCGTATAGATATATTGGTATGTGTTTTCCGAAAGCTTATTTCGCTTTTCTGTCTCATGAGGATAATCCAGGATGAATAATAATTACATTAAATTGATGAAGGGTAGGGTAAAATCCTACCGGGATTCGAACCTGGAACCTTCGATGACGAGAATCGTGGGTTTACAACTAACGTTTGTTAGTTAAACCTATTAAGGAACCATCTCCGTTGTCCCTATACATACAATTAAATTTACGAAGACCCTTTTATAAATTGATACAGCATGTTGTGATTTGTACTTATCAACTGAATAATCATTTATGTTTGCTCATTGGCTTTGAGGGGCCAGAATCGAACTTTAACTCCAACTTGGGGGCGGAGAAGAACCAAAAAGTTTTATCCCATAAAAATAGCGTCCAGGACTAATTTTACTAACGAAATCATAAGACTTACTTCTTACTTCGCTCCTCAAGGCCCAGGAGGTTAATAAAATTAACATTATCTCGTAAAAAAAAAAAAACTGGACTTGGCTGTTGCCAGATTGCTCCCATAATGTTACGTCTAGGTATGTGTTTGCTTAATTTAAAATTGTGCATGAAACACCATGAAAGGAATCACGACACCAATAAAAAAAATTATATTTTTTACCCAAGATATAGCACACACACACACACACACACATATACATATGTGTGTGTGTGTATAAGGTGTGTGTGTGTGTGTGCAATAGTGTTTTGAATTAGTGCCGTCGTGTCTGTACTTTATTTCAAACAATAGGTGGCGCCAGAAACTATAATCTGATTATGAGTTTGTAGTGCGGAATTTATGAAAAGGGGTGCGTTGTTTATATAATTAGTAAATATACATTTATATGTGTTTTTCCATGTATACATGCAGATAATTATTATCATAATTTGTTGTTATCTATTGCATTATATACTAATAAAACTATGTAAATATAGATAAATAAGTTAATTAAGGAAACAATAGACGACATTATATATTTCTAGGAAGGATAAGAGGAAACAAAATTTCGCGAGTTTTGACTAGTTTAAAATTAATTAGTTTTGACCAATAGTAGTTTTAAAACGATAGTTATATTAAAACGCAGCTTATGGCTTTGTTTGGAAGAATTATAGTTACAAGTAACAATTGCTTGTTTTGTGGGATTCTGACTGTAAATAGCTATTAATAAAAGTAATTATAACAGAGTTGCAATAACAGTAACATCATCAGCCGTTTATTTTCAGCTGCTTTACAGCACTTAAATCGTTACTTTAGAATTTGCAACGGTGAGGGGAGCTGGCAACTCTATTTACAACTGAATCTTCTCTGGATGCTAAGGTGAAAGGAATTCCGTGGAATCGCTTAAGGTAAGAAATCTGGGCAGTGTTGAATACCAAGTCTGCGCTTTATCAAAATTCCTTATTTCAAATTGCGCGAAAGTTTCACTGTTTTGGATGGATTCCTGCATAGATTTGGAACGTAGTAGTCCAGCTAGAAAAGAAGGCATTGTCTAGGAAATACAGGGTGAGACAAAAGTCCGGCACCACCCTTCTAATTTGAAAACGACTTGCCGGAGGGCGATGAAATTTCGGATATGGGTAATTGTGGTGGGCACACCAGTGTGTATCATGGCGGCCATCTTGAAAGCCACCATCTTGGAATTTGATCTTGAAATAGAAGAGGAAGATATGGGCGCAAAGTGGAATTAATGCCACTACATGCAAAATACCGTGGCTGGTACACGAATCAAAACCATTCAAGCTGATTCCTTGTTCCAACATTTTGTATTTGTTGTAATAATACAAATGTAATAAATATATTCTCTACCAGGAACATAAAAAACACATGTATGTCTTCACATATTTTTTAATTTATTACAATTAATTAGCATTAATTGTATGTAATTTCTTTGCAATATTATTTCAACCGAAGTAACTGCAAAAGTAACAGTTACTTCTCAATTTTAAAAAGTAACTGAGTTACTTTCTAAAATGAGTAACTGTAACAGTTACTATTTGAAGCAAGTAACTATGACTGTAACCCAGTTACATTTAAAATGGTAACTTTCCGAACATTGGTTTATCGTGACTGCATTACACTTTAGACAAGTCTATAGCAACCAGAAATGGAGGAGCAGACGATATTATTACAATCTGTACTAATTATACCTACTTATTCACATACATGTATTATTCTTCATATTGTACAAGGATTACAGCAACTCCATCTATCGCACATGCTTCAAAAAGCAATTTAGAGGGCTACTTTAAGCAAATAATAATATTTTTGAAAAGGAATTTTATGTTTATTTTTCTAAAAAGTAAGCATACAAAATATCATACAAAAAAACATGGAGAAACAAAATGCCGTGCTGCTTCCTTCCTTGAGTTTCTTATTTGTTTTCTTGCAGGCATCTGTAAATAGAATGTATAATCTTTAATGAACTTTACAAACATATACATATTTTCATACCTAACCTTAATCAGATGATACATTGTACTCCGAAAATAGAGCAGGTCTATTTTAACAACATCGTTGAAATATAGATGGAACTATAAACTGCATATATTACACAAGCACATCTTGTTTCAGTTAATTTTACGCTACGAATTTTATTGTTTCTATAAATAGCATTAATACTATTTCCCTATACTGAAAGTATTATTTTGAAATACGCGCAATTATATTTGTACTAATAATATATAATCCGTGAACTCGTTAAGATAACATTCAGCTTTATTAAGTTAAATTATTTCAAACATATAGAAATTAACAGACGCAATTATTTACTTCTTGGAGTATTTAGAAGTTATTAATATAGGTAGTAATTTAGTGTTTGAAACATTTTAATATTAGGCATATCGAAGCATTAAAGAAACTATTCAGGTTTATGTACTTACCATAAGGACTAGAGAATGAATTCCAGGTGTTTACTTTTACTCAGACACTTCTGCCCAAATTATAACCCCTTCCGAATCCGTGTGGAAAAGCAGGCGAACCTAATCTGCCCTCAATCTCATTACTTTCATGCACCTTGTAACCTTGATTGCTTTCGCTTCCTAAGAATCCACCATTACCAGCTTGCCCTTGTCCAGAAGAAAATCCGGAATTTTCACTGCCAATGCTGTATCCGTGTGCTCCACTGCTTCCAGAACTTCCACCTACATTACTTCCAATTCCTCCAGCAGTTACACTTAAACCTGCAGAACTGGCAGTTCCAGAACTGCCTGAAAAGCCTCCGTGAAGACCTCCAAAATGTCCAGATATGCCTCCAAAACCATGGTACTGTATGGAGCTTCCAGACGAACCCTCATTGTTTCCGGAGACAGCAAATCCTTGTGATCCGCCTCTAACTCCTTCTAATCCTAGACCACCAGCTTGACCTCCAATTCCTCCGGCGCCTCCATCAAAGCCACCGGAACCTCCTGCAGATCCTCCTAGGCCACCAGACTGTCCTCCAATTCCTCCATCAAAGCCACCGGAACCGGAACCTCCTGCAGATCCTCCTAGACCACCGAAACCGGAACCTCCTAGGCCACCAGACTGTCCTCCAATTCCTCCTGCACCTCCGTCAAAGCCACCGAAACCGGAACCTCCTAGGCCACCAGCCTGTCCTCCAATTCCTACTATTCCTCCTCCTGCGTCTGCATCAAAGCCAGCGGAACCTCCTGCAGATCCTCCTAGACCACCAGACTGTCCTCCAATTCCACCTGCGCCTCCATCAAAGCCACCAAAACCGGAACTTCCTGAAGATCCTCCAAGACCACCAGACTGTTCTCCAATTCCTCCATCAAAGCCACCAAAACCGGAACCTCCTGCAGATCCTCCTAGGCCACCAGACTGTCCTCCAATTCCTCCTGCACCTCCGTCAAAGCCACCGAAACCGGAACCTCCTAGGCCACCAGCCTGTCCTCCAATTCCTACTATTCCTCCTCCTGCGTCTGCATCAAAGCCACCGGAACCTCCTGCAGATCCTCCTAGACCACCAGACTGTCCTCCAATTCCACCTGCGCCTCCATCAAAGCCACCAAAACCGGAACTTCCTGAAGATCCTCCAAGACCACCAGACTGTCCTCCAATTCCTCCATCAAAGCCACCAAAACCGGAACCTCCTGCAGATCCTCCTAGGCCACCAGACTGTCCTCCAATTCCTCCTGCGCCTCCATCAAAGCCACCGGAACCTCCTGCAGATCCTCCTAGGCCACCAGACTGTCCTCCAATTCCTCCTGCGCCTCCATCAAAGCCACCGGAACCTCCTGCAGATCCTCCTAGACCACCAGACTGTCCTCCAATTCCTCCTGCGCCTCCATCAAAGCCACCAAAACCGGAACTTCCTGAAGATCCTCCAAGACCACCAGACTGTCCTCCAATTCCTCCATCAAAGCCACCAAAACCGGAACCTCCTGCAGATCCTCCTAGGCCACCAGACTGTCCTCCAATTCCTCCTGCGCCTCCATCAAAGCCACCGGAACCTCCTGCAGATCCTCCTAGGCCACCAGACTGTCCTCCAATTCCTCCTGCGCCTCCATCAAAGCCACCGGAACCTCCTGCAGATCCTCCTAGACCACCAGACTGTCCTCCAATTCTTCCTGCGCCTCCATCAAAGCCACCAAAACCGGAACTTCCTGAAGATCCTCCAGGACCACTAGACTGACCTCCAATTCCTCCATCAAAGCCACCGGAACGGAAACCTCCTGCAGATCCTCCTAGGCCACCAGACTGTACTCCAATTCCTCCATCAAAGCCACCGGAACCTCCTGAAGATCCTCCAAGGCCACCAGACTGTCCTCCAATTCCTCCTGCGCCTCCATCAAAGCCACCGAAACCGGAACTTCCTGAAGATCCTCCAAGACCACCAGACTGTCCTCCAATTCCTCCATCAAAGCCACCGGAACCTCCTGCAGATCCTCCTAGGCTACCGAAACCGGAACCTCCTAGGGCGCCAGACTGTCCTCCTGTTCCTCCATCAAAGCCACCGAAACCGGTTCCTCCTGAAGATCCTCCAAATCCACCATTGAATCCTCCGTAACTCTTGGTATGATAAGCGATTACATGTACCGCAATAGGTTCATGCTCTTCTTTGTGAATAGAGACAGACTTCGGAACATAAACAGGGTAAGGTTTGTGAACAGGATAGTGAACAGGATATTTTACAGGAACAGGAATCTTCTTCACGACATGATATGGAACCTCCTTGACGACATGAACAGGATAGGGCTTTTCAACCGGAACCGGAACATGTTTCTCTACAGGAAATGGGATCGTTTTGGGTACGGGTACTGGTACGTGCTTCTCTATAGGAACAGGTATATTCTTGTGGACTGGATAAGGTATTTTCTGTATGATGGTGTGGTAGTGCTTCTCGTAGCCCTTGAATTCTCCGCCACCTTGCGTAGAGCCTGGTCCACCATTTCCAAGGCTAAGTCCTCGCTTATCAACCTTCGACTCCTCTTCTGGCTTATCCTCTGCTCTGGCAATAAGAGCCAGTGCCAAGATTATTGCATACACCTTGAATCGAAATAATAACATCGCATAAGTTATAAATAAAACCAACATGAATAAGTAATTTAGAGTGTGGATCTACTGTGTGATCTTCTTCATACAAATATAAGCAGAATGCGATAAGAATGATTCAAATTTTTTAAGACATCGTTATCTTAAGAGTATTATTGTAAAAGGGTAGCATATAGTAATTTTCTTAAGAGTATTTAAAATGAAAGTATGAACAATAGAAACTTACAGTCATAGATGTGCTGTAGACTATAAGTTTACGTCTATATACGTTGTCTACGCGTAGATTACATTGGGTTGTAGTTTTCATAGACTACGTAGACAATCTAAAGTGCATTAAAATTAATTTTCAAGGGTTTCATGAAGGGAAAGTGACATTTTCAACTGTATTGGTTCCTAACGAAATGAAAAGAATCCTATTTACAACAAAACTTCTAACATCAACTATAGAGGAAGATAAATAGTATGCAAAAAACAACAATAGATGGCAGTCGTGAGGCAAGAGTGGTCTTTTCCCATAAAACACTATAATATTTCCTATCTTAGGTTTCTTCCTAGGTGAGAAATTGTTCGAATTTGGAAGAAAGAGTATGAAAAGTTCTCCTCACGCATTACTAACTGATACGCAGTATAATTTTGTTTTACTTTCACGCCGCCCCTTGCTAAGTTATCACCTTTCGCCATGTTGTTTACATAGATTACGTAATCTACGTGTATAAAATAGTCTACGTGTACAATGTAGACTATCGTTGTTTACGCGTAGACGCACATCACTGCTTACAGTACTTTACTTTCAAGCCAACCAATAAAAACAATGTTAGAGAAAGAGTCTTTCCTCAAGAAATACACCTTAATGTAATTGAGGGTCACAACAAATTGAAATGTAGTAGTATAATAAGAAAAATATGTATAAATGTTCATTGTTAAGAACGTGTTCTATATAAAATAGGATGTAAAACCCACAGGAAAATATTTACCTAACTTTTCATTATCTTAAAACTTGTATTTACCGCACAAAAACAATAGCAATTATTTGTTATTATTTAGAATAAACATATATAAATTAATGAAAGCCGAGGTGTTCCAGTTAGTAGGCCATCTGACTGCCACATTGGAAACACGGGATTGATTCACGGATTCGGAATTGTAAGGGATGTGTCTTTCTGAAGGCAGCCAAACATAATATTATTTTGCAGACTAACGAGGTTATGGTGCCTGGACCTGCAGTCAGGATAATCCCCTGTCGTGTTTATGGGACATTGTCCATCTGTTTGCCATTGTCCATGCATTCATCTCATCGCATCAGCATTCATCCTCATCGTCGCGATTAACCAGAATAAAAGTGTCGTAAAATAACTGAATTCAATCAATCAATCCGAGGATTGGTGGGAATTTCCCAAGCAATTTCCCTGCATGGAAAGGCTGTAGGGTTCACCAAGCCTCTTATAAATGGATGCAGGAGCGCGGTGCTGATCACATAACCTCCACAAGAGGGAGGGCGATATTGTGTCCCACATTCACATACCACCATATGGTGAGGTTTCCCGGAAGTATTGCAGTTCACAGAAGGTGTATGTATGTCTATTAAGTTAATGTAGATCCTTCTACACCATGAATAAATTATTTGGGACGTGCATATTTCTTTCACATTACCGTTACCACTGCATAAACTTACCACATGTTTCATGGCGATCAGTTCAAGAGGAGCACGGGTAAGCAGAGGCGATTGCAAGTGGACTGACTGCTGGAAGGAGCCATTGTCCACTTTATATAGGTGAGATATGGAATTGACTTTCATTGTTGCTAAGATCCCATGCTTTCCTGCACGGGCCACTGCCTTTCATCGTATCAGTGAGCATCACTCCCTTGGTGACTGGTCGTGTGTGTGAGCATGGAGGCAATATGTTTTTGTGCTTGCCTTTCATTTCATTATCAGATTATTGCTAGATTAGAAAAAAATGGAGGAAGCTAATCTGGCCTTTCTTCAGAAAGGAATTTATTCCTCTTGGTTCTTCAGAGCATATACTCCACTGGATGTAACTTATATGAGCCACGTAATCATGCTCTTCGATCTAAGATTTTATGTACAAATGCATACAGATTATGCCGCCTGAGTGGCTGGGCACTTTGATTCGAGATAAACTTCACAGAAAGAACAGTTATTTCCGGCCTGAGGCCTGGGGAATTCAATATACACGGGGCTGATGACTTAAAATTTTCAGAGATCTGAAAGATTAGAGATTATTGTTCCTCCCTCTAAACTTACTTACAATATAAACATTATTACAAGTAATACATAATTACTTTATTAATTTCACATCTTGAAGAGTAAAAGTTTCTAAATTTGTGTTTCCTTTAATTTCGGATATGGCGCTCATGCAACGTTCAATATATTTAACTACACAATTCAATGTCTTTGATATCTATTATAATACACTATGAAATTGGCAATTTTTAATAATATCCAACAACATTCTCTGTCATAATTTCCATTTGTTTACTTTTAATTGCTGCAGTGACTTTACATTATGTTACTTCATATAAAATAAAATGAAACATTTTGTGTAAATAAAACATTAAAATGCTGACCAAGACAAACTTTTATAGTATTAAAAATATACATAAAAACGTAACCTTTCAACCCTCTAACAGTGTCTTCTTCAGACGAATATTCACAATAAATTGACAACCTGAATTCTTAGAAGTTGGCAACCTGAATTCTTAGGAGTTGGCAACCTGAATTCTTAGAAGTTTGCAACCTGAATTCTTAGAAGTTGGCAACATGAATTCTTAGGAGATGGCAACCTGAATTCTTAGAAGTTGGCAACCTGAATTCTTAGGAGTTGGCAACCTGAATTCTTAGAAGTTGGCAACGTGAATTCTTAGGAGTTGGCAACCTGAATTCTTAGAAGTTGGCAACCTGAATTCTTAGGAGTTGGCAACCTGAATTCTTAGAAGTTGGCAACCTGAATTCTTAGGAGTTGGCAACCTGAATTCTTAGAAGTTGGCAACCTGAATTCTTAGAAGTTGGCAACCTGAATTCTTAGGAGTTGGCAACCTGAATTCTTAGAAGACCCTGTTAGAAGGTGGAAACGTTACGTTTTTATGTATAATTTTTATACTACAAAAGTTTCCCTTGGTCAGCATTTGATTGTTTTATTAACATGGAAACAAGGCTTAACAGTGTTATTTTTATGTAAACTTGTAGGACCAACACCCACTGACTTTTTCTGTAGTTTGAGTATTTATGTTATATGTGTGTTTATGTTTTAACAGTATTTTTTACCTTTCTTACAATGCATATGTATTTTCTGTACTCTCCTTTTCTTCTTTGTGTTTTCACTTTCTTTGGTATTTTAAGGTTTTTAGTTTTTAATGTTTCTCAGTTAGCTATTATAATCAATTTGTAAAATGTAAAGTATAGATGGTTAAGGGGAGGAAAAGGCTTGTGCCTTAACTTCGCCATCCAAAATAAGAAATAAATAAAATATCACTTCATGGCTTCACTCTATTATTAAACGAAGTGCCTATGAATTATCTTTCATTGAAATATTTGGAAATCATTTTTATGTAGTACTTTTTTTTAGAATATGATTAAAATAATTTTGGATATTTCTAAGTGTGTAAGAAGTCAGGATAAGTAAGATTAGTTGGTTGATTGGAAGCACCATCATCTTATAAACTCTTAATAAACCGAATATAAACATTTTTTTTTAATCTGGTGCGGGACCCTCTGTAGCGCTGGGCCTAGGGCAAGAGCCCAAGTTGTGTCCTCCCTCGCCTGGGCCGGCTGCGCTTTTTCCAGTCAAGTTGTGAATGCGGGTTCATTTCTTGCTCTCTGATTGGCTGCTGGAAAGTTACTGTGCTCTGATCGTGAGAATATCTTATTTGCGCTGTAGGTTAGGTTAGATTAAACCGCGCTTCAGGCTAAGTTTGCAGCAGGTTTTATGTATCTTCCGTGTCAGTCTTGCCTCAACCGCCGAGCTGCTTACATCGCAGACACTGAGAAAATCCACATATCCACAGTATTGCCAACATCACAACACATCAAAACCCTCATGCATGTCAAGCGGAATATATTTGTGTTTCTTTTTGTCTCCTGAAACATAACATTTTAGAAGTACTTTCGGCGCATAAATTATTTAAAAAAATGTGTCATTACTTAATATAAATGCGAAATATCTTCGAAACATGAGAGTATTTTTCCCAGGGGGGCAAACAAGTCACATTTCCCCCAAAAGAGTGTAGTTCCCTAATAACATTGCTTAAATTTGAATTTATTGTGTTAATGCAATAATTAACACATATTATTGTGGCTAAAATGAAATTATATGTGTGAAATACATAAGTTTTGGTTGACTTTCATTTTCCAGGGAGGGAACGGCCCCCTTGCCCCCCCTTCCGGACGCCCATGAGCATGTGTGTATATTTCGAGCACGCAAAAATAAAAATAAACAAAGATATAAGTAAACAACGACAGGCTCTCTTGAATTTAATGACAAATTATTGTTTTTGGTTTATAAAAAAATACGTTTATGAAAACCTTTGTTACTGTAAGACACACGCACTTCAAGTTATACCAGCAAAAAAAAAAGTATGATTTGTTATTGTGGATATATACAATCAGGTGCATTGTCTGCTGCTATTATTCTGGTTACAATTTATGAATCACTTCACTAAACCAGGATTCAAATCTTGGTCTGTCCATTTCTTGCTAATCATCCATCCCTTTCCTTGCACGGAACAGTCAGTAAATATATGCGCCTTCAACAAAGACGTCATTGCCGTCAGTGGGTGAAACAATAAGCCTCCCCCTTCCCCTCTCCCTTTCTCGTCGGTTTCTTCAGCCCTGTCGGTGGTTTTGCATGGTGATATATATATATATATATATATATATATATATATATATATATATATATATATATATATATATATATATATATATATATATATATATATATATGTAAAAATCAATATAACGCCCACGCCCCTCCCAGAGTTAAAGCACGTCTGGTCCAAATAATAAACATGTTTCTTCTCACGGGGATATCTTTTAATACCGGGGACATTCTTTTGTAGTCAAACAACAAACAATCGTTTCCTCTTCCTAAACTCAAACCGCAAATCATTCAACACCCGGGATACAGTTCGGCAAATCACCTCACGCCCTGTTTTACTTTGATCTTGTTTCCGTAAGGAGGATTATGCATTTTAAACAACTTGCTTGATTTGAAGAGCTTTTCCCTTCGGATGAAGCCCACAATAACACTCGCTGAACAGGAGACCTTGCTTGATTCAGCCATTCTCGCCGCTGTATAGCACGATTATTAATCACAATAAACATAGGGTTAAAATAGTGGGATGTGCAACACTGGTATCACGGATTCCACGCGCTCTGCAAGGTATTCAGTCTTGCTCGACTCGCACTTGGGCTTCAGGGATTCTTCAGCTCAATACAAACTCCAGTTGGCGAATCTGCGGATCCAAGTTCGTCTGCACAGTGATTGCAACCGATCAAGTCCACACCTGCTAATGGATGTATTATTTTGTCTGTATTTTACAAATTAAATAACTGTTTTCTTGCAAGTATGCAGTTGTGTCGGAATAGAACCCGTCTCAGTGGAACTATCTTGCGCGCACGTTTGGATCCACATATGCGAAAACCTGCTGCAAGGTTAACCTGACGCTTGGCTTAGAAAGCAGCAAATCTGAAATTAGAAATAAGATATTCTCACAATCAGAGCACCGTAACTTTCCAACAGCCAATCAGAGAGCAAGAAATGAACCCGCATTCACGAGTTGACTGGAAAAAAAAATTCGCGGGCCGGCTCTGCTTGCAATTTTCTAATTAGTGTTTTCCTTGTACAGCTACCGATAGGTTCCGCTGCAATCTTCATGTCTCATTATGACACATTTTCTCATTGCCACTACATTGAAAGATTTGCAAAGGCAAAAACAAATAGTTCTATTCTATTTCCGTTGTAAGAATGAAGTCAATGTAAACAAGTTCACGCGCCTTGAGAGAAATTGTATTGGTTACTCCAATGCAGGTGTGCAGGAATCTTGTTCGTTAGGAATATAGTACGTGTGATAGTAGCTATAGCTGGTATGTCAATCTTTCGATCTTCTTTTGCATTTTCATTTGTCAATATTCGTAGTCCGTGGCGTTTTTGAATGAATGGAAGATATGATTTGATTTGCTTTGCTTTATTTTACTTCGCCTTTTGTGCCACTTTTGGCTAATTTGCGATGAGTGATGATGTGATAAAATTTAGGAATGGACACTCACAAACATCCATGCCAAGGCCAGGATTCGAACCAGGGACCCCTGTCGTCGTAGCGCGAAAGGAAGATATGACTACTGGTGATACGTTACTAGTGTGGTACACAATCATGTACTACCAGGTGTTTTGTCTGCAATTATGGAATATGGCCTCTGTGACGTCATAAATCCAAGATGGCTGCCGCTTAACATACTAACAAATGAAATCGATCATAACTCCTTTAAAAGTGTTTTTTGACAATTTTGTATCAAGACATTGCTTGTTCGAAATTGAAAAACGAAGAAAAAAGTTTCTTACAGTTTTATTCATATCTCGCAGTGTTATGGAGATATCTCCAGCGAAACTATTTCGTAACCTTTTTGCAAGAATTCTAAGCAATATTTTACACTTTCTTATTATGGCAAATGAAGGAATGACTGCATGTGACACGTTGCTAATGCCTGTAATTGTGATGGCGCATGGTTTGCGTGACGTCATTAATCCAAAATGGCTGTCGCTTCTGACATTAATCAAGAAAACCGATCATATCTTCTATAGGAGTGGTTTTAACCGTTTGTAATGTAAACTCGTTGGGTTTTTGCACAAAGGGAAGACGTGGAGTATGGGAGATGACTTCATTTACAGGCACGCAAAAATATATTAGCAGGTATTATGCTGAAAAATATGTCAGAAAACATAGACGACGTCAGAAATTCAAGCTGGCTGCCATGGCGGATCTGTAGGAAAAATATTGTCCATCCCCTCTTCTTGAGTGCTCTTATCATTTATTTCGCATTTGACTTCCGCCCTTCTTTTACGAGAAACATTTTTATTGTAAATTAATACAGTAATTTTCTTAAAAGGTTACAGTTAAGTTATAATGGTTTTCATTATTTAGGAAAAATCATGCCATCAATACAGTCACCATTTAGTGAAACCCCTAGACACATGAACTCAATCACTGACCTGTAAGCCAATGTTTTCACATTTATGTTCTTCCCCACCACATGGATACAGTTCAGTACATCCCAGGGACTGGCCTCGACATCTGCATGATACAGAACATTTCCTCTTTTTGCAAACGCAGCGAATCTGCTGTAAGAGTTTCTGGAGCATAAGGTAGTGTACGCATGGCACATACAATATTCTTGTTAGATGGGGCCCAATGTGAAATGATCCGCATGATCCAATGTAAATAACGCTGTGTGAATAACGCAAGTTTCATGAAAATCTGTCAACAGTATAACCAGAGAAGTTTTTAGACTGAGTGGCCGCCATCTTTGATGACGTCATAGTGGGCAAATGTAGCGGTGCTGGGTGTCTCCCAAGTCAATAATACTTGGGACATTGAAGATAGCTTTTGTCGTTCAGATAAATCGTCACAACATCCATGAATCTAAACCGTTATCTGTGCTCTAAGTTGCACAGAAGGGGAGCTATTTCAAGCACATGCTACTCGGAGGACTAGCAGTTCATTTGAAACCCAGTTCGTTTATATAAAATTTCTTTGAAAAAGTTGAGCTAGAGAAGGTGTTGTTACATAGCATTCAGATCCAGTTTATAAAGATTTTTCAAACCATAAGTGTTTTAACATTATAAATATGTTCGTGTCTCACCCTGTCAAATGCTTGCGCATAATGTAGTAGAGCATTTGCATGTGAAATCAACCAATGAAAAGGCACTTTTCAAACTCACATATTTTGATTCATTTGAAATTTGCCATACTAGGAAATTATGCAAAGTTGCAGATCCATATCTTTTGTATTTCTGAAATTACAGTGTTGCAAACTGTGCGATTTTGACCATTTTTTCTCAACATCTTGTTAACTTTAAATTGCAATATTTCGGCAATCAGAAAACCTATAGGAGTAATTCGGACGGCGTTGGAAAGGTCTTGAAGGGCTCTTTCACATAGCATGCCTATGTCAGGGTAAAATAACAATTTAAGACGGTGTATCAAAAACGGCTCCTTTAATTTTATTCAAAAATATACGTCATACATACACTATTACTCAATAACTGTACAAAATTTGAAAATGGGACGCCAATGGGATCCAGTGTTATGTTACATTTAGGGTAGGTTAGGGTAGGGTAGAGTAGGTTAGGTAATATATAACATATTCTTATAGACAAATTCCTGATATTAAATAGAAAAAGTCTAACAAAAATTAAATACAATATTGTTTGAATTAACGTACATGAATCGAATGTTTAATTTCGCAGTTATTATACAGGCTGATTCAAAAGTCCGTTCCCATAGGTAATTCCGTTATTATTGTACAGAGCGAAAAATGGAAAGAGGGGGAAGTTGTTGCTTGAATTTTCAACATATCGTACACCGTTTAGGCTGTACACTAAAAACAAATTAAATGTTTCTGCTAAAGTAAAAAAATGTGAATGTGTGACACGTGCAGTGACATTCAGCCTGATTCTCATTTATGTTTTTTTTTTATACTTTTCTAGAGTTCTGGGGAAAGGAGGGGTGTGGGCGTCACATGTTTAGGTTTTTAATTCTTGTTTATTTTGGCTGTTATCGTCGTAAATTCTTAATTTACCCTGTACTGTATGGTATTGAGATGAAATGCAGTATTCAGGGCCAAGCATGTGGCATTTTCGGCTACCAATGAAGCTCATACCAGTGTACAGCCTGAACGGTGCATGATACGTTGAAAATTTGAGCAATTAACATTGAAATTCAACTATTACAAATTAATATCAAATGAATAAAAAATTTAAGGTTGAGGACTTTGTTGATTTCGCATGGAATGGCCCAGTGACTGAACCGTTGCTGCAGCCGAGCTGTCTTGGTGCATAAGTAATTACAGGTTGAAAAGCAAATGGTGTAGTGAAGCATTACAGGCAAATTGAGTGTTAACAATAAGCCTGTCAATTTATTCACTAAGGCGTATAGTAACACAGCTAGAGTGGGATTATTTCCGTAACATCTCTGGCTGTCTTGCGTTGACAGCTTGGAAGCGAGTCTTAATTCCGGAATCCACCAATCAACGAGCGCGCCGTTGACGTCATCTCAAAGGAGCGCTTATCGCTAACCCTGTTGCTCACGCTCTAGGCTGTTGGTAGGCTCGCTAGTTTGACACTCTCAATAAGCTGGAGATGTTACGAGAATAACTTGACGATACTTATTAATTTTAAACCACTGATTAGAATAGTAATGGATCCAAAGTCTGTGAATAATTCTTTGGAAATAAGAATAGTACTATAGTTCCTGTTCGACTACACCAGTGGTCCTCAACCCACGACCCCATGGCTTTAATTTAACAGGCAGGTAAAGTTCGTAATAGTTAATTTGCTTTCTTTCTATACAAAATTACATAAAATACCGTTGCATTATATCCTGTGCTGCAGTTACTAACTGCAATTCAGAACTTGACCGTGTTCTTTGCAATAGTTATCCCTGCCCAGTGGCGGTAATTTGGGGGTGCGAGGGGCCAGTTCCCCCCCACTTTTCGCAACTTTTGTCCCCACCCTATGCTAAATTATATCTACAGTGGGAAATGTGTCTTTACCCCCTCCAGTTTTGGCAACTTGCCCTCCTCCCCCCTCGGTTTCATCAGAAAATAATAAAGCAAGTGAATGTATATTGAACTAACTATTTGCAATGGTAGCACCATAGGCCCGACTGTGTGGGGGCAAGGCACTTTCTGCACCCCCCCTCCCAAATTCACGTAGAAGAACATATTTTATATATATTTTCACACATAAAATTGTATGCCAACCTTGGTAATTAATGGTAATTATCCAAATAACAACTTTAAACAACTATTAAAAATCACCATTCTAATCAGTATATCAAAATTTACCTCTCCCCCAAAGTTTATCTTAAGTTGGTGCCACTGGGTACCACTGCCTCTTTGAATGTAACTGGAACATTCTGGGCGGTCACTCACTAATAAAACGTGAAAATAACCTGCTATAGGAAACACATTGATAGACAAGATTGACCACGGGACCCGTTTATAACAATGCGACGATGTTACTACTACATCATATGGGAACCATATGTATATCTATATATCTGTGTATATAATCTGTAGTCAAGAGATCCGGGGTTCGATACCCTGCAGAGTCTCGTAGAGGTTCGAATCTCACTTTAAACTGTAGGTCCAGTCCCAATTAGCCTTTCTGTTCACAAAGTGGACTTAAAACAACAACAATGTATAAGCGTCCCTCTCCCCCTCCCCCCTCTCTGTCTCTCTTCTCCCCCCTCTCTGTCTCTCTTCTGTATGCGTGCATACAAAATCGTCTAGGGTTTCCACATTAGTGTATTTTTCCTTTGTGGCATTGTCAAAAAATTCAAGATTAAAATATTGCGACAAAGGTATTTACAATTTTAAATAAAAAATAAATAAGGTCAATTATATTGTAAACAATGTATATATTTAATATAGAAAACCATTAAAAATAAAATAAAACACAAAATTAGGATCCCTCTCATCTCTACGTAACAACAACTGGCGCAAATATGGTCGGTAGTTACTGGATATCCTGGAATGTAAAATACAAATAGTTTCATATTCCTATGAGAGAATTATACTGCACTGATAAGTTGCATAAAATACTGCAAAGGGACTAAAAATTATTAATATAAGCATTGGCGTATCCAGGAGTGAGGAAAATTGTAATTTTGTTCATTGTGCTTTTTACGTGGAAAGTAGAACAAATGATATTCGTTTAATATATATATACAGTAGAGCGTCGATTATCCGAAGTAATTGGGGGACATGGGTGTTCGGAAAACTGGTTTGTTCGGATAATCGAACTGTACATGTTTATTTGCCAAAAAGAAGTACTGTACAGTAAATTTATTCATAAAAACAGGCATCTCTTTAAGTATGTATTACAAAGTAACGTACAAAGGCAACTTTAGTAGGAATATATAGTATGTGGTACAGTTTATTAAACAAAAATATGTACATATTACATACGCATTTTGCATGAACAATACACACAGTACACAAAATTAACGTTTAAAAAAATCCTTTATTTTGGTCTGTCTAAGCAAGCCTACACGCTTACGAGCAGCTAAGTCACGTACTTTTTTCATTACAGATATCTGAAAGTGAGCGAGTACACAGTTCGGTTAAGCGGTCGTTCGGTTGACCGACGTTCGGATAATCGACGCTCTACTGTATATTCAAAAGAAACTTTTGGGAAAGTGATTTTTCCAGGGCTGGAATCACAGGCTTTTTTTTGTCTCCATTTATAAATTTCATCATATCATCCCTCATCATCGTCGTGACTAGCCAAAAGGGACAGAAAAACAACGTAAAATAACCTAATCTATATCAATCCTGGGAAAGTGTTGTTTGCCCCCTCCAGAAAAGATGTTATCTTTCTTGCTTGCCCCTCACCCTCCCGATAAATGTCTTGGCACGCCCGTAATCATTTGTAGTACTGTCATCTATTTTCAATGGGTGTAGACGGTGTACTTTACCAAGGGTAAAGTGAGATTACTTTCATAACGTTTCTGGCTGTTTTGCATTGGCAGCTTTGGAGCGAGTCATAAGTCCCGGAGCAGCCAATCAACAAACGAACCGCTGGCGTCATCTCCACCCAGCACCTATCGCTATCCCTGTTGCTCGCGCTCTGGACTGTTGGTAGGCTCACTAACTGGACTCGCGCGGTCAGTTGGAGTTGTTATGAAAATAATATGACTACTCACAACTCTCTTTAACGCAGGTCACCCTTAAACCTGCATTTTTGCAGGCCAACGATCTTCGACGCACACAATATTGTCCATTTGTGATTACCTCATCATCTATTTAAGTTAATCACCATTCATCCTCATCGTCGCGGTGAAACAAAAGTGACAGCAAAGTGATTTAAAATAAAACAAATACCTACAGCATATTTCATAGATATTCCAACGATACATTAAAATATTCCAACACAATATTTCGTTACTGAAATATATTGTGTCAAAACGTAAATAATGTAGCAAAAAAAGAACAAGTTGATTTAAAATTTCCAAAGTATATCATAATTTATGCTGCGTAGTTAGTTCAAATAATTTGTGAATCTATGAAATGCAATTTCTAAAATCAATTTTTTTTTTCTAATACTGATTACTTGAATTGGGTTTATTTTTAAAACTTTGCTTTCATATCAGAACATTTATTTGCGAAGGAGTATCAATATATAATTAACTCTCGGACTAAGGACATATATTAATTTAATCGAGCTCGCCTACCGTTTGATTTGGAAAGTTATTTAAAGTGGTATAAATACTTGTAACCTTTCAGACATAAAATACCTTATAATTAAGTTACGATTTATTGAAAATACAGCTCTGTTAATAGATTATCACTTTCATTTTTTCAATACTTTCCTACAAAAAAAATCTAAATATTTTTCATTTACGTAGTCACACCTTCAAGAAAAGATATTAGTGAATACAGAGTCCTCTGTCAGCTTTCACTAATATAAATGGTTTGATAGTGATCTTAAAGCCAGGTGGAAGAAAATGTGCTAGTTTTCACCTTAAAATTCATGGCATAGAGTAACACTTAATTTGTCACCTCACATTACTTAGCCAGTTAAATGAAAATGCATTTAAAAAAATGATGACAATTAAGATAGCGTAGACGATTGGTTGATAATAGATACGATAGATGGCAGTTGTTGTGCAAGCTGAGACATTTTGATGTAATGCATAGCTTATAAGACAAATTTAAAAACTGTTAATATATTTATAAGTAGTGTACACGCAATATAAAATACACCTTCATTCTTTGAATTAAATATTTCTACAGAAGACCATTTAAGGAAATATCCACATCTCGTGTTACGAAAGTATTAGAAAAATCAGTAAAGTAAAGTTATACCTGAAGTGCTTAGCAAAGTCCTGGGTTTACTTTTCTTCTGATTCGTCCTCACTGTCGTTATCTTACAAATAGGAAAAATACTAAAATAACTGTTATTTAATACCATGATTTCTATCATTGTGAAAGTGTCTACTGTTTCACTGTCATCCAGGAGTAGGTTGCGCCGCCCACTACTATCAAATTAAAAATCATTGATACTCGAGTTTGGACACCAATTTAAAAATTAACCAGTAAACCCTACGTAAAAATGAGTTACAGTACATCAAAATTTAGCTTATTCAATTCTGTATTAATCTATGCTAACCATTTTTCTCGGTATACCCTCGAAGAAAAAAAAAGTGCAGTTATTTTTGTGTTTTCCAAACGGCCATTCTATTTGAAATTATATAAAACAAACACTTGTGGTCCGACCGTGATGAAATTTAAATACGATGCAAGTAGAAAAGTTTTAAATCCAATTCTTAATTTTCAGATCGGTCAAAAGAGGTTCTTACCAATTTTTTTAAACAACTTTCTCTTAGTATTGGGTAGTCCTACAAATACGAGTTTCGTCTTGTTTTGAAGCTCATTGCAGCTCTTTTTAAATCCCACTATCATTGTCAATTCACATTGTGAAACAAAGTTTTATTCAACGAAGTAAAGATGTGTGTTAAACGTGGCAACATCGCACGAGCTGACACTACAGCGCTTGAAAATTGCGGGCTCTCACTGCAAGCGGTGTTGCCATGTTCAGCACACATATTTACTCCGTTGAATAAAAATCTGCATAAAATCAGTTTCGCGATGTGAATAGACAATGATAATAGGTTTTAAAGACAGGTGCAAAGATCTACAAAACAAGACTTAAGATCATATTTATAGGATTGCCCAATACTAGAGCTATTGTATACTCTTTCGGCGGGCACCCTGCATGCTGGTAAGAGAAGTGGGGAGCAGGGAGTACGCAGAAGACCAACCAGACAACGAGAGTTACAACGTCGCGGGAGGATGTGCTGCGCGCACCTTGTTCTACAGGCTGCTGCTGTTCTCATTGCGCTGAATTGGTCGCTTCCCACGTCGGGTCGGGTACCCTATTCTACACCCTCGAATTTTGAATATTTTTTTTTTCATTATGAAGATTATGTGATCCTATTTGTGAATTAAGAAAAATTGGAGCGCGTACAGCCATTTAAAGTTGCGATTTTGTCGTTTCAAATTGTTGAGTCAAAATTTCCCCCCCGGTTCCGGGCTCCGCCCCTGGGGTAATTGACTTACCGCCCCCTACCGCTACCGCTGCCCCGCCTGTATCTATAGAGTCCCTTTTAAAGGCATGTTAGAAATTGGCCGAAGTCACCTGCCCCCAACACTATTTCTCACTGTTTTCCGCATTGACACATGAAGATACAAAAAATGAAGGCTAAAATTAAAACCAAAGAAGGTAACTTACCTCTTTTTACCAAGGCCAGGTATTGAATTGTGGGTCGAAGTTCAATTTCAAAGTCCAAAAATGAAGTAACTCCTACGAGGAAAGTCCTTGTTGTCCTTTTCCACAGAATACCAACATCCACTTCCTTCCCATCATAAAAATTAGAAGTCGCAAATTATCCCATCCCACAAGTCATTTAGAAAAAACAACCCTACCCTTTACGGCATGCAGTTGCCAAAAAAAAAAAATTATTTCCAATTTCTGAAGTCGCATAAATGAAATCCAATGTCTGAAATGTCCAATCCGCCAATATATCACACAAATATCATATCGCAAATGTTCCTATTGCACAAGTCAATCATAAGAAGAAAAAGAAAAAATCAGACGTGCGTCTGTGACATCAATCGATCATCCGAAATCTTCAGACTTGCGACTGTGACATGAATGCATCATTCGCCATCATAAAGTTGTGAAAAACCTTTTTGACGTTACGCAAGGAATTTTAATTTCATAAAAAACGTGTTTCGTAGCACGTAGATCTAAAATATTACTTTCCGCGCTATTTAGAAACATCGTTTATTATGAAGAACTAATTTTTGTAACGAGAATATTTGAAATGTGCGAAAAATCGAGGGTGTAGAAAAGGGTACCGGAGCCCCCACGTCCCTTACCAGAATCTAGGGCGCCCGCCGTACTGTGCAAGAGCTACAGGGAAAAGTTGTTTCACAAAATTGAGAAGACCGAGTTATGCAAACGAGTTGTGGCTGCAGTTGCGTTTTCCCCTCCATGACCTCACTTTCCCTCTTACGCAGAGACTTGTTTTCGTTCGTTTGCTCCAGATATTTCCTGGACAGAGCTGTAGATTTACCTTCTATTCCAGTGAAATTGATTCCACAGCATCTCTATCCTGGTAAATGCCTACTACTTCTTGTATAAGGTCCATCCGACCTTCCGTCAGTCCGATGTCCGCTGTGGAAAACATGCCTAGCCTCCGCTTGAACTTCAATAGGTGTGTGTATCTCAGTCGGTACCGCCACTGACTTCGTAACGAAGAACACATACGGCCTGGGAATCCCGAAATGGACAGGGTACGAAACGGGGTATAGAACTTCTCTTTCCACAGTGTATGGAACTTCCTTTTCGACGTGCACAGGATACGGTTTCTCGATGCGAACCGGTACGTGGAGTATCATTTGCGCTGGTACGCGGTGTTCTTCCGAATCTGGTACCCTTCTGGCAACCGCGTGGCCATGTTTCGTCTGCTTGTGAAACTGATGTTGCTTTCCTCCTGATTGTCCCATGGGGAGTGCATCAAGGTCTGCCTCGTACTGGGAATTTGCTCTGATTGGTCCACTAGAGAATCGCTCGCCACTCTCCTCCGTTCTGGTAACAGCAATGAAAACTGCAACAGTCAAGACAGTCTGCGAACAAATAACGTTATATGAGCGAAAAATATTGGCATTACAACCATTATTGTGTATTAACAGACACCGCAATGAATACATGCGTTCCTAATACAGCTAAAATTATGTTTGACAATTAGATTTTTATCAGATTGTTGTCATTATCACTGTAACTATAATTCAGACATTGTAAACGTCACCATTAATCCTCTAAAATGGTATAAGCGTACAGTTTTGAGCAGATGCGACTGTAACTTGTAATCAATTTGACAAAAAAAATGTCCAGACATGATTAACAGGAAACATATTTATATTTGTTAGATATGTAAATATATATTTAGTTAATTTAATTAGAATATATAATTAAATATGGGCTTACAATTGTGAAAATGGTGATTTTTCATTAAACAAGAGGCTCACCTAACTGAGCAAAATGCATGTGACTTACATGACATTAATTATAATGCAAAATTCAAGTACAAAATGTGCTTTACTGTGTTACCAAGACGATGGATTACCAAACTAGGCTTACATGACTTTAAAATTTAATGCAACATTTAAATACAAAAATAGCATTATTTTTTGGTACCAAAACAATTGATCACTTTTTCTTTTCACTGCCAGAAAATGAATAACTTTTTTATGTTCCTGAAGACTGTATTAACAAATTGCGTTCATTATCGTATATAGTAATGGGAGTTTATTTAAAATAATTACTAGATTTCACCGCGAAAGTTTAAGCATGGATTAGAATAACAGATGAATTGTCTATTGTCAAGATTTGAAATGAACAAAGTACAAAACAAACAGAATACAGATGAAGGAAAAACGTTTGGTATTTAACACAAAAAAGAAAGATGTATTTAAAGCATGAATATAGAATATATGTAGGGAAATATTTGAAAATATGAAACTTGTATGTAAAAGGAATTAAAACATATATAATATGTGCTAAAAGCTAATATATGTAAAAATATGGTAAATATATAGCCTATATCATGATTCGCAAATATAATATAAATTAACATTGATATTAGCATAATATGAAGATACGTACTTACATATAAGTCTGTTCCCTGACGATTAGATACAATATTTATGATAGTGGCAAATTTATCAAATAGGTGAGAAAATTAGTGTAGTATACATAAAATGAAATAGAAAAGATAGGAAAATAAAATGTATCAAATAAAGAATAAATTGAGAGCATGAAGTAAAAATAACTGAAAGAGAATTGACGGAAATAAAGAAAATATGTAAAGAATGCGAACTTAAAACTCACACTGGATCCATAAATATGACACAACTGAACACCACAGGGCATAATACAGAGAAAAGGAGGAACATAAAATCAAGGAAGAATCACAAAACGTCTATCTAGCAGTAAACAGATCAAAACTGAGTATTTGTTTTAAGAAAACCATAACAGGTGGCGCCAGAGTTGTTAATAATCAAAATAGAAATATTAAAAGATATTAAAACAGATACATTTAGAAGGACCTTTAAACTAAATCTGGAACAATACAGGCCAAATAATAGCGAGTAAGATGAAACACTTGGAGAGGATTTTGAGGTATCTAGCAGCATAAAATTGAAAGATTTCCGTAAGATTTTTGACTAGTTGCAAATAAATTAAAGATACACAGTAACATTCGAATGTATGATTTCATAACAGCCATAACATTGCAGCTACAACTTAACACTTCTCGTCAGGGTACTCACCAAACAATTCATGGCAACGGACGAGCTACAAAGCCTTAAAGCTACAACAGAGAGATTGGTTGTAACAAGCGTCACGTCTGCTTTATAGCGCCTTTGTTTGTTGTTCGGATGGTTGAAGACAACCCCTTTCACCGGCTTTAATAATACGTTCCAACAAGCAGAGGCGAGATTGTAAAATGGTAATTACGCGTACCCATATCAAGCACAATTATACAACCAATTTTCTTCTTGGTGCAGTACCTCTAACAGTGCTAATATCTATCGTAGACATCTGCAAGATTGTACTTAGCACGATACCCTTAATGCAGAATTTCCTTTGTTCTTTTGTTGCGTTTTCTTAATGAAAGTCTTGATGATCTTGTTGATTGGTGTCCTGATTGAACCAAATCCCAATCATGCGAAAGAAAATTTTAAATATTAAACAAATATCTGAAAAAAACAATAGGATGAAAACGAAAGAATGAAGGGATGAAGTGGATGAATGATGCAAAGGAAAGTAATATGAGTAAGAGGCAGTGGCGGCGCCAGTGAGGGTGCTGACGGGGTGCGGAAGGAAATTTAGGGGGTTAAAAATAAAGAAAATATGAAATATGCATGCATGTTTTAGTCCCTAAATCAAAAATCAATCAACTTTTAGTAGGCATCTAAGACAATATGCTAATGAAACTGAAGAATACTACCGACTTGCTTAATTTTTGCCTGAATTTAGCTTAACAACGACGTTTGGAAATTTGAAAAGAACTTATTTAAGGGAGGCCAATGCAAATATGGACGACTGGAGGATTTTATTCATGGAAAGGCAAGCAAGATAATGCATTTTTCCACTGAGAGGGGTTGAGGTATATTTCCCCTCCAAATTGTGTTGCTCATTCGCTCTAAAAAAATATCCTTCAGTTTGAAGTTACCATGTTCCTGCAATGATCTTACAATAATTATTATAAATGACCGTGACTGATACGTACACTTTTAGATTGACATCCCTTGCTTTAAGTCCACTTTATACACATATAGGCTAACCGGGACTGGACCTACAATTTAAAATGGAATTTGAACCACTATGTGCCTCTACAGGGTGCGGGATCCCTTGATTACAAGGCACAACCAATTGAGGTACAAAATTCCGATATTAACCAAGTGTAAAATACTGCTGTACGTTGGGTTAAAGAAAGTAATCGCTACATTGCAACCTAATGTTCTGCAATTTGAAAAAGAAAATAACTCAATAAATACGAAATTATGTAGTCACTTTCATGTAATTATCAATTCACTTATTTTGGAGTGTTTTACCTTTCTGAAAATGTTCCGTTGCTTTGTTACCCCTCGTTACATATGGGTTCGTTTTACATAATACATAGCCCACCTACCTGCCCATATGCTGTGATGTCGGGGCAAATCGCTAAGTACACAGCAACTTAGTTGATTGATTGAATTGGTGTTTTAAGTCCACTTTATTCACAGTAAGGCTAATCGGGACTGGACTGGACTACAGTTTAAAGTGGGGTCCGAACCACTATGAGCCTCCACCGGGTATCGAACCCGGGACCCCTTGATTACAAGGCGAGTACACAGCAATTTAGTTAAATCCCTTGGGACGCACTGTCCCCCAACAACGAACTATAACATTTCCTCGCGTAAGAGTCTTTGAAAAAGTCTAAAATGGTACATTTACCTAGAACGAATTGACAAGGAAAGTCCAGTTAAATAATTTCTCAAGAACGACCTGATGATACGTGAAAGCAACTGAAATATTTGTTCCAATGCGACTTGAAGAAAAGAGGAAGAATAAGTAGGCGGACAACAAAATCGTGTATCAACAGTGCAAAGAAAAACATACAACGGACACTGAGCTATAAATACATTTATCGAAAACACAGAGACTACTTGAAACACAAGAAGAAACATTTCTTAACAACAATTCTGAAGAAATTAAGACAAGGGCCGCTGATCTTTATAGACTGCCGGAAGTACAGGAAAATAAATGCGGAATCTCTTTGAGAGTAGGCTCAATGCTTGCCTGTTGTAATAATAACAGCAGTCTCACATCAGTACCTAACATTCGGCCCCCAATATGACGACGACATGACATAATATGGCACTGTAAGAGGTAATGTTTTCGGTAGAATATAGGTTTTGGATAGGGTGGCTGAAGGGAGTGCGGAAGTGCGGTAAGAGGAGAAGAAGCAAATGGAAGTGTAGAAATTTAAATTAAATAAAATGAAAGGAAGGGCAAAGGATATGAAAGGAAACAATACGAAAGAAAAGGGAAGACAATGAAAGGAAATGAAAGAAAAGGGAATTCAATGATACGCAAGGAAAGGAAAGGGAAGACAAGGAAGCATAAGAAGGGACAGGAAGAAACAGATTCGAATCGAAAGGAGAGAAAAGAAAATGGAAAGTAACTTAAAAATACGATACGAGAGGAAGGATACAAAACAAAAGAAAAGGATGCAAGAGGAAAAGAAAGAAAAGGATGCAAAGCAGAAGGGAAGAAAAGGAAAATGTTGGCAACGGAAGGATGCGAAAGGGAAGACAAGGAAACGATATTAAAGAAAAGGATACAAAAGGAAAACATGGAAAAGGATACGACGCAAAAGGAACGTGAAAAAGGATACAAAAGGAAAAGAAAGAAAGGGATACGAAGCGAAAATAAAGAAAAGAGATGGAAAGCATACGAAGAGCAAGGAAAAAAGAAGGGAAACGAAGGAGAAGGAAAAGATACGAAACAAAAGGAAAGGATATGAAGCGAAAGGAAAGGTAAGGACAGGATAAGAAATGAACGAAAAAGAAACAAATAAAAGACAATGAAGAAATGCAAAAGAAGTAAGGAAAATTAATGCAACGGATGAAAAAACAAGAGAAATGTGAATGAGAAAGAAATTAAATGAGAAAAGAATACAGTAAAGGCAAGAAGAAGTATAAGGCAAGAAAGTAATGATGTAAGAGTACAGAAGACGCGAGGAAATTATTTTTGAAATAATCGTGCAGTATCAATATGTGTGTAAATTGTACCGTTGGAAGAAAATCCGGCTAATACAGCGCTGTACAAACAAAAAACTGCATCTTTTTAAGGTTGATAACGGCCATATTATAAGTTCGCATACCAGCGTCTGCAGCGTAATACGCAGTAATTATAATATTTCAGAGCCAAATAAATTTAGTGTTCTTCCAAGTGCATTTGAGCCAATCTCCCTGGCAGAGTGATGAGCACAGCGCGCTAGGACACCATAGGTCCCGGATGCGAATCTCGGTCTCGGCATTGATGTTATTTATGCCTCTTCATCAACTTCGTTTTATCATCACTCATTATATTCTTCTCTGTTATCCAGAAGTGGAAGAAAAGCGAAGTAAAATCAATCGACCTATAAAGTGCATTTGAAGTAAGTAAAAAAAAAAAAATTCTACCGAACTATTAGAATGTGTTACGCCCTAGCACATTTTCGTAAAAATTCTAAGAAGTTAAAATGTACAAGTCGAAAGTTTAAAAGGTTTAGTATTACGAAGATTTCATAATGTTGGTTATAAACTTATTTGTTGAATGAACATAACTTTGTGACGTAAACGTGAACTCACCAATCAAGAATTTATTGTTCTATTGTACGTAGTAACCTTTATGTGATGAACTAATGGATGAAGCTTGTTTGACAGATGTACATAACTTTATGATGTAAACGTGGATTCGCCAATCATGAAACTATTGATGTTAATGTGCTAACCTTTTGGTGATTAGCCAATGGCTTTATATTTAAAATTATAATTTCTCACTATGGAAAGATTTGAGGACTAAAAGTGGTAAACGTCGTAAGTGCCAAAAGCGAAAGTATTGGGAAATCGCATCGTTCCGCACATCAGCCCGTAAGAACGTGCACACTAGTGACCTCTTTACACGCCCTTTGAACTACTTAGACGGCTACCAGCCACTTTTCACGTTTACCACATTATAAAGCATGGCACATTTCACAGTTTAACGTGGAAAACAGTGTTTGAATTATTGTGGCACTTACAGCGTCAACCATAGGGAAAGATTGGTTAACCTAAAAAAAATGTTAATTCTACTTGTATATTTCGCAAACCTCTACCCCGTATTTTCAGAATATTTGCATATAATAACATAGAATATTATGTAACAAATTTACAAAAGACAAGGGTTCAAGGTTGAGAACATGAGTATAAATACCGCAGCAAATTGAAGGGCTTTAAGTTTATTTTCTTTCTCGCAGCCTGGGGTTGCTAGGCAAGTCCGGATTCCAAGTCCTAGCTCGAACCTCAAAAGTATAATTCTGCGACAACAAATTAGTTAATCTTAAAAGCATTAATTTCCATCCAAGTTTAATGCGTTCAAAGTACTCAAACTCCACTTCTCGAGATCTTGTCATCCTGATTTAAGTAACCTCGTGGAATAGTGAACTTTAGCTGTAAAATTCATTCAGTGGTTGGTCATCTCTTGAATACCTACCCCGGAGATAAACTTCAATGTAGGTCATTATAGTCTTCATGTCGCCGGATACAGGATTAGAGGGATAGAGGCAGAGATAAATTTTAAGGGGGAAAGATACATTTTTTGGGGGGGCAAGATCGTCATAAAAAATACTTGATATATGTAAATATACATAAAATGTGTCCTTCTATACGTGAATTTTTGAGGGGACAGAAAGTGACTTGCCCCCTCCAAAAGTGGATTATGACGTTTTTCAAGCACTCTAGGCGTAATATACGAATATTACACGTCCCATTGCTTCGGTAAAGCACAAACGCAACCTGGGATAAAGAAATAAGAAACTATTTACAATTTTTCGATTTCAGGCTTCAGCCATCTTATTTCATTAGTCGTGATGATATTTTTTTCACCTCATTGTTTATTGATATTTTTCTTTCCAGAATCGAATACAAGTTGACATAATTTCTACAAAGTTTTATATTAACAAATTTGAATAGTTTTTTACAATATTGTCTGATTTTAACTTATTATTGAATAATTTGAAATAAAATAAGTTTTAAAAATATCGCTACTATGTTGGGATATGGCTTGCTATGGAGAACAATAGATGGCTCTGAACTTATGAGTATTTTTCTAACATATTCCTTTATTGTTTCTGAATGTTTTACTGTGGTAGAAATGAGTTAGTTTCTTGATCTTTTTTACAGAATTTAGAATTTTATTTGAAAGTGAGAAGATAAACCACATGTAGGAAGATAACATAGTTTAATTTCTAATTGCCATAAAGAAAAATGTATGTAATTTCCTTTTATAAAAGTAATAAGAAATTTTTTTCTTGCCAAATGATTCCCATATGAATATCATTTGCATGATATTGATATAGGATAGAGGGCTACCAGGAACATAACAAATAAAAATATCAATTAAAGTTCCAATTAATTAACACCTAAGTCTAATTATCGTTCCAATTTAAAACTTAGCAATATGAGAACTCTAATAACACTCACGTTCATAGTTCGTCGCTCTCGAGGTTAATCGCGACAATGTAGACCCCCGTGGCGGAGTGCGAAGCGTCACAGTGAGTTAAGACGCCAAGGGGTACCGGATTCGAATCCAGTCTTGGATATTGATGTTTGTGAGTGTCCATTCATCAATTTCATCATATCATCACTCATCCCCATCTTCGCAAATTAGCCAAAAGTTTGATTGATTGATTTGGCGGTTCAAGTCCACTTTATTCACAGTAAGGCTAATCGGGACTGGACCTACAGTTTAAAGTAGGATCCGAACCACTATGTGCCTCCACCGGGTATTGAACCCGGGACCCCTTGATTATAAGGCGACGACACTGCGCCACCGGGGAGGCAATTAGCCAAAAGTGGCACAAAAACCGAAGTAAAATAATGCAAATTACTCAATGAATCAAGCACTCATCCTCATCTTTGCGATTATCCAAAAGTAGCAGAAAAGCTAATTAAAGTAAGCCAGATGAATCAACTAATTAATCGCGACCCTAAGACGTCATGGATTCCAAATCAAGATTCCTGGTTTCCAGCTTATTGTTTGGTAACATTTTTTCCGGACTTCTGGAGCTTAGAAACAAAATTTATGAAAAATATTAATTTTTAATACGTATTTCTTGGAACGAATCAACATAGAAATTCAGTTCGAGCTGTTTATTAAAGTTGAAGGTCAAAACATTGGATCAATTTGGCTACTTTTGACATATTTTGAGCCCTCATATGCCCTCTTTTGTCCAGATTAAATTGGGTAAAGTTGTTTTCCATTAATTGGGTGGAAAATCTCTAGATTTTTATTCGCAAATGAACGGTAACGGTTTGCTATGTGGTTTTTTATCTTTACCTGAAAGAATAGTTTTTGTAAGTGTACAGTCACGGACACTGCTGGGTTGTAATTATTCCATTGAAAGTCAATGCATTCATTACAACCCAGAACTGTCCGTGACTGTACCATGTTCATAGGTGAGGAAAAGGTAAAGTTCTCTGTGCATGAAGGCACATTTAGGGGATGTGCAGTGGGGGAGGATCCCACATACCACATATTCTCGATCCCGGCCATTTTGGAGGTGATGTGATCTGCACCACGGCCGCATTTAACCCCAGATACCCATTTATGTGAGGCTGGGGGAGCACCAGAGCCGCTTTATGCAAAGACAAGGCCGAAAAATTACCGGGTCTGCCGCTTACAGACTTTATTTTTCTACCAACTTTTTCTTTCACTTTTTAATTTTCGAGAAGTACAAGTTACAGTTTATATTAACATGGTTGTGTATAATATACCTTCCTTTTATTTATATACAGGGTGTACTAAAAGTCCCATTACCCCCTCTTTGAATTGTAGACAAACCTGAAAAATGTTATTTTAACAGCTTGCGTATGATGAGAGGATGGTATACCATTAAATCAGACCAATGACCACCATTTACTCCAGAGGATCTGTGTGCAAACCGCCATTTTCATGGCACAGTATTATTCGCCTCGAGGTGCGATGTGAAATCCTCCGTAACTTGGCTGGCGTGAAGGAAGCAAACGCACTGCGAACAGCTTCTTGAAGTTCCTCAGTTGTCTGATAATAATTATGGGCGACTTTCTGTTTGATGTGATGCATTATCACAAGATGACTTCGGGGTGGCCATTTTAAAGGTTCTGGTAAATTTGGCGATCCTCGTCCAAACCGTTTGTCTCTGAACACATCATTGAGGAATTCTCTTAAAATGGCCACCCCGAAATCCGGATCTGACATCTTATGTTACGGAGGATTTCACATCGCATCTGGAGGCAAATAATACTGTGCCATGAAAATGGAGGTATGCACACAGATCCTCTGGAGTAAATAGTGGTCATTTAATGGTATACTATCCTCTCATCATACGCATGTTGTTAAAATAACATTTTGCAGGTTTGTCAATTCAAAGGGGGGTAATGGGACTTTTGGTACACCCTGTATAAGTTTTAGGAAATTTGCATAATTCTTTCTGTTATGAACAATAGAATTTTGCATTAATTCATGACGTAAGAAATATTTAAAATTACATGCATAATTAATAGTTTCATATATAGTAAGTAGAACTGTTAATAAGCCATTGCACTTCTTTCCATTTAGTGTTAGGATAATACTTAAAATCTATATAGTATAACAAGCTGTTGGTGTACAACATATTCTGCTTAACATTATTCGTAATTGTTGCCACATGGGACTAGGATGATGACTAGGGGTCGGAAGTTGAAGACCTATAAATTGCCAAAAAAACTATAAAAAGATCTAAAAATATAAGAAAAGGACATAAAAACAGAAAAAGAACATATAAATGTGATCCAAATTAATTAATAACTTCAGTTTTAATTACATATTTAATGAATAAAGTAAATACAAAATTCTGGTGGTATGGAACACACAGTGCGAAAAACTGAAAGCTTCAAAAAAAGAGAAAGTTGCCACTTACACCTTCCAGACAATTTACGGTTAAAGGACCTTGTACCGTACCTGCTTCAGTCGTCCAAAAATATTTTTCTCTCGTTTCAGGGATGGTTCAAATATATTTATTTCTTTTCCTTTCCTTACTACAGAAAGGATGTTTAAGAGGCGATGAACTGATGATGATTCGAATTGAGAATGGGCAGTAACAACGTAGTCGAAATAAGGTGAAGTTGCATAAAAAAGCCGTTAAGACCTTAAAAAAGGCTAACAAAGGACCAAAACGCGGAAAAAGGAAAAACAGGACAAATAAAACCCACCTTTTTCTGGCCTACAATGACCCAAAATGAACATATATTATGTTGGGCCTCGTCTTCGGACACTAGGGAAAAAAAAGGATTTTTCCTCATCTTCCGAGCCCTAATGATGACATTTAGTTATTCTGTGTTCTATTGTATCCTCTTCAATATACATATTACATAAAAAAAGTATTGCTGAATTGTAATCGATATATTTTACTTTTGCTATCATATTTATAATGCAGTAATATATACCATAATGACTGAACCTGTAATTGTTAAATGCTTTGCCCAAATATTCGCCATACAATATTCCATTCCTTATAGTCTGTTGTTCTACTTTCGTTAGCTGCGTATTTAGGTCAAGTTCCTGGTGATTCAAGTCATTGTCTTACAGGTTTTGTATCGTACTTCCTGCTCTTATTCTTCTACACACATGTTCTACAATGGAAACCAGCAGAATAGAGAATGTACAAAACAAGTTCCTTCGATTCCTAAGACTGAAAAAAGACGGCGTTTACCCCAAATATACTCCTTATCATACGCTAAAATAATACTTCAATGTACAGGGTGGCTCAGAAAGTCACTTAACACCCTCGGTACAAGGCCGCTGCAGCGTGCAACATGGAAATGTTGATGACCAATCGTTGCCAGGCTAAGGGGGAACCACATTGACGCCACCTGCACGGTCGGCGGCCATCTTGATGTCCGCCATCTTGAATTCAACTTTAGAATTTTAAATGAGAAGGGGGTGATATGATATATCAAATCAGGCTAGAATTTCACGAGAAATGCAATGGTGAAGGTTTTTTTTTATGTATCTTTAACCAGTAAAACGTTATGACTGAATTCTTGTACCAATTTGCTCCCTTTCGAGGTGTTAGAAAAATGTCTCAAAATTTGTTTAGGGCATCGGTAATGCATCGAGATCAAAGTGATGTCTGGGGAGAGATGTTTGGACAGAAACTGCTTCACAACGTACCCATAGTGTTCTGGTGTTCCTCCCTATTGAAAAAGACTCTGTAAAAAGTACCTTCATCCATAAGGAAGGATGAAAGAACCTGTTTATTTAACAAATCCAAGTAGCCCTAAGCATTTAAGGTTCCGTTGATGGAAAATTGACTAACCAATCGTGTTCCACACAGCACGCCGCACCATTAACTTACCAGCACTAACCATTCAGCTTTGATCTGTCGAAAATGAGTTACCAGATTAAAAGCATCGAATATTCTGTTTATGAACTTCCTTATGAACACAAACATTAGCCTTGTCTCTGTGAAGGACTTTTCATTTAATGGAAACGTCACACTGTAATTGTTCGCGACACCATTCATAATGCACAGCTCTTCATGGATGTATCCGATTAAAATCGTGTGCAATGGCATGCGAACTTCTCTCCCTAGACGTCACTTTGATCTCGATGCATTACCGATGCGCTAAACAAATTTTAAGGCATTTTTCTAACACCTCGAAAAGGAGCAAATTTGTACAAGAATTCAGACATAACTTTTTACTGGTTAAAGATACGAAAAAACCTTCACCATTGCATTTCTCGTGAAATTTGATATTTCATATCACCCCCTTCCCATTTAAAATTCTGAAGTTGAATTCAAGATGGCGGACATCAAGATGCTGTTGCGCTGTTGGCGTCAATGTGGTTCCCCCTTGACCTGATAATGATTGGTCATCACCATTTCCATTTTGCGCGCTGCAGTGGCCTTGTATCGGGGGTGTTATGTGACTTTTTGAGCCCTCCTGTATAATCCCTAGGCGATAGAAGACACATACATCAGTTACTATTCTTACATAAACTTTTAAATAACTCATTAGACTCCTCTCAGCTGCTCTCAGAAATCCTTTTTTATGTACCATACAATAAGGTAAGACCACGGAAAGAGCTGTTTCAAGTACCGAGAGCTCAAACAAAGTCAGCCAATGCGGCACCCACTCGATGAATGTGTAGGTTATATAACGAAATTGCAAAGTCATATGATAAGATAGACAAATTCCAAAGTTTCGAAAATTCAAAAGGGAAACAGAAACTTATTTCCAACACCAGACTTAACCTTGTTTAGTAGTTCAGTCTCTTTATGTACAGGCGCGAAAGAGTCCATCCTATTTTTCTTCTTTCTTTTTGTGTTATTTACTAATTACTATCATTACATCTATATATAATCGTTTATATGTAAAGTGAAGCTCATATGTTTTCCCTGGTTATTTTCTTAGTTATCATGTGTAAGTTCTAACCTCAACTGTCAGGTTACTACATTATATTTCTTTTTCATATCTAATCTTATATTATTTTTTACATTACTGTAACACATATTATCATAGTATTGTACCTTATGAATTCTGCTGATTGCATATTTGTGTACCAAACAGTGTTATAATACAAGACACTGTAAGTGGCCATTTGCCTGAAGTGTCATGTCTTTAAATACTTGTAAATAAATAAGTAAGCATAGTTTCTTGGTATAGTTACCGTGTTCATTCGCAAGGTCAAGGGAATTGTGTGCAGTATTGATCGAAGTAGTTTCGCTGTGTAGCTATCCGGTTGTTTTGCTAGCGTCTGAAGGCTGGAACTTTCGATTCCACGTCCGTCAGTCAAAATCCACCTGTCTTTCGCTGTTGCACTGCAGTGTGATAACAAGCCACTCTGAAAACCTGACCTTGCCTCAAGAAATACATAGTGAGCGATCGCAAAGATATTGCAAATGTTCTTGGCAGTGAAAAAAGTGCTGCCACAGACCAAACTTTTGCGAATAAGTACGTATCTGTTTAAATAATGCATTCGTGATATAAGCGATAACTTTATTAACAGATTTGTTTCAATCAAACCTTGTATGTTGTTTGTTATTGTTCCAAATTTATAATTTATCGTCGTTTGTAATTTATTATGAAAAATTAGTCCCAATATTTTTACTTCATCTTTAGTTACAATTTCACTGACTAGACCACCGATCAAAAATAAGTTAAAAGTGTGTCTAAAAATGTGTAGAAAGCTGAAACATCCACTCATCTTATAAATATGTATTAGAAATTTTCGTAAAATGATTTAAGTGGACTGAAAAGTATGTTTGAAAGCATATTCATTTTCATAAGCCGTAAACTACAGAATCTGCCACTTTATGTAACTAGTTCTTACTTTGAGCGAGGACAGGAAAACGTTATATTCTTTTCATAGTCTTACCAAACGAGTACCCAGGTGCTTGGCCTTGCAGTTTTGGCTATCTGAAGAATAATAGGTCCTGCCAAACAAGAATAAATTAAATTTTCATGAAAACTGGAGAAACACAAGCTCACATTAGACATTGCAGTTGTAGCTCATATTTATAGATAGTAACGACAATTTGTGCTAGATTATTCTTGAGATATGGGATAGGAAGTAATATAGACGATAATAACTTATAATTCCGTGACTTCTGTAGCTTTCATACACTCACAATATTTAAATTCTTTAACGAAATCTACAAAATCTTTTTGTAACATTTGATATCCTGCTACGCAACTGAATAAATATTATTTCTGATATTATTGCCATCTGATGTTAAATGTCGTACTACAGTATAACTATCTTTTCCATCCTTACCGATTTCCTTTAGGTCCATCTCAACGTTATCCCTCCATCAACGTCTTGGCCTTCCTGCAGGTCTTTTACCATCAGGTTTCCCAACAAGAATCCTGTAAACTCTTCTTTCCTCTCCCATTCGTGCCGCATGGCCTGACCACCTAAGTCTTCTTGATTTAATCATTCTAATAATATCTGGACATGAATACAAATTATGTAGTTCTAAATTATGTAACCTTCTCCACTCACCTGTCTCCTCATCCCTTTTAGGTCCAAATATTTTTCTAAGGATTTCATTTTCAAATACTCTTAATTTATGTTCCTCTTTCAATGTAAGGGATCAAGTTTCGCATCCATAAATCTCCAGCAAAGTTACCGTTTTGTATATTTTATCTTTTAATTTCTTAGATATTATACGAGAAGATAATAGTTTATGAAGAGAGAAGTAACATGCATTTCCTGAATTAAGCCTCCTTTTTATTTCCTCTTTAATATGATTTTCATTTATTTGTTAGTATTACTCCTAAGTACTTGAATTTGGAAACTGGTTCAAACGAGTTGTTATCAATAATTAGATTTTGATTATTACCTAACACTTGGTTTTGGCCTGTAAGCATATATTTAGTTTTCTCTTTGCTAACTTCCAAACCTATCTCTTTAGCTCCTTTTAAAAATACTTTAGCATTATTCTAAATTGCATCATACTATACACTGCCTAACCTTTTGTAACCTTTTTGTACTGGCGACACAACCGAGTTAAGTGGTTGTTTTTCGATCTCACCACGGAAGATTTGAGTTACCGTCCGAGTTAAATATAGTTGTTCCTTTTGAGTAGATAGAAGTTTTGCACTTGGGGCAATTGATCCTTGTCTTTCTGTCCTTTACCCTAGGACACCCACCACACTTTACTTGCCTTGTTAACTGCTGCCTAGAAGATGTAGGTAGATTTTACTTGAGGATATGTGCTATATTTTGACGTAACTCTTGAAGCTTGATTGAATTGGTGTTCTAAGTCCACTTTATGCACAGTGAGGGTAATCGTGTTAGATGGGCTTCAGTCAGCTGTTTTGTCAGGGATTTCACAAAGTCAAATTCGAAGAATTACTTCTAAAATTTCTTCAGAACAGTTCAGCTCCAAAGCACTGCATTCAGTACAGTGCCTTTATAGTTATGCTCGGGATATGTGTTGTATTTATGTTATGCTTTCTTGTCCGGACGTACGGATTAGGCGCTTAAGATGACCACTTGAAGTTGTTCTTACCTTAAAACTTGTTGGTACTCTTCTCTGGCTTCTCCTTGTATTTATCATATTCTTCTCTCTCTTCATCTTCTTGAACATTAGACTCTGGAAATCTTAACACATCACTCATTTCTTGCTTTCCACATCATTGAGAATGTCACTAATCCCCTTGTTAAAATGAGAATCATTAGCCTAAGTAAGTATTTGAATTTGGAAACTGGTTCAAACGAGTTGTTATCAATAATTAGATTTTGATTATTACCTAACACTTGGTTCCGGCCTGTAAGCATATATTTAGGTTTCTCTTTGTTAACTTCCAAACCTATCTCTTTAGCAGGTTTGAAAAATGTTTTAGCATTATTCTTAATTGTATTTATATCATCCCCTAATAAGTATACATCATCTGCATATGCTAACAACTGAGTCACACCATTTAATTTTAGTCCTTCTTTAGTTTCTTTTACCTTCCTAACAGCATATTCTAAGGGAAAATTAAAGAGCAATGGAGATAATGCATCTCCTTGTTTTAACCCATCATGAATTGTAAATTTGTCAGACATATTAATACCCACACGAATTTTACTTTCTGTTTCCCTCGTGCATATTTTTATCATACTAACAAGCTTCTTAGGTATTCCAAACTCTACTAATATATTATATAATTTCTCTCTTTTGACCGAATCATATGCTTTTTTGAAATCAATGAACAGCTGATGGACATTTTGATTATATTCCCACTTTTTTCAAGTATCTGTCTGATGTAAAAAATTTCATCTGTAGTTGATCTGTTACGTTTAAATCAACATTGATAATCACCTATAATTTCATTAGCATATGGGGTTAGTCTTGTTAAAAGAATGTTAGATAATATTTTATATGTTGTTGAGAGTAGAGAAATTCCACGGTAATTATTGCAGTTCATTTTATCACCTTTTTTAAACACAGGAACAATTATGGATTCTTTCCACTATTGAGGGATTTCTTCTTTATTCCATATTAAACAAATTCATTTATGAATTTGACATATTATTGAATTTCCACCATATTTAATTTACTCAGCTGGTATTAAATCAATGCCAGGTGCTTTGTTATTCTTTAGCCTTTTAATAGCATCTTTAACTTCAGTCAAGTTAGGTTCTGTAACTAAAGGTTCTGCTGTGTGTACTTCAATTACTTCTGATTTATCTCCTACATGAACATTTAAAAGGTCATTAAAGTAGTTCTTTCATCTATTTAGAATATCGCTTGGGTTAGCTAGAAAATCACCGTCTTTATCTTTCATCAAGTTTACTTTAGGTTGCCACCCCTTTCTAAGTTCATTTACACCTTTATATTTGTTTTTTTTTTGTTTGTTTCAATTTCGTTAATTTTGATTTTCAAGTAATCTCTTTCTTTACTTCTAAAGGTGCGGTTAACTTCTTTCTTCATTCTATTGTAATTGCTTAGATTTGTATCATCAGAGTTATTTAACCACCTAAGTCTAGCCTGATTTCTTATTTCTATTAGATTATGACATTCATTATCAAACCATGGCTTACTTTTTCTTGGTTTATGGTATCCTATACTTTCTTTAGCTGCTGATTCTATAGCATTACGTATGTGCTCCCAATTCTTATTTACGTCTGTTTCATTTATATTTTCATCATCATTTAAATCCTGCAAAACATCGAATCTATTTGACAGTTTAATTTGGTAATCTTTCTTAATTCTTTCATCAGCAAATTTTCCTGTATTACATTTTATAACTTTTAGATTTTGTTGCTTATGATTTATCACTGCGAGTCTTTCTCTTAATTTAGCAATTACGAAATAATGGTCACTGGCACAGTCAGCACCTCTGTGTGTACGAACATATACGAGGGAAATTATTTAACCAAACTCTCTCTCTCTCTCTCTCCCCTGTCTCTCTCTCTCTGTCTCTTTCTCTCTCTCTCATCCCGACTCTATCTGTCTCTTTGTTGAAAAAGAGAGAAAAGAAAGAGAGAGAGGAGAGAGAGAGAGAGAGATAGAGAGAGGCGGCTAGAGAGAGAGGGAGAGAACTTCTTTCTTCCTCTCTCTCTCTCTCTCTCTCTCTTCCAACAAAGAAAGAAAAACGTAGATAGAAAGATATAAAGGGAAGAAGTTTATTTTCTCTCTCTCTCTCTATCTCTCTCTCTCTCTCTCTCTCTCTCTCTCTCTCTCTCTCTCTCTCTCTAGAGAGACCCTTGAGAAATGTTAATGCTGCATGGTTGTAAAGAGACGATATGCAGAATACATTAAAGAAGATTAAAAGAGACTGAAAACTTAATCACAGTCTGAGATGCTCGCTCTTCTAAAAAAAGACTAAAAATATTTTACACTATCATTATCTCTAAAATGGATGATAAAAAGTTGGGAAGATTAAAAATTTGTGTGAGGAAAGTTAAATCGCCACATTCGGTAAGAATATGCCAAACACTAAACATTACATTCACGACACGTTCGAGGGTGCAGCCCTTGCAGCCATGGGTGAGACGGCTGTGGCCGATACGAAGCCGAGTTAAAGTGGCATCTCGACGGGAGGGATCGTGCGAGGAACGCCAAGCACCAGGTAAAGCGAAACTCCTCTTGAGTTACACTCAGTGATGTGCCGTAGACTATAAGTTTACGTCTACATGCGTTGTCTACACGTAATCTACGCGTAGATTACATTGGGCTGTAGTTTACATAGACTACGTAGACAATATAAATTGCATTAAAATTAATGTTCAAGGCTTTCATGAAAGGAAAGTTACATATTCAACTATATTGGTTCCTAACGAACTAAAAAGAATCCTATTTACAACAAAATTTCTCTTCTCTTCCATCATCAACTATGGAAGAAGATACATAGTATGCAACAAAGACAACAGATGGCAGTCGTGAGCCAAGAGTGGTCTTTTTCCCATAAAACACTAGAATATTTCCTATATTAGGTTTCTTCCTAGGTGAGAAATTGTTCGAATTTGGAAGAAAGAGTATGAAAAGTTATTCTTACACATCAGCAACTAATACGCAGTATAATTTTCTTTTAATTCCACGGCGCCCTTTGCTAAGTTATCACCTTTCGCCATGTTGTTTACATAGATTACGTAATCTACTTGTATAAAATAGTCTACGTGTAGAATGTAGACTATCGTAGTTTACGCGTAGACGCACATCACTGGTTACACTATACTCTGTCCTGCTCATCTCTGGAGCATGCGAACGACGCGATACCGACCAATCAACACGTGAGATGGAACGGGATTGCGTGGAGGGGGAAAAGCCATTGCAGTTGCCAGCAGTGTGTACTGCTTCGCTCTGCCCACTCCATTCTCCCCCTCCCCCTTCTCTGCTGCTATGTGCGGCCTTGTTCCAGGGATAACCGGGACAGAGTATATATAATTCACGTTCTGTAATACTTCAGGGTGTAATTTTCGGAATGCACTCAATTGCGAACCTGTAGTACACCCTGGACTGTATTTTATCTATACTCACCCTCTGTGGGACCTGGGTTTTGTATTTATGATTACTTTCATCAATTTCAATCTATCACAATTCATCCTCATCGTCGCGATTAGTCAAAAGCTGCAGAAAAGCGAAGTGGAAATATAGTAAATCAATCAATGAAACCTTAGAAATGTTTACAAAAACATGCATAACCGAATCTTGTTTAATGTTTTTGCTTTACGACAAACATTCACTATTCATAGCAAGAAAACAAATCGATACATCTTTTCTTGAAATTTTATTAAGAGGAGAAGATACAGAGTAAAAAATACATAATTTTTAGTTATAAATTGAGTGGAGTTTATTTATTGACTGGGTAAATATAGGGTTATTCAACATAGTAGCGATTGAAAGTTTGAGATTCTTCTGTCTCCAAGTGATCGGGCACTTTCTCGTAAGATCTCTTCTCCCGGTTGAATTCGTCGATCACCAATTTCTCTGCATGTACTTCCGAATCCTTTTCAATTATTCCTCTCATTATCTTCTTGAAATCGTCCGCCATTACGATGGCAAACAGCGTAAAGAGGACGCAAATGATCTGTAACAGTAACAAAGATAATAATAATTTAAATAAGTAATATCATCTTGTAATAATGTACAGTCACCAGCAATAAAGATGGGATACCTACATCCTGAAATACTTACTTCCTTGTAAAGCGTTATGTGTGTTGCCTAACTTTACGGCGATAAGTCGATTTTAATGACAACTTATACCACAACAGTTAAACCTTGCAGGGAAATAAGTAGAGTCCAATTATTTTCGGAACATCTCCAGCAGACTGAGCGAGTCTGTCTAGCGAGCCTAGTGGGTGTGCAGAGCTTGAGCAAGGGGCTTAGCGATAGGTTCTGGGTTGAGATGACGTCAGCGGCTCGCTTGGTTGATTGGCTGCTTCGAGAGTTGTGACTCGTTCCGAAGTTTCAAATGCATAACAGCCAAAGATGTTGCGAATATAATCTTCCTCTACTTCAGGATTTATGTGTCCCATTTTTTTTGACGTTGACTGTACCTTCTCCAAATACTATCAGCAAGCAGTTGATGAGGGTGAATTGTGCGGATGATACGGAGACGAAACGAGACTTTGTACACTCTCATCTCGTCTCGTTCTCGTGTTGTGTTATAAATACCTGTCTCATTATGACTGCCTTCTCAATAAAGAAGGGGTTGTTTTGCAGGAAGACTCCCCTATCATATTTTATGAACTGACCATTACGCCAAATGTATTTAGATGTATTTATTGTCTGGTGGGGGGCATTAAGAGGAGTGGAATGACTAATTGGGGGCTAGTGCTTTCCATGTTCCTATCTGGTATTGCCACCTGCTGAATACTTTTCGCCAGAGATGAGTTGATGATGTCATCGTGTTCCTTGCAGATTAATACGTCACGTTCTGAAGTGACGCATATGGCTGTCAAGTGCTGTGTAATATTAACATTATAGAAATGTTTGCACAAATCGTGTAGCGCATTCAATATTCACATAGGACGAACTTCAATCAGCTCTCCCGCAAAATCAATGCAGATGGACATCGACAAAATAGTAGCTACTCTGCCGGCGATATATTTGTGTAGAGAGAGAGAGAGAGAGAGAGAGAGAGAGAGAGAGAGAGAGAGAGAGAGAGAGACTGATAGAGAGAGGGAGTAGGATATGGACTGGCAAAAAGGGAGAAGAGCTAAAACGAAATACAGATAGAAAAAGCAGGAGAAAGAAAGAAGCAGAATGAAAATAAAAATAAGTAGAGAGAGAGGGAGACACAGAGATAGAGATAGAGAAAGGGGGGAAGTGAAGGGGAGAGGAAAAGAGACAGGATAAAGAGGAGAGACAGAGAATGAAGGTGAGACAAAGAGAGAGCGAATGGAAAGATGGAGAAAGAATTAAAAGAAAGAGAAGAGATAATAAGTATGGAAGGAAGAGACAGAGAGAGAGAGAGAGAGAGAGAGAGAGAGAGAGAGAGAGAGAGAGAGAGAAGAAAATAATATAGATAGGGAGGAAGAAGAAAACTAAAATTAAAGATAGAGAGAAATGAACAGAGAGAACATACAAGTACAAGGGAATAAGATAGCGAATGCTAGAATCTTCGTCAACATTAAAAAGCTAGAATAAATTTTTCACAAATGAGATTTTTGTGGTCTTTAAGTGAAGTAACCTTACGGGACAAAATTAGAAGTGGGGAAATCCGAAATAAATGGTGGAAGAAGTTAAAAAATATATGAGTTAACGTGGAATCAACATGCTCGGAGGATAACAGATAGCCATCTGTTTGGCATAATATTAAATTACAGGCCAAAAGGCGAAAAGGAAATTTAGGAAGAAATGAAATGAAAACAGGAATACCATATCGTAGATGGAATGATCAATTTTTGTAGTCGTAGAACGGGCTTTGTTTCCCCAGGCCTGCAAGTGGAAGAAGAAGAGGAAGAAGAAGAAGAAGAAGAAGAAGAAGAAGAGGAGGACGAAAAAGAGTAAGGGAATGAGGAGGAAGGAAAGTTATAAAATTAGCAGCGTGTTTGGCATTTATTCAATACATACATGAACGTACATATTCTTACAACCGTAACTGCTCGAGAAACGCATATAGGCCTACAAAGAAGCATATAACAAAATCTAAATAAAATGCACATCTCCACTTAAATACAGTAAAAACTGCATATCCCGGAACCTCTATAAGAAGGAAACCTGTAAATACGGTAGAAAAGCCCCAGAACGAATCGATTTTATACCTGAAAATGACCTGCTTAAGGCGGAAACCTCCTTAACGCGGAAACAGAACACCATTTAAAAAAGACCAACGATATGTTTTTATTCTCAGTAAGACGGAAATTTCTTCCTTTATTTTTTTCGCTCGCAAGAAAACAATGCAATACTGTAAGTGGAACGCGCCTCTGTTGCCACTCGCTTATCGGTAACATTGTCGATATGAAAGAATGCGCTACAATACTCATAGCTATTACGATTCAGTTTCTTTCTTTCATCTCTTACCCTCTTTCTCCACCTTTCTTTGTCTATTTCTCCTATGTTCTTTCGTCATCTTTCTATTTTTCTGGTTATCTCTCTTTATTTATTTCTTTTTTCTTCACATTTATCTCAATCTTCCTTCACCTCTCTTATTCCATCTTTCTCTTTCCCTCTATGCACATCGCGCTACGACGCCAGAAGTCCCGGATTCGAATCCTGGCATGGGCATGGATGTTTGTGAGTGTCTATTTTACTTCGCTTTTTGTGCCACTTTTGGCTATTTTGCGAAGATGGGGATGAATGATGATATGATGAAATTGATGAATGTATCGCATTTTTATTAATGAACGTACATGCATTAGTACCCTACATTGTAAGTAATGCGAAATGTAAATCTGTCTTTCCATTATTTCCTGCAGCACTCTATACTGTATTTAAAGTCAACCCTGTAAAAGAAGGAAAACTGTTAAGACGGAAAATTTTGCTCCGAACCATCATGCTCCGGGATAGACAGGTTTTACTGTATTACATTTAACGTATATCATTGTGATTATTACCTCGAGAACCATACTATTATTATTACGTACCTGCATTTTGTAAAGGTCGCTTCATAGACTTTGTTTGCCTTGTTCTCTTACGTGGTCATCGTCCTATGTGTTTCGCAGTTTCGAAAATATTTTCGTTTCTATGCACTTACGGTCATTCAGATAGATATCGGGGAGTCTTTTTATCTGTATGGGTTTTTGTTGCATCTTTAAGGCTTAGGCTCAATGGCGTCTGCTTGATTTTTTTCCTCAGGAGGGTCATAGGCATAGAAACCTTTGTTATTATTATTATGTATTATTATAATCACTGTTACTATTGTTGCTAATATTTTTGTTATTATTATTACTACTAGTTTACAAATTGAATTGAAAATACTTTGGCATTGTATACAAGCCCATAATCGAATCTACTGTTTACATAGAAACTAGATTCGCCTTGCTACCTCTGAATAAACCGAACAGTACTTTTTCTTGTATTTTTTCAAAATGCACACATGTCAATCTGAGCCAGAGACCAATTAATCTACTGTGCTTCATGGTACCTCTGACCAGTGATGTGCCGTAGACTATAAGTTTACGTCTACATGCGTTGTCTACACGTAATCTACGCGTAGATTTCATTGGGTTGTAGTTTACATAGACTACGTAGACAATCTAAAGTGCATTAAAATTAATTTTCAAGGCTTTCATGAAAGGAAAGTGACATTTTCAACTATATTGGTTCATAACGATATCAAAAGAACCCTATTTACAACAACATTTCTCGTCTCTTCTATTATCAACTATGGAAGAAGATAAATAGTATGCAAAAATAACAACAGATGGCAGTCGTGAGCCAAGAGTGGTCTCTTCCCCATAAAACACTAGAATATTTCCTATATTAGGTTTCTTCCTAGGTGAGAAATTGTTCGAATTTGGACGAAAGAGTACGAGAAGTTATCCTTACACATCAGCAACTGATACGCACTATAATTTTTCTCTTAATTCCACGGCGCCCTTTGATAAGTTATCACCTTTCGGCATGTTGTTTACATAGATTACGTAATCTACGTGTATAAAATAGTCTACGTGTAGAATGTAGACTATCGTTGTTTACGCGTAGATGCACATCACTGCCTCTGACCCATGTTCTTACGTGCCGAACGGTACTATAAAATAATAATGATAATAATTATTATTATGATTCATTCTACGAATACTGGCACTATACCTCATTGCTTCCTTCACATGCGTACTTGAAAGGCTGTTAAAACTTTACTAACTTTTATTTCTTATGCTTTCTTTTTAAATTACTTACATTTGTGATATCCATATTTTGTAATCTATATACTTAACAAATTAATTCATGTAGGACAAAAAGCTGTATTTTACAGTTGGAAAATCAGTGTAAAATATCGCAGACAACATTTTTTAAAAATCTAATATCGCTAGAATTTCATCATTCGAATTGAATTAACTGTTTCCAGAAATTTCAAGGGGCCAGTGCCCCTTCCCCCCTTCACGTGGGCGCCCTTGCGTAGGGTGAACTTTCACCTTTAGCGATAAAAGCAACTTTTCCATAAATTCTACATTCCTAATTTTAATATTATATATTTCCTCTTGAGGCTAACCGAATAGTATAAATAAGCGACGCTAGATGCCCTACCAATCAAATTTGATTGTCTTTTTCCTTCATCATTCATCCTCATAGTCGTGATTAATGTAGCAAGGTAAGAAAACCATATTAAATACGCAAGCATACTATATTATGTCCAGAACAAATGTAAAGTAAGTGTAAACAAAAGCATGTGACTTGTGAGCTTGTTCGTCGTTTACTTCTCAACGCAGTCCCTCTATAGATTTACTTATCGCCCGTCTGTCCAAAATCAATCAATCTCACTATTTGTTTCACCTGGCTTATATAAGGTAATTTTTTCTATCGCATTAGGTTAGCTGTATCTTTGCGGGTGGCCTTGCCTACTCCGCGCAGTGTGTGAGAGATATACGTTTATGTAGTTGTCACCTAATCGCCCTTTGGATGGTCGACAGCAAGGACAGAACGCAAGGTATTGTCGGGACGCGCTACCAACCGGCGTGGAACCACCCGCTCTGGTAGTGACGGGTCGTTGCGGGATTGACCTACTTCAGGATTTTCGCGAGCCCGCAGAGACACGTGCAGGATTAAACATCTGGTTAAACAGTCAACAACAAGGCCCTTCCATTGTTCTCATTCCGACTCTTTTCCTATTTAAAGGAACAACGTTAACTACTACTGTTCTTTCATTCATTTTTTATGTTTCTACATACAGGTAGCTCGAAGCATTAATAACACATGTACCAAATTTATCTTTAATGTTACGAAAATCGAGCAATTGCCAAGCGTTTCGTTGTAATTTATTGAACCCTGTATTGCCAGAGCCTGTATTGTCATGTAGCTTCCAAAATTAACTCACTTCACACACCCACATGTGCCTCCCCGATGGTACAGTGGTAGGATAAGCGTCGTCGCCTTGTAATCAAGGAGTCTTGGGTTCGATTCCCTATCGAGGCACATAGTGGTTCGGATCCCACTTCCAACTGTAGGTCCATTCCAGATTAGCCGTAGTGTGCATAAAGTGGACTTTAAAACACCAACTCAATCAATCAATTCACACACAATTGATTTGTTCTTGTAAATTCTTCTCCGTCATACAGTAACTCAGTTCTGTGAAATTCTGTTTTAGAGGTGAATTTTTGTACGTTCCGCAAAATATATTTTAAAAACGTGTTAACGAAACGAAGTTGTACGTAATTTGTTTATACGTAATTCGCCCAAAATTTTCAAGAAATACATTTCATTTGTACGTTCTGAAGCTTCAACAATCGCGGCGTGACAAAGAAGCCAAAGAGAGGCGGCATGAAATCAAAGGAGAACGATTTGCCACAGTGTTGTTCATAACTCAAGACGCATTTTCTTTTGTTGGTAATTGTGATACGATACAACACAAGTAAAAAGATGCCGGTAGCTGATGCTTGCAATGTACCATAATAAAAACACAACAAAGGTTCTTTCAGTGAAGGTTTACGGTTGCTGTGTAGAGCAGGAAGAGAAAATGTTTCATGCTTGCCAGAAAGTAAAATTCACACGGGAAGTTAACGTCAACCTACAAGAAACTTCAGATTCAAATTTCTAGATTCGTTAATTTATCACTTTACGACGGAAATAACACATATTAGCATACTGATACGTACGTGCTTAATTTCGCGTGAGGTTTTATTTTTTCCCGAGCTTGCCAACAGCTGATTAGTCTGTCCGCCTGTTTGTGCGAACGTGGCAACGCAGATAACCCCCAGCCACATGGCAGCCAACGAGGAAACAGAATTTGGTCACGTTCTGCGTTCTGATTGCACACCGCTTCTTATCGCAGACCGACTGTAATGACGCGCAGCCGGTAGCTCCTCCCCCTTGCTACTGCGCAGCCGGGCTTGAGCAGGGTTCACCCGCAAAGATACAGGTCGTCAACTCTAACAGCTACAAAGAGGATGAAACAATAAGGATCAAATAGATCAAGGTCCACACAGAAAACTAAAAGCATTAAATAATGGTGAAAATTACGTAAAACTATAAGCAAACTCCTAATGTGTCATATATTGAATGTGCGCTGAAATGCATCAGGGCTTTATAAGCATTTTTATGTATCATATTACTGTGTCCAGTATTATATAAACTCACTTCCAAACAAAACTAATTAACTTTGACATATATACAGGGTGGTCCAAGAGTGCGGAACGGGCCGAATAAAGCCGAATTGCATGCGGTTATTGAAATGTTATATGTGTACATGTAATTTGGGGATGGGGGAAAACCTACCGAACCGATTTTGAAATATGGTCGCCATCTTGGATCACTTTTTTTTTTAAATGGGAACCTTGGCATGTGACACATGTGGTTCCACACTTTTGGACCACCCTGTATAAGGCTTGTTTGATAAATAAATGGACTAGGCGTGTGGTTTAGGTGTGTGTAGAAATGAGGAACAAACGATTGTGTTTACTGATACACTTGTCTTTTGCGCATGTTACATGCACATCGTTAGTCATCTGTTTTACTCGTGGCAGACGTTCGACCCTCAAACATGAATGAGTGCAGGGAGAAAATCCTCCAGATATGCGTAACGGTGTGTGATTCAGTTCCTGTGTGCTGAAGGTGTGCAGCCAGCAGAGATTGTTCGCGGTGTACGGGGACCAAGCTTTGCTTTTAATGATGCTTATAATGCTCTTCCTTTTAAGAACGCATAAAATAATGTTATGTATTGAATAATGTATTAAAGCTTAGTCATTTTCAATTGCTTATTGAGATAACTTTTTTAAAGATCTTTAGCAACAAGAAAAACATTAATGAGGTTGAAAGAAAAATACATGGAAACTAAAAGTGTCATGTGAACTAATGATGCAAAGAAGCGCATTAAATGTTGATTCAAGTACAAAAATACATTCACTTTAATACTTGATATTCTCTTTGGTGCATTCGAATGTGTGGGGTGAGAAGATCCGGTCAATGATGAACTACGAAACCAACACGCGGTTATAACAATTGATGAATTTAAAGTGCATAAAATAGTGCATCCTCCTTTCTGTGTGTATAGCTAGAATTCGAACACTGAACTACCAACCCCCGTGACGAAGTGGTTAGTACATCGCGCTACGGCGGCAGGGGTCCCGAGTTCGAATCCCGGCCTGAGCATGGATGTTTGTGAGTGTCCATTCATCAATATCATATCACCACTCATTCCAATTTTCGCAAATTATCCCACAGTGGCACAAAGCGAAGTAAAATGAAGCAAATCAATGAATCAAACAGTGAACTTTCGGTGGCGAGATTACTCGAACACTTGTCCACGGATGTTTTAAGTAATTTATAAATATACACAAATATTTCCGGATATATCACGTATGTGATTAATACATAGAAATCAAATAATGAATGTGAAAATACTAATTTGTAACACACAAGAGTACTTACAATAAATCTAGACATGTTGTTACACTGCTCCTTCCCCAATGCTTCGGCGCTTATATAGAGGCGAATGTAATGAAGATAGAATCTTATATTTCACTTTCTTTCTCCTTGAAGCATCGAAACAGAACCAGAAAAGGTGAAATTTCTGCTTGGTTTAGCTTCACAACTTTCATTGTTGTGCTTGGTGCAACAATTGGGAGGAAGTGATTAATGCATATGCTTCGCACGAATTCATTGTTGTGTATCAATCGACACACGGAGAATGGTGTTAAGAACCATGTGGTTAGCGTACTACGAGGCTAGGGAGTGGCGGGTTCGAGTCCTGGGCAAGGAAGGGTAGCGTCGTCTTGTAATCGACAGAGCATTTTTGGGAGGGTGGTTCAAGGATAAGGCGTGATTCACATCTACGCTCAAGCAATACTCAGGTCACTGTCCCCAGGGGGCGCCGACGTGTCAAAATTATTGGGGGCTCTGATCACTGAAATAAATTAATGAATGACTCACTCTCTCCCTTTTTAAAGTTTTGGCCTCAGTGTTCGGAATCTCATAAAAGCCCATGAATTCCACAAAAATATCAAAATTTTTATTCACAGTTCGAATGCAGAATATTAATTGTCCACGGATGGATATGTCATACGTTTCGTCAACCATAATAGCAAAATATTCCCGACTTTTAATTTAATATCTGCTACCACAGCGCAAAACAGATCTCCCTAATATATCAATGATCTCGTTCTGAATGTCGTGAGAGCCATTTGTAGCCCAAACGTCCCATCCACTACCCTAGTTCATGCACATCGTCTTTTGAAACTCTTTTTTAGTAAAAATGTTAACAATACTCATAATTATATACTTAGTATATATTAATAAGTCATGTGTTTTGCTGTCTCTGGTCATAGCCCCCCCCCCCCCCAAAGTTGATGGTTTAGCGGTCTCAGCTGCCAAAGTTGATGGTCTAGAACATTTCAAATGTGTATTTAAAGTTAAGTTCATGTGGCACAATTCAGAGTAAACTTTACAAGAGAAGCAAAATAATACATTAGATCCTCTTAAGCAAAATTAGTTGGGTGGCTCTGCCCCCACATCGTTAACATTTGGGGGAGGCTCGAGCCCCCCAAGCCCCATGGAGTCGGCGCCTATGCTGTCACCCTAACGCTACGCTCACGGTCAGGGGGTATCGCTCCGGTCAAGGTACGATCAACGTGAGTCTGGTGTTGGTTTCTTCATAGAGTACACCGATTTTTCTGTATAAAAAGCCTGCCGATTGTGCTAAGTACAATGTTTAAGAGATTTTCAACGACGGACTTGTCTGTTACAGAACTAGCATTAATTAGAAGCAAATAAAGAAGAAAGAGAATTACGAAAACGGGGATTGATTATATGGTTGATTTACTTCGCTTTTCTGCCAGTTTTGACTAATTGCGAGGATGAGGATGCGTTGTGATATGACGAAATGGATGAAGGAACATCACAAAGAACATCCATGCCCAGGCCGGGATTCGAATTCGGAGCACCTGAAGTCGTAGCGCGTTGTGCTAAGCACTCGGCCACTTTTGGCTAATTTGCGAAGTTGAGGATGAGTGATGATATATAACTGATGAATGGACACTCACAAGCACCCATGTCGGGATTCGAACCTGTGACCACTCGGCCATGAAGGTCGGCTATTAAAATATAATACTGTTTATTGATATACTTTCGGTTTGAAATCGGCAAACGTTTATTGGCAGCTACAAAGTGTAAAACTGTAAATATCAACAGTGGTGAACACTACTTTGTCGGTCTAGGTTTAGCATGAACATTTTCGACCTCATTGTTTCATATCGACATTGTTGACCATTATCAGAAAGTTTCCGACGCAACACGTGACAGATAAACATCAGGTTCTAAGCCTAGTTTCAAGCAAGGACCCAATTGTTACGCACATCGTGTGAAGTCATCTTCCTCTACTAAAAAAAAGTAATAATTCCCTTGGCAGAGGGTTAACCAACATCTCCTGTCCCTTTGCACACACACACACAAATGACAATTTTATTGTCCGGAAAAATATGAGCGTCAAAAAGTTAGCTTTTAGATTTAAGGATTTTAATTCATGCGAAAAAGGTCATTACAACTAGTGTCCATGGATCATATTTGTGGTTAGTCCCCTATTGAACTTTTGTCATTGGTTATAATTGTAATTTGGTTGTTCCGGTCAGTTTTTCTTAAGTTTCTTATACTCGGGTTTATGAAATCGCACATTTTGAACGATGTTTTACAAACAGAATTGAGAAAGAAATATTTTGGGAGTTATTTGCGCAATGCCTCCATCAATCAATTTTATCTATACTTGCCTTTCTCTGTGTTTCAATAGGTCTTTGCCTTCTGACGAATGGAGGTATGAGGGTGGAGGAGTACGCCTAGCGAGATTTTCCTGAAGCCTGGTCACGTGACAGAAGCGGAGAAGTCAGACCAAAACATTCGAAGACGCCAAAGAAAGCATGTAGTTTTGTGTACTTCGGAATAAGATTTAGAAAGCAATAGTGCCTGCTCAACACACGCCTGTGCTAACAGACGCGACAGGAATCCTGAAGGAATAATATTCTCTAAGCAAATAACGCTAGTTATAGTTTGTTTTGTAGTATTTAAGTGTAAAGTAGACCTCGAGTTTTCGTTTGTAGTTGGTGCCTACTTCCATGCTCCTTCCAACCCGCGTGCGCTTGCAGCAGCCGATGCGATGTTCTTCTGTCTGTTGAAATCATTGGTTGAAGTAGATGCGGCCATCTTACGCAGATAAACTTAAGCTCCGCCCACTGGCTTCAAAACAAAATCCAGTTTCTCTTCTTTCACTTCCTCTTTCTTTCCAGTTTCTCTTCTTTCACTCCCTCTTTCTTTCCAGTTTCTCTTCTTTCACTCACTCTTTCCATCCAGTTTCTCTTCTTTCACTCCCTCTTCTTTCCAGTTTCTCTTCTTTCACTCCCTCTTTCTTTCCAGTTTCTCTTCATTCACTCCCTCTTTCTTTCGAGTTTCTCTTCTTTCACTCCCTCTATCTTTCCAGTTTCTCTTCTTTCACTCACTCTTTCTTTCCAGTTTCTCTTCTTTCACTCCCTCTTTCTTTGTTATTCTGCTTCTGTATCTCTCCCTCTTTCTCTCTTACTCTCTAATTTTTCATATTTTTCCCTCTGCTATTTTATCTCTCTCTCTCTCTTTTTCATTATCTACCTCTACTTCTTTCGCTCCTTCTTCTATCTACCCTCTCTCTGTTTCTCCCCGTGCTTCTCTCTTTCTGTCATTTTCCTCCTTTTTCCATTACTCTCTATTCCTGTTTTTCCTATTTATCTCAGGCTCCTTCCTTATACCTAAATGTCTTTGCTTCTCTCTCTATCTCTTTGATTTCTTTCTCCACTTCTCTAACACAAACGCTTCGAACTTATGCATCAACCCAATATAATATTTGAGACATGTTTAATGGGAGAAGGCAATATGCAAGAAATAAGATGATTGATATGCAATTGCCCTGCTGAAAACAATACCAAAATGGAATATGTTCATAACAATTGGGGCTAAGTTTTAACTAGCTTTATGTTAGAGTAATTTTAATGGTTTGATTTCTCTTGTTTTTATTTATTTTTAATGCAGATTTTACAAATTTTCCTGCAATAATTCCTAGATATCTTTGAATATAAGCTCCTTCTTACATAAATCGACGGTAATCTCCCCCCAAATGCTGTCTTTGAATTCATCCACGTTACAATGTTTGCTCTTGTACACAATATATTGTAGACACCTCATAAAAAGAAATCGGGGTAGTTTGGTCCATTTTACTTCAGGAAATCTGCAATACAGTTCTCCTCCTATAATGCAAGATTAGGTGTAGATTCCCAGCAACGAAGCTCATGAAAACGGGCGTTACTTTTGTCGGACCCTGTGTTTTTTTGGAGAATCAAGGGTGGCAAAGACCTATTTCTTTTTCCGTTTTGTTCCCTTCTCTTCACATATTTCCAATTTTATCGAGCTTCTTAACATTAAATTCTTATCTTTTATAAGTTTCTTTGTCATATTCGCACTTTTCCCTGGAAATCTTCCTATTTCTCTGTTAACCCTTTCCCTTGATTCTCAATCTCAGGTACTACAGATCTTGGAAAACTCTGAACTATTTACAATTATCTTATACTTTCTTCTCTCTCTTTGAATATATCACAGTTACCATTGCACTCATAGGCTCTTACAAAATTTATAGTAAAAGCGTACCTTAACATCAATTTGCAACTTTAGTGTCCATTTGTGTTAAAATAAAAATAATTAAACAAATTTACCAAACAGAAGTTTCAACAGATATCGTAAAATTTCTCAAATTCAAGTCACTTGTATTACATTTAAATTAGCGTGACATCTCTTTTTTCTATTAATAGTTATCAGAAACGTTCATGATTTTTTTTTTCATATAGCCGCATGACCCCAATATATTGCCCTTGCGGAATAGAATAATAAAACTAAATGCCGTATGAAGTGCTTCAATGTGGTGGTGTGCATGTTCCATTATTACATGCTTATAATTTTAATAATCATTGATTATACAACAAATGGTAAAAAGGGGTATTAATTTTTCATTATTTAAGTACTTGGTAAGTTAAAAAGACAACACGTCTATTACAAGGACGAATTTAGCCCCCCCCAAAAAAACTTATTTTCGTCGTTTAAGTACTTGGTAAGTTGCTAAGACAACACGTCCGTTATAAGGACGAATCTAGGAGGATCCCCCCCCAAAAAAACGTTCCAAGCTCTTAAATTAATTAATGAAAATATACTATTTTTAGCATTTGTTGTGTAATCAATGGTTACTAATTTCCGCACTGCAAGGAACATATTGGGATCTTACGTCTTTGGAGGAGAGTACTAAAGATTTATGCACACTACTACTTATAATATTGCATAAAATATTAATCAGGAACTTTAGTTTCGTCAACTGTATTTAACATTCTATCTTTGTTATTCAGTAAATATTGAATTCTTTATCAATTTGACATTCATTTTCTTGCCAGGGCAGTTGTTTTCATGCAAATTTTTGCGATCTAAACTACACGTAAGCTAGATAATAAATAGCTGGTGTTGTCTCTCTATTCTCATACCATTTTACCTATTCATGTAATGTAATAATAACAATACAGTTTTCATTAACTTCATATTTTAATTATTATTATAGGTTCAGCCCCCCCCCCCCGATATGTATTTCTAGATACGTGCCTGGTCCATTACAATTGCAGTGTTGCATCTACATACACTTTACGAACTTAAGGAGAATACACATTGTCGTAACGGCTGCTAGATATAGCAGCTCGCCCCATCATTTAGAAAAACGGACAGTAGTAGAATATACATTGTCGTTAATCTCTGAACAATTTCAGTTGTGAGCATTCGGCAGTGATGTGCCGTAGACTATAAGTTTACGTCTACATGCGTTGTCTACACGTAATCTACGCGTAGATTACATTGGGTTGTAGATTACATAGACTACGTAGACAATCTGAAGTGCATTAAAATTAATTTTCAAGGGTTTCATGAAAGGAAAGTGAAATTTTCAACTATACTGGTTGCTAACGAAATGAAAATAATCCTATTTACAACAAGATTTATCTTCTCTTCTATCATCAACTATGGAAGAAGATAAATAGTATGCAAGAAACAACAACAGATGGCAGTCGTGAGGCAAGAGTGGTCTTTTTCCCATAAAACACTAGAATGTTTCCTATATTAGGTTTCTTCCTAGGTGAGAAATTGTTCGAATTTGGAAGAAAGAGTATGACAAGTTCTCTTCACGTATCAGCAACTGATACGCAGTATAATTAATTCTCTTTTAATTCCACGGCACCCTTTGCTAAGTTACCACCTTTCGCTATGCTGTTTACATAGGTTACGTAATCTAATTGTATAAAGTAGTCTACGTGTAGAATGTAGACTATCGTTGTTTACTCGCAGACGTACATCACTGGCATTCGGCGAAAATTCTAATCAGTGTTGGCAGTGCTTTCGCAATTAACAGAAATACGAGTAACCTTACCAGAAAATATGAAACATAGAGACATCCGAATGCTCACGTATGGAACGCATGAATGCACTATATGGCTTCTCATGCAGTACGTTCAGAAGCGTGCTCATAACCGGAAACACCAGGGGTCAATAAATTCTACGGAGGCAAAGTTAATTGTCCCATAGGAAGGAACTACCGTAATAAAAATCGCAAGAGTTAATTGACAATAAGATTTATCTCAACTTCATTGAGGCATTCCGTAACGCGCAATAAATCAGAATGACTTAGGCAATTGTTACTTTAAAAGTGTGTTAATATGAATCAAATGCGAACGTTTCTGGTAATTACCAAAAGGACAACAGATGTCAGACTAATTTAAATGTAATACATGTGACTTGAATTCGAAATATTTTATGATATCTATTGAAAACTCTTTTCAGTAAATTTGCTTATTCAGTTTCATTTTGATACAGATGGACAGGTAAGTTGCAAAGGGATATGAAAGGACTCTATTGCTATGAATTTCGTAAAAGCCGATGAGAGCTATGAAAACTGACATATTGAAAAGAAAGAGAGAGATTAATACAAGATAATAGGGAACTTGAACATAAGATCAAGGATTACTATGTTTTGTAGTGCCTGAGATTCAGAATCAAAGTGAATAACAGAGTAGCCCGATGACATTGGAAATATGTAAAGAAGGGGAAACAATGATAGAAATTAATGGGTAAAAATGTCATAACCGGGAAATGGATTTCTTCACATTTACAGGAGACAGTACTTACGGAATTGAGTTTCTGTGTAATTTCGGAAGGTCGTAGAAGTGTTTTCTCGCATTTTTCAAACTATTTTGCTGCTAAATCATGTATTTTTCTATAATAATGTCCGTCCGATGCACGAAAGCTGTTGCTTGCATTTCCATCCATGTACTTGAACCGGATGTTGCGAGCATCTGATGACGTAATCCCCGGTAAGTGTTTCCAAACACACAGTTTTTTCACTATTGCCAAACCTAAAGCAACCTAACCTAACCTTACCGTGATGGTGCGTGGGGCTATCGTGAATGGTTTTTGGGGCTATGAGGGAATGGTTTTCAGTGCTATGCGGATTTTTTTCTCTTATGAAGATTGAAACACTGCTTTGCCGTCTGAAACACAACGCGAGTCAAGATTTGCCCGCCATTTTGCGTGTTCAGGAAGCGAGAAAAGAACGAACAATAATTACTCGATATGTCGACAATAGATACTAATTTAGTTTAAAAAGAAGCGAAATCCCTTGTTAAACAATTTTTCGCAATGCAGAATAGGTAAGTACGAATGTAAAAAGTAGAGAACAATCGAATTATAGCGATTTCTTCCCGCATATGATAGTTTTACCAAATACTGTAGAGAATAATAACACATTTGTGTAATGTGATGCAGATAAAGAAAATAAAAGGGAAAAGAAATAGAAAAGTGAAAGAAAGAAGCAGATTGTGTGTAGTGTGAAAAGCAGAGAGGTGGATAGATTTACAGAAAGAAAGAGAGTAGTGGTAGAGAGATTGGAATCTACATAGAGAGAGAGAGAGAGAGAGTGTGTGGAGAAGAAACTTGTAGAAGATAAGAAATGAAGGGTTAAGGAAGTAGAAGTAAGCATTAAGAGAGATGCAAGGAGAGAGAGAATTTATGTAAAAGGAGAGGAAGAGAGATAGAGATGCATATTAGTGACGAGGCAAAGAACAGGAAGATGTGTAAAAGAGAAATTGAGAGAAAGAAAAATATTGTGTATGATGTGAAAAACAGAAGTAGATAAATTTGCAGAAAGCAAGAAAGAGAAAGAGAGCGTTTAGAGAAGATATTTGTAGAAGATAAAGAAAGGGTTAAAGATATCCATGGAAGTAGAAATAGGCAGATAGAGGGAGAAACAAAGCGAGACAGAATGTCAATGAATAAAAGCTAGAAGATGTAGGAAAACGAAGAGCAGGTGTTGCAGATAAAGATGATTTTAGAGATACACAAAGGAGAGAAGGTGGGTGGCTGTGTGTTTTGTGTGTGTGTATGTGTGTGTGTGAGAGACAGCGACAGACAGAAAGTATGTGAGAGAAACAGATCGTGTGTGGCGTGAAGAGATGTATCTACACCTGAAGAAAGAATGAGAAGTATGGGGATTAGAGGTTAGTGAATTAGGAGTGTAAAGAACAAATTCAAAGGATCATTAGGACATTAACCTATGACTACTGAGACCGTCACTCATTTGCCTCATTGCCTTCTTTACATATACTAGTTGCAAAACTGTTTGTACTTTACATACTTACTTTTCATTCTTTAGTTTTTAAATTATAAACATTTGCAATTTCCATATTTGTATATCTATAAACAATTAGCATAAACTGAATATTTAACATATTAATTCATGTAGGACAAAAACTATTTTTTTATGAACATTCAGTGTAATTATATTGTAAGCTTAAGTCTAACCTTACTTCAAATAATAATAGTAATAATAATAATAATAATGATTATTAGAATACATATTGGAATTACATATTGACATTTTTAATAGAATGACATGTTGGTGTAAGATTAATGAAATGGAAATTAACTTGAAAAAATATAAGTTTTAAGATGTACTAAGAAAGTTCATTATATAGTCTCCAACTATTATATTTATCAAAATAAAATCGAATTGTGCGACCGTCATAAAGACTTAAGAATATTAATAGACTCTTCTTCTCTCATATTTGATGAGCACATTTCAGAAATTTGCAAAGAAGATGCTTGGTTATATATTTTATCCACATGGAAAGTTTTTCAAAAAGAAAGTACGTACCTTAATATACCTGTATAAAACAATAGTTCGTCCTATTCTTGAATATGCTAATCAATTATGGTTCCTGGCAGGTAAGAATACTTTCAAAAAGTTGAATCTGTTCAAAACCTTTTTATCAGGCTATTATGCACCAAATTTAAAAACAATTACTGAGCAATATTATTCTGAGTGGTTAAAATAGTTGAATATGTCTACCTTATAAGAGAGAAGAAAATTGAAAAAGGAATAATTTTGTACAGAAGATGTTATCTTTCCAAATAGATAGTGAATACTTTTTTTAATAATATATCTTATAAAATTCTCAGAGGAACATCTCAATTCTAACATGTCTCAAAAAGGCCAAATGTTTAATAACTGAAATTGTAGAAAGCTACAATATGAACTTATGATGATGTGTAAGATTGTAGGATTCATTGTACAATTTTATAATTATATCTTTAAATTTGTAATTTTGTATCACCTATTTTGACATTGTGATGTACAGTCACGGACATTTCTGGGTTGTAACAATCGAATTGAAAGTCAGTAGAATCGTAAAGGTAAAAATGGTAAAATGCTTCCCTGTGCATAGCACCAAGCCATGAAGGCGTTATACTTTACACTTTATTATGACGTTACAATTTATGTAGAATCGTTACAACCCAATAGTGTCCGTGACTGTACGCGGTTGTCAAATCGTGCTCATTACTTAAATAAATAATATTATTATAGATAATAATAATAATTCGAAGCCAACTCTCATAAAAAACTGTACTCACAGAAAGACAGGCACAGTGATAGAAACATGCCAGAATTTCTTTAAACTTACGGAACAAAATTTTTGCCCGCAAATACCCAAATCGCGTGCAAATCTTGAAGAATACGCACGAACATAAATCATTATTGCCATCCTAACCGTGACAGCAGACACGAAAGCCGTGAATATTCATACCAAGAAGCGTACAAAAATCAGTCTTGTATGGAGGAAAGCGCTTGTTAGCACCAAATCTATCAATCAGGCCATTCACACTTGAGAAGGGACGTGAAGGCGAAGTACAGAAACCTCAATGACCATGTACAATATCTAATTGTCTTTCATCCGTACATAAGCCACTAGATTCATATCTCGGAGAAAGTGGTGCCTTGACAATGGTACTAAGGCTCCACTTGTAATCGGGACGTATAAAGGAAAATCTTATTACATGTAATGCCTCATTTCTTTAGTGAACCTCCATCAAGCAGTAGAACAATGAAGACGCTGGTAAGTTGAATTACAGTGGAGTTTTCTCTTATATATATATAAGCGTGTGACTTATTAGTGGTGTGTTATCTTCAAAGCGCCAATGGTTCACCCTGGGAATGTAATTGTGCTATGATTCTCTGGCGCTGTAGGTTACATTTTAGTGGCTCAAATTTCAATGTGACGTTTACATGTCCATCACGGTTACCAGTTGTCCAATTTCGTAAGCAGAGAATTTTATTTGGGTTGGTGAAATATACAGGGTAATTCAAAATGAATGGTGCAACTTTACACAGTTATTATGACGTTACTATTTATGATAGAAAGTCAGGCAAGGCATCAACATGAAGATAAACTGTGGAAGTTTTACTCACACGACTCACATTACAAAAATTCAACATGGGAACTACGTGTAATGCAGCAAACATCCAAACGATAATAAAGTACATGCTATACACGAGATAACAAATCATTGTCAATGGTTTCGAAGACACTAATAATTCACATTTGAAACTTTGGCAAATCTTTCGGAAGGGTGAAACATGAGGCATTTTCCTCTACATCGTTCGATATAGAGTGCCGGCCCTGAGACACCTACCTAAGAGAGATCTGCTTGTAAACTTAAACATAAATACTCCAGAATCACGTAGATACGTTGCAGATATGAAATTCCTACATAAGATCATTAATGGAAACCTAAGATGCAGCATCCCACTTCACGAACTCTCCCTCAGAGTGCCCAGACATAAAACACGGAGCAAGGAAACTTTCCACACTGCAACTCCAAGACTCTCACTCATTCAACGTTCACTATTTCATAGGCTACCAAATCAGTTCAATGTCATCTCAAACCAAACCGATATATTCAGTTCATATCCATCTTTTATCACAAACATAGAAAAAAATGTATATAAGTAATGCTTTTGTGAAACACATCTGTTTACCTTGGAACTGTCTCGACTTGTTTATGTTTATTTTTATATTTTGTTTTATTTTATCTTGTTTCGTGTGTTCATTTTAACACTAGTGTACTGTTTTACTGTTGTTTCTTTCCGGTTTAAAATGGCTTCTGCTGTACTGGAAATTTCAATAAATAAATAAATAAAACACATGTGGAAATGCCTTATCACCATTGTGAGTGAATCAGATCATTATAGTTTCAACTAACAATACACCTTCTACTGGTCACTAGCAGTGATGTGCGTCTACGCGTAAACAACATGGCGAAAGGTGATAACTTAGCAAATGGCGCCGTGGAAGTAAAACAAAATTAAACTGCGTATGAGTTACTGATGTGTAAGGATAACTTTTCGTACTCTTTCTTCCAAATTCGAACAATTTCTGACTTAGGAAATGAACCTAACGTAGGAAATATTCTAGTATTTTATGGAAAAAGACTAATGTTGTCTCACGACTGCCATCTCTTGTTTTTCTAGCATACTATTTACCTTCTTCCATAGTTGATGATAGAAGAGAAGAGAAATTTTGTTGTAAAAAGGATTATTTTCAGTTCGTTAGGAACCAATATAGTTGAAAATGTCACTTTCTTCTCATGAAAGCCTTGAAAATTAATTTTAATGCACTTTAGATTGTCTATGTAGTCTATGTCAACTACAACCCAATGTAATCTACGCGTAGATGACGTGTAGACAACGCATGTAGACGTAAACTTATAGTCCACATCACTGGTCACTAGCCATTTTGCAACACTGGCGACCCTGGTGGAACAGCGGCAAAGCATCATAAGCCCACTTAGTGAGAAGAAAACTTCCACAGTTACTTCATGTTGAAGCCTTGATTGATTGTCTATCATAAATAGTAACGTCATAATAACTGTGTATAGTTGCACCATTCATTTTGAATTACAATATTTATTGTTGTCATTCATTTTTCCATATTGCCATAGCTACAGGAACCATATTACAAAGAGAATGATGGAATACATAACGATATTCTTGTAGGAAACACGATACCAGGATAGTCAATAATATGAATTCAATGTAAAAAATTTCGTTGACACTAATTTTGTTTACACGATGTAATGATAGATGGAGCTTGTATTGACTTAACATTAAATTTCAATTTACAAAATACTATAGAGTTTAATTAAACTTGTACAATAAAAGAAATAAGTTTATTACCTAGTGCATAGTAAAAATAAGATTCCGAGTACTACTTATTACTCTTGTCGGTTTTCCTGGTTTTATTTATTAATGCACACAGATAGATGTTCTTATGAAAACACTTACATTCCCTACCTTCATTTTGCCTTACGAATAGCTAATTTTAACATTCCCTCACAGATAGCTGACAATCATTCCAATCAATAACATTAATTGAGAGTACTCGAATACAATACCAGTGTTACTTAGAGTTGGTGAGCTGTATCTCTGCGAATGACCTTGACTAATTCGCGCAGATACAAGTCCGTAGATGCCATCTACTCGCCGTTGAGTGGTCGACAGCTCTTACAAAGTTAAAGGAGAATGACACCCATTGGCTAAGGCAGCCGGTAGCTCCTCCCTTTGCTACTGCGCAGGCAGTCGTGGTCAAGGTTCACCCGCAAAGATACAACTCGTCTACTCTAGGTACATACTTAGTTTCTCTACATATACTACTAACTTTATCTCTTCCTGCGTACTCTGTATTTTTCTTTTTATCATTATTCATTTTTCTCTATTTCTCTATTACTTTCCATCTCTCTTTGTTTCTTTCTATCACACTCATTTCATTCCAGTTCTCCTTCCTTCTCTTTCTCTTCCTGTATTGAACTATTCGTGTTTGTCTCTTCATTTACGATAAATGAAATGTACCATTTGACTATGTTGATGATCTCCACCGGCGAACGTATTTCCTAGGCTATTATTTGGTGCTTGAAAATTTACTTTAACAAAATTGCTTCAAGTTAACAAAGTAACGATTGTTCTTACACACAGAAATTTATTTTATGTATTTCAAGCCCATCAATTGACGTAACTGAGTGTTCGACTCTTGGCTATTGGATGACCGAATTTTCTGCCCCGATGCATTTGAATGCCTCAAAAAAAAAAATGAAGTGTTGGTATCAATCTGAAGACATATTGGGATGCATTTTTGTACTTGAATCAAAATTTAGTGTAAGTGCCCCCCCCCCCACCCCCTTTGCGAGCGCGCATCATAATGAGTATCTTCACAGTTAATTTTCCTATTACCTCACTGTCGACCACTCGGCTATGGTTACTTCCATAGTAACTAAAATTGTTTCTAATACGAACCTTCACAAAGAACTAATGCTATGCAACCCAAACATGGGTGTTGCATCCATTTCATTGTACCGTCCAGTTTTCAATCGAAGAGAAACGGGAACAAATAAAGTTTATATTCCCAGAAACCAGGACCCTCTTATTACCACCTTATAGCATGTAACCACTAGAGTATCGGATGTGTATTGTTTCGTTAAACACTCACAAGGGAAGTTTTCTAAGTGTCCCCCTCCGATTTCCATGAAACGTGGCAGGTGTATAGAGGGGCCCAAAGGAAGAAATACGTGTTTTTTTTTGTTTCGGCTAAAAAAACTGTCTTAGGGGTCACTGGGAATCTGACAGAGGAAGAACACGCACATATAATTGGAACACACACAGCACAGAACTGTAGGATTGTCGGTACCAAACGCAGTGCAATTGTAGAGAGATGCCGAATTCATAGGCACCGTTGTTTCCGGATAGGCATGGGCATAACAATAAACGGGGGCTTTGCCTCCTAAAACTGTTTTTAGCTTAAACAAAAAACACGTATATCTTCCTGCCAAGTTTCGTGGAAATCGGAGGGGGACACAGGGGTAAGATCCCCACTTCAATTTGTCCTCATCTTGACATTTGAGGGGGGGGGGAGTTTGCACCCTAAAACATTTTTTAGCCGAAACAAAAAAAACACGCATTTCTTCCTTTGGGCCCCTCTCCACGTTTCATGGCAATCGGAGGGGGACATTTAAATAATCTCTCTTGTCCGTACAACCTGGCGAGTGGTATCCAGTGAAAAATTGCTTACGTTTACTCCTTGTCCCTTTTATCGAATTTAATGCGTAATCACATTCATGCCCACAGGTGTTAAAGGCTTTATTCGAAATTTTAAATTGAACATAAACTTTCCATTTTGGAAAAATATTATATATTGCGATGCTTACAGCCTCCACACTCTGTCTGGGATTATTTTTTTGTTATTTTACATCGCTTTTCTGCCACTTGTGGCTAACCACTAAGTTGCGAATTATTGACATGTGTTACACTGAACTTCAGATTATGATAGACTACATATAGAACAAGTGTTAAACTATATCATCCCCCTTAAGATAGTAACATATAATATTGTTTCTATCATTATTTATATTTTTGTTTTAAATTTACAATTACATTAATCCTAACATTTCAACATACTCCACTGTATAAGATCTGGTAACAGTTTACTATGGCGGTGACGGATTTCTTCAAATTTACAGGAGAAAGTACTTACGGAAATCATTTTCCGTGGCGTTGTGGAAGTTCGTGAATGTAGTTTTGATTCATTTTAATGCGAATACATGTTGTTTTCTGCGAAAATCTCTGCCGCCATTTGCTTTCTGCACGAGAGCAGAATGTTCCGTGTGTTAGATGACGTAAACCCCGTAGTCAGTGTTACCAACTCGCCGTGTTTTTACTAGAACATGACGTGTCGAGTATTTTTAATTTTTTTTTAACTATGCTTGCCTAACCTAACCTAACCTAACCTTACGGAAAATGTTTTTGGGGCTAACGTGAATGGTTTTTGGGGCTAACGTGAATGGTTTGTGGGGCTAACGTCAATGGTTTGTGAGGCTAACGTCAATGGTTTGCGAGGTATTAGCATAATTTCAAATCCGTGGACGAAAGTAGGTATTTTCCGGTGAACAAGGTTGCAACACTGCATAAATCGACAAAACACTCGCACAACGCGCGATGAACGAGTTTACTATCGCCATAATGTGTGTTACAGAATCGAAATAACAAGTAACAGTAAGTACTCGTAAATGTAAGAAATAGACATTATCTTTGTTAGAAATCCTTTATTTCACCTTAGGAATTGTTCCTCATTCCAAAATAGTACGTTAGCAATGTAAAAAAGTGCGAAATAATATAGGTGTCACCCCCATAGTAAACTAGTACTACCTAAGATCTTTGTTGAAAGTAATAATGTAAATTTGTAGTTAACCGTTAAGATAGATTATATTAACAATTTCTAAATAATTCTTATCATAAACAAGGTGAGGTTATATTACTGCCATCTACCGACAGAGTTTTAGTTATTTTATTGGGAGTTGCCCTGAGAGCTCATTATTACTCAAAGTGGAGTGATAATAATAAGATATTAAAAGTCTAGGAAAGCGTATCTGTAATTGGTACGATATAATTCAATAGCCATTTTTTTCTCAACTCATTAGGTTTACAGTAGAGATTAATTTTATCTCTTTAAAACAGTTCAAAGAATGACGACACCATAATTCCGCGGATTCATTTTTCTTGTAGCAAAAGAACCATGATTCTTATTTGCACATTGCTTCCTGGAGGAAAGTAGTGCGTTGGAAAATAGATTTCTATCTATTTGGTGACGTGTCATTGGCGAACATGCTGATCTTAGTTGTTCTTGGTTAGGTGCCGGGCACATTCAGTTGCTAACACGTCGCCGAAAATAGATTGTTAACAGGCCTAAACCTGGCCTCCTGACCTGACAACGTACGCATTATAAGAACTAAATTTAATGCATATAAGTTTGTTAAGAAGGTTACGTTCGTTTAAGCATATTTGAGGAACAGATTTTGCGGGAATCGTTAGCAGCTGGATGTGCTCCGCACCAATCCCTAACTTGGGTTAACTTATATTTGGCAGTTAGGTTAGGTACCCACACCCATTATCCTTGGTGGAGGCACATAGTGGTTTGGATCCCACTTTAAACTGTAGGTCCAGTCCCGATTAGCCTTACTGTGCATAAAGTGGACCAAATCAATCAACGATCCATTCTTGAACCTATGTACGGAAAACATTTTATGATTATGTCCACAGTTACTTCATGTAGCAAGCAAAGTTTGGCATTTCCGAAAGTGTTGGCACTTCGATAACTCCACGTAATCGTCTATTTTAGTTATTAATATATTATTAATTAAGTGAGAGTAACGTGTGTACAAAATTCATAAGAGTAATCGTAGAAGAGCTAAGTACTATGAATCTGACCTGCCATCTATGATCATATTTTGAACCTTATCAATTTTCAATGACCTCTTGTGCTCATTTAGTAAACGTAAAATGACGTCATTATAAATTGATGCTTCGGATGGACATCCGGAAGTGGGGCAAGGGGAGGTACACCCCATTCCAGCCAAAATTGTATATTTAACACATTTCAATAACAGAAATTTATCGTAATTATCATAGGGGCGTTGAAGATACATGATAACTTCAAACTGAAGGTGTGTTTTTGAGGAGTCAACACTATTAGGGAGGGATATTGCTCGTTCGCCCCCCCCCCCCCACGAGTAAAAATATATTGCTTGCTCCTCGCTGGAAAAAATCCTGAGGAAATCTACGATGCTTAGTGCAGTAGACTGAATAGAATAGAAATAGGAAATGATTATTTATCATTCTAATCTTTAGTGTACATTGTTCTGAGTTTGGACCTCAATATTTCTGTTAAGCGAACATCCATCTATAAAAATAGTCTCTCGTCATAAAACGCCTGCTTGCATTTAATATAAATAGTATACAGGGTGAGTCAAAAGTCAGATTACATAGGGAGTTATAGTATATCTTCAATGTGTGTACCTTGAACATCAATTCATTTGTGCACGCGACGTTTCCAGTTCTCCAGAACCTTTTGCTGAACGTCCAGCATAATCATGTCTGCACACTACACAGAGCGTTTCTTCAGATGCTGGATGTTTGAAATCTTAACTGAGTAGACGAGCGCCTTTAAATGACCCCAAAGGACAAAATCCATTGGTGTAAGGTCTGGAGACAGTGGTGGCCACTCAGGAAAATCACCTCCACCCTTTCGTCTTTTGTCAATATCTTCCTTCACTCACAGTCAGAACCTTCCTATGTATAACCTGACTTTTGACTCACCCTGTATTGTTAGTGTAATTAATGTAATGGGAATTGGACTTAATACACAAAACTTTCAATTCCTTTCAGATATTCTTCTACCTTCTTGCCTTGTCAGCTTGTACCCAAGGAGAAGAAGTGGAAGAACATTCGATACGATCAAAGAGAGATTTCGCTAGACCAGAAACTGGTAATGATAATGAAGGGATAGGAGAATTTGAAAGAGAGACAGGTATTCTAGACCACATACAGAGAGCTATAATCGGCTTTGGTAGAGGTTTTGCCTCTGGCCTGGAAGGAGCTGAAACTGAAGATAATTCAAGAAATTACCATCCTCAAGAGTTTTCTAGAGAATCTAGAACTCTGCAAAGTTTTAGAAATCCACAAGGTTACCCTAGTGCCGCTGGAGTGGAAAGTTTTCAGAGCTCTAGGGCTGTCATCGACAATTTACAGGCAAACTCCAACCGACAAGAGGCTAGAGGGAGTGTCAGGCAGTTTGGAGCTGCTGACGAGAGTCCAGCTGCAAGACAAGCTCCGTATCAAGGCTTCGTAGGACAACAGAGTGGAGTTCAAGATAGAGGATTCATGCCAGACGAGAAACCGTTCTCCGGTTTCAAGTCCTTCCAGCAAGAATACAAAGCAGCAGGTTTCGGAAACTTCCCAAGTCTTTCCAATGTCGACAGATCTTACAGCCTTCCATCCGGGTCTGTTGAAGAAGATCTTGCAAATTCGCCCAGCAATGTAGAGGTTGTAGCGGATCTTTCGCCAAGAGATGGCGTTGCTGAACTCTCAGCGAGCCAAACGACCATTTCAAGTCCTAAAGTGTCGCAACCAGAGAAAACCAGCAGCCATAAACCAATATTAACTCCAAATAATGGTGGAAACAGAGGATTCCGTCACAATCCTGACACTATTAGGTACAATGTCCATGTATCTGGTAAATCTCAACAGTCTCAAGTTGTAAATCCACAATATGTCTCTTACAATGAGAAGAAGAAATCACCCTCCAATGTCCTTCACCTCATCAGTTACCATCCTGTTCCAGCACCCACTCAACCAGTAGATGTAAAACAGAACGCTCCCCTACCCATCAGGATTCCTCAACCCTTGAAGGAGGAAGTCCGAAACCCATACTTCCCTCATTCCAGTCTCCCGGTACATAAGAACCAGGATTACCACGCTAGCAGTACGCACCATTCGGAATCCATTGGAGGCGATGATGGTGGTGATGGGTTCTTCAAGGAAGGTTTTCACAAACATTTTGGCGACCATTTCCCAGTGTTCCACATTGGATTCGGCGAGGAATCGGGAAGCTACGGCGATTATGATGGCGATATTGGAAATGGTGGTGGAGTCTCGTGAAACATTTGAAAGGTATGTATAGACTTTCACAGGAAAATAACATTTTTCATGTACTATAGTGATTTTTTATTAGGCAACATGGTACGAGTAATTAGAAGACTATAAGTTCTAGGCATTAACTTGTTTGTGTTTGTCCTTTCATTGATTTCATAAAACGAATTATCATTCTTCCTCTTTGTAGCAATTAACCAAAAGGAGGCGGAAAAGCTAGGTTAAACAAAATAAAACAAATACACAATGAATCAGTTACCATCTGGAAGATTTTATATCAAATAGTTTCTTGCACCTTGATTACTCAAGTCACTTTGATACATTTCTGTAATAATCTACATGAATAAATGAACTCGCCGAACACTAATTCATTGATACTGCCATCCCTCGCAGAAAGGAATAGAACAATGAAGAATTTTCTGCCACGTTTGACAAATCGCGACTATGAGGATGAGTGATGATTAGATGGGAGGCGATGAAGGGACAATCAAATAACAACCATGTTCAGGCCGGGTATGAAGCCTAGGAACTTCGGTGGCGAGATCAAAAGTCTACCAAAGGGCTCGGTCACCTAACCTGCAAGAATAACCAAAGAATAATCCTTGATGCTCAAAATATATTTTAATGATTATTATAATTTATTAGTTCAGCACAACAAATATCTCTTAATTATGTTGAACATATTATACTATACCTAGAAAAAAAGAAAAGAAAATACATAAAATGAACATCTATATACACAATATTTAAACTAATTTATGCACTTGTTCATTTATTTCTTTTTTAGTGCACTAAATAATTCTGTGAATATGTCAAATTCTAGTTTTCAATAGGTCCTTCAAAATGTCACAATGATTAACAAAATTATCTGTAGTCTGGACTTTCATTTGCCTAATCACTATTGTTGCATTCTATTTCGTTAAGGTGAGAAGTAAAATGTTCTAATATAGTACATACATGTACGAATTCATTTCGCTTAGAATTCAACAGCAAGCAAAGAGATTAATAACTTTATTAAATGCAGACTAATCCAGCCAGGTAAATAGAAAATAGGAACACTTTAATTCTGAACCACAATTGGGAAACCAAAGACTGGCTCGCAGAGGCGTCTCGTGAACGCATGCGGTGCTTGCTGCGCATGCGTCAATTGTGTTAAAAAGTACAGCTGGCTCTGCGACGACATTCATGAGCATTTCTACATTCTAATTTCTTCATATAGGAGAAGTATTTATTTTACACGAGAGCGCTGAACTAAGCTTATATTACATTTCTTGGATCTGAAATGAAAGAAAGTAATAATTATTTTCCCACAATTGATGCATGCGTCACTTCAGATCCAAGAAATGTAATATAAGCTTAGTTCAGCGCTCTCGTGCAAAAGAAATACTTCTCATATAATGAAGAAATTAGAATGTAGAAATGCTCATGTAGTCGTCGCAGAGCAAGCTGTCCTTTTTTCCCACAATTGACGCATGCGCAGCATCATACACCGCATGCGTTCACGAGACGCCTCTGCTGGCTCGTATAGGCTAATCGGGACTGGGCAGTATTACCTATCTCTGTACCACTGGTAATCTAACTCAGGAATAACCACTATGCTTTCGATGAGGTCCGCATTTTGCATTGTATCAAAAGGACAGCTCACTTTCAGAAGGTTCGTGGTTCCAGTTACAACCAAGGTATCTGAATTTTATTATATTTGCTCTAAAATCTATTTAATGTAGTTATCGTTCGTTCTCATCGCTGTGGTTAACACATAGACAACGGAAAGCAATTAATAAAATTGTACCTCCTTCCATTTGTAACAAAAGTAAGAACAATCCACACATTTCCTTTTAAATATTGTTTTGGAACGGCATTTCGAAGTTCACTGTGTCTTATACAGGGCTACTATAAATGATTCATTCGATTTAAAAACTCAAGTTTTTTTTTTTTAAACTCACCAAGTTTGCATCGTCACATACAAGTTGGCAGCTCGAGTGTACAAAATGGGAACAAGCCGAGAGAAGAGATTTTGTGTGTTGGAATATGTTCATCTGTTTTTGCAGTGCAGCGTGCATTAAGAATACGGTACGAAAAGAATCACCGTGTGAACAGAGCATTTTGCGGTGGTATCGGCAGTTTAAGGGCACTGGGATTGCTACAAAATGTATGGGTGGAACTCGACTACCGTTTATATGTGTGTCGTGTGGTCAGAGGGGCACACATAGAACATTTCTAGAATGTGAGGAAAACTTCGTGAGTTTATTCATTCATATCTGTACGTGCAATACTTTGGAAAATACAGTGTTTTCAAATCGAAAGAATCATTTATAGTAGCCCTGTATTGATTTTTTAAAATCATATCTCAATGTTGATCCAATAATATGTAGACCATGGAATCCAGTTGCTATAAAAAATATAGTACCATATACTGCATCATCTTCATGAAATCTTAATAGGGAAAATAAAGTTTTACGACACAGAAGAAACGCAATGTACTGGAGGAATGAGCACTTATATACGAGGCACGTCCGGAAAGTAGTGTCCGTTTGGTAATTTTAAAAAAGAAAACAAAAGAAGTTAGTTAAACAAGTCTCTTTATCCTGAAAGTACATACCTTGAGCTACTTTTATGCATGTCATTGAGACACTTCTCTCGCTTTTGGTGTCAGCGGTCCTCGGTTCGATTCCAGGAGAGCCCTTTAAAATGTCGGTGTTGGCCCAGCATCGTGAGGACAACTGGGACGCTTGCAAAGAATAACCAGGGGTTCTCGTCTCGAAAGCCAGAAAACAGCGTCGATGGGACACGATGCGCTGACTGCTGGCTCTCAGAGAGCTCTTGCTCCACGAAGTTGGCTTTGTGTGTACTTGAGCTCATATTTTCCCCAGTAAAATGCGTTTTAGAAACTAATATATATAGTTTAACTTGTATTCCCAAATTTATGTTATTAATTTTTATTTATTCTTTTAGACTTGGTGAGAGAAATCATCTCCTATTGCATCGATCCATGGTACCTCAGCAGTTTCATTGTTCATCTAAAGTTGTTCATAATTATTGTAGTGTTGTATATGTCATTAAAAGTTTAATTATTTTTTTTAAAGTTCGTTTCCTTGTTCTCCTTTTATTTTCAGGAAAAATTCACCAAGAATATGCAAATCATTAAGGTCCTCATGGACTTTCCTCAAAATGCACCTCATTACGATTAACCACTATGATATTCTAATTTCCAGAAAAATCTTGATTTAATTCTGAATAGACTTACCTTAAAAATATATTATAATATCAACGGGGGTTTTTCCAACGACAGAATTTGAAAAACAAAATCATTGCCGAAATTTGACGGTATCGTAACAAAGTAGAACGAAGTTACTGAAATCCAGTTTTGGAATGTACTTAACTGTTTTAGTCTAGGCTTCCATAGTAATCAAGGGGTCCCGGGTTCGATACCCGCTGGAGGCACATAGTGGTTCGGATCCCACTTTAAACTGTAGGTCCAGTCCCAATTAGCCTTACTGTGCATAAAGTGGACTTTAAAACACCAACTCAATCAGACTCAATTTAGCTTCCATAATGCAACTGGGATTGGGAGGGGGAAAAGCGACTGCGCGAACTACTTTGTTCCGCCCACTCGATTTCCCCACTTTTCTGCCGTCATGCGTGACCTTGCTCTAGAGATTCCCGGCGTGTAGTGATTGATTGATTTGGTTCATTTTACTTATCTTTTCCGCCACTTTTGGCTAATCGCGAAGATGGGGATGAGTGATGATATGATGGAATTGATGAAGGGACAAAGAACAGCCATGCCCAGGCCGAGATTCGAACCAGAAACCGCTGGCGGCGTTGAGGCGCGCTATGCTAACCACAAAGGCCGACTGCAGTCAATACATGGAGAGTTTGTGAGTCTCCATTCAGAATTTCATCAAGTCATCACTCATCCCCATCTTCGCAAATTAGCCAAAAGTTGCACAAAAAGCGAAGTTAAATAAAGCAAATCAATCAATCAGTAATAGTTCAAGTCCACGTTTATGCACAGTATTCTGGAACTAATCGTAATGGCTACGTAATCAGTAATTAACACAATAATCTCATTATAGTAATTACATTAACTTTTTACGGAGAATTGTATTTATACTTGTAATGGGACAGACTGATCGACCACACTCTTACAGATTATTATAACATTTAAAATATTTTACCGTTAACATTTAATAGTCTGCATATAAATTTACAAAAACCAGACGCTACCGTTTTGTAATCGTGAACTTAGGTGTAATCATGACGTGACATCTATGTGCAGTGATTAGAACGAGAAGTAAATATGGTGTCTGTAACCATTTGGAATATTGAATAGGATTAAACACATATTTTATGTTGTATGTTTTATGTATATATATACAGCTGAACCAGAGTTACACGTATGTGAAAAGAAAGGTGAAAAGAAAGTAATATGTATAACAGATTTACTTACAAATCAGATTTACATTCCATGTCTATCATTATTAAAATACTGTAATTGCATTTATTTTGAGCAACAAGATATACGTAGTACAATTATTTCTGTCATAAAGTGGTAAATAAACGAATCTAAAAGATTAATTCTTAAATACATGACATTTGCCACTTTATTAGTGAACAATTTAATACTGAAATACTACAGTAGACGCAATAGTTTTATAGTTTTGCTACCCAATTTTGAAAAATTGTCTAAAATAGCATTTCTTTGGCTAATGACTGTGCAAAGTGTGGTGTAAGCGATGCCCAAATCTGCAGCTACTTCAGTTTTAGTTTTTGTCGATTAGCGTCCACTTCCCGTATAAATTTTACTTTCTCGTCAAGCGTGTAACTTTCCTCTTTCTGTTCTCCGTGGCCGACCAGTAGCTACTGTCGCTTCTGTGACATCTATGTATCTTTATTACGTACAAATAAACTGTATTTTATGAAAATTAGTACGTATAACACAGAATTAGATATAAATGCATTACGTACAAATAAGGTTTAATAAACACGTTTTTAAATTATATTTTGCCGCGACATACAGTAATTTACGTATAAAACAGAATTACAGAACTGAGTTACGTATAAAGCAGTCTCAACTATATGTATGTACACACACACACACACACACTGGCGTAAGCAGAAGGGGAGCTGATGGACCTACGCCCCTCCGACATATTGAGAAAATAAAAGCATTCAAATAAAAAGAAGTGAAGAACTCGGGAGAGCCCCCCCTTAGAATGACCCCCAATTGTAATTTTTCAGAGTGAAAAGTTCTAAATATACGAAATATTTTAAAGCAGGTATGTACTATCCGCCTTTACAATTGTAGGTCGCCCCGTAAAAATATCCTGGGTACGCCAGTGTCTATCTATCTACATAGATAGCTAGACAGGCAGACAGACAGACTTATAGTACAGCATGAAGATATGTAAGGAAAAAAAACTTTGAAATTTAAATTTGTAAATTTTTCTTGTGTAAAGTTATTAAATTATAAATTGCAGTTGTGTTGACCTCAAATATTAAAAACGACATCGATAAAATTACATTAATTACCGTTATTAACCGTTCCTTAAACTACGGCTTCTTCCATATTGGAACAAGGAACTTTATCTCGTAGTACCTATGTGACTTTTAGGACATTCTGTGACTCAGATAAATGTCGAAGATACGTATGTAATTAGCAATTAGCAGAGTTTAATTTTATTGTGAATACATTTAGGGAGGGGGACAATTTCGCGCCGAAAAAATCACGGACATTAAATTAGTTTTTTTCCTCCGCAATTATCAGCGGCAAGTGCTTAACTCTTGCCACAAGGATGAGACACATATCAGGCAATATGCAAGTAATGTTTTGATCCCTCACGTCCCGGCGTTGCTTACGTGGGGACCCGACAGAGTTCCAATTTGGAATAAAGAAAATCTTCTCCTTCTTCTAATTGCTGAACAAAAATAAGTTATATATATATATATATATATATAGGATCGTAGCCTTGACTGTACTGAAGAAAATAAGCTATAATTTGTAACTCTAGCATTCGTAGTTACCTAAATATAAATTTTTATTGAAAATCTTGAGAATTTTGAATTTCCCTCCGAAAAGAGCCCGGTATTACATTAGAAAATGTTTTTTTCTCATAAAGTATAAGCAGGAAGTATGTAATTTTTGCCACGAGAATGGAACGCATATTGGGAAATACGCGAGTATGGTTTTGAACCCTCACGTCTTGGCGTTGCCTACGTGGGGGCCGGACGAAACTAAAACTTCGTTAAAAATATTTCTTTTCAAAAAAATTCTTCTTCCTCTTCATTTATTTAGTAAAGAAAAATTAGGCTTTTTACACTATAGGGTTGAAGACTAATCTTTACTGAATAAAACAAGATATTACTTGTCAGTCTAGCGTTCGTACTTTCCTAGATAATAAATATTATTCAAATCCTGGCGAATTTCAAATTTCCCGCTTGAAAACTGGTCGTTAAGGCCTAAACTGGGGAAATCAACCCCGGCGTCTAAGGGTTAAAGTGCAGGGTGTGTCGGGCACACTCCCCTCCACTGATATGTGCCATCCTTACTGACGTCGGATCTGTATCTTAATAAAAATTCGAATCGAATTTAACATTCAAATATATGTGATAATTTATATTTATTTGCACGAAGTATTAACATCTAGAAGAAATAATATAGTCATGAATGATTTCAACTTACATTTGAATCCTTTCTGCTCATGGAGCTGAAGAGTGCATCGTTAGAATATGAGAACGTCAGTATTCACTGTATCTGGAATAGATAGAAAGAAAAACAACCTCAGAATTGAAAATATTCATGGTATCTAGACTATCAGTATTGTCAATGTGGTATATGTGAATAGAAAGTTACAATTCAAAACAGAATGCAATGTCGTGAGAGCAAAACTGGAAAATGAAAAGTGTAAAAAGTGTGTGAAAGAATGGAAAACTGATATCCTCTCTATACAGGGTGACCATAAAGTATTTCCAACATTTCAAAGGTGTATGACAAAGAAAGTATTACAGTTACCACTGCATGGCTTGTGGCAAAATAGAGAAAAACTCACAAAGTTTATTTACACACTTCAACATGTGTCCACTTTGTCACCTGCAAAATGTCTAAGCAACGTTCGATTTCGCGCCATGTTTGCAACCCTTCTTGTGTGACGTCAACAACAGTGTCAGTTATCAGTCTTCTCAACACGTGTTACATATACTCTGTCCTTGACATGGCCCTACAGGAAGAAGTCGAAGGAAGTTATGTCTGGCGATTGTGGTGGACAGGGTGACGGACCGTTGCACCCGATACACCTGTCAGAAAAACGCCATTTTCAGATCCAGCCAGGGGTGCGCATCCCCCCCTATCATGTGGTAATCCAAATGAAGTATTTAATTACTAAAGCGAGTCTACTGAAAGTAACCTTTTTTAAAGCTTTATTGAACACGATACTTGATCTGTCCGTCCTCCTTAAACAGAGGTTCCCATCCCCCAGCTAGACCGTGGATGCATTACCCCTCAAAATATTTTGGGTGAATACGTAATAATTATTTTTATTTGAATACAATAGCCTGTTAAACTGTCCATATTTTTTAATGGTTCAAATTTCGAAATAACGGAAAGCCAGCAATCTGAAGTGTCATAATTATATAAATATGTATTTGAACAGTGTTTGTGGTTGGAGAACAAGATTTTAATAACCCACAATTTGGGTATTAACACAAAGTCTTACACAACTGAAGATCGAGAATATCGGAACCCTAGTTAGAAATTCCTAAGGCCGGGACGAGAATATAATAAGGTGCCTCCTTCAAAGAACTCACCCCCTTTGCTTGGGGTAACTACAATTTTTTTAGTAATACATAGAAATAATTACATGCATTTCATCATAAGTGCAAATTTCACTTGCTAAAGCAAAATTACCCTGCAACAATAACTTAGAAATGCGAATTTGACACTATTTATTTTCCTGTTCTATCTAGTAATGTGCAAGGCGTTACTATGAAGTATACAGTTGGTACAACCATTGCAGCATAACCTATAGGGAATCAAAACTAGAATAATATTGCTAATAGAACCATATCATGAAAATGACTCACCTGCTTTAAATTAATCAGTATACCTACACCAAACATTAAATTTTAAGAAATTATATTATTTATAAATATCGAGAACATTGTTTGTCTTGTAATGCAGCTACAGTATAATTTTTGACAATCGTCTCATGAAAATGGCAGACACGCATATGTGTAATGCAAATTGCGATCGAAGCGAGCAAGAAAATGTTGATATCCATTTCTTTGCAGGCTTGCAAGAATATTAATTTAGTGGGACGTCAATACTTTCATAGAATCCCTCGATATTTACTCTATTCCAACTTATCTTTTCCCATGTTCGGCGCCGAAACGTGCGCATACCATATCGCTAAATATAGTTCCCAAATATAATGTTCGAACCCTAAAAAAATTCCTTGACAATCTAAGATTTTACACTTTATTAAGAGCTCCCTATCTCCTCCGTTCAAATTTAATATTCAATCCTGCAACCATAATTTTGGACTTATTGTTGATATTGAAGAGTACCTAGATATTACCCCCTCCAAAAGAAAAAAATCTCCGTCCCCAAACCACATTTTCCGCTACAATCTCAGACGTAATGTTAATACACAACAGTTAGATATCCCACCAAATTTAATGCTCAGCCCTCCTAACTAAAATTTCCAGGATAATATAAGATTTAACACTGATATTCAATAGTCGGATATTGCCCCCCTCCTCAACGTTTAATCCCCAATCCCCCACCAGAATCCACGTCTCGATTTAAGACCCAATGTGTAAGGGTTGGATATCTCCCTTCCTTGATAATAATACTACCCGTTACAATTTCCTTGTCAGTCTAGAATTTGGTATTTATGTAACAGCAATGGATAGTTAATAACGTAATTCAACTTGTGCCAAATGCTGTACTGTTTTACATCAAATTTCTATCACAAAAATCGTCCCCTCCCAAAAAAATAAGTTGCTTGGACGTAACGTGAGTCCACAAACCCACCTGTGGGCATCGCTACCTCTATATACTTAATTCTCTTCATCTAATGGGTTAAATATGGTGTACCTAAGGTGTAAACTACTTCACATTATTTTGGAAAAATATATAAATGTTGAATTTTATATTACATTATGGAAAGAAATTCCCCCCCAAAAATTTTATGGCGCATTCTGCGCCATAATTCCCACCTTTGGACACCCCTGGTTCCAGCGATTACAGCGCCTCCTATACCAAAGTCAGGCTCTACTTATGAGTTTTTCTCTCTTTTGTCACAAGCCATGAATCTGTAGTTGTAGCTGATTGTGTGAGGCCATATTTTTACTAACTGTGAACAGAAATACATGTTATTGCTAAATTTGAAAAGGAACAATATTTCACACAGATCTTAAATGCATTCGATATGCACCACACAACAAATATCTTCTAACCCAGTTTCACAATTCTCCTTGGAAGTGGAGGAAAGTTAACATTGTATTTGATGAAACCCCACAGGTAGACGCAGAGTCCCAATAATTTTTGCACACCGTTTACAACATACATCTGAATGCAAGATAAGATACTCAAATTTTGACAGCTTGTTTAATTTATATTTTAATGTTGTTTTACAGACCTATTATAGCATGTATATGAGTATATGTCTGGGTTTAATATTCCAGACGCTTACCAGCGCCATCTTTTGCTGTCATTCTAATCAAAGGACAAAGAAGTGTTGTGAATGCAACTGTACTCGCAGCAAAATCGTTTGCACCCCTATTTTGTATATTAATAAGCAGATTGTTAAATGATAACTATATATTTATATTGATGTAAATTCTACAGTAATTTCTAACAGTGTGGTCATTCACGAATAACCAAAAGTGGAGAAGAGCGACGTAAAATATAAACACCACGGCAATAAAGGTTTCCTTACATCACCGTGAAATATGAGATATGTTAATGCATGCTTAGTCTCGTGAATCGCTATAAAATCGTGAAGAGATTCAGATAAGGCAAACATTGAAACGCAATTGTCGCACTGCTTGCAGGAGAAGGGTATGGGCTGAGAAAGCGTGTAGAAAGCAAGGACGTGGAAAAGTAAATGCGAGCATAATAAATACTTTCTCTTTCTAAAAAAAAAAGCTTTGAAAAAAACTTGTGAAAAAACTTGTAATAAATCAGATTTAGCGTGGCATTCCTGTAGTACTGGGCGTACGCAGTGTTTCACTTGCATATTATAAGTTCATTTACATATTATACATGTTTTAACAAATGACCAATTTAAAGACTGTACGAGGGTTGCTATTTATGTATCCGGAATAACAAACAAAAAAATATATGTATGATTGAAAATGGTTTTATTGTTTTTCAAAATATTCTCCATGATGATCGATGCACTTTTGCATACGTTTGAACCAATTTTCATAGCATTTTGTCCATTTTGATTGAAGTATCTCGTAAACATGCATCAGTCGCTTCTTCTGGCGTCGAAAATCGTTAACCACGTAGCTTATTCTTCACGTATGGGCCAAAAAGAAATCATTGGGTGCTAAATCAGGGCTATACAGCGGATGATCCATCAATTCAATGTTTTCACCGGTCAAATACCGAGTTGTTTGGACCGATGTGTGACAACTCGCATTGTCATGGTGAAGAATGATCCTGCGTCGCTGGTTGTGTTTGCTGATTTCCCCAAAGACTTATGGCAAACAAATGGTTGTGTACCATTCAGAATTGACGGATCTACGATTCTCTAGTGGTACTGTAGCTACATGTCCATTTTTCCCCCAAAAAACAGGCGACCATTTGCTTCGAAGTGCTTCTTGCACGAACAACTTTTGTTGGGTTTGGCTCATCTTGGAACACCCACACCGTCGACTGCTGTTTGCTTTCGGGCTCATATGTATAGATCCAAGATTCGTCACCTGAGTAGATGTTATACACGGCTTTTGAAGCACCACGATTGTATTTTGTGAGTATTTGTTTGCGCCAATCGACACGAGCCTTTTTTGAGCGATTGTCAAATTATGCGGGATCCAACGCGAACAAATCTTCTTCACGGCTAAATGTTCATGCAATATCTTATGTATGCTAGTCATACTAATGTCCAGGGATGCCTCAATCTCACGATATGTCACATGACGATCTTGCATTATCAGTTCTCGCACAGAATCAATGTTTTCTGGCACAACAACCGATTTTGGCCAGCCTTCTTTAGATTCGTCCGTGAGCGAACGATGGCCACGATTGAATTCATTAAACCAGTGATATACAGTGCTATTAGATGGCGCTTCACCGCCAAAAGTAGAAGTGAGTTGATCGATTCACTGTTGTTGAGATAATCCACGTCGAAAGTCGTAGAAAATCATTGCTCGAAAATGTTCTCAAGTTAATTCCATTGTTGGCCTCCGATGAAATTTTCAAGTCCCTGTAACAAACAAAAATAGCATCCGTAAGCACAACGTTCTGAGTACATATACCATAGAAATGTCCAACTTTACGATGGATATATTAGATGTTACCTACCAACATTAGTGATGCCATTTCCGGACACATAAATAGCAACCTATGTAGTAGTTTTTCTTTTAATTTGTAAAAGGTATTAAAATTAAATGTATTTATTTACTATTGAGTTCCCTAAAAAAAAACCAACTGAAACCTCTTTTTCTCGCACAATTTAAATTAGGTCCAAGTTGCGTAATGGATCATTTCAATACGCAACTTGGACCGAATTGAAATACAATAAAGATAAAAAATTCCCAGACAGGAATTGAACTTGTTTACAATTCCTGGACCCTTAACAACCCCGATTTATAGTAGCTATAGTTTTTGTCACTTTATATCGCTCTTTAATCTCTGTAGACAATTCGCTACGTCGAGGATGAAAGGTTAATTGATTAAAATTGTGAAGAAATAAACCAAACGAATTGTAGAGCTTCCCGACCGTGCTAGAGAAGGTTCCAGGTTCGAGTCTCGGATTTGGCATGAATGCTCCTTTCTCTGTGATCCTTCATCATTTTTATCTAATCATCTCATCGCCGGGATTAGTCAAAGGTGCAGAAAAGCGACTTATTCACAATATAATGTGTTATGTTAACCACTCTAAAATGTGGTTCACCGATAATATTATTGGGGACAGTTTATTGTATTCAGTATATCTGAAATGGTATGACGTAAGTATATTTTAGAAAAGTGTGTAAATATTCCATATACTTATACTATTGAAATCGGGTGATCTTGTAGACTACTGAATGGGATTTTGAAGAAAGTTTGGAGACTGTTAGAATCGTGTGAACATTCTGTGGAGGTCGCCATTGAAATCGGCTGCCACTTCCGTCTGAGTTAATCTGTACATCGTTAGGGCTACAGCCCATCTGTATATGGTCACCCTGTATATAGTATAAACAAAATTTATCATGAAATATCCCGTAGCGAAACGCCTTGGAACAAAGAACGCTTTATTCTTTTCACAGATAGTTGCTAAAAAGAAAAAATAATTGCATTAAAACTTAATTTCATTTCAACACTGTAATTCTCCAAATATATTAATTTACAAATTAAACATCCCTTTCATAATAATTCATGAAAAAGTAATAGAAATGTCTTATTTTAACCGGGCGAATCTACAAATTATGACAATTATTCTGCAATCAAGAATATTAAATACTGCACAAGTGAACAGTTTTCAACAGTAATATGATCATACACTTTAATTTAGCTAAAAGAAAGAAATCAACCTCTATAAATAAACGTAGAAATTATATATGTTTGAAACAAAATACTAGCACCATCTTGTAGGAAAATATGTAAAGTCGAGAACCAAACATCACAATTAATGTAATGCTATCGTTAGGTATTAATTTAACTGTAACTGTAAAGTACTGTCAACACCAACAAGCATTAAAAAATGAGAGAATGGGTAGAGAGAAGATGCAAGATGGGGGTCAACAGAGAAAAAGTGATGGATAGAGAAAAACAAAAGGGGAGATAATGTGAAGGAAAACGAGATAGAATGGGAAAGAGATGGAGAAGTAAAAAGACAGGGAACGAGTAAAAAGGGAGGAAGTTTAAAAGAAAGAGACAGAGAAGGGAACGAAAAAGAGCAGGTGAAAAGGAAAGAAGGGGAAACAGGAAGACAGGGATAGGAAAAAGGGAGGAAGTTTAAAAGAAAGAAACAGAGAATGGAACGAAAACGAGCAGGTGAAAAGGAAAGGAGAAAACAGGGATAGGAAAAAAGGGAGCAAGTTTAAAAGAAAGAGAGGAGAAGGGAACGAAAAGGACAGGTAAAGAGGAAAGAAGAAGAAACAGGAAGACAGGGATAGGAAAAAAAGAGCGAGTGAAAGGAAAGAGAGGAGCAGGGAACGAAAGAGAGAAAAAGCGAAGATAAGAGAGAGAGAAAAAAATAGAAAGAAGGAAAACGAAAGAAGACACCGAGTGAAAAAGAAGAACATACAGATAGACAGCAACCGAAAGACAAAAACGAGAAGGAGAGCCAATGAAGAGGAAAGAGATGAAGAATAAAATAAAGGGGAAAGAAAAAGGACAAGTGAAGAGGAAAGAGGGAAATAGGAAAACAAAGCATTCAAAAAAGGGAGCGAATGAAAAGTAAGGACAAAGAGGGAAGGCGATAAGAGAGATGGAGGAAAAGTCAAAGAAAGTAATAGAGAACAGAGGGTAGTAAGAGATACAAGGAAATACACGGAAAGAGCGAAGAGAAAATCTCTGTAGAGCATGACTACAGAAACAGAGGCAGTCTACATTTTTTTCATGGAACAGTGAGTACGCTAACTAACTTTACGGTGGAGCCGCTGTTGAACTACAGAAAAGGTGTCTTACAGTTGTTCGGAAAAAGTGATCCTTACTGAAAACAGAATTCCAAGGAACGCTGTGAAAACTGGGCTTATCTTGTTAATTCTGCGTGATTCAAATATTAGAGTAATTATGAAGAAATTTCAGCGAAAACTTAAGGCTAGAGCAGGACTCTAACCCGGGTCTTCCATACCGTGCCCTTTCTCTGCCAACTGAACATTACAGTCAGAGAACAGCGAGAGATAAATATCAGGTGGAAACCAGGGTTGGCTTGGTATAGGAATGGCACGGGTTGCCAGGTACCTGGGCTTGAATCCTGGTCGATCCTGCATTTGTTGCAGCAGTTCGTCTCTTCATGATTTGATATTTCTTATTTATCGCCACATTTCAGCCACTCTTGGCTAATTGCGACGATGGGATGATTAATTGGTTGTTTTAAGTCCACTTTATGCACTGGTAGGCTAATCAGGACTGGACCTGATAGAAACCACTGTGCAATGTGCCTCCACCGGGTGTCGAACCCGGGATCACTTGATTACAAGGCAGGATGAGTGATGATATGATGAAATTGATGAATGAACACTCACAAAGAATACCCAGGCCTAATTCGAACGCGAGACACCTAGCGTCGCGGCGCACTGTGCTAACCACTCCGCCATATACGTAGCCTGCACTTTCTTCCTAGTACATCTCCTGTGTGTGTGTCAAATCGTATAGCAATTATAGTCATTGCGGTTAATATCAAAGTCTGACATACATTTTGCCCACTGACCTTATAGAAGCGGAACTAATACATTACTAACAGACTATACAAGTGTGCACCTGTATTGCTGTTTAATATGCCTCTTAAAGACCCATCAGGACAAAATATAAACTCATGCTTACACGTGCTAGACTCACATGTGCTACGTACTGTAAATAATGGTTAAAAGATGAAAGGGTTACGCGGAGAAAACGCCTTACGCTGCAACCTCAATAGACCGTGAAAATGGTCACTTTTACACGATTTCGAAAGTTTTGATTTATACGAGGACCAATTAACATGTAATTAAAAGTAGAGTTCAATATTAAGCATAAGTTTTAAGGTTCAAGTGCAATATAGCATGCGATCGTAGCTGGGAGCGTCATTTGCTTGCGTAAAGTGAGAGACACTCGTTGAAGGCTTTATCTTGGAGAAAGCGCTTGTCCAGAAAGTGATTCTATAAGAGACAGTGGAACTCCTTATAATAAGCATTTGGACCGTTGCTCGTCTTAGATGAAAGTGCAGTGAATGTGGTGTTGTGTTCTGTGTGTATCGAGCATTCAAGCATGAGGCTAGCTGTGAGTACAACTGTGTAAGAAAGTGTTGGTTTTTGAGGTTGTGTTTTCAGGCCACGTTATGTACGTACATATAGACTAATCGGGACTGGACCTACAGTAAAATCCAAATCACTATGTGCCTCCGCCGGGTATTGAACCCGGAAACCCTCGACTACGTGGCGAGGACGTTACCACTACGCTATCGGAGAGACCATGCTGGTGTTGAAAGAGCACCGAGACTAGTTCCAGAAGGTCCAGACCGCATTTTAGTCAACGTTTATTTCAGGTTTTGAAACGGTTCTGATTTCAAGCCATGTTTGGAAGTAACTAGTTACAAGTAACAGTTACTTTTTAAGCAATTCTAACTCAATCTAGCTACTTTTGAAAGCTGTTACTGTGAAAGAGTAACTTTTTTTTACAATAGAAGTAACTTTTTGACACTTAAATTGAAAATTGTGTAGCATGAGGAAAGGGGTAAATTTGACAAGTCTGTTTCCAACTGTGTCTACTCTGGATGCTAAGGTGAAAGCATCTTTGTGGAATCCCTAACGAAAAGAAGCTATGCTTTATTGAAATTCGTCATTCTAATTGCGTGCGAGGGTTTCAGAGCTTTGGGGTGCATTTCTTCTTTCATTTGGTAGTCGAGCTTGAAAAACGTTATTGTCGATGGAGTGGATCTTGTTAAGCTTGGAATGGAAGAGAAAAACGTGTAATTGGAATTGATTCCACCACATGCAAATCACCGTGGCCGGTATACTAGCTATTTTTCTAATCATTCAAGCAAAGCTGACTATTGTTGATTGTTTGTAATTTGTTCTCAAGAAAATTTCAAGCAGAAAGTAATGGTAGAAGTTATATACAGTTACTTTCCAAGAACGAGTAACAGTGTCTGAGTTACTTTAAAAAATGAGTGACTGCACCTGTGAGTTACCTTTAAAATGTAACTTTCTGAAGACAGATTACAAGAATTTATGTATGTTATTTTATAAACCAATGGAATTTAACGTTGACCAAAATGTGTTGACCTTCTGGTATCACTGTCTGTGTTCTTTTCACATCATTTTTTCTGTTGGTGTGGTTCTTTTCTTGTACACGGTTAAAGGTGTAACACCAAGTCTGGTGTTAAAAATATTAACTTGTAGTTAACGTTATTGTCTAGTTGGTCTTTTTCAAAGTAATATTTAGTGTTTTTGCACTATTGACTGCCAAAGAACGCCTACTATGTTAACATTGTGCGACATCAATTGTGGTGACTATATATGTCGCACGTTTTGTGGGAACTTAATAACATAACTTTTAGATGTTGCAGTTACTTGTGACGCAGTGACAAGTAACAGTACCTCTTTTGAGAAATTATAACGGTAAATAGCTACTTTTAAAAGTAAGTAGCTATATGAAACAGAGTTACTTCTTTACAATAGAAGTAACATTAAGAACAATTACTTTTACAGATACTTTACGACATTTATTTGTTAACTTGCAAAAATATAGCGTAGAGAAAGAACTAAATTTCACAACTCTACTTCCAACTATGTGTCTCCTCTGGATGTTAAGGTGAAAGGATTTTAATGGAATCCCCTAAGGCAATGAGGCTATAATCTGTAAGCTAGGCTTTGCTGCGAGCTAAATTGAGAACATCCAAGCTTTATTGCAATTCGTAGTTTCTAATTTTGGGTGGATAGGTGCATTCATCTTGAATGCGGTAGCCGAGTAAGAAAGAAGCCATTTTCGAAGGTGTGGGTCCTTTTGATTTGCGTTCGTTCGTGTTTTAAGTTCACTTTGTGCACAGTAAGGCTAATCCGGACTGGACCTGCAGTTTAAAGTGGGATAGGAACTACTGTGTGCCACCACCGGGTATCGAACCCGGGATCCCCTGATTACAAGGCAACGACGTTAACATTGCGCCATCGGATCGGTCCTTTTGAGCTTGAAATGGAATAGAAATGAACAGGTGTAAGTGGAATTCATACCACCGAATTTCCGGTATGATTTCTCGCATTGTAATCAAAATTTTAATGATTTTTTTTTTCATTTTCAGTGCATTATAAATTCAACATGAACACACACACTTTAGTGAGCTGCAAGTCAATTCATAATATTTTATGAAAAAAAGTCATGAATTTAAACGTTTCCTTAATACGTTAATTATGTGTTTATATTTCTTGCGTTTGCACAGAATATTCTCGTCAGTAATAAGTTGACACTGCATATGACAGGTCGATGACACAGCATATACTCCTTGAACATAGAATGGAAATGTAGTGGGTAATTTGTTCGGTGTGCTAACATGATAGGAGGCCAGCAGCACACCGGAAGTCACTAGGAGGTCATGAGGCACACAAGTTGTAATATAGTTTTTCTATATGACGCCACGTTTCGACGCTACGATACCTAAAAGAACTTAGCTTTATGCTGAATTATAAGCAACCACACAGTAAAAGCTCACAAATATCACGAACTGATTCACTTAATATTTAGTACAAGTAAAATATTTGATTTATATTGTATAAGTCTGGTAGATATCTCCTTAGGATGCATGAAGAAATCGCATAGTAAGGCGTTAATTTTTCCAATAACAAAGGCTCGAATATTAAGTCTCCGTCTCGTCTCGATTTGATAGAGGTCGTCTCGGTAAAGATGAAAATATAAAATTTAGTACACGGGTACACCTATACACAATAATTCTTTCAAAAAAATATGTAACAATGGCAGCACTGCCAGTTTCAGTGTAGAATTCATGGCACATTTGCACAAGAAAACACTACCACAAGCAATTTAACAATTATAGTAAATATTAATTCACATGAAATATTAATAGTATATTTGTACGAATTACTCATTGAAATTACAAAGACAAATTAACATAATTCTTGAGTTCTTCTTTGTATTCGATATCACAAATATAAATTGAGTACCATACAATAGATGGCGCACATACTTAATTTATTTTAACGGTAATACAAAAGTGTTACTTTACAACTACTGATTATATGTGTTAATGTAAATAAGTCGAAATAAAGTGCGTCTAATTGCTGTACCTTCATTAATCCAATTATTTTCTTGAAGTAAGTGTCTCTTTAATTCATCCATGCGCTACCAAATACTAATTTCATGAAATTAAAAATGACATTTGTACCGACTAAAAAATAATAGATTTACATCACATTAATAGTTTTAATAAATAAATCAATGTTTTCAGATTATCATTTTAAGCACTAAGATATAGCAAAGTCATTTTGCTGTTGCTAATAGCTGTCGTATGTATGAGGTAAATACGTGTTAGAATATAAATTGCGGTATTCAATACATGAACGTCGATGCTCCATCAAAAACTGTTCTGGTCTTGGCATTTTAGGGTTGCACCTAGAAGTAATTGTAAAGGAATTCTCTTGAACGGTGTCTCAGCAGAATTTCTAGAGCAAACGGTGGCGACAAATTCTACTATTATACGAGTTGGCGTACGTCCAGTATGTAGATTTTTGGAATAGAGCCACCATGTATTCCCATCATTTTGGTTTATATCTTACTTGTCATCACATGTACGAGAATGTTCATTCTTACATAAATTATTACCTATTAAGTTTTATTTTTTGTGAGACAACAATGATTATTGTAGGATCAATACGTGTTACACCTCGCAGGCTAATTTTCTTACCGTAAGTTGCCGATTTATCAATTGTGTCATTACTTTCTTTGCTTATGATTTATTACTTTTATTCTTTAGTAAACGCATTCGAGTCTAAGGTTCAAGCAATTATCTATAAACTTAGATACGTTTCAAGATTGTACATGAAGGTGTTGCCATTGGAGGGCGTTGGCTGCCTGCCTGCCCACCAGAATAGCTAACGCAAACGTATATTTGTAGAGGGATATTATTTCCGTAACATCTTTGGCTGTTATGCATTTGAAGCATCGGAACGAGTCACAACTCTCGAAGTAGCCAATTAACCAAGCGAGCCGCTGACGTCATCTCAACCCCAGAACCTATAGCTAAGCTCCTTGCTCAGGTTTTACACGCCCACTAGGCTCGCTAGACAGATTCGCGCAGTCCGCTGGAGATGTTTCGAAAGTAATTCGACTTTACAAAGTGAATAAGAGTATTAATAAAATATAACTGTACAAGGTCATTTAATGTCAATTCGACCAATGAAGAACTGAAATGTCACCCACCACTGTACTCCTGCAACGAAGAGTCAGGAGCGACAGCAAATCCTGAAAACTTTGACGTCCTGTAACTGTAAAAGTATAAGGCGCAGAGAAGAAAAAATGATACGATATCATACCTAGGTCAAAGCTAGAAGTATGCAAAATTTCGTTGAAATCCGTGTCGGTGGGTTACATGGCCTGGGTGAATTGACATGGAATGACCCTATAGCGAAAACAGTGAAGAGTTCTCGGAGGCTTTGTCGGAATTAGGAAAGGAAAAAGGTCAAACACGGACATCAAAATTGAAAATCACGGGAAGAATACTGCGGGAACCTTACGAGCTCTCCAAGAACCCACCCCAAATAAACTGATTCTTGGAAATCCATAGCTCTCCAAGATCTGTTGCTTAATGGGTATATCTGGATTTAAGATAACATTAGTTCAGTGCAATTACTTGATAGTACTCAACGCGCTGACCAAAGGCCACGCAATGAAAAAGTCATTTGAAAGTCCATGGATCTGAAAGAGTTCTTGCGACACAGAGTTTGTGTAGACTTTAGATTACTGAACGCATAAAATGTCTTCTGTGCAAATTCTTAGAACTATATCCATCTCGTTTCAGCTCTACTTCGTCCTTATTGCGCTAGCTGCAGCTACCACAGAGGAAGAACCGGCAGATGACCAAGGGGAGGAAGCGACATACGCCCTGCTGATAGACTCGTCTCTTCTCTCCAAGCTACAATACGCGAAGCTCGTGAAGTACAATGAAGAAGATGGCCTCAATGAGCTCATGGACGCACAAGAAGTCTTAGTTGGTGATGTCATTGGAGATGAAGAAAAGGATGCTGAAACAGAGGACAGTGCAGAAGGTGAAGAGGTGAACTCGGACAGCAGCCATAGCAACCTCACTGAGGAAACAAAAATGATGGAAGGGAACAATGCTGAACGTGAAAGAGCAGGACAGCTGTTGGAGATCAAAGAAGGGACACAGGAAGTATTAATGCCACATGCAGAACCCTTGATACAAGGACCACTTGACCGAGGTTTGATGAATTATGTGTCTCTAATTTCAGAGGATTCGATTCCAGGTAAAATTGGAGCCGCACATGATGGTAGACCCAATATATTCCTCATAGCAAGCTCAGACCAATCTAGCACTGAAACCAATGAAGTCAGCAGTGAAGAAGTCGAAAGCCTTGACGACAAAAACCCCCAACCATTCATTATTGTACAATCTGAGCAAGACACAGGCTCCAGAGACTCAAATGTAGAAGTAGTAGGAGAAGATAAGAAAGAAATATTTGGTGAAAGATTAGAACCGTCCAAAGCACAGGATCGGCAATTTACACAAACAGAAGAAAAGAAGGCAGAAGGACTAGCGTTGTTTGAGAAGAATACCAACGGTGAGATTGAGAAGAGCGGTGGATCTGAAGCAGCTGCATACACAGCAAACCCTTACTTGCCTGGAACGGTACACTTGGAACACCCATCCCCATTTCAACCCCCAGGTATAGAGACCGTCCATCCCGACACAAGAGGACAGAACAATGGGTATGAAAACTACTATGTGACAGGACAAGGTGATGGCCAACAATTACATCCCAACACCCAAACGCCAAACAATGGGCATGTTAACAGCTTCTTCGACGGATACGTGTATGGCACCAGCTTCAGAGACAACAATCAGCAACAGAATGAAGTGAAGGACACCATTAATGTGAACAGTGTACCTGCTGTATACTACAATGGTATACAAGCCCAAAATTCACAAGCCCCGCAAGGATACAGTGAAGGGACAGCATATACTGAGAACAACATTGGCTATAAAATAAATGAGGAAGTCAGGGAAACTGCTTATCCCCAAGAAAATCCTCAGCAATTCGTCACTGCAAATGCAAATGAAGACAGGTATCCGCCTACAAGAGATATAAATGTGTTTAACTTTGCCCGCATTCCTGGTGCAGTACCACAAGCAGAAGTCTTCTCAAACCAGCCGGAGTACTCAAAGTTTCCAATTCACACCCAAACCAATACAGAACAAGTAATCAATTACAAAAAGCCAGATCCCATAAGCAGCGCAAATCTTCAGCACTTTCACTCCTACTCTAGGCCTGTTGTAAGTCATGATGATCATTACCATAGCTACAGACACTCAGCCGCAGGCGTTAGGCATCATCCTACGGAGTACTATTACCAGTACAGTCCTCCACGGGTCAGCCACTACAACAGCAGAGAAAGCAATTACGTGAACCAGCCAAACGTCTTCGAGAACTCAGCTCCTGTCACGATACCAATTCTGAAGTACTTCCCGTACGATATACCCACTTCCGTTCCTACACAGAAGGCTAGTGCAGTGCCAGTATCGAGTACCAGTTCAGCACCGGCCATTCATATACCAGTTGGCAATTCCGCCAATGTCGCCTCGATACCTTCACAGCTACCGGTCCTTAGTTCGATCCCAGCGTCCTTGTCCAACAATATGCAGATTCCTCTTGAAACAAACGACGATCAGCAAGAATACTCTATCATACTGATCAAGAAAGTTCCCGTCAACAAGAAGAAAACTTCAAATGAAGTGCAAGACTTTGTACCGAGTGAGATTTTGAAGGCTATAATGAACTTTGTGAACAAAGAAAAGAGTGTACAAAAGAGGTTCCCTCTGGTAGTAATGCATAAGGGCGAAGATGGCTCAATAAGATTCGAAGAGAAGAAGAAGGCCCGAACCTACCACGGTCTTCACGGAGGATTCAGGTACAACGTCCTACGTCAATTGGAAGACTCACTGGCCGAAGAAGGACAAGAAAAGATCATAGCTCTGCCGCCGGAATTCAAAGCGCGATCAAAGAATGGTTACAATGCAGGCAAGAAAACAAAGAAATACAAGTCGCAGAACGGGTACAAGTACAGCGTCGGCTATGGATACAAAACCAAGAACGCTCGTCAAGGGACTAATGGACTGAGAAACCCAAGGCACAACTTATTCCTAGTCCACAAACGCGTCAGACCACTACAAGAAAGGGACTAGTAACACTTCGCTATGTGAAGTGTTTGACTATAAAAAATGCGGAGTGTCAAACTGGAAGGGAGTTGATTTGAGGTAAGTTAGCCAATTCTTTTCTCTGTTCTAATTGAAATTCCTTAATCTTCGAACAACTTTCTTGCAAGAGCACAAAATAGAATCTTCAGGTCCTATCAGAGCGGTAAATTCCAAACTATATTTTATTTTTAGTACTTAGGAACTTTACGAAACAATGTGTTATTCTTGCTGTGGAAGTCAAGATGGAATGTACCAAAATCAGTCACAGATAATCAATTAACGTAACTAGATGGCGCATATGAAGATGCTTGGTTTTGTGAAAACTTGTACTATTTTCTTTCCAACAATTTACAAAATTGACTTCTCATAATAGGATAATATAATATTTTAATCTTGCACAGCTTTAATTGAAACCCAGTACAGGGTTTCTCTGTCAAATTTATGATGCTTCAAGCAAATGTCTCACGGAAGTTCATGAATGCAATTGAAACAAATATCTAGTAGAAGCATGTAAGCCACTTAATTTTGATGATATATCGTGCTTGTTTGTTGATTTTATACTTATTTCATACTTGAAAAAACTAAAATAAAATTTTGTACGGCTTAATAAGGACCTACCTTACAGGAGAACACTCGTCGAAAGCTCTCTGTCAGGCATAAATAGATTGTTTATTAAATTAAAAGGATATTTGTTTTTTAGATTTAGAAAAGACTAGGATCCCTGATTTTCAGAAACCTCATGAATTCATATGAGCAATATTGCTCGTTTTAGATCAGGCACATCCAAGAACACCCATCCCCAGGACAGGATTCAAACCCAAGACCCCTGGCGTCGTAGCGTGATGTGATTATCATAGCGCCACGCAGACCGACAAATTGTTACAGCATTTTGCAACATATTAAAAATTCACTCACCTATAGAAAATTTAACTGTTCTTCAGGGAACCAATATTAAAATAAATTAACATATCCAAAGGAAAGGTAGGAGTAGTGGAGTCCCGCACATTCACAATATCGGCTATTTGTGGAGGTGGTGTGATCAGTACCGCACTCCGACCGCCTGTACCTTTCAACGATGCTCCCCAGATATAAATATATCATCTATTATACCTTAATTAATATGACTGAAGACAGCGTACGCTACGTAATGTAGGCATATTTTTATTTGCGTTTGTTTTACCTTCCCTGAAGGTCAAGGGGTGGTGTGTGATGGACTGCATAAGTCACATGTTCACGCTTTTAATTTTCTCCTTACTTATCATTAGTTCATAATTTATTTAGAACATAACGTGGCGGCGATAACGTAAATGTCTCCTTTTAAGAACGAAACATGTGGCAACAAAGCTCATATTAAGATGTTGTTCTAACTCGGCTGCGTATTGGACACAGCCGCCTCATCCATGGCCACTTGCTGCAAGGGCTGGATCTTCCAATGTGTCGTGTCTGTAACGAAATTTTAAGTGTTCCGCATATTCTTCTTGAATGTGACGACTTTGCTTTCTTCAGGTATGATCTTCCCAACGGTTTATCATCCCTGCCGGGAGATGGCGACACTGTATTAGCAAGTGCTTTTGGTTTTTGGGAATAGATGGTCTCTTCCATTATCTGTGAGGAAGTTTTTAGTGTTTTGTTACCTTTTGTGTTTGTCCTGACGCTTTACAATCTTGCACTTTTAACTTTATCCAAAGGGCTTTTTATATCCCCTTTTTTCAACTCCTAGGTAAGAAGTTTTTGATAAGGGACTATTTATTCGGGTGCAAAATGGTCATATGTGCCGAAGTGCACAAACATTTCAATTAATTCATTCATTGAACTGTAGAAGCTCGTGTGCATTCTGCCGCCCCCCGTGGCTGAGTGGTTAGCACATCGCGCTACGACGCCAGGAGTGACGGTTCGAATCCTGGCCAGGGCATGGATGTTTGTGAGTGTCCATTCATCATATCATCACTCATCCCCATCTTCACAAATTAACCAAAAGTGACACAAAAGAGAAGTAAAATAAACAAATGATTGATTCAATCAATCAATCATGTACATTCATTTATTTTATTTATTTATTTTCAATAATGAACTCAACAGGCTGGCGCCCAGTTAGAGAGTTCAGAGATACAGGTTTTTGTACATGCTTCAGTGACTGTTATTTGATATTGTTTTCATTACACAGTTTTTAAATTGTATATATGGCATAGAGAACAAATCAATATTTTTGTTACGCTTTTCCAAGGCATTGTGGAGAATACTCATTCTCCAGATAGGGGATTTCTTGACAATGTTTGTTCGCGCTCTATTCACAAAAAAGTTTTGATGATTGGGTCGCGTCTTATTGTTAGGAACGCGTAATTTAAATTGTGAGATCCAAAGAGGAGAGCGAAGTTTTCCATTATATATTTTCCAGAGCAGCAGCAGGTCGCGCACTGTCCTTCGATCGTCAAGCCTGTGAATTCGGAGCTCCTCTATTAGATTACTGTACGAATCAAATTTGGGATAAGTACCTTCAAGTTTATACTTCATATAACGTAACATCTTTGATTGTACTCGCTCTATTTTGGTAGTCTGTACTATACTGTCAGTGTTCCATACAACAGACCCGAATTCAAGTTTTGAACGCACTAATGAGTAATATAATACCTTAAGTGTTTGGGTGTCTCGAAAGTCTCTGCCCATTCTAATAATGAACCCGATAAATTTGTAAGCGTTGCCTATTACTTTGTTAATATGGTGAGTGAAAGTTAATTAGAGTCAAAATATATTCCTAGGTCCTTTGCTGTTTCAGATTTTTTTAGATTGGTATTATTAAGTTTATATTGAAAATTTAAGATCGTTTTTTGTTTAGAGTAAGTAACAGAATAGCATTTTGCTGCATTAAGAGAAAGACCGTTGCACAAGCACCACGCACTCAACCTATTTATGTCTTGTTGTAGACAGACACAGTCTTCAATATTTTTTATTCTTTGAAAGAATTTCAGGTCGTCTGCAAATAACAGTTTTCTAGAATTAATCAAATGCTCTGGTAAATCGTTGATTAATAGAAGAAAGAGAAGAGGTCCTATGTTCGACCCTTGAGGTACTCCGGAACGTACTAGAAATTCGCTGGATGTGTGGCCTTTATACGAAATATATTGTTTTCTATTCATTAAATATGACGCCATAAGTTTCCTGAGGGGAAGGGAAAAGTTGAAAGTGCCCAATTTACTTAGTAGTACATCATGATTTACAGTGTCAAAAGCTTTGGAAAAATCAGTGTATATTACATCCACCTGCCCCCCATCATCTAGCACCGTGCTTATATAATGCAGTTTCTCGCCAAGGTTTGTTTCTATTGAGCAGTTGGGCAGACAGTTCTACTGTGAAAATTCAAGCACAATTGAAAACCACATACTTCCAACAACGTTCCTCTTTCCATTTTTTGCTATCTGCACTAATAATGGAGTCGTCCTGTGGTATCCTACTTTTGAACCAATTTACTTAATATCTATATTATTATTAATCTGGAATTTAAACAAATAACTCGATTTAATACTGTGTGTCTCAAAAGTACCCAGTAAGTCATAAATAACACACACACACTTAGATAATCTTAAATGATTCTGTAGTTGAAACTCTCCACACATGACATATTGGAAATTACAACAAAACCTCTGAAAATACTTCATACCTTTATCCTTGTTTTAGAAGTAACACAACGTCGCACAGAAAGGAAAGTTTCATTCCGAAGAAATCATACTATCAATTACCATGGTAGAATATATTAATAATATTTCCTAATTTTCTACTTTTGTAAGGTTGCGACATCTATTGATAGGTTTGGCATTCACACTGGTATGTGTACATGATGGTTCTCTATATTCAATTACAATCTGTATGGTTTTGATTGCTTTGGAATAAGGGAAATGTTAGTAGGTTTTCACTTTTAGCACGAGACTCACATAAAACAATAAATAACCTTTCTACTTTAAGATAAACGACCGCCCCAATTAATGATTTTCTTTCTGTTACAGACTGAATTGTGGAATGAATATTCGTCGTGACCGCTACATCGTTCATCACCGATGCATGTAAAAAGACTCATAAAATCTTAGCATTAAAACAGTTAATGCTAAGTATTGAAATGCACTTTCTAGTCATGGAACTCATATGTCACGTTTTTGTTAGCATCTGTGTTCATTATGTATTTATTGAGATATTTATTGTACGTTAGTTACATTCATTGTTAATAAAAATGTTTTTGTTGAAACATTGTCGCTTCAATTAATGAAAACGTCCTAGTAAGTTAAGTATTAGTCGAAACTGAGCTTTCAGATTAATTGTTAAGACAATATTATTGACATCAATAGTACTGTATTGGTATTGGCCTAGATAAAAAAAAAATATTTTGTTCAATGGAAAACAACACGTTTATGTCATCATCTTTTTTAACATAAAGAGGTAGAGATATCACATCGGTCCCTAACAGTAGAGCCAAAGATAACACCACCGCACAAAATGGCAGGCCAAATATGCAATATCAAACGACTCAGGTTGAGTTCGGATTCTGAACGGTAACGCTATCCGTTCAATGCGGGAATGGGAATAAAATACCTAGAAATATATCACCTTGCGTTTTACGTGACATCTGTCGGCACTAAAGGAAAACACAGAAAATAGCATTGTACTTGATACACCTGATACCTGTAAACATCAATAATAATTCGTACGAACAGTAAAATATGAATATATTGGAATCAAAATATTTAAATAACAAACACCCCGACTCATTCTTTCATTCTCTCACTCATTCATTCACGTGGGATTAAATATATTCATAAAAATATTCCCACCGTAAAATCGTGTTGATTAACGTTAGATAAAATAAGAAAAAAGAAAACATTACGTGATATACAATTACGAAATTCAATAGCATATGTTTACGTTAGTACTTAGATTTAGTACTATTTATGGAACAAAGTCATGAACATTTACAACATTATAATTCTAAAAATACAATAATAGAGTACGCATTATTATTAAGATATAATATAAAAAGGATAATGATAAGTTGCAGCATCTATCGGTTAATTATGAGAGAAAATTACATTTATAAACATTCATGAGATTATTTTCGAAATTCACAAAATCTACTACAAATATGTAGTCGATAGCAGTAGTTTGATGTTTTATGTCCAATTTAGGCACACATAGGGTAACCGGAACTGGACCTACAGTTTAAAGTCTGGTCCGAACCAATGTCCAATGTGCTTCCACCGTGAATCGAACCCGAAACCCCTTAATTAAAAGTAGACGACTATCGGATAATATAATATGGCTCAATGATTATTTTTTTTTGTTTAAGTTAGTATATTAAATACGCAAAGTGCAATAGTAGCTATAATTCTTGAAGAATTTAATAAATTAGAGCCAAAATACCATGACAACACCATTAAGCCTTGTTTCCATGTAACTAAAAATCCAATTTGCTGGCCAAGGCAGAATTTATATTATTTTAAAATCATAAAGTAAACTTTACGTTTCAACCTTCTATCAAGGTCTTCTTCAGACTCTGTACCAAATACAAATGAAATTAGGTACAAAACAGGATCATATATATACACAAAAGGAGAAGGAAGAAGAATAAAGAAAGAAATAATGAATATGGAAAAAGAGCGTGAGATAAGGAGTCCAACCACGTTCCAGATGAAAGGAAATGTTTATCTAAATCGCCTCTCAGGTGAAACAACAGTTGATAGGAGAAGGCCACCTGCTGGAACACCTGGAAAGGAATGTTCCAGATAAACAACTTTCTAATTATCTTGTGTCTGGAGGGAAGTGATTTTTGTGTATATATATCTTCCTGTTTTGTAACTTGTTTCGTATTTAGCACAGAGTCTAAAGAAGACCTTGCTAGAAGGTTGAAACGTAACGTTTAGTTTATGTTTTAAAATTTAAAAAATTCTGCCTTCGTCAGCATATTGGATTTTTGGTCAAAATACCATTTTGAAATAATAACAGCAAAGAGTTTCTATTGCTCTGACTATTCGTATTCAGCATGCCCAAATGAAAGATTCTCGTTCAGCGTACCTCGCCAATCATGAAATTGTCTTCGGGTCATTCCATACGAAATCACCCAGAGCAGGTTGTTCCATAGTCATGCATTTGCTAACATCTTCTTTTACTGATAGATACTTGGTCCAACTAATATGTAATATTAGACTTGTCCAACAAATATGTAGAAAGTTACAATTTGTTTGAAAACTCGAAGATTTTCAGAAATTGGGTGGCCAAACGAACGCACCATATGACACAAAATTTGTCATATCTCTGAAACTATGTGAAGTATTGTGATGAATTGGGTATTGTCTTAACAGAAAATAACTGTGTTACCACTCTTACCTGCTCAGAAAGCAGAAAATCTTCAAAGAAAGTATATTGAGGCTCAAGTTTTGAAAAGAAAAGAAAGACAAGTATTTTCGAAGAGCTTTAACTGAATAGAAAACCGGTAGGAGAGCTCAAATACTTTGTATGTATGTTTGCTCTAAAAGCAATTATAGCTTTGATGTGACATTACTTCCCTACTAAAGAAAATCCTAATCTTTGATTTTTCTTCAAAATTTAATATCAGTTTTGGCCTTACATTACAGCCATTTGCATTTGAAATTGTGAAAAAAAGGCACATGACATAAAATATAGCTCGAAATGTACTGAAAATAATGTTTTTTAACACAGCTTCTTATAATTTTTCTTAGCTCAGTTATCATAATTTTCGCAACTGTCTGGGAAGTCCAAATATGCCGGAAGTCATGAAACAAAAAATCGTCATTATTCTTAAACGATGTCAAGTTTTAGAAACATAATGCCTGCTTGGAACTACACTTGCTTTCTCAGAACAACAAAAAATATGATTTTTTTTAAAAAAAATGGTCAAGCAACCTGTGCTGGACCATTCGGTATATGGACTGACCCATATGCATTCTGTACAAAAACTCTGGTCTTAGTACAATTTCTGTGAACCAAAAGTGGATGAACATCATAGTAAGGCTTCTCCCACTTGTTCAACATTTTTCATAATAAGGTAAGTCTTCCTAAGTTCGCCACCTTAAGCAAATTTTGTTTTAAAAATCCAGAAGAAATATTTTTTCAAAATGTAAAAAATACTTTTGCAATGATAATGTTCAATAGAACAACATATAAATTTGTGAGAAAATAAACGGGCCCCTTTCTCGAACAATGATCAAGAGAAGTTAGGACGCACGTGTTCTATACTTCGCCACTTGTATACAAACGGTAAACTGAATTAATATTTTGATAACTGTAGAGGGTGGATGCAATTTATTTTCATACTAAACAAAGGTAATATTAATTATACAATATTCATGCATGAAATCAGTACAGACTGTAACAAGCACAATTTTAGTCCATGACAATTTCACTTCACACGGAGAATGAAGTATCAATTTGAACACTCTGGACAAATGAAAACACATTTATCATTTTTCGTTAATCCCACACATTCTTCGTGAATGTAACGATGACTTAAACTGCAGCATGTCATATGTAGGATACGATCTTCTTTGCAAAGGAAACAATACCAGCTGTCTGCAGATTTGCCTGCTCCAGGATTCTTTTTTGGAGAGGACGGGTTGTGTTTTGGGAGTTGTTGTGGTTGTTGGGTAACCAACAGCGTTGGAAAAGGAAGGACCGGGATCTGATGGACTGCAGAACAAACTTTTCTGAATTTGGACAGCGCGGCTGTTAATTGGTGGACGGTTCCTCTATTTTTGGGAGTCAATCTTACATGTTGTACACCCTTTAAGTTTTGGTGGCCCTCATCTTTGAAAATCTGTATGCAAAACTAACGAATTCTAAGTCTTGCTCTATTTAAAAAACAAGTTTCATTGTCATAACATCAGTTCTTAAGTTCGCCATGACGCACGATACAGTGGCGAACTTAAGAACACGTGCAGCTTTTATTAAACACGTCAGAAACTACGACTAACAATTATATATTACACTATATAAATGCAATAGTTATTCTGTTGCATTAAACGGATACTTACAGAGCAAATGTTATATTAGCACTAGCCAGCAACCACTACCAACAGAATGTGGCGACCACCTCCAAGCAAGCACGCGCTAACGGAAATCAACCTTCAGTGTTTAACGTAGTTTCCAAGGCACCATGCACCTGGCATGAAGTAGCTTCTGATATATTTCGGCTAAACATAGAATCTGTGGGGTGGCGAACTTTGGGACAGTGGCGAACTTTGGGACAGTGGCGAACTTATGGCTACCTACCTTATTATGTGTACTCATATTAGTGGTAATTTGTGAGTCTTTTAGGGCCATTTGTAAAAAATATAGCTACAAGTATATGGCAGTGGAAAATTAGTTCATATACCCTATACTGAAACATGTGATATTTTTACTATGAAAATATTACCTTCCTGATTTTTTAATATTATGTTTAACATATATGGATTATGCTGTGTAACAATTTTAATTGTGGTAAAACCTCGAATTCCATATCAAACAATTACCTGAAGTGGAGTGTCTTTTTCATCACAACAAATTACTTTCTTTGAAGATTTCTCCACTTTCAGGATAGGTAAGAGTGGTAATATAGGCATTTTCTGTTACGACTGTCCTTCACCTCTCCAACAATACCTAAAGCATCACAATACTCCACTTAGTTTCCAAGATATGACATAATTTCTGAATATCTTCAAATTTTCAAAAATTTGTAAGTTTCAACATATTTGTTGGACAAAGCATCTATCAATAAAAAAATGGAAGGAAATCCGCGACAATGAAGCAACTTTTTGTTTTTCAATTGGGTGATTTTACGTGGAGTGACTCCTTAGCCATTATTTTGAACTTTCTCAAGTGCCTCGACAGGGACAAAGAAGGGGAGAGAAACGAAGAAACAGAGAGAGACAGAGCAAAAAGAAAGATAGGGAGAGAGAAATTGACAGAGAGGGAGAAATAGAAAGAAAGAGAGAGGAAAAGAGAAAGAAAGAACGAGCTAGAGAAAGCGAAAGTAAAGGGGAAGGGATAGATAGAAACGACAGAACGATGGGGAGATTAATAAAAAAGAGAGAAATGGAAAGAGAGGGAGAAGGGAGAAAAAGGTAGAAAGCGAGAGGAGGTAAAAACAGAGTTAGGGATAAATATAGGAAGATAGTAACAAAAAGAGTGAGAGAAATAGGACGAGAAAGAAAAATGACAGGGAGCGAAATAGAAAGAGAATGGAGTAACAAAATGCACAGAACGAGATATATATATTGAGAGAAAGATAAAAACAGGGAAATAAGGAAAGAAAGCGTAGACGAGAGTAACAAAGGGAAAGCAAGAAACAGAAAAACAGAGAGAAAGGGAAAGCAAGAGAAAGAAAGAGAGATGAAAATGAATTGCAGAAAGATTGAGGAAGAGGGAATAAGCCCAGAGAAGCAGAAAAAGAAAAAGATAAATACAAAATGAAAGCATAAAGGAAAAGAAAGAGACGAAAAAAAAGGATAGGAAAGAGAGAGAGAGTACAGTGTTCCAAAATAGTGTTTAACTCTTTGAATGAGGATTAAAGAGAAACTATTAAAGAAAACTTGACTGGACTTTTTGTACTTGAAGCTGCAATATCTACAATGACTGTGTGTGTGAGCGTGTGTAGGCATTCTGTTGTTTTTGGTTCCATCACAGCCCACCAGGCGGTAGCCATTTGTGTACCCAACGTGCAGAGGTGAGCAATTTTTCTTTTGAGCAATGCAAGAAGTGTCAAATTACCACCCAGATCTCCCAATGTAACACCGTTAGATGATTCTACCTGTGGGAAACTGAAGAACAATGTCTACCCCACAAAGACATTGGTCATTGGATGACATAAAACATTCGATTGACACTCCCTGTGTTCCTGTGGAGACCATATCTGCTGTTTGTTGATTTGTCGATCTGTTCTACAGCATTGCAGACAAAGTATTTCTGCCATCTATAACTCTAAGGTATGTGACACGCAAAGAAGATCACATTTGTTGTTATTAGTGTTCTCATTATTAACGTTCATAGAGTGTAAACACTATCTTGGGACATTGTATTAGTAGTTATAAGCATCGAAACAGACCCCTCCTTTGAGAGCACCCAAACCTCTGACACCGCCACTAATGGTGCTGTAACCATTTCCTACGGACTGTGATGATTTCACACCCCACCATTGAAGCATGACAGCCATAAAATAATCCCACAGCCCCTTATAACGAGTATGGCACCTACGCAATGATGTCGCAAGAAGTGCAGCAACATTGTCAAGCCGTGTCGTGTCGAGTTACCTATGGGAACTGCAACCAAGTGTGCATGCTCACGAGAGCTTTAACACTGCTGGAGGCGGATACATGAGGACTGCCTTTCTAGGGATAACGATTATCATTCCATCTGCGTCGAGAGGAGGACAAGCTTTCTTGACTTTCATTGTGTTAATTTCATCCGTCCTTTCTTACGGTTTCCTCACTTGCGTGTGATCATGCCTCATGCTTCCACCACTGCTGGATTCCAGCTATGTGAAACTTGGTCTGTTAAGCGCCTTAATGGACTTCCTCGTAAGGATCAGTGTTGCCAACTTTCAGAGCAGAAAGATAATAACAACAGTGTAATTATATATTTTATTCAGGACCGAGCTTACAGCTTCATAAAACCCCAGGTCCTTAAAAAATTTCAAGTAAAACTTTGAGGTTAAGTTATGCCAGATGGTTTTCACTATATTTCAAATATCTACCGGTTTTCATTCCAACAAATATCAATAAAACAAGTGTTCTAATAAATTTTGGTTACATATGTTATAATTAGGGCTAGGAAGTTGAGGAAAAATTCTCTTTTTCCCTAGTGTCCGAAGACGAGGCGCAACATAATATATGTTCATTTTGGGTCATTGTAGGCCAGAAAAAGGTGGGTTTTATTTGTCCTTTTTTGCCTTTTTCGGCGTTTTTGGCTTATTGGTCCTTTTTTAGCCTTCTTTAAAGGTCTTAACGGCTTTTTTTTGCAACTTCACCTTCATTCGACTTCGTTCTTGCTGCCCATTCTCAATTCGAATCATCATCAGTTCATCACCTCTTAAACATCTTTTCTGTAGTAAAGAAATAAAAAGAACGAAATATATTTGAACCATCCCTGAAAGGAGAGAAAAACATTCTTGGACGACTGAAGCAGGTACGGTACAAGGTCCTTTAACCGTAATTTGTCCGGAAGGTGTAAGTGGCAACTTTATCTTGTTTTGTAGCTTTCAGTTTTTTCGCACTGTGTGTTCCATACCACCAGAATTTTTTATTTTTTTATTCATTAAATATGTAATTAAAGCAAGTTATTAATTAATTCGGATCACATTTATACGTCCTTTTTTCAGTTTTTAGGTCATTTTATTTATATTTTTAGGTATTTTTATAGGTATTTTTTTTAGCAATGTATAGGTCTTCAATTTCCGAGCCCTATTTATAATACATCAAACGATCCAAATACATTTGCAATGAATATAAATATAAATATCATAAAATAATGACAGAAATACTAACTAGGATTAGAAACGCAATAATACATGAGACTTATATCATCTTTTTATTGTTTCTGTATGACGAATTTCACTTTATATTCACAAATCATAACGTAAATACAAAGAGTTATAGCACTGTGGCACCATCTAGTAACCTGGTATAAAATATTACAAGTTTCCCTCGGCGTTGTGATGTAATTTGGCATTGTAAACTTATTATATAATGAACAGAGATCGAAGCTACAAAAATATAATATTTCTATGAAACCCGTGTCGGTGGGTGAAATTTCAGTTCTTCACAGGGTGATTTGACTTGGAATGACACTTACTGGAATTCGAACCATTTTGAATTACCCTGTATTTTAGCCCAGGACAGCCAACTGAGTAGCACGAGTGGTGCCAGTGCCACACGCAAAATCGTCAGATTTATAAATTTAGTAATATCTATGTAAAACAATGGGTGAGGTATGATAATGCTATGGTACTTCTTTTATACGGATCGAGAAACATTTCGATAATATATATACGAGGGTTACAGCAAAAGTTATGACAACATTTTTCTCGCGAGAATGCGGGACCAGCACGAAAATCCGAAATATACAAATGAAAGGGGGCAGTGTATGGTATTGTGGAATGTATGCACAGTGCAGATCTAGTGTACCAGGTGTGAGATAGGGAAGCGAGAAAACATCCTTAAATACAGCATCGTGCCATATGTGTTTACAAGTCTGAAAGCACAGGAACATTACAGGAACAAAAGAGGCCCATGATACGGGATTACACTTTTCTCCCACAGTTTCCACCAGCTTCCTGTGATATTTTCTGGCACTTCTTTCCCGAATAACGACTATGTTGATACACGAACGCTGTTCACGCCGGGCCACGACGGTTGACTTAACAATGAATTACCACTGCACAATAACCGTTCATCACACAGCCATGTAGTGATGTGTCCACATACTACGGGTGTCATGTTCTCAGGGACATACGATCTTATTGTTGTACCGTCGCTTAACTTTGAGAACAAATACAGTTACCATGACTTTTGGTATAACCCTCATAGATAGTTTCTTGAAGTAGCATGATAACATGATAATTCTTCCTGTTTCCTATGTCCAGAATACTAAATTCTGTTGTAAGATTGTAAACTTTTACCAATTGTGGGTATCATAGTACAGTAAAACCTCGTTAATCCTGACTAATGGGGGGGATAAGTTGACCGGTTTAAGGAAAGTCCGGGTTAACTGAAATAACGTAAAAGAATTAAAGTGCATTAAAACTTCGTTTATAGCAACAACACACGTTTATTATGGTGTATTTAAAGGGGATAGGACTAAATACAAGTCTGCGGGAAACAGAATTTCATCAGTGGTTGACTGCCTTTTCTTTGGGAAGTTCTCCCATGGACGTTGGATGTACGTAATCATAGCCGTTACGGAGCAATATAACGAACGCGATTATTGATTTTTAGCCACATTTAAAACCTTGCATTGTTTTTTTTCCCTTTTGCCTGTCCGGATTAAGCGTAGTCCGGCTTATCGGGGTCCGAATTAACGAGGTTCTACTGTATTTATACTAAATAATACCTTCTTTATAGTGTTGTTATAAAAATAGCAATTGCCGGTTTATAAGCTGAAGGGTGTTCCCGTTATAAGATGCTCTGCGGACCATCCAGATATTGTAGTAGCGAACTTAGTAATCCAGAGGTTGCATGTTCCATTCGCAGTACCTCTCGATGGCGTAGTAGTATCGTTGTCGCCTTGTTATCAAGGGGGTATGGGTTCGATACCCGGTGGTGGATTACACTTTAAACTATAGGTCCAGTCCCGATTAGCCTTTCAGTGCAGTGGGCTTAGACAAAACCCCAGTACAAGTATAGTGAATTGGATCCCACTTAGTCACGATTAGTCCAAGTGAACACAAATTGAATTTGGGCAATTCCATTATGACGGGTGTCACATTCAGACAAATTTACATTCATTTTTTAATTTTTTTTCTTAGCACATTCAAATATGTTACTCTATCAATTCATGTAATTTTATTTTAATTTATGAAAGTTATTTAATTTCATATTTCTCCTCCTTCTCAATTTACAGCTACAGAAAATACATTTTTTTGTACTTGTGACTGGTGTGACACTTCTGAGACATGACTTTACGACCTTCATCAGACTTTCAGAAAGCTGACTCGACATTTAGATGCTTTAAGTTTAAAAAAAAATACTACATACTTTTTATATAAACATTTCTTGCCTGTGACGGGAGTGACACCATGCACATTATTTACTTCGTAGGATTATGGAACAATGCCAAGGATATGAAAATTGTCATAAATAGATTCTTCAAACGAAGGTTTGTTTCAAAAACGAAGTAGGATGGTAACACTGTTGAGCCTTGTTTCCATGGTAATAAAACATTAAAATGCTGAACAAGGCAAAATTGTGTAAAAAATTTATCCTAAAAACGTAACCTTTTCACCCTCTAACAGGGTCTTCTTCAGACGTAAAGATTGTGCATCTTCGTCTGAAGAAGACCCTGTTAGAGGGAGGAAACGTTACGTTTTTAGTGTACATTTTTTATACAATAAATTTTGCCTTGGTCAGCATTTTAATGTTTTATGAAGTAGGTTACTTCAGAGCTTAAGATATAGAAACAATTTATTCACAATTAGAACGAAACTATAATTAATTTGGTTTTTGTATGATAACGAGACTAAACTAATGGAGACACCACACATACGTAAAATCCAACTAATATAAAAAGTAATAGGTTTGAAAAAATATGTTATTTAAAAGCAATGAGCTAATGTTTGTATTAGTAATTCTAATTTCTGCATAGTTTACCCTTTAATTTCTTATACAATAAGCAGTGATGTGCATCTACGCGTAAACAACGATAGTCTACATTCTACTCGTAGACTATTTTATACACGTAGATTACGTAATCTATGTAAACAACATGGCGAAAGGTGATAACTTAGCAGAGGGCGCCGTGGAATTAAAAGAAAATTATACTGCGTATCAGTTGCTGATGTGTGAAGAGAACTTTTCATGCTCTTTCTTCAAAATTCAAACAATTTCTCACCTAGGTAAAAACCTAATAGGAAATATTATAGTGTTTTACGGGGAAAAGACCACTCTTGCCTCACGACTGCCATCTGTTGTCTGTTTTGCATACTATTTATCTTCTTCCATAGTTGATGATAGAAGAGAAGATAAATTTTGTTGTAAGTAGGATTCTTTTCATTTCGTTAGGAACCAATATAGTTGAAAATGTCACTTTCTTCTCATGAAAGCCTTAAAAATTAATTTTAATGCACTTTAGATTGTCTACGTAGTGTATGTAAACTACAACCCAATGTAATCTACGAGTAGATTACGTGTAGACAACGCACGTAGACGTAAACTTATAGTCTACGGCACATCACTGACAATAAGTGATACTTTGAATAAAAATAAAATTAACCTTGTTTGTCCACTTTCACATGTAATGGCTCATTTAAAACATTTTAATCTCAATGATAATGAATGATGATTAGATTAAACTAATGGACACTTACAACGCAACATCTCCACACCAGGACTCGACCATAGATGGATGGCTACATCACAATCTTTCTTAGAAGATGATTGCGCAAGAAGCTCCAAATATTTTAGTGAAGTTATGATAAGGTTAGCAACACTGCACGGACACAAGTGTGCTCATTTATCACCCCTTTGCTAAACCAACTCGAACGGAATTACTTTTGGGAAAAACTACAACGAAAAGGTGGAGATAAGGATCTCGTCTGCCTTCCCTTCCACAATCAACGACGCTTGAACGAAGAACAGTGAAAGTGTTCCTACCCCATGACAAGACGTGGTACAAACTCTCGTGGGAACTCAAGCAAGAACCACCCGAGTATATAAGCTATAGTGCTGAAGATTACATTATCATTCTTCTCAGTACTCCCAAGATATCCACACGTGCCTAGAGATGAAGATACCGGTACGTACAGTAACGTGTTATTGTGTTCGTACCATGAGCTAATTTAAAGGGTGCTTGTGTCAATGTTGGTTCGTATCGTGAGGAAAGTGATTTTCAAACTGGACAACTCCACAAGGGTTTCTGTGTTTCAGTCCTTGTGGGGGCCTTAGCTATTAAGATTCTACTCTGTAGGAAAGTGGAAAATAATTTCTCTAACAATGTCTTTTAATTTGTTATCGTGAATAATTACGGGAAGTAGAGTCGAATTACTTTCGGAACATCCCAGCGGACTACGCGAGTCTGTCTAGCGAGCCTAGTGGGCGTGTAGAGCCTGAGAAGTGAGCTTAGCGACAGGTTCTGGGTTGAGATGACGTCAGCAACTCGTTTGGTTCATTGGCTGCTTCGAGAGTTGTGACTCGTTCCGAAGCTTCAAATGCATAACAGCCAAAGATGTTATGGAAATAATCTCCCTCTACTTGTCGTTTGAGGACGAGTTTTGTTTTATGTTCAGTTTATGCCGTCATCGCCTTGTAATCAAGGTATCCGTGTTCGAAACCCGGTAGAGGCACATACTAGTTTTGGATCCCACTTTGATCCGGTTCCAATTAGTGTATTTATGTATATTGAACTTAAAACGAAAGTAAAGTTAAAAATATATCCTCTTGCATTTAAGGCAAGTAATCGTTCATACCTTATATTTTAGTACACAGGGCAAATGTTTGTTAGGAATAAGCCAGGAATAAGTAAATTTGACCAAACACTTCGACAAACAAGCTATAAATATATTTTTATTTACTTCGTAATTTTTCTAAATACTTCTCATAAAACTAGGCACATATAATTTCACACTACCAAATAATCCAATATGAATATAAAAAAATTTAAGAGTGACATCTATTGACTTTTTTTTTCTATCAAAAAAGCTGAACCGAATATGTTTGGTTATAACTACGTTTTATTTTGTGGATTCTCAATATTGTTTCATTAAATCGCGGGGATGCTATGCCACTGCATGCTGCACACAAATTCTTTAGTCACTTTTTAACAAGTGAACCGGATATCCTCGTGCTTGTGAATATTTTTTTTGCGTTTCTAATTCGTTACATTAAAATGTACTTTAACAGGTATCTTTTATCGTAGTGATTTAACGAACAATTCAAAACTTCATGATTTTGCGTTGCGCTTTTGTTAATTTTGACTAATAGCGACGATGAGGATGCTTATATCTAATTGATGAAGCACGATCACAAACAGTGGCGGCAATTGCGTTCCAAAAGTGCCTAAAACTTGGGGGCAAGGACAGTTTACTTTACCTTGTTAGATAAGATTTAACATAGTGCGGGGCCAAATGTGGCAAAAAGTGTGGGAAGGTGCAACTGTCCACTCAGGCTCCCCCCCCCCCCCAACGAATCGCCGCCACTGATTCGAAATCCTTACTTCGTTAGCTACGATAGCGACTAATTTGAAACATGGATATGCAGTGGCGTCGATCAGGCGGGGCGGGGGCAGTTGCCCCCACTTTTCGCCACTTTTACCCGCCGCACTCTGCTAAACCTTATATACAAAGGGAAATATAATGTATTTGCCCCCCAGTTTTGGCATCTTGCCCCCCAGTTTTGGAACCCGCCACTGTGGTAAGTATAACTGAAATAAAGGATTTTGGAGCAAAGATAAGTCTGTATAAATGTCCTGTTGCAGTACATGATGTGTTCAAGGCCAAACAAAATTACGGGCAATCTAGTATAAACCGGTAATCTACTTGAAACAAATGTTTCTCATAGCGACGTTCGATGAATAGTAGCAAATTGCATGAGCGATAGGTTTATGGAAATGTATTCAAAAGTTCTATAATTACGAGGGCGTGCTGAAAAGTAATGCCTCCCATTTTTTTGTGACGGTGGAAAGGCTTGGATTTTGAGCATCCATGCATTGTATTCTTCATAGTTTCCATCTTCTCCATTCCAAGTTTCAAACTTCTATCACCAGGGGTTGCTGAACTAGAGCGAGAAAAATGGCAGCATGTAACCATACTATGTCTGTGCACCTGAAACTGCGTGTGGTGACAGAGTTTCTAAATGCAGAAACTGTATGGCAAAATTCCATCCATTTCTTTAATTTTCTTCCACATAAGGAGGAAGTTCTATTCTCTTACGAAACAATATATAAATTAATAAATGAACGCAATGTTTAAAAAAGGAAAAAGATATTACTTGACTCAAGATTTCCTGTTTATAATATCCATACATATACATCTTAATGATCATAAAAGACTTGATTCTGAAAAGGGATAGAAATATCCAAATGTCATTTTTGTTGAGCGGTTACGATCAACTGAATTTGTTATATCTTTTAAAAATACTGATTCACATGCGAAAATATGGTTTCCCTTAATTCTTCAATAAGGATGTAATGGAACCCCATATGCTATCTAAATGCTATGTCAGAATGTTAAATATTCGTAGTTGAGACAGAGGGGAAAGGGGTGACCCTTTCGCGTAGTACACCCTGCAGTCTAGCGAGGTTTTGGCGTCTGGAGTCACTGCCAGTACAATCCTCCATGGGACTCATGTTACATGTTCCTCCCTATATGATGGCAATGTCAATACACCTTCGCAATTCTCGCAGTAGCTATCTGTGGAAGTGAAGGAACGTAATCATTGTCTGTGAAGTCCGGTGACCGGGGTGGCCATGATCAGAATATGTTGTCAAAATACACTATCTACCAAAAAGTAATTGGGCACCTATGATGGTGGTTAATTTCGTATCTAATTTGAATCATTTAGTATCATTTAGTAGGACCACTGGTGGTTGTTCGTGGCACAATGAACTCACAGGCATACTGTACAATACTAGACAATGAAATGCTCCCAATCTTGTGGCGTTTTTACGGAATGGACCCCTGTTACTTCCAGGATGACAATGTTAGGCTACTATGCAGTGGTATGCCGACAACAATGTTCACCGATTGGTCTGGCCTACACAGAGTCCTGATCTCAATCCCATAGAACAACTTTGGAGGCATTGGACTGGCGAGTGAGGTCGCGGGAGATGCGGCCAAATTCCATTGTCTAACTGAGTGAGATCTTGCAAGAGGAATGGCGACACATTCCAATGGACATCCTCCACAAACTAGTCGAGAGCATGCCTGACAGAGCGGCTGCTGTTATAGCAGCAAGAGGTGTCTCCACGAGGTTCTAACAGGGTTCGCACCACCAGACAACCATTTTGTACACGTGCCCAATTACTTTTTGGTAGATAGTGTATTTTAATTTTGTTTCAGTAATTTTGGATATTCTTAAGTATGTCAAAAAAGTCAGAAAAAAATCAGATTAGTTGCTTGATTGGGAGTAACAAACTGTACACAAACAATTGAAGGCCTCGGGTGTAAAACATAGTAAGTGACATTTTGGTTATTTCTGAGTTCATTAAGAAGAATGGTTACTAGAAGCTATACTCTAGATAAATTGTTTTCGTGTTGTGTTTACCAATTTCGCAAGGTTTCACTGAGTCCATGGCAAATTCACACGAAAATTGAAGGATGGCTTTTTGTACTTTCTAACTCAAAATGTCACTTACCATTTTATACCCGAGCCCTTAAATTATCGCAGGTCGCCCTGAAGTACGGCATCGGGTGAGTGTCCGATCTGCTCCTCCCTAGGGCAGGCTCTGAAGATGTTCCTGGGTAAACAAGAAATAATCGATCAGACAATTCGATTATCGAAGGCGATTTGACCAAATGTACAATGCAAACAAGTGGGATCAGCATTGTCTTTGAGCTTATATTGTTACGAAAGAATGCATACAAAATGTATAATTTGACAATTTTAAGCAATATATAAGTTGGGAAGTTCCCGGGTCCTTTCGATAAAGATTTAATGAACAATACGTAATCTTTCCCAAGGCAATGTTCATCTACTCTATCTCTCCACAGATGTCTCTCTCTCTCTATTCATATATACGATAAAACCTTTCTCTTAGAAGAAAGTTTATTTGCTAATAAATTAACAGTTTTTTATTAGAAAAGAATCGTATTAAATTCTTAAAGGTAAAACTAATATCAAATACACCAACAAAAAACAAAAACAAATATATTCTATATAACAGTTATAACGTTCATATTTTATTAGTCATTAATAAAACCACAAATCAAATTTTACATAAGAAGTAGGTTCTAACAGTACACCTGATTGGTTTGATATAATCAAAGCAGCATTTTCAGAATTACTACCAAGTTAGTGAATTAAAATATATTTTCTAGTTCACAAGATGAATCAAGACTGTTCGATTACTGACATTGTGCAAGAAAAATGTTAAATACATCTCCAGAATGAGTGGAAAGAAAGTAAGTTTTGATTTTCAGATAAATGGGTATAGATTTCCAGCATAAAGGATAAAGTATGACGTCGTTCTGAAAGTGGCGAAAATTGTGTCATGTTTACCTGGTAAGTTCATTGTTTTATCAACCATGAATTATATATGGACATGTGAAGATAATAAAGCTTTTCTCAAGAAGATTAGTCATTCTGATAAATGCCTCTGGCACTCCTCAACTTCAGGCCTATCAAAGATTGATCAGGAAGGAGCAAAAACACTATGTAAGTGATATTGAGCTTAAAATTATAATTAATACCTTTTGATAGCGGGTGTTATATAAAAAAATAAGGAGCACCCCTGTGCTTTGCACCACGCCCTGAAGGCGTACTGGGGGTGTGGACTTAGGGCCTATACCGCCTCCCCCCAGAGTTTCTTCCAGGTACCCATTTATACTGCATACTGGGTGAAACTTGAACAGGTGAAAAAATCTCGGTTATCATATATTTTTTATTGTTCTTATCACTTTTATTCTTTCATACTTTACAGTAATAATAATAAATAATAATACTTTTATAATTAGGCCTTACCAATTTTCGAAGCGATAAACTGATTTCTTTAGGATTTCCCGTTTTTGGGTCAAAATATTATGCTCTCCCGAAGATATGGTTACTGGTGTTAGTGTATAAGCATGGTGTTGGGCCGGTGGAGGCACATACTGGTTCGGACCCCACTTTAAACTGTAGGTCCAGTCCCGATTAGCCTTACTGTGCATGAAGTGGACTTAAAACACCAATTCGAACAACCAAGCATGGTGTTGGGTGTATCAACAATGGCAATGTGTGTACTTTACAGACACCAATACATATTATGCATCTACCTTACATTTTCTTTTCACGGCGTTTTATTTTGTACCATTTCCCATGGACCACCCTGTATACTGATAATATTAATTTTGTTTCTTTCTAGCTTTTCTTATCCTTCTTGGTTCTTACCGCTTCCGCCAGTTCTTCAGAAGATGACAAAACCGCAGAGGAAGACAACAATCAGAAGAAACGGGGATTGTTGGATCTTGGTTACGGTGGCTACGGAGGAGGCGGAGGAGGTTTTGGATCCGGAGGTGACGTAGGAGGCTACGGAGGCGGGTTAGAGTCGGGAGGCTACGGTGGAGGCTACGGAGGCTCTGGCGAGTCCGAACACCACGGACACCACGAGCATCACGTCCACAAGATCATCAAGCACGTCCCGGTAGAAGTGCCGCACCATGTCCCGTACGAAGTCATCAAGCACTATCCCGTCCCAGTTCCGCACCATGTCCCAGTTCAAGTCATCAAGCACTATCCCGTCCCTGTCCCGAAACCGTACAAGGTGATCGTTGAGAAGAAGGTCCCGGTGGAGATCGAGAAGAAGGTCCCGTACCCTGTTCCACATCCGGTCCCCGTTGAGATCCCCAAGCCGTACATAGTCCATGTCCCAAAGCCGGTCCATGTCTACGTGAAGAAGAGCTATCCAGTCCCCGTGTATGTTCACTCCAAGCATCACGAGGGAGGGTACGAAGAATAAGTGTTGCCTACTCGTAGGCTGCGGTCCGATTCTCTTTGCATATGAGTGGATATCGTCTATCGCACCCTGCTTTTTCTGTATTTATATATTTTTTGTAAGTCACTAGCTTGTTATATTCTGTAAAAAATAAAGATTTTTATCTTGTAGAAAAAACTTTGATTTCATATTCCCACTTCGTGAAAAATAGTTTAAAAAAACCATAGTTTACCAAAGAGTTGTGGGACTACCAGGTGCACCACCTTCTGTTCTTCGACTTTTCAACTGTTCCCAATGTTTATCTATTGTTTTTCTTCATAAAATCATAAAGGTAACGTAGATAGGAGGTACAATTCACATAGTAGGCCTATCAGCCCCTTCAAAATGTGTGTTCCAACATGACACTTTTGAAGGTGAGTGTACATTTGGTTGGTAATTATGCTGGTTTTTTTTGTAATTATTTAGTTAGTATGCGACACCTACATACATAACAGCTTTATTGAATGTTAAAATGTGTGACACGAATGCAATAATTGATTCTGGTTTTCTTATGATGGTAATTATTATAATTATTTTATAACTGTAAATAGAAAAGTGATTCAATATCTAAATTTTTTCTTGAACTTTACTGATAAAAAATATGTGGCCCTCTCCTCCCCTAAGATAAGTACGTTTCTTGTATGGCACGGGTAATCTCTGCTTAATAAATACCTTATCCTTAATCCCCAACATCACCCCTTGTATAATGTGGTATCGGGTTCGACCTCCAGTGAAGGCACATTGGACAGTGGTTCGGATCCCACATTAAACTATAGGTCAAGCCCCAATTAGCCTACCTGAGCAATAAGTGGACACAGATCAACAACCAACCTACCCTCCAACCAGCAATGTTGGTGCTTAACCATAGGCGCCGACTCCATGGGGCTTGGGGGGGCTGATGTGGGGGCAGAGCCCCCCAAATAATTTTGCTTAAGAGGATCTAATGTATTATTTTGCTTCTGTTGTAAAGTTTACTCTGAATTGTGCCACATGAACTTAACTTTAAATGCACATTTGAAATATTCTAGACCATCAACTTTGGGGGGGTGAGACCGCTAAACCATCAACTTTGGGGGACTATGACCGGAGACAGCAAAACACATGACTTATAACTATATACTAAGTATATAATTATTATTTAATCTTATACATATATTAATCAGAGACATAATTAATTTAGCCAACGACATGTTAGAGACTGTTTGGGAATCCCCTAAAAGAATGCAAATATTTAGGAATATTTTTGATGTGAATGAGAAGGCTGGCCATACTGGACTGCGTCCACTTTGCCCTCATCGGTGGACGTTGAGAGCATCCAGTATGCAACAGATCTTAAGGAACTATGAAAACCTTCTCAATTTTCTTGAGAATTTTTCTGAAGAGGATTCTACTGACGCAGCATCAAAATGTGCTGGACACCTGGAGACAAAAGCTTCACTTCAAGACATTCTTCTTTCTCTTCCTCTACTGCAATGTGATGGGTCCAATAGAAGAGGTAAACTGTAAGATTCAGTCTCCACGCATTGGTGCTACAGAAGTGTAATCAAAACTAAAATACTTGACTGGCATCTTTCAAGAAAAGCGAATGGTTTTGAAGAGTTCTGCCAGAAATGCACAGAGGGCAAACCCAGCCTCGTTGATGAGCCAGAATTACCCCGGCAACGTCACGTCCCTAAGAGGCTTGAAAATCCTGATGCTGCCAAAACTCACAAGTTCGACATTCCAAAATAGCATTATAAATCAATAAACTGTACACTGACGTCTATGGCACAGAAAAATCATGTGTTAAACAAGGACATGAATCTACAGGACTACAAAAAGTAACAGCCGTAGAGAAAGAATGCATCTCAGCTGTGAACAGTTGCACAACAAACTTTCATCAAACGCGAGAATTCTTTCGCCAAGATTTGGATGCCGATATGCTCTCCTTACACATGTCCATGCTTGGTGATATCGCCAAACAGAAGAAAGTGGTACTAACTACCATGCGTGACATAAGCAAGTTTCTTTTGGAAGACAGCACCCTCCAGGAGCTTCTTCCTGAAGTTGCCAAATTCCTGATGCTCCTCCGCACTGTGCAAGTGACGACAGCCACAGCCGAAAGGTCATTCAGTGCTATTAGCCGACTAAAGACCTATTTGAGATCTACAATGAGGCAGAAGAGACTAAGCAGCTTAGCGGTACTCCACATACATCAAACTGTGCTTCATAATTTGGACCTGAGACCGCTCGTTAATGAGTTCATAAAGAAATAACCCAGTGCGTAGAGCAACTTTTGCTTTATTTTTAAATCATGTTCATATGTTTTTGTTGTGTATGTCACTTTATATCTTAGTGTACATGCTATTTTTTTTTATTATTGCAAAATTCAATTTAAAAAAGTAAAATATAGTAGCAAGAACAAAAAAGTAAATCTATTTTCCTGCGATTTGTGTTAGCATTTATGTAAATAATTAAATAAAACTGTTAAATATTGTAAATATTCGTTATTTTATGGGTACGTCAACACTAAGGTTATTTTCAACCCGTCACATGTCTGTTGCGGACATTAAAACACACCCATGCCCTCGCCGGGACTCGAACCCTAGACCTCTTGATCAAAACTAGTTGAGTAGATCACCCAACACGCTCGGCTACCGAGGCCGGCATAAAACTGTTAGGTTGGCCTCGTAATGTAAATACATAGTTTTCAATAAAAATGTTAATTATCTAAAAAAGCAAAAGAACAGACACAAAAGACATAAAGAGACTTGGAAACATTTTCTAAACGTTTTTCATGTTACATTTAATTTGCATGAGGAATATAATAGCTGCTTAAAAACTCTTATACAAAGACGTTATTTTCATTTTTAAAAAAGGGAGGGAGTGAGTCATTCAATCATTTATTTCAGTGATCAGAGCCCCCCCAATAATTTTGACAAGTCGGCGCCCCTGTGCTTAACCTTAGTTGGTCTCAGATAGGATAGTCTGGCCTGCGCAGTGGTAACGTCGTCGCCTTGTAATCAAGGGGTCCCGGGTTCGATTCCCGGTCTAGGACATGGCAGAGTGGTTCGAATTCCACTTTAAACTGTAGCTCAATCATCAGCTCAATCAATCAGGACTGGACCTACAGTTTAATCTGGCACCCGAACCAACGCAGTGGGCTTCCACAAAGAATGAAATCTTGGATTGCTTGATTACAAAGCCACTACGCTGTACCTCTCTGGCGGTTATGGGGGTGAATTATTAAGTGGTGTAACAAATATGGAATAATAATTTAATAAACTTCAATTTCGCACTCACAGTTCAAGTATGGTATCTCAGCTTCGTACGGTTACAGTAGGTGCTGCGTCAGCAACGCTAGTGCCACCTACGCTTCTGAGTTAGAGTTTCCCTTGTGAGGTTCCATGATAAATATCATCTAATCATTATTCATCGTCGCGATTAGTCAAAAAGTGGTAGAAAAGCGACGTCAAACAAAAAATATTAAATTCAAACGCCAGAAGCAGACTTCATTATTAATATTTTATAGATCAAGAGTTAATAAAATTAAGCCCATAAAAAGATATAACGTATAATATTCAGGAAGATTATTCTCAAGTGCTTAAACATCCCAATATGTGAAACTCAGACTAAACATAAGGGACCCACAAATTTATGCTTCGTAACAACCCTTTGTACGAATAATGCCATAATTTAGGAAGCACTAATTGTCTACATATTTGTGTCTAAGTTAGTGGCTATCTCTCATATATCCACAAGGTCATGATACAACGGATAAAACAGAGATTTATTATAGATGCGTGGACGAAATAAGAAGAAATTGTATACGTAATTCCACAATTACATTCGACTTTTATCATTGTGTTTCTGTTTGAAATACACACGACCTTAAAACATTTAAAGTATTTTCTCTTACACCAAAATATAATAAGTATTTAGTACAACTGTTTACAATAACTATTAACTAATCCCTGATATATAATTTTACTCCTAATAGAGTACTTGTAGAAAAATACTTTAGACGTTTATATAACATAGTTTAAACATTTCTGCCCTCTAGTGTCAAAAATAAAAATTACAGACCCGAAATTATGCAACATGTTCTCATACAATAATTACATTATTGCAAGTCTTATGACACATTTGTTCCTTTTCTATTCTTTCGAATGTTGAAAAGTTTGAAATAAGATAAAAAGTTTTTTCTCGTATGAAGAAAATCAATATTCACGATTGTAATATTTACAAGATTATCACTTTGCACAAGGAAGGGGAATTTTACAGACTTTCTCGTAATGATGATGCGGCTCGAGGCCGCGAAAATTTATTTTTTTCCTGTGTCTTTTTGTTTATACGTCTTGAGTTTTCTTTGCTAATTGTTACGGTTTATATTTGTACGTAAAACGACAATGGGTTCTCAGTTTTAAGAATGTTACTACTACTCAGTTCTTAGAAATTTTGTTGTATTCAAAGTGATTCATTGAGTAACATTTCAAAAATAAATTTGCGGGAATTTCCGACACTCATCTCTAATTATAGCGGAAGCAATGCTTCCGTAATACGATTAAGTATTGGCATAGTTTTCCCCATAGATTTTAAGTTTCTCTAGGAGCATACGTTTAGCTTAAGTCTGTATCAAACATTTACTTAGGGCAGCAGTTGGCAATACAGGTGATTTATTTAATGTATTTATTGTGCAACCATACATTTTTCAGATACATTATATTATTGGAGATGGTGATACTTGATGACTTTCTTAAAGTAGCATAAAATATTCCGATGAACACAGTGAATTTCTTCCAGTTACATTCATTATTGTATATTTTACTTCACACGGAGAGAATGATTAATCTAGAGATTATGGCATTGCATTAGTGAGTGCCATCTAGGAGCTTTGTGGAAATTCAATAAAGACTTAAAGGGGTTCTAAAGCCATGTTAAAGAATAGGCCCAAATTCCCAGACACAACCGTAGCATTGATATAGATTCGGTATGAAATAAATTTTCATATATGAAAGATTGTTTTATTCACTACAACCTGGAATCCTTAAAATTTTGTTACGATTAAAGGTATTTAAGTAAATGACAGGAAATATAAGGTATCCGTCATGTTCAAAGTTCTGCGTACAGATGGCGTTGAAGTAGTAGTTCTTTCCAAGACCGGTGCATTCATGTTTTTTATGACTAGTAACCAAGATTTTGTTGTGAAACAACGAATCCAGTGTGTAGCCGAAAGTACCTGAATACTATGTGAAAAGGTGAAAACATTTCGTATCTTCAGAAAGTTGTGGTTATGGTTTTTGAAGTGCCGTATCGTCGTGGTGCTAATTTTAGCATACACTGTTGCCAAAATTTCACTCCGTGTTTTCTATGGATACATAAATATAACTCCTAAATTAAGTTATTGCTAGGGAGATGCCATAGAGTTGCTGCAATCAGATGCAAACAGGAACTTCAAGGAAATTAACTCGCTGTTTAGGAGGAAAAATGTAACGTTATACCATGTATATTGCACAATATACGGGTTTGATATATATGGAGCAGCGACCTTTATATCGACCTTTGCTCGATTCTCAGGTAGATATTTTTTATACAATGTTCCTACATAAAGGTGCTTCTAGGGTTCATCCAGATTCTCACAAAATGGATGCATGGAGGCAATCCTGGGGGCTGAATGCGTTCGGAGCGCGGTGTTTATCACTACATGGGTAGTTGCAATGTTCAGGGGTAGACAACATCCAGGATTGACAATTCAATGGTTTTACCCAGTACACCACAAGTCGATGCAATAAATACAAAGTATAAAGTCCTCAAGGATAGTGAAAGATGCACGAAGCATAGGCAGACATGAACTGAAAGATTAGTGGACAAGGAAGACATGAACAAGAAAAGCTTCTCCATTCATTAACACTAATTTAATTTTATGATTTCCTCATTACAAAGAAACGTTTCTCCACATTAAACCTGGAATTATTTATTACAATGCCTCTAAAATCATCATTCTAGATTAGAGGACGGAAACCGTAGGAGAACATTGGCAGTTAATACGATATCAAAGTGTTTACGAGCATCAATGGTGGGACATTAGAGCAGAGAAATGCAATTACGCACACGAAATTGCAGAAATATGCATAATGCTAATCCAAGCAAGAAGCTCAAGAGTATATAATGTGGGAAATTCTCTTCCTTGGCATCATTTTTGATCCAGCAAAATATCCACATGCAGTCAGAGATGAGGCGTCCGGTATGTATTATTAAGAAACAAGTTGCAGTTAAAATTATATTGTGCTTTTCTTGAGTACTACAGGGTGGCTCAATAAGTCACTTAACACCCCCAGTACAAGGCCACTGCAGCCCGCAACATTGAAATGGTGATGACAAATCGTTATCAGGCCAAGGGGGAACCACATTGACGCCACCCACACGGTCGGCGGCCATCTTGATGTCCGCCATCTTGAATTCAACTTCAGAATTTTAAATGGGAAGGGGGTCGTGCGACATATCAAAGTGGGCTAGAATGTCACGAGAAATGAAATGGTGAAGGTTTTTTCGACGTATCTTTAACCAGTAAAAAGTTATGACTGAATTCTTGTACCAATTTGCTGTTTCTCGAGGTGTTAGAAAAATGCCTTAAAATTTGTTTAGCGCTTCGGTAATGCATCGAGATCAAAGTGACGTCTATGGAGAGACGTTCGCATGCCATTGCACATTATTTTAATCGGATACATCCATGAAGAGTTGTGCATTATGAATGGTTGTCGCGAACAATTTACAGTGTGACGCTTCCATTGAATTAAAAGTCCTTCACAGTGACAAAGTTAATGTTTATGTTCATAAGGAAGTTCATAAACAGAATATTCTATGCTTTTTATCTGATAACTAATTTTGGACAAAAACTGGTTCATAACGTTCCCATAAGTGTTCTGGTGTTCTTTCCTATTGAAAAAACCTCTGTAAAAAGTACCTTCTTCCATAAGCAAGGATGAAAAAACTGTTTATTTAACAAATCCAAGTAGCCCTAAGCATTTAAGGTTCCGTTGATGGAAAATTGACTAACCAATCATGTTCCACACAGCACGCCACACCATTAACTTACCAACACTAACCATTCAGCTTTGATCTGTCAAAAATGGGTTATCAGATAAAAAACATCGAATATTCTGTTTATGAACTTCCTTATGAACATAAACATTAACCTTGTCACTGTGAAGGACTTTTAATTCAATGGAAGCGTTACACTGTAAATTGTTCGCGACAACCATTCATAATACACAGCTCTTCATGGATTTATCCGATTAAAATAATGTGCAATGGCATGCGAACGTCTCTCCATAGACGTCACTTTGATCTCGATGCATTACCGAAGCGCTAAACAAATTTTAAGGCATTTTTCTAACACCTCGAAAAGGAGCAAATTGGTACAAGAATTCAGTCATAACTTTTTACTGGTTAAAGATACGTCGAAAAAACCTTCACCATTTCATTTCTCGTGAAATTCTAGCCCATTTTGATACGTCGCACGACCCCCTTCCCATTTAAAATTCTGAAGTTGAATTCAAGATGGCGGACATCAAGATGGCCGCTGACCATGTGGGTGGCGTCAATGTGGTTCCCCCTTGGCCTGATAACGATTGGTCATCGTCAATTTCAAATTCCATGCCGCAGTGGTCTTGTACTGAGGGTGTTAAGTGACTTATTGAGCCACCCTGTATACTCTTTCACATATTAAGCATGAGCAGCAGAAAATACATTGAATTCAGGAGACATAGTCTAAATACCGTATATTGAAAGCAAACTTTTCAATCCATGTACCGTCATAACAACCAGAGTGATGTCACTTCAATCTATCAAATTGACAGGAAAGAGGAAATAATGTATTTTTTGTAGAACCCGGAAGTTCAAGAATTTCAACACAAAAAATAGGCACAATAATCCGAAGGAAAAAGTGAAAAATTTCAAGTCACGTACATCTATAATTTCAATTAAAAAATCTACATGGGAATAACATTTTTACTTTCTTCCGTTGCCTATACCGCGTTTGGTAGAACCTGTCCCGCTTCCCGCGCTAGGGAGCGCTCAACAGTTTCCGTGCTGGGGAAAGTCAAAGCCAGGCAGCCAATTAAAATACGCAACGTCGCAACAGCGTCTACGTAAGCGCCTCTCTTCTGGCTTTCATTCGCTCCTCGCTGCCCAGCAGATGATTTTTTCCTCGTTTCTCATTGACACCGAAACTGTTGAGCGCTCCCTAGCGCGGGAAGCGGGACAGGTTCTACCAAACGCGGTATATATTGCAACCACTAGTTTCTTTCGACATCCATGGATAGCCATCTGTCAGAGAAAATGCTTTTTCATGACAGAAAGTGGAACATACATGAAACAGACTATTGCAATCTGATTCATATTGTCAAGAGGAGAATTTCCATCTTTGAGAATATCACAAATTGTTATTAATATTTCCTATTCCACATTTGCACTCATTATAAATTTGCACTTTTTTCCTCGAAGACTTTCACAGATGCTATAAGAGGTTCATAGGTAATAAAGAGTGTTATTGAAAGAAAAATAGTTTTATGAAAAAGCACTCTGAAATGTCATTGAAAAAGGCAAAAGGACATTAAAATTAAATATAGGGTACAAAATAGGCAAAGGAAAAAAAGCTTCTATTTGGTGCGGTCAATAAATAACCGGGTGAATGCCGTGAAAAAGCGAAATAAAGTGATAGAGCGATAAAACGTACGGAATATTTAGGCCAGGCTGGGGTACGCCACATGTGTTCGAGACGAATTCCAGACCGCGTCGCTAGGTGGCAGCACCCGCAGGGAAGAGAGGTTGTGTATGTGTAATTTGCCTCCAAGGCGCCAGTCAGTCAGTCAGCCAGGTGAGTCATGGCGTCAGTGTCAGGTGCCACTTTGGAGGCTCAGCGAACCGTGATACAGTTTTTGACAGTTTCCTGGAGCGCATTGTGGCACTGGAGAAGATCTTGCTCTCTCCTTGTTGTCGCGTGTACTTTCTGGTGTATACCGGCTGAGCAAGACCATACCAAATAGTATATTATCAACAACATAGAAAATGTATATCGAAAAAGATTTTATTAATATATGCATCAGGGGGAAAAGGCTTTTTGCCAAACTTCCGCGCTCTAATTGTTAGGAATATGTCTGCCTCTGTAGAAGAGTCAGCAAATTGTCAATAGGTGGCTCCACCTTACTGCTATGGATTAGAAATGAAGATCCCTATCTATCACCAAACAGAGCTCTTCAGAGGAGTTTATTTAAACAAAACTAAAAACAGCATTTTTGGAGTTATGTTTCTCTGGTTCATCCTCGACGAAAGTATGACTATTCATTTCGTTAATTGATTGCTCAATAATCATAAGATATTCATACCTTTTCCATATATTGTAGACAGAGAAAGCAGATCTTCAAAATAATGCCGCCACGACTTCCCATACTCCAATGCCTTGCTTGGTGAGGGTGTTGAGATGACTCTAGAGTGGTGGTTGTGCTCACACCTCTCATACAAACCTTCTCTCCCTTGGACAATACAATCACCACCCCTCCAGGCACCTCAACTTCCTCTCAGCCAACTATTCGGACTCGCTGATCAAGCAGGGAATTGACTGATTCAAAGTTGAGGCACCATTCTTTCGAAGATCATTTTCTCACTGTTATGCACTGTACAATCTGTATTGCACCATATTTAAAAATTCATTGAAGTAAATTTTACTCTCTTTTTTATTGCAGTTTCTCTATTCACTGCTGTTGCTTCTCGCGTCTGTGGCTAATGCCCAACTTGGTGGCGCTGGAGGATTAGGAGGATATGGAATAGGAGGAGGTGCTGGTGGATTAGGAGGAGGAGCAGGTGGATTAGGAGGATATGGAATAGGAGGAGGTGCTGGTGGATTAGGAGGAGGAGCAGGTGGATTAGGAGGATATGGAATAGGAGGAGGATCAGGTGGATTAGGAGGAGGAGCAGGTGGATTAGGAGGATATGGAAGAGGAGGAGGATCAGGTGGATTTGGAGGAGGTTCAGGTGGATTAGGAGGAGGATCAGGTGGATTGGGAGGAGGATCAGGTGGATTGGGAGGAGGAGTTGGTGGATTGGGAGGCTATGGAGGAATCGGTGGTGACGGAATTGGAGGCGGATATGGAGGTGGATATGGAGGCGGATATGGAAGCGGGGGTATTGGAGGTCTTGGATCAGGATACGCAGGCATCGGAGGTCTCGGAGGAGGACTTGGTCAAGGCCTCAAACACGAACATCACGTGGACCAGATCGTGAAGCACGTTCCCGTCGAAGTCCCGCACCACGATCCTTACCCAGTCGTCAAGCACTACCCGGTTCCAGTGCCCCACCACGTCCCGGTTCCCGTCGTGAAGCACTACGAAGTCCCGGTTCCCAAACCTTACAAGGTGGTCGTGGAGAAGAAGGTCCCCTACGAAGTCATCAACAAGGTTCCGTACGCAGTTCCGCACCCAGTCCCCTACGACATTCCCAAGCCTTACGAGGTTCCAGTCCCTAAGCCGTACCATGTTCCAGTTCATAAGCCGGTGCCAGTTCCTGTCCATGTCCATCATCATTCCAAAGGCCACTTTTGACACTGAACGCCTACTCAACGAAGGAAATTGGAAGCGGACTGATTCTCTTGCTTTCTGCGTGGATATCTGTGATTGAACTGCTGTATCATTTCCATGATTGCAGCTAGGATATTTTGTTATTTTGAATAATAAAATGTTTTAAACTTGATTTCCATTGTTGTTTTTTCCATTTTCACCATCACGTGGACTGACATTTCTGGTAGCATTGAACTGATGAGAAATGTATAAAATGTGTAAAACTTATACTTCTTCCCAAAGTTCAAGGTCTCAAAGCTATTGAAAATTATATGCCCATTGCCATAATTGACTCCTTTGGGAAAATATTTGAAAATATAATACATAAGTATATCAGATTTCAAGCCAAATTTTTAATATATGAACATCAACATTTTTTTATAAAGAACAGGTCCACAACAACCAATTTAAGTGTGATCACAGCATAACTAAATCTTTATTGAACAGCTGTCAGGTTGATGTCTTATATTTGGATATAGGAGAGGCCATTGACTCTGTACATCATGAGATATTATTATGAGATATTATTATATAAACTTAATAAACTTGGATTTTCAGATAGTTGTTGCAAATGGTCTCGAAACTACCTTATGGACAGAACATTTAAAGTTAAAATTAACAATTCTTATTGAGAAATAGTCAATATGAAGAGTGGTATACCGCAAGGGTCATTAAAATCACTATTGTTCTTGCTCTTCATAAATGATTTGGAACATTTTGTCTCAAGTTACAATCTCCTTTTGTATGCAATGTTAGCAATGTATCAGTACAGAATGTAGACAACATCAAAGACCTACTAAGCTTACATTTATACCACACGTAAATATGATTGTTAAAAGAAAAAAAAACAAATCTATTATGGGAAACCTGATACGAAGCTGGAAAGTAAGCTGAAATTTGGTACTTTTCATATTCAAGTATGGTTAGGCCGTCCTTAGAATATGCTCGTCAAATATGGGATTCATTAAATCTCAAAAGTAATACATTGTTAATTCAAAATGTTCAACGCACGTTTTGTAGATTTATATATAATAATTTAAAAATGTATCATGTATATTATGAATACAGTAACCTAAGTAAAAAACTGAAATTATGTAACCTTGAATGTAGAAGAAATACATTCTGTCACTCATGAGTTTATAGAAAATATCTTAGCAGGTGTAATAGATTGTAAAACAAATGTGAAAAAAATATGTGTGAAAGTGCTATATTATAATATCAGAAGACATCATAATGTAATTGCAAGTACAGCTTTGAAATCTAACCCTTGAATGAACACTAGTGAGGATAAATGTCCCAATGTATAGAAATGAAATTCGACAATAATGTAGGCTAATTTAAGAACGATTATCTCTTAACTTTTTATCTTTTTTAATATCTGACTTATGTAGTATTGAATGTATATTATTAAAACCATTTTTATGTAGCTATCTTTACTCTGTAAAATAGTTTTATGCATGTATGTTAAATACACGGTGTTGTATAAAGGTGTAAAACTATTCCCAACACTTAAATAAATAAATTTCAATTTCAATTCATTTAAATTTACAAATACATATATATTAAATATCACAAAATTATGTATTGAACATCAAAAATAAAAAAAACAACTATTTGTTTCGAATAAACAATACCTTATCAAGCAAAAAAAATTAAAAGGTTTATGGATTAAAACCTGATTCTTTTATTGTTTTTATCCATATCATTTCTGACATGGTACGTAGGTAGATATATCGTTCACTGTAATATACAAGTACTTGATAATGAATCATGGAAGATGATTAGTACCGTTAAAAAGATTGGAATCAGAACGAATGAACACTAAAATTGTATAAATTTATCAGAACGAACCAAATTTCGAAGAAGAAAAATGTAATTAGCGCAATTGGATTGGGATCTACTCTTCTTGAATAGGGAAAAGTCTATTGTCTTTATTCCTGTTCTTCTTCTGTCCATATGACATCATGTTTCTAAATGTATCTAAGTGATTACTCGTAATATTGAAATTTTAATTATTTTCGTTAGATTCTTGAAAATAATAAAATAATATCTAAATAATATTATTACGACCTGAAATAATTACGAAAGATGTTCAATAATATCCTAAAATGTGATATTTAAAGTTTTAAAGAAGGTTGTAGCCAGTGATGCGCCGTAGACTATAAGTTTACTTCTACATGCGTTGTCTACACGTAATCTACGCGTAGATTACATAGGGCTGTAGTTTACATAGACTACGTAGACAATCTAAAGTGCACTAAAATTACTTTTCAAGGCTTTCATGAAAGGAAAGTGACATTTTCAACTATATTGGTTCCTAACGAACTGAAAAGAACCCTATTTACAACAAAATTTCTCTTCTCTTCTATTACCAACTATGGAAGATGATAAATAGTATGCAAGAAACAACAACAGATGGCAGTCGTGAAGCAAGAGTGGTCTTTTTCCCATAAAACACTAGAATGTTTCCTATATTAGGTTTCTTCCTAGGTGAGAAATTGTTCGAATTTGGAAGAAAGAGTATGAAAAGTTCTCCTTACACATCAGCAACTGATACGCAGTTTAATTTTCTTTTAATTCCACTGCGCCCTTTGCTAAGTTATCACCTTTCGCCATGTTGTTTACATAGATTACGTAATCTACGTGCATAAAATAGTCTACGTGTAGAATGTAGACAATCGTGTTTACGAGTAGACGCACATCACTGGTTGTAGCCAATCAATGTAGTTGACGTGGAAAGGAGCTACTTGTATGTACTAATCTGGTAAAAGGAGCTTGATTTTAGATTTTATGTTCTGGTATTAAAATGGTTGATTCAAGTGAAAATTGTCACATCAAATTTGTTCAGTGAATAACTATATTTTTATTATATGCGTGATTAAACCGTGTACATGTCAAACTACTAAAATAAATATGAAATTTATTTTGGTAGTCGACTAATTTAACACCTGTGAGAGGACTCGTATTTAACTACTTGGCCTATGAAGATTTTTATAGTTCTTCCAAGAGCGAGAAAGGTGTTTAAATGGATCTAAGTAAGAGTAACGTCGCAAGGTAATTGATTTCAATGTTTCAGTATTCGAATAGATACGTTAATAGGTAGAATGCGATGTGCGAAATACAAAAGACATTTTTTCTAGTTCAACCTTTACGGTGGAAAATTTCAGAAGATAGACTCAATTAAATGTATTATGGTTATTGCTTTTCTTATTGAGTTGCTGTTTTAAGTTCACTTTATGCACAGTAAGGCTAATCGGGACTCGACCTACAGTTTAAAGTGGGATCCGAACCACTATATGCCTCAACCGGGTATTGAACCCGGGACCCCTTCATTACAAGGCAATGACGCTACCACTGCGCCATCTGGGAGATCCGTTAGTATATATTTGTTTTTGGTAGGCACATAAGTTCGTCTGTAAAAGTCAATCAATAATAATTATCTATAAATATCTACGCATCTAAAATACCATAATACCATAATTATTTAAAACATTATAAAAATATTCTTTTACAAATTCATCTTTATTATTAGAAATATTCATGTTACTACTGTTCTCCACCTAACAAAATTGGTTACGTAAAGATCAAACATGGAAACGTGTAAATAAATAAAGTTATAAAAAGGCAGACTCGAAAGCAACATATAGCGAGGCCCTGGGCCCTGGGCGAGACCTATCAGTTCTTTAAATTTGAAATCTCAATGTGAATCGATATCAAGTCTTCAGGAGTCTTCAGGGATGTGTCAGGAAAAAAAATAAAAAATAAAAAATAAAAAAAAAAAAACACTGACGAAATAGATAATTAATAATTTCATTCACCCTGAAAATGCATTTCTCTGTTTTCCGGAAGCTGAAATCTGAAGCTGTAGGAAGTAAGGAAGAACTGCTAATATTACTCATGGGTCGAAAACAACGCAAGCCTTTAAATTTCTCACGCTTGCTTCGTGGGAGTTGGAGGTGCTTTATTGTTAAAATATTAAAATCGGAAGTGCAAGGACAAGAGAAAGAAAAAAAGACAAGACAAAGTGCTTTTATTCAAGAATATACGACAATATTTTTTTTTACTTTTTTTGGGTCAAGTTAGGCTTAGGACCCGTCAGCCTGTATGTTACAGCCCTAATTTGACGTATTCATTCAAATTGTAACGTTTAACTAGAATTTAAAACCAGATAAAAACAGATGTTTTAATTTATTGCCCACAAAAATTAGCCTTTTCCATATTTTTTCTCACTTCTATAAATTACATTTTCTTTCTTACTACGTCACTGAATGCACATAAAATGGTACCGGTATACAAATAGTAAAATTGGACAAACACTTGTGTATATACACCGCACAATCATCGCACCCCGTTATTTCAGTCCAAAAATTGGTTTACAACCTTTCATCGATTCTGCGCGTCAGATAACAAAACTAATAAAAGCGGCACATAATCTTTGGATGCAGAATTCAAGTTTACAAGCCCATACTTAGCACACTGTATTAATTTTTGACAAGTGTAATATTTCGACTATAATGGACAAATCAATAACAATTCATGTGTTAAGTTTCTTTTCAGACCGGAAAAATGATCGCTAAATTTCACGAAGAAATTATGTGTGTCGGTTTCGACTATTCAACTTTAAGATATATTCACGAGATTTCTGTGAATCATAGACTTGCACCAAAGAGTTTTACCTAGTTATACATTATTTTTAAGTACCGGTAATACTGGCACAATTTTCTTGGTTTTTCTTAAAAAAAATAAGTCACAATAATGGTCGCACCCCAATTTTTACAACAAAATTTGGCATAAAATCTGAGACGATTATGCGGTGAAATATGGAATATAAAATTGTGGATTATAGCCAATGATTTGGATAGAGGTGGGAAGCCAACAGCTTGAAGGTAGTGTGATTTGAGGCAAAGAAATAAAGTTAAAAGTATTATTCATAAGACACTTGATCAGAGATTTTAGCTCTGAATGAAAAAGAGAGAAAGAACAAAAAATTAAATTTCCGAATATGTTCGCCGTCACTCTCCCAAATAGGATGCATGATAAATTTTCAGAATCATCTAGTAGAGAATAATCACACACAGAGTTGAGTTGGCGATTTAAGTCCACTTTATGCACAGTAAGGCTAATCGGGACTGGGCCTACAGTTTAAAGTGGGATCCGAAGCACTAAGGGCCTCCACTGGGAATCAAATTAGGGATCCCTTGATTACAAGGCGACAACGCTACCACTGCGCACTGAGAGAGAGAGATTGAGAAAGATAAGTAGGGAGAGAGAGAGAGAGGAGCAGAGGTATGGATACAGAAAGAGAGAAATAAGGGGCAAAGAGAGAATGAAGCATAAAAGAAAAGAAAGATATAAATGAACATAGTAACAAAGAAGAAAGAAAATAAAGAATATATGTAAATACACTATTCATAAATGAACAAAATATGAAGATAGACAAAAAGGAGTTCATGATCAAGGAAAAAAAGCCAACAGATAAACCTTCACCAACCTTGAACCCCCTTCAAAATTCTCTTAAGACGCCACTGTTTGTGAACTTAAAATTATCTTATAAGTATTAGAACCACGTGGAATAGACGAGAGGAGTTGGTGCATTAGAAGGGACTACCTAAGTCCATTCTACATGCTAATAGTTACCATAAATCGTTTCCATAACAGCCAAGTTAGCGGAGAACACTCTGGAAATAGCATTATAGATTAAATAATTAACAAGACGGAAAACTCAAGAATCGTTAAAATGTATTATGTAGATCGTTCGAAATCTTGCTTCCAATCCTACCGATATATCTTAATTAATTCTAATTCAATCACTTCCTTGTTTCAAAAAATACATTTCATCTAAATAAACTGGAGGTTACTTATTGCAATAAACTCTCTCAATACATCCCTAAAGATTGTAAGAAATACTCATACACCCACGCTGACAATTAATACTATATTTATCACATCTTTACGAGCACCGATGGTTGAACATTAGAACAGAGAAATGCAATTTGAACACACGCAGAAAGCATATAAATTAACATAATGTTAATCGAAGCAAGAAGCTCAATAGTATAAAATGTGAGACATCGTCAAGCATTGCATCATTGTCAATCCAGCAAGATATCCACATGCAGTCAGAGATGAGAAGTCCGGTATGTAGTATTAATTCATGGTTGGATTTCATGAAACCTACAGTTTTTCTTCTGTAATAGTATTAGTTTATATATTATTACAGTAGCACATGATTTATTAATTAAATAATGCTGATAAAGGTTTATTTTACACGTATGCATAATATTTGACCTTTCATAATGTAAAACAACGAGTTCAGAAAATGTTTGAAAGTATATATATTACAAAACATATAATTTAGATTCGTATTGTAACATATCTTTCTAGTAAAAGCAATTTATTTCAATACAATACAATAATTGAAATTTTAGTTATGTACATAATGAAACTTTCATTCAACAAATAAAATAATACCTGTAAATGTAACTTAGAACAGGAAAATTATTATCACGTAGTGTTCCAAAAACGGAAACAAAAAATCCTCACTATTTAGAAAGTTTCTGTCACACATTAGACTCTCAAGTTCAAAACAACACTTTTACTTCAGTGTTTCACTAACTGAATATAAAATTAGTTTTTGTACCAAGAGAGCAAAATAATTAAATATTTTTGACTGAGAATGAATAAAGTATACATTGTACTACAGCTGTGATATATTTTAGTAAATTTCTGTCGTCGGAGCAACATAATTATTCAGCGAATTGTATTTATTATTGTTTATTATAGTATGTTAATCTTATATATGTATGTTTATGTACATGGATAACTTTTCTCTAGTTGAAAGTAATCAGTGAATACCTCACTTAGGATAATGTGTTTCTATTGCAGTTTCTCTGTTCACTACTGTTGCTCCTTGTGGCTGCAGCCAATGCCCAGCTTGGAGGATTAGGAGGATATGGAAGAGAAGGAGGTGGATTAGGAGGAGGATCTGGTGGATTAGGAGGAGGAGCTGGTGGATTAGGAGGATATGGAAGAGGAGGAGGTGGATTAGGAGGAGGTGCTGGTGGATTAGGAGGAGGAGCAGGTGGATTAGGAGGAGGATCTAGTGGATTGGGAGGATATGGAGCTGGTGGACTAGGAGGATATGGAAATGGAGGAATTGGCGGAATAGGAGGAGGAGTTGGTGGAATAGGAGGAGGTGGATTGGGAGGCTATGGAGGAATCGGTGGTGAGGGAATTGGAGGCGGATATGGAGGCGGATATGGAAGCGGGGGTATTGGAGGTCTTGGATCAGGATACGGAGGCATCGGAGGTCTCGGAGGAGGACTTGGTCAAGGCCTCAAACACGAACATCACGTGGACCAGATCGTGAAGCACGTTCCCGTCGAAGTCCCGCACCACGATCCTTACCCAGTCGTCAAGCACTACCCGGTTCCAGTGCCCCACCACGTCCCGGTTCCCGTCGTGAAGCACTACGAAGTCCCGGTTCCCAAACCTTACAAGGTGGTCGTGGAGAAGAAGGTCCCCTACGAAGTCATCAACAAGGTCCCGTACGCAGTTCCCCACCCAGTCCCCTACGACATCCCCAAGCCTTACGAGGTTCCAGTCCCTAAGCCGTACCATGTTCCAGTTCATAAGCCGGTGCCAGTTCCTGTCCATGTCCATCATCATTCCAAAGGCCACTTTTGACGCTGAACGCCTAGTCAATGAAGGAAATTGGAAGCGGACTGATTCTCTTGCTTTCTGCGTGGATATCTGTGATTGAACTGCTGAATCATTTCTATGATTATAGATCGATAGTTTTGTATTTTCGATAATAAAATACTTTGATATTAAGTTTGTTTTTGTGCTCTTTATGAACCTTTTAAGTTATATGCGAAATCTTTCCCACAATTCCCTTAGATTGTAATGTTTAATCATAGAATATATCCCTTTTACAGTTATAGTATAGCATGTTAAATAAAGATAGCTACTTCCTTGCAGTGGAGAGTTTTTTGTGGAGGTACATTTCAATGATTCAAACTTAAAAATGTAGGCCCAATGTCAAGTAGCCTCTTTCGGTTAGGTAATATGGAAACAAATAATCACACACACACACACACACACAAGTAAAGTGTGGGCAAGTGAGAACTTAATCCATTAGTTGTCATGACGTGCTAAATAATGTAAGTTATTTGCAAAAATAACAAAGGGATGAAAGTTACAATCCAACAAACAAAAATGTAATCCAGTAGTTTTAGCCAAAAAAAATATGATCGAGCTTTCCTAAAAAAACAGTGTAATGCTCAGAACTGATACAAAACTTACTATGGACTTCACTAAATAACATATTCCCTAAAATCTCATATCTGCGTCAATACAAAATGGCATTCAAAATAGCGCCCAATAAGCTGAAAGATAAATCTTCATAGAACTTAAGGATAACAAAGAAATTGATATTTGCAACTACGCACCTAATCAATTTCCACCATACTGAAATTGATGTAATTAATATTTGAAAATGGAATTGTTCAATATCACGGTATTGACTATCGACGAATAAAACCCAAATATTATTGTTGAATGAATTAAAATTGTTGGGAGCGTCAACACTTGTGGCTATTTGCATCCTTATTAGCCTCTTATCTAGTGTAGTGACTTTCAGCTTTACACTTTATTATACATATAAGGTAAGACAGTAAAGGTGCTGGGTTAATATATCATTCCTTGTCCGTGACTCAAACCTGATTTCTGACGATTCACATTATGAGGAAAGTCTTGAAACATGATGAATGATCAAAAGATAATCTCGGGCTATAGACCAGGTCCATAGCGCAAGATTCAAGTTACATCTATCGGTCCATTTTTGTTTTCACTATTTTTTTATTATTTTCAAATTACGACCACACGCATAAAATTGACAATATATTTTTCTTAGAATTCACATATTTTGCCTCAAATCAATGAATACAGGGGGCAACTTAAAGGAGCAAAGGCGGCCGAGCGTGGTGTTGATCACATCAGCTGCAAAAGGGCCGAGATTGAGAAAGTTTGAGCTCCTATCCCCACATCCCGCAAATGTTCCTTCATGACATGGTGCTACATGGGACGAGGAACTTTACCTTTACCTATATATATTGCTCCAAATATAGGTTAATGTATAAAAGACATTTCGAAAGTTTCTCAATGATAAATTTTAATAATTGCACCAACATTACTAAAACATTACAACATTTAACTACAATTTTCATTTACATTCAATAATAATGTTACGTAAGCTTTGTAACGTCCGAAATAACACAAAAGAGTATATTGGAAAATTTTCTGTACGTGGGTTGTAATGTGCAAATTGTATTAAAAAATAGCCGGGAGCTATGTTTTTAAATAATAATAATAACATAAAGATATCCTAATGTCCAGTAGAGTAATAATTTCACAATATGGCATTTCAAATGGTCAGTAATGAATAAATTTGTCAATTGTTGTCCTTTACAAGGACATACTGTTCCAACTGCTTGCTCTGATCGTGACGGGGCTTCAGAGGGCAACATAAAATTCATATTGCTTTTGTAAGTGTATTTATAATGGAAATTCACAATGCATGTTAGACATGAGACAATTTCGTGAGTGGCAAATCTTTACATGCACGATTTTTTCCCGTTTCTTTAAAAGGGACTTGTTTAGGTTTGAGGTTCTTATAAAAGTTGACTGTCACTAATTCCTCCAATCGTAAAGCGCGAATACATGCCACGGTACAGATGGACACTCTGCCTCCCTTAATCAACGTTATCGAAATATAAAGAAGCTCCTCTAGCATGCTAACCTAATGATGATCAGGAAACGAACTTTCCTATTGATGAACCTATTTATATGACACACAAGAGTTCTGTTAAGGCACTTAGTAAGAATCAAAAGAATGGAAAGTTCTCTTTAAGGATAAACTACATCGATTATGTTTTATGCACAGGGTGACCTAAAATGATTGTTTCAATAGTGCTTGTAATATGTATTAGTTCCCGATACCACCGCTAAGAGTGCTGCTGCTGCTTAGTTTGTATAATGCATGATAGAGACTCCGGACATAATACAATGGTCTCAATAATTTCTTGGCAGTACTCCAATAGATGTGCTGGTAGCAGGTAACATCCAGAATGTTGCATAATGTGTGGTGTGAAACCATTTGAACATTTTTAGTGTCACAAGAGGTGCAAATATTGAAGAAAGTGTAAACTACATGGATAACTATGTGTACACACTGTGGTGGTACTCTCTTCATTACAAGGTTGTGACCGAGTAATCATTTTTGGTACCGACCCCCGTGGCGGAGTGGTTAACACATCGTGCTACGACGACAGTGGACCCGCGTTCGAATCCCGGCCCGGGCATGGATGCTTATGACTGTCAGTCAACAATTTCATATATCATCACTCATTCCTATCTCCGCAATTTAGCCAAAAGCACAAAAGCGAAGTAAAATAAAGCAAATCAATAACAATAATTTTTGGACACTCGGTATATTTATATGCTGCAGTCAAAATGTTGTCGTATTGAAAACAACAAGAAATAACAATTCAGCAATGAAAGATATAGCACATCCCATAATAATATTTTATCCCCTTTATGATCAAAATAGAATCGGTTTTAATTTATTGCAAATATTTCTTTCCTTCATAAAAGTGTCTTCCCGTGCCGTAGTGGTAAGTTGTCGCCAAGTAATTAAGGGGTTACAGGTTCAAAACCCGGTGGAGTCACATGGTACAGTGGTTTGGATCTCACTTTAAGCTGTAGATCCAGTCCCTGTTAGCCTTTCTGTGCATAAAGTGTACTTAAAACAACAATTCAATGAATCACAGGGAGATTGAGATGTTGCTTCAGAGCACATCAATTTTAGTCTGGATAATGAAAGAGCTGCTCGAGGTAATTAACATAGAAATAGTTCTCCCAATAGAGATCAAATTCGTGTATTACAAGTAGGCTTACAAGCAGGGGCAGCCATTTTGGATCAACATCCTTCACCCTCTAACTCACAAGTCTTCACCCTCATGTTTCGAATTCATCCTCAACCTCACAGCTGGACATCACTCCCGTCTTCACATGTCCTCGCCTTCATGCTCACACCCCCTCATTCCTCACTGCCCGATTTCGCCCTGGAGGGTGAGAGTGAGGTCTGCCCTTGTGAGGGTTGCACTCCGGAGGGTGGCTACGTTCCCTTACAAGTCAAATAACTGAAACAGAAGGCCTTGTGAAGATACGTGTTCAATAAGGTTAGAAACAACAATGCCAGCCAGTCATCAGTGAAAGAACTCATAACAATTGATTCTATATAGTACACCCCTCCGTCCTGGGATTCAACGTCCAACTTGTTCAAAAGCAAAATCATTACAATGAAAGGCGTGAGTGGTAGAGAGCTGTATTTGCTCCTCTGAGGATACTTCGCCATGCCACTGCCTGCCCGTATTAACAATGTATGAATAATGCAGGAGAAAGTAAGAGCTGTGATGGAACTTCGGACAACTGTCCCCAGATGGCAGGCGCTTACAGCTTGCTTTCCGTTTCTGAAGTCCACACTTCATTTTGCATATTTTCAATAGTTTTCAACAGTGGCGACGGTAAAGTGGGGTCAGAAGGGGCCGATATCTCCCCCCTTCAGTGCAGCCTAGTTTTAGACACAAAATAATGTTACTATCAATATATAGGGTGTTTTTTTTAGAGTGATCGAACTTTGAATTGAAATAAAACACATAAAAAAATAAGTTTGAAGCCAATTGTGTTTTCATTTGAAAGATAACTTTCTGACATTTACTTTTTGAAAATAATTTCCAGAATATGTCCACCACGACTAGCTGTGATAAACCGGATTCGATCAGTCCAATTTTCAATCACTTTTTCAAGTAATTGGGGACGTATGTCGTTAATAACACGAGTTATGTTGGCTTCCAAAGCGTCAATTGTTGCTGGTTTATCAGCATAAACCAGAGACTTTACATATCCCAAAGAAAATAATCCAGTGGCGTTAGGTCCCATGGTCTTGTGAGGCCAATTCACTGACAGCACCAATATTTCCGAAGTGCTCTATACGTTTGGCGAACAGAACATTGATTTTGGAAATAGATTTCCACAATTTGTAAACGTTGTTGTGGCGTCAGGCCTTCCATGGTCATTTGCCAATGTTCACTGATATGAAATGACAAAACAACATGTCATCAAAACAAAACAAATGACAGCTATCCCTATCGAAAGTTCTATCACTCTTAAAAAAAACACCCTTTATAATGGCAACTTTAACAATTATAACATCATGTTCTATTCAGTTTTGAAGCTTTGTAAAAATTCGGCACACACACACAATTGGACGGCTCAGTGCAACAGGTGACTAAGCGCCAACGTGGCCCATTTTGAGTTATGCAGAGTGCAATGAGCAGCCAAGACCCTGTGTTCCAAACAGTGATAAGAAAGATTTTACCTTTCCGAAGACCAAGAAACACTAACAAACTTTGCGCTTCCCTTTCTCAGAACTTACTAACGGTGGCGTCGATTAGGGGAGGCGAGGGGCGACAGTTACCGCCCACCCCCACTGCTTTCTGCCCCACTTAGTCACCTGTGGCACTGATCTGTCCAATAAAACTCAATATATGTTATTGAGTAATCATATCTCACCTCCTGCCTCTCTGCCCCCTCCACTCTCTCTTCTATGCTCCCCCCGAAAATATTTTGACGTCGTTAATTGGTCACAAATTATACTTAGTCAAAAAAACTTTTTTGCCACTTATTTCTTGACGTCTATTTTCTGAGTCACTCAAATTTGACATTTTTTGGGGGGAGGGGGAATCCGCTCAAATTCAAAACCCCTAATTTCTGTACATCTGTTGGGAATTCCTTCAATAGTATTTAATGAATTTTCTCAAGGTTACTTTGTTTAGATATTTCTGATAATTTCGTGGCACATTTGGCATATACGAATAATAAGATATAAAACGCAGGCTTAATTCAGAAAATGCGTCACGTTTCTCTTCATAAAATTTTATATTCTTGTAAAATATCTAAGAAACTAAAAGTTGAAATACACAAAACAGTAACTTTGCCTGTAGTGTTATATGACTGCGAAATTTGGTCCCTTACATTGAAAGAGGAACATAAATTAAGAGTATTTGAAAATAAGATCCTTAGGAAAATATTTGGGCCTAGAAGGGATGAGGAGACAGGTGAGTGGAGAAGGTTACATAATTTAGAACTGTATAACAGGTATTCATGTCCAGATATTATTAGAATAATTAAATCAAGAAGACTTAGGTGGGCAGGCCATGTGGAAGAGGAAGGAGGAGTTTACAAGATTCTTGTCGGGAAACCTTATCGTAAAAGACCTGTAGGAAGACCAAGACGAAGATGGAGGGATAACGTTGAGATGGACCTGAATGAAATCGTAAGGATGGAAAATATTGGTTTGACCTTGCCCAGGATAGTGACGGACTGAAGGTTTGTGTTGCTGCAGCCATAAACCTTCGGGTTTAAGAAGGCTAGAGAGTTAATTAGTTAGTTTATTTGGCAAAACAAAGAACATCACAAGAAGATGTAAGTTAACAAATTATCAGACATAACTTACCCTAAAGCTTTCAACTGAAATTACTACGAGGGTAGACAAATAAATCATTAGTCAGCCCCCATTTTCCAAGAGTCAGACTTGACTAAGGGAAAAGGGGGCTAAAAAGCCAACTAAGATAAAACTACACATTTTGAAATGTGAGATTAGAAAATTGAATGTATTAATTAATACGCGATTATATTGATAGTAATTAATTCTTGTCTCAACATGGCCTTCCCAAAGAAGGTTCTGCTGGTAACAGCATAAATAACAATCCGATACTGCAGTAAAGGAAAGTCACCAAAACTGACATTGAGCTGCTAAACCGACACACCACTATTTCACAGCCGAGAAGTCCTGACACTGCGCTAACAGGCTATTATTTAGGCTTCAAGATAATGTGCTACCAGTGAAACGAGCGCTACTGGCGGTTTTCTTTTTGTAGGGAGAGATTATTGTTTTTGGGTGATTTCTGTCTGTGCATAACACTATATTATTCATACTGGAAAGATGAGTAAAGATTTACAGTTTAATCACGTCATTGTAGACAGAATAACGATTCCGAACATGTATTTGTTTCAGTTGTGAAGATGTGGTGTTTGTATATATTTTGAGGTTATTGTTATTGATGGCGTCGTTCCCTAAACCGTAATTGGGTTCCCTAAACCGTTGCCCGAGATGAAGATATTTTGGTGAAGGACTTTATGCTGAAGATACCAGTGGTGAAGAATGGATACTAATGTGCATCACCTGCAATAGTATGCTCTTGTTCAATGTGCAGGTGCAGAACATGACCTACACGTCTGTTTTCTGTAAATGCCATGCCATTGAGGGCTAAATAGTCCAAAGAAATTGCATTTGTTTCATGGTGATTAAAGAAATTGCTTTATTCTCTAATAGAAAATATTTTCATATATTTGTTTATGTAGCTTTGTAATGTAATTCCTTATTTAAACAGGTATGTCGGTTTAGGAACACATTTCCTCAGATGGCATAATGTACCTGAAGTGAAAAAACTATTTTGCGGAACAAAATGAGAGACAAACAAAGAGAGAGAGAGAGAGAGAGAAGGAGAGAGAAAGAGAAAGAAAGAGAGAGAGAGAAAAAAGAAGAGAGAGAGAGAGAAGAGAGACATACTCTTCTCTGGAAGAGAGAGAGAAAAGAGAGAGAGAGAGAGTTCTCTCTCCCTCTCTCTTTCTCTCTCTCTCTCTCTCTCTGTCTCTGTCTCTCTCTCTACAACATCTTCTCCTTTTCTCTTCTGAACCCTCCACCGATAAGAGAGAGAGAGAGAGAGGGATGGCGTCCGTTCTTCTCTCTCTCTTTCCTTCTTCTCTCTCTGTTGTAATAGAGATTGTTACACAGCTTATACTTGGGCATGGAATTGATGTACACATTGATGTATTCCACATCGGAAAATTCCTTCCCTATTTCGAGTTAAGAGTAAAAAACAAAATGGTATTTCGGTTTTAGTGACTTTCCTCTAAGTATATTCTAATATAGGGATATGGCCGATTGTACCATACCGTTTCAGATTTTAACAATCGGCTAGCAACAGTTCAATAATATATAATGACATGTTTATTATACTGACTTAATGATACACGAAACACACACTGTAATCGTATCTTATCGTTAAAAAGAAGGGAATAATGGATCTTAGCCCACACTTCCTAACTCTACTTCACCCATAATTTTCTGAGTATATAACTTTTAGTGTATTTTCGTTTCGTCATACAGTATCTAAACATGAAGAGTATGCTTTCTCGTTTATCTCGTGTTTCTTTAACGCTATATAGCCGTGGCAGAGTACTTAGCACAGCGTGCTACGATGCCAAGGTTCGCGGGTTCGAAGCCAGACCTGCGAATGGGTAATCTTTGCCAATGTTGTTTCATCAATGTCATCATAGCATCACACATCTGGCATATAAGCAACGATAAATAACAAAATCTTAAAGTTTTGAATTTGAAATAACTTAACTGCAGTCAACATTAGATGTTATAGATGTTAAGAATTTGAAATTAATTAGACATGAATAGGTTCTAAATGATGTGTACTTTCGGAAACTTATGTTTTCTGCTGGTATGTTTTCCGTTGCTGATGGTCTAGGAATTGAGCACTGAGAGAGATTTCACACTGCGACAGGCAGGTCCGGGTTAAGACGAAATTGGGCGTGATGCTGAAACAAGGAAATACCGTCGATTTTTTCTGTACAACTAACTTTCAAGGTGAAAAATTTAACTACGTCACACTTACCGATCAATAATAAAGTGGCAACAATCGACAAGATATTGCAAATAACGCAGCTACATTACTAAGTAAACTGAATAACGTAAAGTTGATAGCATTAACTTGAAATCTTCGGTGAACAATAAACAGAATGACGTTATGGTTACGTCACAGCGCAAAGAATAATAGTAACTGTATCATAAGTAACGCTGTGTCTAGGCGTCCGAAATTGGGGCTCCAAATTTCATTCTAATATTTATTTTCAGGTTAATATAGCAAAAGAAAACTGTTCAGCTTTCGGAAAATTCTCGTCTGTTTTCATCTGGGCCTATTTCAGGAATGGGCCCAATGCTGCAGCATCAATAGCACCCACCTTAATCCAGGCCTGCACTTAGGAACGAATCAATTAACAGCAATGGGAAACCCTCACGTGACACGCGGTAAATATCCCTTACAAGCCTCAAATGTTACTCCTTAGCTAACTTTGGGGGTGGGGTGGGGGCGTATGGTATTTGAATCAATGGTTCTAATTTGGAACTCAAAGTATTCGGTGCTCATTCTAGTGTTGATTCACTTTTTTATATAACGTAATGCGTGAGTTACATGTATTAAATGCACTACGGAATATAACAGTTAAACAAGTCTTCCAAGTGTATTTTTTTTTTAATAATGGAATAGAATCTTAATTTGTTGTGAATATGAAGTATCCCGGGTTCGAATAATGCTCATTTTGCATTCATTATTTAATGTTCATTTACACTGCATCCTTACGGGAAACGTAAGATTTAATGTGCAATATGCATGTGCTCTGTTTATGAGTTCCTTGAATTTTCCACAACAGCAAATTTATTCATATGTGTAGAATACTAATATTTCGGCTCTCGAATCCACGTGCAATATATGATAAATATATTCACGATTTCTGTTCATAAACCAAATGCAGAGATTAACATTCAGATGTCGCTATCTCGTCCAGTAAGCAGGAAACGGTGGAAGATCGTGGACAATTAAATATGTCCATCATCATAAACTTACAGTTAGTATTGTAACGTGCGGTGAAAAGGGGAAACGTTATTGGATGTGTGTCTTTGCGTGGGTGTGAACATAAAGGTAAGCGAAGCAAGAAATCCACAGGTATATAATCCCTTGAATCTTCTGAATAGTTACCTTTCGCTTGGCGTCAGCAGATCCACAAGCAGTAAGAGATGAGTACCCTGGTATGTGTGCCCTGGTATTACTCTTAAAGGAAACATTTCTCAGTTACTTTAAGTTCTACTTGGATATAATTTACCTTTTGGCAAGAAATACATATAATTTTTGCTTAGAATATAGTGTAAATTCACTGCATATTTTTCACATAGACATTTCTGTTAGATGGGTTTATTTCCAAAATCACTTCTGTTAGCACTGCAGCAATAATAATAATAAATATTTGAATATACATTACAAAATGAAACATATAATATGAATAAATATAGGCGCCACCACTTGTAAAATTTACTTCTCTATTAAAACTATGTACTAACAGATTTACTTCAAAGATGAAGCAAGGGTATCTCTTTTCTATAGTTCCAAATAGCAACGTTCTACAATGAAGTAGAATATTATTATTTATATCGTTTATTAAGTGTTATTACGACTATCTAATCTATCATGAATCACATAAAGCAATTCCAACCTTTGAGCTACTCATGTTACATATTAAACATTAATTATTACAAGTTGTAATAATAAAATATTAAAAATGTACTTAGCCAAATTCTAAATTTTACCTTTGAGTAGAAATTTTCAATAATAGCTATTAAATCATTATTCTACATTAATTCTCATGTTTTAATTCGTTGCCCCCTCCCCCTTTTTCCCAAATTATCGGTTGTGGCTCTTTCTTCTATCAGTATAATATTGAGGAATAGAATTTATACAATACAGTTATTATTACTATGCATGTATAATCAGATGACTAGAATTGTGATTTTAAATAATTTTCATATGGTACAATTTATTGTAATCTTTTCAAGTATGAAGGCTTACTTGTAATTTTTCTTATTGTAATATTTTCATAAATATGGGTTATTTTATAAAAATGCTGAAAATTATTTTTAAATTTAGACGATGGCATCAGTTTGGAGTTTTGAGCTTTGTTTATCAAAGCCTACTTTATGCACATAAAGGTTAATCGGGATTGGGCCTACAGTTTAAAAGTGAGATCGCAACAACTATATGTCTGCACCGAGTACCGTCCCCAGGGTCCGTTGATCACCAGTGCGCCATACGGCTAAAACTCTTTCACTGAGAACATGCAGAACATTCTACAAGTTATGAATTGTTTAGAATGAAAATAGCAGTAGACGTAATTGAATTACTTTTCGAGGGAAGCTAAAACGTGGTTACTTTTAAAAAGTAACTTTTCAAAGAAAAAAATCTATTTTTCTGACCGGCTGTGGCTTGGTTGGTTACTAAGAGTTACTCTTTTATCACTTAGTGGTAGTACACAGCTATTCTGTTCATTTTGAACCGGCACCGCGGTGGAGTGGTTAGCACAGTTCACCACAACGCCAGGGATCCAGGGTTCGAATCCCGACTTGGGCCTGGCTGTTCTTTGTGAGCGTCCCTTCATCAGTATCATCATTCATCCTCATCGTCGCGATGAAAATAACGTAACGTAAATTAACCTAGTTTAATCAATGTTTTTCTCTTTGTAGATTCTTTCGGCATTGTTCTTGCTCGCCGCCACCGCCACAGCGATTGAAGATGGATCAGAAAGAAATCTGAAAAAAAGAGGCGTAGGAGGGTTTGGCTATGGAGGTTATGGAGGGGCTGGTGGTTTTGGAGGATCTGGAGGCTTTGGAGGATCTGGAGGCTTTGGAGGTTATGGAGGATCTGGAGGCTTTGGAGGTTATGGAGGATCAGGAGGTTTTGGAGGCTTTGGAGGGTACGGCCACAAAGGACACCACGATGAACACTACGTGAAGAAAATCGTCAAGCACTATCCCGTCCCAGTACCGCACCACATCCCGTACGAAGTCGTGAAGCACTACCCGGTACCAGTGCACCACAAATACCCAGTTCATGTACCCAAGCCGTACCCGGTTCCGGTCCCCAAACCCTTCAAGGTCGTCGTAGAGAAGAAGATTCCAGTCGAGGTGGTGCACAAGATCCCGCACCCGATCCCTCACCCAGTGCCCGTGGAAGTTCCAAAGCCATTCGTCGTTCCAGTCTTCAAGCCGGCCCACACCTACTCCTACAGGACCTACCCGGTGCCTTACACCACGAAGGTCATCGGCGACGGACACGGTTACAGCGATGGAGTTGGAGGTGGATTGTTGGAGTAAAGTAGATGCCGAAGCGGGTGAGGTCTCTTGCTTCTTCTGTGGATTGTGCCAACTACAAATCTTACATTATTGTAATGATTTGGAAACAAAAAAATTGCTTTTTGTACTCTTGATAAATAAAATATATTTATAGATTAAATGTCCTGTTTCATTCGGACCTGTAGGTTCGAAGTTGACGACCTAGAGAACCTAAAAAAAATCTATAGAATAACCTTAAAATTATTTTAAAAAATGTCCTAAAGTTTTAAAAAAATGATTGTTTGTTTGTTTGGTTGGTTGGTTCTTTGGTTGTTTGGTTGGTTGGTTCTTTGGTTGTTTGGTTGGTTGGTTCTTTGGTTGTTTGTTTGTTTGTTTGTTCATTTTACTTCGCTTTTTGTGCCACTTTTAGCTAATTTGCGAAGATGGGGATGAGTGATGATATGATAAAATTGATTAATGGACACTCACAAACATCCATGCCCAGGCCAGTATATCAATCCGGGACCCCTGGCGTTGTGGCGCGATGTGCTAACCACTCCGCCACGAAGGACGGCCTAAAAATAATTTTCGTTCTTAAAATGAAAGCTTGTCTTTTCATAAATTACAAGAGAGTGGTTGAATAATTCGATAAAACCCGTTGTTTGGTGGTTTAAACTAACGAAGCAAAGGGAAAAAAAGCAATTTAGAACAATGTGTTTTTTTTATTTCTACTTCAAAACAGCGCAAGGTTCTTCTTCCATTCACATCCTTTCAGAGTGGGGTTTGCATGAGACAATAGTCCGCCAGTCTCTGAAAATACAGTTGCGAGCATCAGATTATAATTTTTTAATATTGTTACTAATTTTACTTTAAAACCACAGCTAAAGGCGTGGCTAGCAATCGAACGTCAAAGTTGACTTCACACTAAGTATTTTAATCCAAACCATGTTTTCGATTCATGGACCATGTCCGAAAATTTGAATATTTGATTTGATTTGCTTTATTTTACTTCGCTTTTTGTGCCACGTTTGGCTAATTTGCGAAGATGGGGATGAGTGATGATATGATGATGAATGGACACTCACAAATATCCATACCCAAGCCAGGATTCGAACCCGGGACCCATGGCGTCGTAGCGCGATGTCCGCCACGGGGGCCTGCGAAAATGTAAATATGTAGGTTATCTTAGCAAATGCATGTAAAATTCACGAAACAATAGGGAAGCAGAAAAATAAATCTCACAAATTAAGAAACAAGAAGAACGCCAAAAAATATTGAAGAATGGCCTAAAGGTAAAGAAGGCAGGGAAATGACAAACAAATTCAAAATAAAATAAAATTTTGTGGTTCTAACTGAAGTGAAACGAATAGCAACAAGATTAAAACAAGTATGTGCGTATGTTGTTCAGAACATGGCAGAAAACTCAAGAAAAGCTGGCCTGATAACAAAATATATGAAATGCTAAAGCAATCCTGAAGTCGAAAGATAAGTTACAATTGAAGAAAGAAAATTGAAAATGTCAATGGCTTTAAATATACAGGCTCCGTAGTAAACAATAAAAATGCTATGGAAGAGGAGATTAAAGGAAGGATAGTGTCAGACAAGCCAGCTCTTTATGCACATAAAAACATAAGTTAAAACTTTATAATAAAACCATGTGTTATATATGCATGTGAGACATGGACAGTAAAGAAAAAAATTGAAGAACAGCTATTTGGATATAAGATATTTGGGCCAAATAAGGTGAATGAGGAAATGTATATTCGAAAAACAAATAGTGAACTGGATATATTGATAAACAATGGAATATAGTAAGAGAAGCAATATATGGATAGGCCATATTGAAAGCATGAAGGAAGCTCGAACAGTTAAAATAGTAACAAAATGGAAACCATTTGCATCTAGATTAAGAGGATGACCAAAAAAGAAATGAGATGCTGACGTCGAAGAAAATTTGAGGAGAATGAAAGTTAGAAATTAGAGACAACAAGCAAAAGATAGAAAGGAGTGGCACAATATTGTTGAGTTGGGCAAATCTCACAAAGAGTGTATCGCCTTATAATGAAAGAAAAACTGAAGTGAAACAGACTACTATCAGGTTTAGCATTGTCTTCGAGGCCCAGAAAAAAGAAGATTTTTCTTAAACTCCTAACCCTAATCATGAATAAGATATGACTGATTCCAGTGGCGTACGGTGACATTCATCCTTGGGGAAGCAGATCAGAAAAACTAAGAAACACAAGAATATTTAAGATCTTTCTACTTTCAAAACGATCTTCAATAAGTGGCTATTTGATGGTGAAAAGTAATATTTCTATGCCTTTGCACAAACTCATGTCATTGATAAAATTGTCCTTTGCTTTCAATGCTTGCAAATTTTTTTTTAAAGCGATTACTCTCATGAGTAATTTGCTTTTCTTCTGTCAAAATGTCTTCGCGTCTCTACAGTGCTTCAAAGCTTTTACTTGTATTTTTTTTTAAAATGCTTCGCTGATCTACCTCACAGTAGATACAGGGTGGCCAAACTAAACGAGGCCCCATGTCTTATAAACAACATACAGACAATTCACTCATTTATTGTATATATAGAATACAGAGTAGGGAAAGTATTATTATGAAAAACAACGTACTGAACATTCAATAGGTCAATAGTTCACTGGAGGTGCTGAAAATGTTCACCATGAACCTCGATACACAACTCAGCACGTCTCAACATGTTTCTGGAAACTGTTGCCAATTCATTTGGTGTGATTTCCGCAATCGCATTGCGAATGTTTGTTTTCAACTCTTCAATTGTATGCGGGTTGTTACTGTAGACCTTACCCCTTAAATTATCCCACAAATAAAAATCACAGGTCGACAGATCGGGCGATCTGGGAGGCCATAAACCTGCATAAACTCTACGTTCTTCTCCGAAAACTTCATGGACGTAAGACATTGAAAACCGTGAAGTATGCGCCGTAGCGCCATCTTGCTGGAAAAACGCATACTCTCGTTCTTCATCCGTTAGCTGCGCTATAATGGTTGCAACAATTCCGTTACATACACTTGCGAGTTCACAGTGTTGTGAAAAAAATGGGGCTTACAATCCGTTGGCCTGAAACAGCACACCAAACGCCTACTTTCAAATCATGCAGAGGCACCTCAAGGCGTTCCCTGGGATTGTCTGTTGACCAATAGCGTGTGTTTTGAGAGTTCACGTACCCGCTAAGGTGAAACCATACTTCGTCTGAGTGGAAGTAAAGATGAGGATCCAGATAATCATCAGCAACATTCGTGAGTAACCATTCGCAATAGTGTTGTCGTTGTCCGTAATCCGTAGGTTTTAATGCTTGCATCACTCTTACTTTGTATGGTCGCATATGTAACTGCTGCAACATTTTCTGGCATGACGTTCGTTTGATGTTTAGTTGGGAGGAGAGACGTCTATTTGATTTCCGTGGACTCCTTACCATAGCCTCGTGAACACGTTCAGTATTGTCCGGCGAACAAACTGTCTTTACACGGTTACGTTTGGCGTTAGTGACTGAACCTGTTGCTCTAAATTTCGTGATCAATTTCTGCACAAAACTTTTCGCAGGAGCAGCTGTCTCTGGATATTTTATCGTGAAAATTCAATTTACAGTTTTAAACGATTTACATCCGAAGTACGTTTCAACAATGAACACTCTTTGTTCGAATGACAAAGGCGTTCTGCAGGACTTCACAACACGCTTCAAACCGACTGCTGACAACGCAGCACTGATCACTCAATCGCTACTCGACATCACGTGACCCCGCTCGAGCGCCGCCCTAGCGGTAAGAAATAACAACACGTCATCACACACAAAAATTCTTGTAACATAAATGCAGCTCTTACTTCCTTAATGTTCTTTTTATATCACGTATAACACGGGGCCTCTTTTATCTTGGCCACTCTGTAGTTAACCGTACAGTTTGCAACACTACGGTAGCTACAGCAGTAGACCTTACTGATGGTACTGCGATTGCATATTCAGCCCATGCTGATTGGGGGTAAAGGTATCGTATCGGATCTTTGCGGTTTTTCATTTTAGTTCCAGCTGGTAGCTTTGCCTTCTAGCTTTCTTCAATGTTGTTTGTAGTGACGGTGTTTTTTGACATTCTGAAGGCTGTTGACTCCGCACAACTGTCGCGGGCAATGATTGGTCGTCTGGTTATGCCCTGGTTTTCAGGTTTGGTACTTCTTGTTTGTCTGAGGGGATGATCTTCCGCGGTCCTTCGATAACGGTCACCCATCCGACTAGTGACCCGGCGTGGCACTGCTTGACTTTGGAGATCGCTTGTAAACTGTCGTTTCTTCACTGGAGACGGGGCAGCTTGTGAACTCTTCTTGCAGGGTGGACAGTCCCTAGCAGCTGGACGGGAGGGTTATGGTGATGCGGCTGTTGGGTCCAGAATTTGATCTTTTCCCTCATCATGAATTCGTAGAGAGTCTCCATATCTAGTTCTTCATGGATCTGGGCTGTGCGTGTATAGCGATCTGCGCCGTTGATAATTCGAAGGGCTTTGTTCTGGATCCGTTGAAGGCGATCGAGGTGAATTTTAGAGCTGTGAAGCCTCACTGTTCAAGCGTACGTGAGAAATGTGCCTTGTTCGTACACAACTTGGGAGTGCAGGGCTGCGAAAGACTGGGTATAGTTCTCCTATCCGTTGGTTGCCACTATTTTCCACATCCTTCAAGTGCTTCCCGAAGGTGAGGCCTTGATCCAGGAGTACTCCCAGGTATTTGGCTTAGTCCGTTTGAGGGTTGTCTTGTTGGCGAAGGCGAAGCCGAGGATGGAAACGGTTTATCTTCTTCGTGAAGGCCACTAACATGCTCTGCGGGTTGACTTTGATCCTCCATTCTGTAGTCCACCTCTCGTACTGTCTGAGGTATCTCTGCATAATGGTTTCTGATACGTTATTGACGCTGGAGGAGAATATCGCCGTATCGTCCGTGTAGGCAGCCAAAGTTACTGGTGGTGGGACTGGCATGTCGGATGTTTATAATGCGTACAGTCACGGACACTGCCGGCTTGTAACGATTCCATTGAAAGTCAATGTATTCATTACAAACCGGCAGTGTCCATGACTGTACAAGAGCGGTGATAAACATGAACTTTGGTATCGTGCATAGAAGCTGGCCTCTTATTGGATGGTTCAAGGTCACAGTCCCGTTTTCATTTCTTGATTCCCCTTGGATCAAAGTATTGGGCGAAATACACAGATGTTTTGTCAAATCGCCACAAGATGGTGCTAAGGTTTGCTATCTCGAAAACGAACATTGAACTTGAACACAAAGATTGCACATGATTACAGCTTATCAATTTTTTACCACTCGTATCTTTGGAATACAGTCAGTTCTATCATGAGCAATTAACTAAACTTGTTAAAATAACTTTTTACGTTGTTTAAAATCTCTCATATAATTATTCGAGAAGGTTAAGATTTTTATACTGTTGCCAGGTGAAACTATTCCGATAGTGACTACTCCGACTTCGTTCTTTGCTGTAAATTATCATTTAAACTGTGAATGCAACGAAATACATTAACAACAATGTACATTAAGTACGGAACAAAAGTATTTCATACGAATACTATTCAACTCAAAAAGTGTTTAAATGCATCTTAAGTAAATATAGGCATGCTTTTCTAAACGTTTAAATCATGATGTTTCAAAGACTTTTGTTTTAAACATGCCAGTCTTGCTTACAAATGTGGGGGGCGGGCAGTCATTATGGTATTTGCACAAAGTTAATGACCAACTCTCTTGCTGATATCGAAATATGGCTGTGATATTTTCTTTTTCTCTTATTTGTGGAAACTTACATGTTCCCTTCCTTTTTTGTGCAAAACTGCAGAATTTTATGAGAGCACATACAACAACCTTCCGCCTACGCTCAACTTTCCTGATGTATATCTGGTTTCATGAAATTCAAATCGACGTCCTCTGATTGATCTAATCAATTTCCAACCATACGTTTTGGCAGTCTTCGTCCCTCGTGGCAACGGGATGTGGAAATGATTTCTTCACCACTGCTAATAATGAGCTCACTTAGCATTCAAGCGTAAAGGACTGAAGTATATAACCATTGATATCTAACAATCCATATCCCATACAGTGTTCATCTTCAGTGGTATTCACACGAATGAAGAGATGAAGATACCAGTACGTAACGTATATGAAATTGTTGCTAAAATAATAATTACTTAGAAATTAACTTCCCTTTTAGCTTCAGTTTATAAATATGACATAATTTTATAGCCATCTTGTTGCTTTTATTAGCGGATTTAGTGGGAGGGGCACGTGGGTATGTGCCCCTCCGAAAAGGAAATACTAAATGTTATTAAAAGTAATAATAAATAAATAAAGTAATAAAGATGATAATACTAAAGATGATTTTTATGCAGAGTTAGAACAGGTCTTTGATAAATTTTCTCAGTATGATATGAAAATTCTGTTAGGTGACTGTAATGCACATATTGGTAAAGAAGAGACCTTTAAACCCACGACTGGTAAAGAAAGTCGTCATGGATTAAGTAATAATAATGGTATAAGACTATAATTACTTTTGCAACCTCAAAGAATTTAATTGTGAAATGAACCACTTTTAAACATAAAGATATCCATAAATATACCTGGTCTTCTCCAGATGGTAAAACTCATAATCAGATAGATCATATTCTCATTGATAAGAGAAGGCATACTAGTATAATTGACGTTCGTTCACTGACTGTGCCAGTGACCATTATTTAGTAATTGCTAAATTAAGAGAAAGACTCGCAGTGATAAATCATAAGCAACAAAATCTAAAAGTTCTAAAATTTAATACAGGAAAATTTGCTGATGAAAGAATTAAGAAAGATTACCAAATTAAACTGTCATCAGATTCGATGTTTTGCAGGATTTAAATGATGATGAGAATATAAATGAAACAGACGTAAATAAGAATTGGGAGCACATACGTAATGCAATAGAATCAGCAGCTAAATAAAGTATAGGATACCATAAACCAAGAAAAAGTAAGCCATGGTTTGATAATGAATGTCATAATCTAATAGAAATAAAAAATCAGGCTAGACTTAGGTGGTTAAATAACTCTGATGATAAAAATCTAAGCAATTATAATAGAAAAAAGCGAGAAGTATACGCACGTTTAGAAGTAAAAAAAGAGATTACTTGAAAAGTAAAATTAACGAAATTCAAACAAACAGCAAAAACAAAAATCAGAGATTTATATAAAGGTGTAAATGAATTTAGAAAGGGGTGCCAACCTAAAGTAAACTGGATAAACTTGATATTATATTCCAACAACTCGAATGGTTCGATTAACTTGTGATAGAATCCTTGAATAACTCTCTTCGGTTATTTACTATTCGAGTCTTCCAACGAATTGAACGATCGTTAGCACACACAAGCTAATCCAAACTAGATTTGCTGAACACCGGAATGTACGCCACAGGAAATCGAATGTAGGATGTCTTGAATACAAAAAGCACAAGTTAATCCTGCAAAACTCTGGAGGTCATCAAAAACAGTAAGGTGTTGAGTAAGGTTACAAATATATTGACACTATTGGAAATAAAACTAAAGTATCTAGAGGACCTCTCTCTCTCTATCTCTCTCTCTCTCTCTCTCTCTCTCTCCCTCCCTCCCTCTCTCCCTCTCTCTCTCTCTCTCTCTCCCTCTCTCCCTCCCTCCCTCTCTCTCTCTCTCTCTCACACACACACACATAAAGTATTTCCGGTGTTTGTGACACCTTTGCATCAGTAAGTGAAATAGCATCTTTCATCCTTTCTTCTTAAATAATAGTTAAACAAGTACTGTCTACTTCACAAAAATTCCAACGCAGTCGCATTGTAATCAGGAGGTCCCAGATTCGATTTCCATTGAAGGTACGTGGAACAGTGGATTGGAGTCCATACGAGTACAGGCCCGTAGCTAGAATGGATCTCCATGGGAGCTTTTTAAACCAAGTCCATTTTTCAAAAGTTTAACAGTATTTAGATGAAGGTAAATTATGTGTGTGGGGGAGGGGAGCATTAAGTTATATAAAGTTTAGAAATATCATTTAAATAGTACATTCCTTCCACATCTATTACAATATCGGTTGAAGTGTTAATTGACTGCTACTGTATCATCCCTTACTAGACACTCCATACTACTTTTGATGATACAGATATTTACATCACACAAGAAAAATTGGACAATATTCAATCACAATGATGCCTAGCTACATTCCACCCTCGGCAGAAACAATGAAACTCCCCTTCGTTCCGAAAGCTTTGACGCAGATGCGGAGTGAATTTGCATCATGACGTCAAAGTCACAGATTTCTGTCTAACCGGGAGCCTCCAACACAGCAGCGAAGGTACATACGTACAGATAAAATAGTTTCCCTATGAAGAAACTTTCTAAAGTCTAGAGAAGAGAATCTCCTAAATACTTGCCACTACTTAAGACTTCTTCTTATAAATAAGATGAACGAATGTAATACCTGCTGTTCACGTTCTGTGAATTTATCCTTCACCAAAGTTGTGAGTAAAATAATATCTGCTGTCTACATTTTCACTGGAAACAAATTATGGAAAATAGTTTTACCTAGCGTCAAGGCAGCTGATGGCAGTTCCAGGGGGGCTCCACATTAAACTGTAGGCCCACTCTCAATTTGGATGCAACGTGGACTTAAGACAAACTTTGCGAAACTTTCTTCACAAAAAAAACGTGGTATAGCATAGTATAGCTGCATTTAACATGTAGAAAGTGTTACAAATTGTATTTCTAAAGTTTCTGTGGTAAAAAATTATCCTCGTGCGTTAGAGATCATGTGTGCCTATTTATATACTTACATATGCATTACCTTTTGTTTGTAATATGTGACTTCCAGTTTTGACTAAATCAACTTTTTGTATGTATTTGTTATATTTTTTAAATAATGATGTGTCTCCTAAAAAATTACAAAAAGAGATTATACAATTTTGGTCATGTAGCTTTGGGTATTGGAAATGATTATGTTCTCTATGTCTAGACGATAAAGTATGCCATCTTGTATCGAAATGGCATCCTATTGGACACTTGTAAAGATAAATATTTCTTGTTGATTCCTCCACAATGTTTAACAAATTAATAATAATCGTTAAAGTTTTATTCTTCTTCAATGCTGAATTGCAGAAATGGTGACTACGGACTTATGAAGAAAGTAAATTGCCAATATATTAGACAGTTTTACAGTACCAATTATAAAAAGGCAGACTTTACCTTCATTCTAAAGTTACCTATAGATGACTCTGACACTAGCAACTGTTAAGATCTACAAATTTTCTAAAATTGAAGGCAATGGGAATACAAGTTTAACGTGATAATAACTATTTCAATTGAATCATCCGTCAGCTCTTATAAATGAAAAAAATTAAACATTATATTAATTGTATTGTTACAATATCTTCGAAAATATTGCAACAAGTTGAGTTGAAAAGTGTGAATAACAAGTTGATCCGATAGAAATATTATAGATTGGTTTCATAGGTCGAGGGTGATATTTGGCGATTACTCGCAAATTAATAGACACAAAGGTTAAATTTAGTACAGCCTTTTTACTGTGACACAAATAGACATGATCGCTGTTCTAATCTGTGTATGGGAGTCAAGCAATAGCAACCCATTCAGTACAATGTGACAGCAAAGCACCAAACTGGTGGTTGACAAACTAAAGAATAATTCAAGAGTGCCTTAGTACATCTTTTGTACATTCCTTTAATTTGCATGTTTTGCAGGTGCAATTATTGGTTTTCTTGTCCTTCGCCTACGTAACAGCAAGCAAGGAAGATGAAGATGGTGATAAAGACGAGCAGAAGCAACACAAGAGAGGTTTGGAGGTTCTAGGATATGGGAAATTTGTATCTGCAATTGAAGCTTTTGGATCACCAGGAGCTGGTACTACTGCAAGCGGCCATGGAGGTTACGATTTTTCAGATGGATCACAAGAATCTGAAGCAATATACTATGGAGGACCTGTTGAGGCTGCAGGATTTGAAGGCTCTGAAGGACTTGAAACTGAAGGAATTGAGCTGCCTGCAGGATTTAAAACTGCAGGGAATTCAGAAAGTTATGGCGCTTTCGAAAACTCTGCAGGAATCGCTGCTGCTGGACATATTGAAGCAACCGGAAAAACAGAAATTCACGGGCGCCATGAGTTTCACATCAAAAAGATAATACAGTATGTACCCGTCAAGGTACCCCAACCTGTACCCTACGAAATCACCAAGCATTACCCAGTACATGTCAAACAACCTGTACCCGTAACGATTGTGAAACCTTACCCTGTACCCGTACCAAAACCTTACAAGGTAATTGTCGAGAAGAAAGTGCCAGTTGAGGTTGAGCGGAATATTCCGTACCCGGTACCAGAGCCCGTACCCATTGAAGTACCCAAACCTTACATAGTGTCCGTTGAAAAACCCGTTTTCGTTTATGTGAAGAAGACGTACCCTGTCGCAGTGAGCTCTCAAACTATAAAGACGGGATTTTTACCGAATGAGTGAAAAAGTATAAATGACACGTCAACAAGTCAAGCTTATGAGTGGATATTTCGAATTTTATAAAAAAAATAACATAATTTGTATGAATTAATTAATTTAAACAATAAACTATGTTTGAAAAATAAATATGCAATGATTATTTTAAATCTTATTTATATTGTCAAATTTTAATGTATTGTATTTTGGTTATTTTACGTTTCTTTGTAGATTAATCGCTACAATGCGAGCTCCCCGATGGCGTAGTGGTAACGTTGTCGCCTTGCAATCAAGGAGTGTCGGGTTCTATACCCGCTGGAGGCACATCCTGATTCGGATCCCACTTTAAACTGTAGGTCCAGTCCCGGTTAACCTATCTGTGCTTAAGTTAACTTAAAAGAGAAACTAAAACAAGCGACAAAGGGAATGAACAATTTGAGGAAACTAACAGAAATAAACATGACTTATCCAGGACTCGAAATCAGTCCCCTCTAAGCAACGTGGCCATATCCATTCGAAAAATGGGGCAACGGTATATTTAGTTGTTCAGTTTCAAATTTTGGACACTTATGAAGGTTTGATTTTTTTTAAAAAAATGTACACTCGCCGGCAATAATATTGGGACACATAGATCCTGAAATACTTGCAAGGCGTTATGTGTATTGCCTAACTTTAAGGGGATTCGTGGATTTTTTAACAGCGAATTTCCAGTGGCAACTTATACCAACGCCGTAGAGTTAGGCAACACACATAGCGAGTTACATGCATTTCAGGATCTATGTGTCGCATTATTATTGCCGGTGAGTGTACATTTTTAAAAAAATCAAACCGTCATAAGTGTCCAAAATTTGAAATTGAACAACTAATTATACCGTTGCCCCATTATTATTGTCAGTGACTGTACAATTTGGGTCGAATGATTTATAATGGTACTGTTCCTTCTAAAAATTTGAAGATAAATAAAAAGATTAGGTCGATATGGAAGCAGGGGATGAGAAGAGAAAGATATAGATAGAAAGTGATAAAGAGGAAGATAGAGAGAAGAATAAAGAAGAACGAAGAGGAGATGGAGATTGAAGTTGATGATAACCGATGAACCGCACCTGAAATAGCTCACTTACGCCAATGTATTTATTACAATACTTACTTCGCTTTTCTGCTACTTTTGGCTAATCACGAAGATGAGAATGAAGGTATGAAGGTGTTAAGATGAAATTGGTGAAAAGATACACACAAATTCACATGTACAAGACACAACACAGGCTCTATGGAGGATTAGGCTGAGTCCAATCGCCAGAGCCTCGTTAGTTTGGAAAACACAGTGCATTTGTGAAAGAGAGGTTTCTGTATGGATGTCTTCCAAAAAGGGACACACCTTACACCGTTCAATATATTTCATAATTAAACTTGTTTCAATACCAAATTTACCATTATAAAAAATACAGGGGTTACTTCTTATTCTATCATATGCATCAAGAGTTTAAGTACCAGGGTTTCTTTGCGTGGTACAGTAGGATCCATGAGTATTACCGTGCAAATTGTCCATGACTATTTTCATTACTTTTTCTCTTAAGCCCCATCACACGGAACTGGATTTCTAGTAGGAATGCCCTAGTTGGCGCTGAACTGACTTTCTAGGTAGAAATCATGGCTGACTGCTTGACTGGTTTGGAGGAATAGGACATGTTCTAATTGCTACTAGCTTTCGTCGACTGGAGGAACACCAATCAGCCAATAACTTCCAACACTGTTGCCTCATCGATGTGAGGTCGTCCTGGACGTCGTCTGTCATTGACGCTTTGCGTTTCACGCATTTTTTTTTTCACAAGGGCTGAAACATACTTATGGTCAATACTAGGGCGGATACAATTCGTTAAATCGTCTAGCAGTGGCACGGTAGTTTCTGCCACGTTCACGGAAAAGAAAGATAATTTCCACTTTGTCTGCGCCAGAACGCGCCCTTCCGACACCATTCATTTTTCTCGTCGTTGCAAACACTTTAACCACCAATACACACACACAAAGAGAACCACGGTAACGGAAGATACAGGGAACACGTTAGTTGAATACAGTGTGTACGACACTACAACTCTTCTACGTTCAGTATTTCAAAGTCACTTCGAACTTTTGCGGTCCGGTATGTTTGCTTACGAGAACACAAGCAGAATGGTCCTGTTGAATCTTCATCGCGGTAGTAATACTGATTACTTGGTCTGGTTCGATACTCCGTCTGCATTCTTCTTAAAAACAACTGAATGGGGCTCATTTCGAACATCTTCTGTAAATAGTAGGTAAGCTCAATTTGACTTTTAGTGGTGTATGTGTTGTAACATCTTGTAACCCCTCCTTCACCATTTGCCTTGAGTTGCGATTGTGCATGTCAGTCCGTGTCCTCCTGGTAGCAATCTCAGGGGGCGCGATGATATGCGGTTTTGTGTAAGGAAACTTGCCATCTCTTGGGGGGAGGTGTTTGTAGACACTGCTAGGATATCTCCAAATCATGCTACAGTGTAGGAACATTTATCCACCCCCACTGTTGTCTAGGATTACTACTGTAAGAGTTGGAGTCGTGTCCAATGCTGGTCATGTTCCACATTTGATTTCACGCCGTTGTCAATTGGAGCTACGTAGAGACCCAGGATTTGCTGTATTATTGTTAAGACCTTTCAAACAACATATTCTTCGACCCCCTTGCTTTTGAAAAAAAATGAGTCGTCCCCAGCCTACCCCCTTGTGGGGGTCCGGGTAGGGAATGGTTGGCCTCAAAACGTTTCCCCCGGAACATCATGGAATACGTGTTTCGCCACTTCTTCCTATTTACAGCCGTTCTCACAATACCTAGGGTGGGGTGAATATTTATGGACACCCTGTATATATTTCACATATAATTTCATTTCAGTCCATGGTGGTGGGACTGACAGCCCCTCCCTCGTGTAAGGGTTAAAAGAAAAATCTCAACGGTCAAGGTCACACTCCAGCTTGTGTAAATGGTTCTATGAACGCCCATTGTGATTGCATGCGCAGTTTTCCTATCTACAAACAACATAAGTTCCAATCACAGTATTGAAAGTCGGGATTGCAAATTCTCAGATCGAAGAAAGGTCGATCGTGGCTTTGATACTAATCGTCATGATTCCCTTATTCTGTCAAGTGAGGCTCGATTGTTGATAGAGAGAAAGGGATAAGTACATGCACACTTATTGTACGGCGCGTCAAAGGTACTCAAGCGAGGATTTCAAGTTCTATAAAGCTTACAGTTGAAGAACCACGATTGCACTTCAAGCAAAGTCCTTCAATACGCTTTTAACTGAGCCATGAGGATCCTGGTGAGTTGGTAGGATTTAAAAAGTACACTCGAATAAGTATAGTGTCTGTGAGAAGCATCGAAAAGCAAAAAATTAATTAGGCCTATTAGTTTACAAAACGAATTTTAAAACACGCGTTCATTACTTATAATGCAACTTAGGTAAAAAAAAAACTTAATTATTTTGAGCAATAGCATTCAGATAAAACATAATTAACACAACAATTGGTAATAATTAACTAGAAGAACTATTATTCAATAATTACATTATTACAAGGCTAAAGATTAAATACGTGTACTATTAGGAAATGATGACATCTACACTTCATATTAACAATAATTCATTTCTAAAATTGTGGAAGCATAAATACGAGTATTTACAAACTAATAAGAATTTAAGTTCAACAATGGCTAATATTCCACTACATTTTGTTATGGTATTCTTTATAAGATTTCCTTATGGTTATTATTACCTCATTTTATTAAAAATACTAGTTTAATAATGTTAAATCAATTAAAATAATATATTATGCAAATAAATAATAGTGTTTATATTATTGCTTATTTATACATCACAAATTACTAGTAAATTATGGTACTTTTTAGATAAAGTAAATGCACACGCACACAAGGTTAATCAATAGTCAAAATTCAAATAATAATTTTTCGAACTTGGGCGCCAAACAAACATCTTAACGAATTCTTAATAATAAAAATAAACAATAGCTTTTCATAAAATTATATAAAGTGTAGATACTAGTGCAAGGTATTCAGAATGTAAATAAATCTGATCACTAATAGAAGAAAAAGTTTCATATTACAATACTTCATGTTACAATAATTAATTATTTGCACAAGAACAGAAGACATGTAGCTAATTTGTGGAATAATACTTTTGATTAATAAGTAGATATCTTATAACAATCGTAGTGCCATCTAGTAATTGTGTTTAAGCAGATTCCAGTTGTTTGAAATGTTATGTTGATCATTTCTGTATGAAGTGTACCTACTTAAAAAATGTTCAATTTCATAATAGTTCATTTCATGAAAAATATATATTGGTGGAACTATTTAGAAATTTAGAATTTCAATCAAATTATTCGTAAAAAATGGATTCAAGTTGTTTCTGTCGTAACACTAAACGTAGAGGTGTATAAATCAGGATATCCTTGTGAGGTAGGAAGTCTGGAAGTTGATGAAATGTTAATTCCTAGGACATTCTTAACATGTTGTCAGTTCAATAGTGAATATTTATATAATTATAAATATTATGCACTCTTGGTGGTGGATGAGGATGATGATAGATCAATAATAAACATACATGTCCTATTGTATTTTTATTTGTAATTGTTTTTGTTTAGTGTCGTGTATTAAAATTGAAGGTAGCCAATTCCTAAGCTATTTGTACATATTCAAGTTTTTGACTCATTCAAAATTGATGAAGAAATCTATCAGAAAGTAACCACAAAGGAACTTCAATAACTTAACGGCAGTGGCGGCAATTAGGGGTGGGCTTAGGGTGCAGTTGCCCCCCAATTTCTTAAACTTTTGCCCATGCTAAACCTTATCTACCAAGATAAAGTAAACAGCCCTTGACCCCCACTTTTGGTATTTTGTCCCCCCCCCCCGAGAGATTTGGAACCCAATTGTCGCCTCTGCTGGACGGGATTCGAACCCAGGAGATGTTACTGCAACCATTACATCAACGAAAAAATCTTTAGGTTTCTATAAACCTTGTCAATAATAACGCAGAAAAATTTCAGATGCAAGTCAGATACCCCAATTAATCACGTGACAGTTGTATATTTTGAAAGCGGAACAAGAATGATTACGTCACCGCGAGTTCTTGCTGCATCATTTGTTTATTAATTAACTCTGATACAAGTACCTATTGAATATATCACACATCCGCTAGGATGTTTTAATTTCCTCATCCTTGGCAGTGCACGAACGTGTTTCGTTATGCCCCAACGTAGTATTCAGGTTACTGGCATCTGCTATGTGCAAAATATGCCTTTCTTCAAACCGCGCATGCGTGAATTTCTGTACCTTCACCTGCACGATCGCAATGTTCACCCTCCGTTTCACATCAGCTTTAATTATTTTGAAGGATCGCGTGTTGCTTCTTATTGTATGTTGTAGCCTTCCTCGCATTGTTGTGTTGCAACTGCATGTTCTTTGACGTGAACGTACATTCTCTTCGTTAGTACAACAATGATTTTTTTACACACACTGTCTGGAAAATGCTCTTTCTATGTGCATTAAATTCCATGTTGATGCGGTTTGGAGTTCACCTAGCCTCCAATCAAATGGGTACCCATTTTAGCTAGGGTGCGAAATCATTGAAGATTGGTGTGGGGGAAGGGGGATCTTAATCTACACACATACACACAAACACGCATATATATATATATATATATATATATATATATATATATATATATATATATATATATATATATATATATATATATATATATATATATACACATATACACACACAAAATACAAATATTTATACATATGCTACATATTTATAATAATAAATATACAAGTAAATTAAGATTTAAAATACATTATTATTATTATTATAATTATTATTAAGCACATACATATACTTTTATCATATATGTAAAAAGTGGCAAACTAATTCCTATACTGACTGGTTAAGGATGTCAATAAATGACAAAATAGGTACATAGTTTAAATTTTGTTATTATCTTTTAAGTTTTTTGATTTCTATTAGTATAAATCAATTAGATTTCATAGTTATATTTGTCTTGCATTGTTATTTTACCTTCATTATGAATATATTATATCCATATAACATTTGTTATTGGTGTAACATCTGTAAATGGCCTCTGCAATTAGAGAGAGAAGGTATGCAACACGCACAACCACATTACTTTGTGTGCTGTTTTCGATACTATCATTAGTAAAATATATTTGAAGTAAAAATTAATTGCTCGCCTTTTGTTCTTATAACAAACACTCTTCCCCCCGGAAATTTTTGGTGGGGGGATTTTTGAAGCCAAGACTGTTGGTGGGTGGGAATCTCCCCTGTCCCCCCCAGGATTTCGCACCCTGATTTTAGCCCTCCATTATAAACAAACGCAAGACAAAACAAATTAGAATAAAAATATTAGTGGTCCAATTTGCCAGTTATTACATTTGCTGTAGGGGGCGTGGAAGTTGAAATCCCAACCTAGTAGCACAGTTAGGCTATATTTATCTTCTATGTGCCAATTGATGCGAATCTGGGTGAGCCCCAGAGCCACTGGTACCGTCAGGATCTCTAGTCCGTAATCACAAGGGTGCGAATTTATAGGCACCACAAACCTATGAAATAGGCACTTAAAAATGCACTAAAATAAGCACTCAAAGTGACGCCCTACAGAAAGAAGACATTTAATAAGATTGGAACATGAACAAGTTTTCAATTTTCTTCTTCCAATGTACAGTTATACTGCATTAACATTACAATTTATCATGTAGGTTTTTCAGTTCATCCATAAAAGTGTGCTGACGATTCACAAGCTATTAATATTGAGACAGCTCGTGGGGACGTTTTGCAAAAATTTTGCTAGCTGCGGTAATATCATTATTCTCATCACCCTTCACTTTGAGCACTGATCTAGACAGATTAGCAATCGTTTTCTCACACGCACAACAAATGGGTACTGATTGACTCCTACAAGCTTTCAGCTGGAAAAAAATAAGATTGCCGTCGTTTTGTCCAAGTATGAGTCACCAATAGTTGTCCTGTTTGCTTACCCTGATTAAGTAACATGCGGAAGGAATATCCTAAGATCTGACATCCCTTGCGAACCTCAAATCTGGCAAATACCAGATGCACCATTAAGTAAAATAGGCACTAACCCTCAAAATAGGCATTTATAGACACTATAAAAATGCTTTTTCGGAATAGAAACGAACTTAAAATATTAAAACCTATGTTTTATTACAAAGGCAAACAAACAAAACGACTCTCCTCATATATTTTTTTTTTTTTTTGCTGAACAGAGACCGTTGATATTAGAATATTTAAAAAATGAATCCGATGCACACTTGAGGGACGTCCCTTCTGCGCATATTTCCCCTTAGTAGTTGCAGATTTCCAGTTTTTAATGTTAATTTTTTTTTTAGTTATTGTTCATATGCTGTGTTAACACACACATCATGATTAATTCACGAATCACATATATGTATTCAGGATGCAAAATGTAATGTTATTTAAGTTATGTATTGTTTGTTCTTTACTGACACCTAAAATATTGATTATTTGATTTCGATATACTAAAACAAACACATACAGTTATGTTAAGTAGTGATGTAGTACATTACTGTAACGAAGGAGAGCGTTTAATGAGTTCAAATTGCTAAGATTAGTAATTTTATGTCCGTTCCTTCGTAATAACTATTGTCAATCCCTTCACCATCATCTTACCATGCGTCTAGAAATAATAGTAAATCGCCAATTAACATAAGTAAATGGTTATTGCGACGGAGGCCGAATCGATAAGAAACTACTAATAAGTATTTATATAGTGAGTGACAAACAAAAAATTCAAAACTCATAATGATCGTTAATTCGTCACTGCCTTTGTATCTAAAATGTTTGTCTTCTTTGAACAGAAAGTACAAGTATCAGATATAACAAACTTTCCGCACTAACTTTGCAATATTCGATACCACAATTACAGACTTAGCTCTACGTAACTCGATTCTGCGCATTCCTGCGTGTGACTTCGTGCTATCATCGAAAGAACTTTATCTTACTATTTCCTTTCACCTCGTGAAATACAGAGACCAATGTTAACTTCTTAGCATGGTGGATAAACTTTACATCCAACGATAAACTCCTGATAAAAATCATGCCTAGGTGGAGAATCGAACCTATGACCTCCCTCGTGAAAATCAAGCACGCTACCTTTCCTCCAGGTAGGTCATGTTATGATTAGCTACCAGTTTGAAGAAACCAATTCACAATTCATGGCAATTTTCATGAGGAAAGGAATTCAGAAAAAATCGAGAAACGATGAAAGGGAAAGATGATGAACATGTATATTGGTGTTTTGTCATATTTTGTAAATTGTGTAAAAATTCCGTGTTTTGAACAAGAAATTGTTTAGTTACGAAGTCTTTTGTTATTTGTTTAAGGTAGGAACAGGAGAGCGAAAAGGAGTAATTTGAACCAGAACCCGGTTGCCAAGAAACTTCAGCTTTTTTCCAAAGACTGTATGAAAAGAGAGAGGAAAGGGATATTCAACGTATGAAATATAAAATATGTGTGAAAATAAAACAATGGAAACCCTGCAAGATAATACTAACGAATTTCAAACTATGAAAACATATTTTCGTGGTGGAAAACTGCAAGTCATTTTCGAAATATGAACTTGATTTTTTCTCTGTATTAGAAAGTGGAGATATGGGACGATACGATCCCCCAGCAAGAAAAATTTAAGTAAGCCTACTCCCTCCCTCCAACTTTTTCAATGGTCATAATTAGTAATTAGGGTCCGGAAGTTGAGGAAAAATCAACTTTTCTTTCTGACCCTTAAAAACAATGCCAAACCTGATATCATGTCCGTTTCCCTTCAGTTAGAGCATGAAAACACTTTCTATTTTACATTTATTTTGCATTTTTCAGCCTTTTTTGGATTTTAGTTTATTTGTCAGTATTCTTAACAGTTTTTGTTGCATTTTTTACTTATTTTTAAGGTTTATTTTTCTTCTCCCCTGTTGTTTCGTGCATTTTAAATGCATTTACTACTAAACTTACATATTTAGATTTCTTGGCATGGTCCTTTTAGCGAATTCACTATGAATCGAAAATACGGTCAATGGAAAAGCATAATATTATTCTTAACTGAAATGTTTAGCAAGTACTTTGTGTGAAGACTACTTTGAGGTTATTTTTCACTATTATCGCTTTAATCTGTGTGACAGCTGAATGAAAAGAAAGGTCTTGCCAAAAATCCTGCCAATCTCTGAAAAATCAAGAAGATGAGTAGAAACATTTCCGAGGTATGCATCGCATAAATATTTACAGTGATTTAATGTAATCTTATATTACATTATTACAACACTTCGTACTACGTAAATAATAATAATAATAAAAAGAATCAGGAGTGGGTGAGATTTGAACCTACGATGTTTCGTTCTTGACGAAAAAGCAAAACGAGATGACCGCTTAACCAATTGCTCCAGGGGATTGTTAGCTTGAAAGCCTGTAAAACAAGTTGATCTAAGTTGAAATAACATTTTGCCGGAAATCCGAACCATGTTTCGCCACAGATCAGGGAAAAGACGCACTTTGTAAAATCGTCCGGTATTGTGCAAATTATCTTTACTGTGATTTTGCCTAAAATCGAGAGAAATTTGTTTCATTGCTTTGATATGTGATTTCAATTCTCTCCAGGTGGTGGAGAACGAGTTCAGTGTTTCCAACTGCACATAAATTCCCCTATTTTCTATTTCAGAACGAATAATCTTAAAATAACATCAACATTTCTATTTCCAATTTACGATTTTTGTTTAATTGCGTATTATATTACTGGTTTAGGGTTTCTAACTTCATGGGATGTGAAAGAATGTAAGAAATTCACAAGAGCGTTTTCGTTTAGATAGAAAACTGTTGCTAAGTTGGATACTATTTATGGACTCTGAAGCGCTATGTTGCTAAATTTACGAATTCAGGACTTTGAATTTTTTCAGGTCGGTCAATTAAGATGTTGCGAAGAGTACATTGCACAGTGGTTCGTTGCATTTTAAACTGCAACTCTACTGCAGAAACAATTTTTGGCCTCCATTGAAAACATCCCATATCAAAATCATTTATCAAAATCAATATGTGAATAATTCACATACATATATACTAAGAAGTTATCCAACTGCCCTCTAAAATGTTCGAGGTGCTGTCCCTCCTCCGACATCCCCCCCCCCCGTGTATACCGCCAGGGAGCGCCATGAGATGTCATCGCTGTCAGAATTGTATTCGCTATGGTAAATGATGTACTATTTTTATGAAATAATAAACACAGGGCTGTTTGAGTAAAAGGGTTATATTATTTCATTTCAGGCCATTTCGAAAATTTTTCTTCTTGCACTTTCAAGTTCAGCAACGGACCAAAGGCATGTCGACAAAGAAAGATTCTCTGACACAGGAAAAGATGGCTCAACTAGAGACATTGAAGGTTCATATCAAGGGTTGCCAGATCGTCCAGCAAGGTTCCCCTCAGAAAATACCGATGGATATTACAAGGGATTCTCTGGTACTCCGGAACACTATGTTTCTCAAGCAAGTCACGGAAGAGGCACTGGAGAACACATTGGACATCCTGGAGTTGTTAAGACAGATGCTACAGAACATCATCAAAGATATCCAAGTCGCTCACACGAGGAAACAAGTTATGATAAGCATCCAGCGCCATCTGTATATCCAGGACATTACACAGCTTCCTTACCACCAGTTAGGCCCAGTTCAGGAACCGGTATCGTTAGCCAATCTCCCGAGCGATCACACCATAAAGAATCGTCATCGCAACCAATACAATCCAGTGGATACACAGGAAGACTTAGCAATGTAGATACATCTGGGTTTAGGGCATACCATAAGGTTGTCGCCTCTCCTTTAGAATCAAGTGGGTCTAGTGTAAGGCAGGAGGGCATTGGAGATACTGGAAGACCCATTGGGGTACAAGGGAGGATTCCAGCCCCAAAGGGACCATTACATGATAGCAATGGTCCTGTTAGAAATTCACAACAAAATGATCATACACAAGGGTCAGCTGAATACCATGCTCAATTTAGACCGTCCAATGCGTTTGAAGGGGATAAGTCTTTACACCGGGTATTAGGAACAGGTAGTTCAGACTCAGGAATCAAACCGAGCGGTTCTCAAGGATTGGGTTCAGATTATGACAGGCCAAATCCTTATAGCTCAAGCAGAGGGGTGGTCAGTAGTAACAAGCCTCAAAGACCTCAAAATCCTAAGCTAGATTATCCAGGGTATGGTATAAGTGCCAATATTGAAGATACAAGGAATCTTGGTATTCCAAGCTTTTCTCATACAGGTTCGTTAGGGTCTAGCACTCCACCCAAAGGGCATGATATCTCTGGGAATTTCAAGGGTTCGGCTAATCATGAAGGACAGAACACAGCAGGTGTATCAGGTTCGGGTTCAGAAGGGGTAAGATCAGGTGGGTTACAACAGAATAGGCCATCTGGAAGACTGGAGAATAGAGACAATCCTACAGGTTCTCATACTGGAACATCAAATCGGGCATCTGGGTCAGATGGAGTTAGAAGTGGCTTTGAAATTCCAGTAGGTCATAAGAAAGAAGTTCCAAGCAGTTATAATTCTCTAAAATATGGAAGCACCATTCCAAAATATGTGAGACCAGAATTTTTTGGTCCGTCATTTCACCCTGAATTGAGTTTCAGGAACTTGGGAAGTTCGTCTGGTTCTTATGAAACCGCTCCAAGATATGAGAGGTTGTTGAGTTCAGAAGGTGTTTCAAAGCATAAAACCACTTCAGGGTCTAATAGAGAAATTGAAGGATCAGGACAACCCAGTAAATACATAGCAAAACATAGTGGATCTTCCAGTGCAGGTAATTCTGGTAAAGAATTTAGTGTCTCAACCAATCCAACTAGATTGCAGGCAGAAACGGTCCGTCATCCTAGTTCTGCTGCTTCAACACAGTCTAGGCCAGCATTTACTAGCACTGCTAATAGTGATTCAGTTGGTGCTAGCAAACCAAATGAATTCCAGGGTCAAATTCTGAACTATCGCAACCCTATTGGTAGTTCTGTTAGCGGAGGAAATCCAAATAAATTCCAAGGTCAATATTCAGAGTACAGGCCCCCTTCCGAATCTAGACCCTATGAAGGTACCAATACAGTTACCCAAAGATACAACTATTTGAAACATGAAAGACAGCCTCAAAGATCGAATGAGCCTAATAAACAAGTAGGAACATTTAGAAATTCTGAAGGATCAGGTGAACCCAAACATCAAGTAAGAACATCTAGTAATTCTGCAGGATCAAGTGAGTACAACCAACAAGTAGTGTTATACAGGAATTCTGCAGGATCAAGTGAGCCTAACCGTCAAGCAGAAACGTTTAGAAATTCTGTAGGATCGGGTGGATTCGGTGGTCAATTAGGAACACATATTAATTCTGCGGGATCGAGCGGATTAAACGGTCAAGTGGGAAGTTTTAGAAATTCTGCAGGAACGAGTGGATTAGGCGGTCAATTAGGAACACATAGTGATTCTGCGGGATCGAGCAGATTCAACGGTCAGGTGGGAAGTTTTAGAAATTCTGCAGGATCGAGTGAGTATAACCGTCAAGTTCAAACGTCTAGAAATCCCGCAGAATCGGGTGGTTCCAGTGAAGGTGGGAGCGTCAATCAATTCAGAGATGCGTATCCAAGCACAGGCGGCACTGGTGCTCAAAGCGAAATCTCAGAGGACATTGCTCCGTTACAAAGCGACCATAGTTTGCCTGCTCGCGTGGAATCTCAAGGGGGTGAAGCAGAGGGAAGTTTCAAGACTGAAAACAGTGGTTCTTTCAGCGACTATGATGGTTTCGGAGGGGATGTTACTGGTTCTGGCGAATTCGCCTCTTCTCATGGGCAACCAATCGGCCATAGCTCTGGAGAACAAGAAACAGTATCCTCGACAACCCAAACACCACATCAGCATTCTAGTCAAGCCTACAGCGTACAGGAAGATGGACGAGGCTCCTTAGAGCTTGCAAGAGACAAAGAGACATTCATCTCCCACAATGGTCAGAAGGAATATCACCTCCACAAGATCATCAAGCACATACCAGTAGAAGTTCCCCACCATATTCCTATTCACATTGTCAAGCATGTCCCATTGCCCATTGAACGTCCAGTTCCCGTCCAAGTCATCAAACACTATCCGGTCCATGTTCCTAAGCCTTACAAGGTCATTGTTGAGAAGAAAGTTCCTGTGGAAGTGGAAAGGAAGGTGCCGTATCCAGTGCCTCAACCAATAGCTGTGGAGATACCAAAACCTTATGTGATCCATGTTCCGAAACCAGTCCATGTCTATGTGAAGAAGACGTATCCCGTTGCGATATACAAGCACAATTCTTCTCACGATGGTGGTGGTGAGAAGGAAACGAATCAGAAGTAATCTACTATAACTGTATTCTGTTTTCTAACCTGTTCTGTTACGTTTTGTAATTAAATCCTTTTTGTACGTAAAATAATAATATTTGTTTTCTTCATAAAATCTGTCGAAAATCATGAACGTCAGGTTTGTCCAGGAGTGTTTGGTATTGGTTCTAATCCCCCATCTAATCTAGTTTAATAAGAAATTAACAGAAATATGTTAGAAGACAGACAGCAATGGTTATTTCACAGAGAAATTATAAAATTCATTATAAAATGGTAAATATGGTATTTGGAGACTTTGAAGTTACTGATATGGCTGTGTTAATGTTCTACCGATATATATATATATATATATATATATATATATATATATATATATATATATATATATATATATATATATATATATATATATATATATATATATATATACAGGGTGTCGCAAAACTCTTTCAACAACGCTTGGGTGCTGGTAGATATCATAAAAACAAGTAACTTCTCCCTATAAAGTTTACCTCGAAAGATTGTTAGTTTCTGCGCTGTAAACGCTTAAAATCTATCCTGTACGTATGCAACCCAACACACCAAACGCTTGCTCTGACATAACTACCAGGGGCGCGTGGCAGGGTTGCCACTAGCGTTTCTCGTTAAGAGAGACGACTTGAAAACAACAACTTAGGAGTCTTGCCTGAGCAAAATCCAAAACATTAATGATACTTGTGATGTTGTAAGAAGCATTAACAGTATTTATAAATTGACCAAGACAAAATGGGCAGACTGAAATTCAAGATTACTCATTCTAAAATCTCTATAATTTATTGATTGATTTGCTTTATTTCAATTCGCTTTTCTGCCACCTTTGGCTAATAGCGAAGATGAGGATGATATTATGAAATAACAAATGACACCAATGTCTAGGCCAGGATTTAAATCCGAGACACCTGACGCCGTAGCGAGCTGTGCTAACCACATCACCACGGAGTATTTCGTGTATATCAACAATTGCAAGGTACACGTGAGATAGGAGAAATCCACGAACGAACAAATGTAAACATGATGTGATTGCTGCCTCGTTTCAAACACGCAGACTGTAATATTATTACAATTTATTTATTAGAAAATTGTGAACTAGCGCTATTGCGAATCGAGTTTGTTATAAAAAGCAGGCAAACCTCTATACTGAAAAGAAACAAAAATCTTCGGCAGATGAATATTCTTGAGCCACTTCGGTGACTGAGTATGTTTAGTGATCAACACATGATTTCTCTACAGAATGATCCGGGCACGAGTTCCGACCTGGACACAGGTGTCACTGGATCTTGTTTACTATTTACCTGAAATTGCAGAAAAATGACGTACAATGAGAAGAATAGAAATTCATAGAAATATCTCGGAAATTCTAGATGTCAGAATCTCGCTCGTTTGCTACAAAACGTTGTGTCCAGGGTGAACTAAATGTTGACATTTTGGTGTCTTCCGAAAATGTTACTCTTACATTTCAATGTTGATATCAAGTTGCTACAATGAATGATAGATATGTACAATTTGTGACGTGTACTCAATGGTTTCCTTTTGATTATTTGTATCACGTTCGATGATAAGAATGCGAAACAAAGACACAAAATGAGAAAACTAATTCCCACACATGAAAAGAGTGTAAATTACGAGAATTTCTCTTGATGCATGTACCAATATCAAACGATATCGTGAAGTGCGGAACAAAATTGTACAAGCAGTATGCACCGAACTCAATGTAATTCCTTTCAATGAAATATTAATTTACAACTTCTTTAATAGAGCATTCAAGATGAACCAGTTTGAGTGGAAAGAGAGAGAGAGAAAGAGAGAGAAATAGTTTTTAAATGGCATGTTCTTAGTATTGCAAATAATCGTTGGAATTTTCTTGAAATCCACTTTTAAAACACATATTTTTTTCTTACATGCATATCAGGTGTCTCTAAAATTTATAGGTTGCCACTATTTTCTAAAATAAGTATTGTATGTTGGCTATTTGTGACCTTGGCCTCATAACGCTGCTGCGTGTTTCTTACGCGGGCGCTGTGGACACCAACCCCGAGGGTTTCTTCGTATTGTTACAGCGCCTTGAATAACGTAGTGTGGAAAACGGCAGGGTTCTGCGCTCTCTGGCTGGTGCCACTCGAATATGATCCGCTAGAGGCGCTGGTGTTGACCCCGGTGCTTGGTATTCGTCTGCTTATAATGGAAGTAAATTGAGTTTTCGCTCCAACGTCTGATTCTTTTACATGAAGCATTTCTATGAATGTGATAATTGCTATGATATTTGATACAGTGGTCGCGAAGATATTAACGAACATTCTAGACAATCCTGTTATTGTCATACTTTCGTTAATAATACGGGAGAAAAAAATACGCGTGGAATGCTCTTGGCAACTAAATTTCTGTGTATGAATTAGGTTCATTATTATTATCATCATCATCATTTCTTTTAAAGATATACACACTGAAGCATTTGTATTTTTGATATTTACTGTCTCTTTTCTTCCGCTTTAAACTAATCGTGGCAATGATGATAATGATGATTGCATGAAACGACAAGGGGAACCCCACAAACTCTCGTAGTGCCATCGTAAGCCACACGTGTCGCTGTGTCGCTTCTGCGTCTCTCAAACTGGGCCATTTCCTCAATAGCTTGCAACATGGTGTCGTGGTTTGTTGTTCGCGCATATGCGATGCAATGAGTGTCTTGCTTTAGTGAGATTGCGCACCAAAGCGACAAGCGGCACGCGACACTTATCGCTTGAGGATTTCACCAACCGAACGCTGGCCTGTGCTTCCCGTTATGCAGCTACGATGTGAAATGTTGCTCTTGATTGGCTCGTTTCCAAGCAACGTGTGTCGCTTCGGTATGAGAGTTGCCTTGGACCAAATGACCCGTGTCGCTTTGGTGTGAAATCCTCGTATCGTTTGTCGCGTGTCGCTTTGGTGTAAAATCTCCTTGAGGAAACGGTGCAGTCAGAGCTTGTGTCCCTACGGTTCGAAAGGCTGCATTGATTTCCGACTGCTAGCTTTCAAGCGACACTTGTGGTTTGTCGCCTCGGTATGAAATATCTCTCAGGATACTATTTATATTCTAATAACATAGAAAAATAAACTCTAATGCACAGTCCAAGACCTGACGCCCGGAATCACATTGCGATGTTTCTTGTGTTACGCACGCATGCTATTTATTTCTTCATTTTATTTTACTTTTCTTTCTAAATTAATACCATTTCGTGACTGCAAATCAATCCACAAATATAACTGTTTCCATCAATTCACGTACCGCCTTTCAAGACAAACAAATCTACATAATATATTCCAAAAACTAACAAAGCCGCATTACTTTCATAAGAAAATTAGCACCGACATTGATCGCACTGCCATCTATGTTTCTCATCCGTCTGGGGAACCAGTTTCTTGGGTCGTTTTCCACACTACGTTATTCAAGGCGCTGTAGTATTGTGGATGACGTTGGATTTCCCCTATCTCACGTGTCCCTTGCAATTGTTGATATACACGAAATACTCCGTGGTGATGTGGTTAGCACAGCTCGCTACGGCGTCAGGTGTCTCGGGTTTAAATCCTGGCCTAGACATTGGTGTCATTTGTTATTTCATAATATCATCCTCATCTTCGCTATTAGCCAAAGGTGGCAGAAAAGCGAATTAAAATAAACCAAATCAATCAATCAATTATGGAGATATTTTAGAATGAGTAATCTTGAATTTCAGTCTGCCCATTTTGTCTTGGTCAATTTATAAATACTGTTAATGCTTCTTACAACATCGCAAGTATCATTAATGTTTTGGATTTTGCTCAGGCAAGACTCCTAAGTTGTAGTTTTCAAGTCGTCTCTCTTAACGAGGAACGCCAGTGACAACCCTGCCACGCGCCCCTGGTAGTTATGTCAGAGCAAGCGTTTGGTGTGTTGGGTTGCATATGTACAGGATAGATTTTAAGCGTTTACAGCGCAGAAACTAAGCGCTTTCGAGGTAAACTTGATAGGGAGAAGTTACTTGCTTTTATGATATCTACCAGCACCCAAGCGTTGTTGTTGTATATATATATATATATGTGTGTGTGTGTGTGTGTGTGTGTGTGTGTGTGTAGTATAGTAAAATACTTGGGTTCTAAACCCTGAGTTGAATTATTGGAATCAAGAGGTACAACTGTTGCTTAAAGGCGTAGTTTTTCAGCCTTTATTTCTATAAAATTATTAGTATATGTGTTACTTAAATAGTAATTTAGGACAAAGAATTCATGGTGCATCGTGGCACTAAGCACAAATAAAATCTATAGGAATAGTAGACAAAAACACATCAACAAAATAGTAAAGGAATGACTATCTTCCAAAGTTTCGGATATTCATTTTGAATTTATTCATAATTCTCTGTTCAATGACCAGGTAGTCTGTTGTTACAATTAAAATATTTAGACTTTACTGTCTTATAGCTTATTGTCTTGTAGAGCATAGGAGCTACATAATTTAATGTAGGTTTCAGCTGAGACATACTTATTATTCAAGCTCCCTTCTCTTAACCATTGCTTCTATCTGCTGTTTCAATATCAGTGTCATCTATCGACTAAATATTACTATCTTAATAGTGCTGCAAGGCAGAACATTTTTTTTGTTTGCTTACATTCCCAATATTTGTTCAAATTTATTAATTTATTTATAAGATAAACAAGGAAACTATCATATAAGATACACAAAATTATCACTGGTTTCATAATTAAGTATAGTGCGATGGATAAATATTACCAAATTGTCCATCGCCCATGTACATTCTCTTTATTTAATCCAATGAGAACCTAAAGAATTGTAACACGATGCTGATAATTTCAGCACATGTAGAAATATATTCCTTAAAAGCACATAGGATGCAAGAGATACATTCATGAAAGTAGTCGTGGACAATTTGCCGAACACTTCTTGTGTATCCCACTGTACAGACCCGTAGCGTGACCTGGAAGTCTGAGACCAAGGCACAGGCGCATTGTTTTTATTTTTTAAAACACAACAAAGTCATAACATGACACGGAGAAAGTTACACTTGGCAGAGGTACATACAATGTATTTTTACTCGACTCTTTTTCAAATGATGAATTTACCCCTTGATACATCGTCTTAGGAACCGAGGGTCACCACTTGAAAATAGATGTCACCATTCAACTCAGTACATAGCGTTCCCTGTTTGACCACGTTGCGAAAAGATCCCTGTCATAAGTCCTTTTTAGTTTCTGAGGTTAATAAGAAGTTACATACTTATATAAATTTTACATTATGCATACTAACTGGCATTCTCAACCTGCCTTGAAAACTTCGTTGCATGAAATAACTTTATTTATATTTGTAATTAAAAACAGTCAGTAAAAGGCTGGAATTTTCTGTTTCGTAAAGTATTAGTAATAATACGCTTTTAAAGATGTTGCTCAGACACTATGACATAAAAACTAAAGCATATTTAAATATGCTAAACTTTCTTTTTTAAAAAAATCATAGATGAAAATTCTGAATCTTTAAATATGTATAACCTATATTATTTTGTAATGAGTTTTTTCTATGTTTACTCATTTCAAAAATATCGAAGGACGTACGTAAAATGTTGGTGCTTGGTAGTGCGGGGGGGGGGGGGGGGCGGGGGCTCCAAACTACAATCGTGCATAGGGCGCAAAAATATCTAGCTAAGGGGGCTGACACTGTACATTCTCCAAGTTTTAAGTATTCAGAACATTTTTTCATTGTAAAATCTTGCCATATCAAGAATATCACCTGATATAGATTCGTGAGTAATCTCTTTTGTTGAAATGTTTAGTCAACGCAGCGAGGAATGAATAGAAAAAAATGTTTGTAAACGCACTGTGCTGTGTCTTTCAAAGTCAATTCTTGCATGTGTTCTAATAACATGCTTAACCCATATACGTCTGCACTTGACACGGTTTCCCGGTGCCTAGAACTGGAGGTAACTGGTATAGTCCTCATGAAAGGCAGGGTGTGTGAAGAAAGCTCTCTCTGTCGGTGGCTGAGCCTACGAAGGGATCAATCAACACAAAGGATTCTAACCAGGTGTAATTGGAGCTCACTTAGTCACGTTTCAGATGCTTTCACTTGATACTGCGAGTTCGCCGCGTGGGAGAAGTTTTTTTGTCTTTCATTGGCCAGTCAACCTTGAAGGAGTGTTACCCTTTATACACCTGAGAACTTCATACTATCAGGACTTCTCCCCAAGTAACTAGGAAACAAGACCAAAGTTAAGGCCAAATAACACGGAACTGGATTTCCAGTACGAATACGCTAGTTGGCCCTGAACTGGCTACCCATCTGCTAGTTTTCGCCTCACACAATACTTTTTGCCGTACTTGTAGATAGTATTTTGTTCCCATAAGACATTGCGCAGAGCAGACAAGATATAAAGATGGACGAGCAATTTGAAGAACGTTGTAAGAGAATTACTGCTGTTATGAAAAATTACAAAAGAAAAGTATGGACTAGACAATGGCTAATAAAGGACAAGCTTTTTAATGAACTCGGGTATGCATATTCACACACGAGGTTCGCAGGGTTCATTCATAAAACAAATATTTTGTTCAACTAAATATATCAAACATTTAATACCGTCAAAGTGGGCAACTTCGTCTTTGAGAGGGTAACTTCGTCATGAGACCGATAGATGTCGGTAGTTGTTTCCTTATGATACATGTGCTGAACTTGTTTTGTTTTCAAACACGTTGTAAGATTTCAATGGTTAAAAGCAATAAAAAAATAAAATAAAATAAGAATAAGAGACACACAAACGTCACTAGTATGACAAGAGGATATATTTTGCAATTCATACCATTTTCCGTGACGATCTTACCTCTTCATGGGGGTAATTTTGACCTGCTAGAAACGTAAGCAGAGGAGATGAAGTGAATTTCTTTGGTATTCCTTCAGTACATTTATAAAGGACAAAGTGTTCCTCGCGTATAATTTTCGTGTTGTCACTCGCCACGGTTTTTGCAGGGCACATTAGAATATACCGAAATCTGTAAGAAGTGACGGTACATTGTAATAATAAGGATTTTCATTATTGGCTAATCATATTTTTCACGTGTACAAATCTCATCGCTTTCCATAAATACCCAAATATTAATGAACTGAACACGAATGCACATCGTCTCTGTTACTTGGTCTTTTATCGATAAGCGAACAAGAATAGCCAACACTCGGAAACCACAGACGAAAAACGTTCCTTTGGCAAACTCACAGATTATCCTCACATGGCCAAACTTCGTTCTGATTGGCCGTTCCACAGAATCCAGTCGAGGAAATACAATTTGAATTTGAACATGGCCTACTCGTCAAGGTAGCCAGTTCAGCGCCAATTAGGGCATTCCTACTGGAAATTCAGTTCCGTGTGATTGGCAACAAAACTGCTGTATACGAGGATTATGATTAATTAGACAAGCGTGACCTGATAGGTCAAATCACTATTATTTCCACCTTCAATTGCCCTGTGCTTTCTGTGATTTATTTTATCTCCAACAGAGGTCACCTTTATCAAATTTCAGAAAATTCCCCTTTAGCCATTTCAAACTGTTACTTCTTTTATACTCATCATTTAATAGTTCATATTTATTTTTATGACTTTATTGTTTCATTAATTTTAGTGTCACATCTTATTTAGTTTCATTGAGAGATTTTCACACCAAAAGTACCCCTGAGGGGCATTTGTGCATGTACATTATAAAATACATGTTGACATCCGACATATATACGTGTATTTATACATCAATTTGGTAGTATTATTATATTTAGCAAGTAAAACATAATATAATAGTAAAATCGTACAATGACAAATTATATCTTTAAGTGGAATAGTGCTGTAAGAGTACAATATTATATAGAGTATACAATCTAAATTTATTTTATAAAGTTATTTAATTCCTGAAATTCTTTAAGTGAATACAATGTAAAATTCCAATAGCAATTTTTTCACCTTACTTTTAAAACAGTGGTTCTTTGAAATTTTTTGTAACTATTTGGTAACATATTGTATAACTGGATGCCTGTGGAAAAAGATTTTGTTTGGTATGCAGTTAGCCGCACTTTGTGAATGTGGAAGTTATTTTTTTGTCTGCTATTTGAATTGTGAGTGTCTATGTTCTTTGGATAGTTCGTTCGATTTTGTTTCGTGTTTCAAGTATGTACAAACCTGGAAGTGTTAATATGTGACTTTTTAAAATAAAAAAAGAGGTTTACATGTATCAGTTTTGTGTGCATTTGCCAAAATACGCAATGCTCTTTTTTGAATTTTAAAAATCCTCTGCGATTGTGAGGAGTTCCCCCAAAATTGGATACCATATGTAAAAATACTTTCGAAGTTTGAGAAATAGTTATTTAGCATACATACCGTACTGAAACTATTTTCTAGAGTTCTCAATTGGTAACATACGGTGTTTAGCCTCTTGCATAAGTGATCTATGTGAACTTTCCAGTTTAGACACTCGCCTATTAATATTCCAAGAATTTGCAACGCTTTTATCAGTTCCATTATATTTACGTTTCCATGATATTTTTTTACAATTAGTTATACTGGATAAACTGTTTATATTGTTTTTGGAGATACGAAAGATTCTATTTAAATTCATTATTTATTACATTTTTCAACTTTGTACTATCGCATACCAAATAATCATGCTTCCAATACCTATAGGCTACTATGATGTAGATCGTAAACAACATTTACTTCATCAACAAGTATGCATTATGGTTATTTAAAATCTCTTCCTTCATCGCAAAGATTATGATTAACGGTGAATTGATGAAACTGAAGCATCAAAAACAACAAAATGTTCATGCCTTGTCGTGGCTGGGGCTACTGATTTCGTAGCACACTAAGCTTATCATAGCGTCACATTACCAAGTATTACCTCAATGATATTACATATATTAAAAAGGCTGAGCTTAACAAGACTGCCACGCTGAAGACCTGAGTCGATTCCCGAGAAGCATAGGCGTGCGCACGGGGGGAAATTGCCCCCCCTAAATCATTGGCGTCCGCAGATTTTTTCACGGAGGGAGAAGCAAGGTATTCCATGGGGCATATTACCCCGAAAATAGTGTTGCCCCCCTCAAAATACACGACTTGAATTTTTCCTGCATCGCCATTATAATAATTAATGTAAATTACTATGACTGAAATTATACGTGTGAAATACAAACTTTTAGGTTGACATTCGTTTTCTAAGGGGGAGGTGTGGCCATTCTTGCCCCTCCTCCATACACCTGCATTATTATACTTTTATCTAGAAATTTAGTGTAGAGGAATCTTATCGCCATTATTAAACGATATTATACGCTTAATGAAAATGAAGTATTTTCAAGCCGATGAAAGTTCAAAGCTACTACAGGTGAAGGGGGTGTAGTGGAGCGACCACAGGGGTTAGAGGAACCTTGCCCCCCAACCCTGGACGGAAATCAATTTTAGGGGGCAAGGAGGAAAACATTGAAGTAAAAGACTAGTAGAATCTAAAAGGATACTCAAGATGATATTAGTTTTCACGTTTTTCTTGCATTATTTCATCTAGACGGCCAAAAACACCTGCAGGGGGACACAGAGGGGCAATTGCTCTTCCATTTCAAATTTTATGGGGAGTTGACCCAGTGCGCTGAACGATCTAAATTAAAGAAAATTGTAAAAGAGAATCCCATTGCGACCTATGATTTTCTTGCGCCCTATTAAATTAATAAAATTAATATTGTTCTTCAGTTTGCAAAAAATTTAGGTCTAGAAATGTTCTTGCTCGCAATTTGGCCATTTCCTGTAATGCATTTTAAATTACCGGAGAGAGAAGTGAGAACAACTAGGTACCTCAAACAGCTAAACGGTTTTGTCTTAAATGAATGAACAATTCTTCGGAGGAAAGGGAGCGCGCACATTTCAAAGACAAATTTACATCATTTTTGATGTTGGTGTATATCATGCACACACACACACACACATCGATGCAATAAGACTAAAACAGTGAGATAATATGAGTTTTTCTTTCCATACTGAACTTTCATCAAGACCTTTGCCCCCCCCCCTCCCCCCGTTATTAGAGGGTTTGCGCACGCCTATGCCGAGAAGGGTGATCTCTGGTTGGGAAATCTTCGGCAATAACATAACATCACCCGTGGCTCTACAGCCCTCGAAAGGGGGGGGGGGGGCTTGGCCTATCTCCCGACTGCCAGTCTCCCTCCCACAATCCTACCCAGAGGTGTGGAGGTCCTCAACCGGTAATGGGATGACGTAGGGTCAGCACGTAGAACTCTCAACCGTTGTAGGAGATTTCCGAGACCGGGAATTCTTCGACAATGATGTCCCTACATTCTACACGTAGACAATTTTATACACGTAGATTACGTAAACTATGTCAACAACATGGCGAAAGGTCATAACTTAGCAGAGGGGCGCCGTGGAATTAAAAGAAAATTATACTGCATATCAGTTGCTGATGTGTAAGGATAACTTTTCATACTCTTTCTTCCAAATTCGAACAATTTCTCACCTAGGAAGAAACCTAATATAGGCAATATTCTAGTGTTTTATGGGAAAAAGATCACTCTTGGCTCACGACTGCCATCTGTTGTTGTTTTTGATTACTATTTATCTTCTTCCATAGTTGATAATAGAAGAGAAGATAAATTTTCTTGTAAATAGGGTTCTTTTAATTTCGTTAAGAACCAATATGTAGACCATGTAGACAACGCATGTAGACGTAACCGTATAGTCTACGGCACATCACTGGTGGAGACCAGTGATGTGCATCTATCTACGTGTAAACAACGATAGTCTACATTCTACACATAGACTATTTTATACACATATATAACATAATCTATATAAACAACATGACGGAAAGTGAAAACATAGCTAAGTACACTGTAGAAGTAAAACAAAATTATACTGCGTATCAGTTGCTAATGTGTGAGAAAAACTTTTCATACCCTTTCTTCCAAATTCGAACAATTTCTCACCTAGGATGAAACCTAATATAGGCAATATTCTAGTGTTTTATGGGGAAAAGGCCACTCTTGGCTCACGACTGCCATCTGTTGTTGTTTTTGATTACTATTTATCTTCTTCCATAGTTGATAATAGAAGAGAAGATAAATTTTCTTGTAAATAGGGTTCTTTTCATTTCGTTAAGAACCAATATAGTTGAAAATGTCACTTTCCTTTCATGAAAGCCTTGAAAATTAATTTTAATGCACTTTAGATTGTCTACGTAGTCTATGTAAACTACAACCTAATGTAATCTACGCGTAGATTACGTGTAGACAACGCATGTAGACGTAACCGTATAGTCTACGGCACATCACTGGTGGAGACTAAAGGAAACTGATCACATCGCCTCCACTATGGCCGAGATTGAGAATCTGTTGTGTCTGTGTGTCTCCATTGCATGGTACAACGGGATCCATGAGTATTACCGTGCAAATTGTCCATGACTATTTTTAGTTAATTTTTCTATTACATCCTATGTGTTTTTAAGCTATGGATTTTTATGTATGCTGGTGCAAAAGTTGTCAACAGCTTGTTTTGAGATTACTTTTAATTCCTGAAGCTCTTATTGGGTCAAATAAAGTGCACGAACATGGTGATGGACAATTTGCACGGCAATACTCATGGAAGACGTCTTGCTGACAGTGCAGTTTAAAATACGAATATATAGTTTGCTTTAATAATAGTAAGAATACTACAATTGAAATAAATTTTTAATGCGTTGAAGTATTAAAAAAGGAACACCGTAAGATGGCACCGTTATTTCATCTTTTATGTACATATTAAATTTACATCAATTACGAAATTTAAATTAAAAACTTCTATAATGTTTTGTATACTTTATCAGATTATTGTAAAGGATGAAGTATGTTCAGTAATGATAATCTTATTGCGGCAATAGGATTCAATTTGTTCGATATCCCGTATATAGTTATAGCATTGTGTCGTTATATCTTGGAAACCAAATAAATCATAAGTGGATTTGGAGGCAATTTAAATTGGGGAAATCCAATGATGTAAAGCATATACAAGTTTGATACTGTCCGACCACGGAAAACAGGATCAGCTTCAGAAGACCTATCTCAACGCGAAAGGGAATTTAGGTACAATTGCAAGAAATAATGCTGTAGGTTATAGATCAGTACTCATTTTCATGCGTTCGGTTGTTTTCTTTATTATCACTCGCTTTATTGTCTTTGCGGTGGCTTTGAGAACCTCCTAACTCCTTCCTCAATGTATTTTCGAAGCGATATAAGAGTGTTGGAGATTTCAATTTTTCTCCAGCAGCAGACGATTTTTGGGTTTTGGCTCATATTTCACATATTTTAGTTATTTTTGCATATTATTTCCATATTTCAGGACACTTCTCAACAGATTTAATATTGTTGAAACAATAGAGATTAAGGGCTCATGGAAAGGCTCCTGGTTGTTACAGACGTTATTTTCGCAACGTTGGAAGATAGTCCCATATCGAGCCGCCTATTGCAGCCTGTGGCAGAGCCATACAATTTATATTATTGTTATTATTATTGAATTGCATACATTTGTACTTTCCATATTCTGTATATCTATATACAGATAAATCAATGTAAAATAGAGTGCAAGCTTAAATTTAACCCTACTCAAAAACAATAATAATAATAATAATAATAATAATAATAATAATAATGATAATAGTTGCTGTACCTTTCGGTCTGTAAGTCATAGAAAACAATATTTCTTGTTATAAAATATCGCTACTATTTCGCCATTCGAATTACGTTAACTTTTTCAAGAAATCTCAATGGGGGGGGGGGGTCGATTTTTTCTATGACATACTTTTAAATGTTTATGACATAATTACATACATATTTTCCCATACAGCACAAATCTCCAGTGATATTCATTGGATACCCACAATGTCCAGATCAGGCAACATATATAAAATAAAATAAAGTTTTCGTAATACAAATAATGGTATGTTTGATTATAAATATAATGAAAAATTGTGTTTTAACACCCTTCGAAAGATGTGTGAACATTAAGCTACAAGCACGAGAAGAAAATGTAGTGCAGTGAATAAAAGTGAATTTCCCATGACCAACCCTTCTGATTCATGACTATATAATCAGGAGCTATGTGTGGTGAAAAACTGACATACTCAGAGATCGGTTAGTTCATATGAACTTTCCAGCCTGCTCATTACCAGTGCGTAGTTACAAATCGGTTAGTTCATTGAACTATCCAACTTAACTGGTGACTATTTTTAGGAGGAGCAAGACAATTAACGACAAACATTCGTGGTTTACTGTTGCATGCATCTTTTCATATCGAAATAATATCCAGATGAGATCCAAACGTAGTCCAAAAATTGTACTTTTCGTGTCCATACAATATCCAAAGTACGTACAAAAAAAGTCTAAATCAAAGCATAATGTCCAGATTACGTCCCACTTGATGTCCAAAACATGTCCAAAAGTGATCCAAAATATATCCAATTCTGGATATCACGTATGCGGACAAATTGATATCCAGGAGATATTCAATGGATATTCAGAACTTCCGACACAAATATCCAAAAGATATCCAATGGATATATTTTGGACATTTGTGTGCTGTGTGGGTTACAGTTTTAAAGGACGTTAAGTCCTGGGTCCCTAATCATAACCGTATAGCATCCACCTGCATCCCTATTTCGAGCAGACAAATTCTTCTAGAAAAACTTCCCTCTACCAGATTTCAGAATAACGCAGGTGAGCTCAAGCCTGTAATTTTCTCGCTCGTTCTTAGAAAACACCAGTTACGTTAGCTTGAAAGGAGGAAAAACCGTAGCAAATCCACATCCTGTAACAAAAAAAGATTAAAAAAAGAAAAAAAACACGGAGAAAAGCTTTCTAATTCGAAAAGGAAAGTGCAAAGAAACCAACTTGTGAACTGGAGAGTGTGGAAAAAGTGAACAAGCAAAAAGGAGGCACGAACAAGAAAAGAAGGAAGTGCCAATTACATCAAAGGACTGAATGGATAAGAAAAGTAGAAGGTCATTACCAATCCGCAACAGTTGCTGGTAAAAAGTGCCTAACAAATTGCGACTAATTGTTGCAGTGCCGCCATCTTGGGTTGGCCTTGATCTGCATGTAGCTGATGCTTCAGGCTGTGGAGGTTCTCGGGAGGGAGGGGGGAGAAATTCTTCCACTTTCAATGCCGAAAGTGAAAGGTGGACGAGTTCTGGTTTGAGTGCAACGGACGCATTTGGTCAACGAGGATGTGTGCTACGATGGCACCTGGCCGTGCCCAGTAAAATTCATGGGACTTCTAAATCTTGTGTGGCCGCCCACCATGGCAGAGTGGTTAGCACAGCGTGTTCGAATCCATGGTCTGATCTCAGGTTCTCTTTGTCAGTGTTCCTTCACCAATCTTATCATGTCATCACTCATCCTCATCTTCGCGATTAGCTAAAGTGACAGAAAAGTAAAGTAACCGAATCAATCAATGAAATCAATTCCTGTGCCCAGAATCGTAGCGTGGCGTCGCCGCCATTTAATCAAGGGGTCCTGGGTTCGATACACTGTGGAGGCATTTGGATCTCACTTTAAGCTGTAGGTCCAGTCCCGGTTAGCCTTTCTGTGCACAAAGTGAAGTTAAACAAGTAAACTCTGAGTAAAATCTTCAGATTGAGCCGCGAAGTTCTCCGATTTTCTCCAAGCGTCACGAATTGAAGACTAAAATTGGTAAACGCTGTAAGTGCCACAATAATTCAAACACCGTTTTCCACGTTAAACTGTCAAATGTGCCATGCTTTATAATGTGGTAAACGTGAAAAGTGGCTGGTAGCCCTCTAAGTAGTTCAAAGGGCGTGTAAAGAGGTCACTAGTGTGAACGTTCTTACGGGCTGATGTGCGGAACGATGCGATTTCCCAACACTTTCGCTTTTGGCACTTACAACGTTTACCACTTTTATTCCTGAATTCATGTGAATTCCACGGCCTTCCATATAAAATTAATGTGAACCTAAAATTATATATTTCAGAAATATTATTTCATTTGAGTCCCAGTAACTTATGGGGTAATACGTCTAGGACTGGTCTGGCCCCTTACCCAGGAAACTAATACCTTGTTTTACCCTCCCTGGTAAAATATCCTGCAGACGACCATGGCTATACCGTGGAAGACCAGTAGCGTCATCTAGGAGGGATAATAGGGGTTAAATTTCCCTCTTCAGTAACAGACCTCCCCCGATAACGTGGTGGTAACCAAGAGGTTCCGAGTTTGCTTCGATACACGGTGAAGGCACATTGCACTGGTTCGGTTCACACTTTAAATTGTAGGTCCAGTCTCAATTAGCCTATCTGTGAATAAAGTGGACTTATGGATTCCAAAAAAAACGTATTCAGTAACAATGTTAGGGGTTAGGTGGCAGAACAACCTCGCACTTTCAATAAAGGAAAATTAAAATTGAAATTGAATTTATATCTTATTTCTTTGTTAGATACGCAGTGCTACATTTTACTACGCTGTTTACGCATTCGATGCTTTTTTGTGAAAATAAAACAGTCAACATAAATATTGTCAACGCTTCAATATTTGTCCAGCAGTACAAAGTCTCAGCAAGCCCAGGCACCTGGCAACGCCGTGGGTGAGAATTAGACAAGGGAGATTACTTTAAATTATTCTGCCTCCCATTTCCTCCTCGAAACATACAAGTGGCTATTGTGGAGGTCACTGCAGGCAGGCTTAAAAATGCATTTCTGATTAAAAACTAGACGAGATATTTATATTTGCTTTAGTTACTTTACATTGCTTTTCTGCCTCTTGGGTTAAACACGATGATTCGAACCTAGGACGTCTTGCTTCGCAGCACATGACACTGACCACTCCAGCACAGAGACCAGTTAGAGAACATACATTTTTTTAAGTAATTTAGTTGTACCATGTGGTTATAATTAAAGTGACGGTGTTCAGAGTGGTACAGCACGGGCTGTAATGAGAGTAGCAGTCTGAAACTTCGTAGATAATGAAGCAATGCGCTCACGAATTATGCAAAAAAGTTCCAATTCTCGCCACCAGGGTAAAACATGGCGCTGTAAGCAGTCAAAACGTGGAATTTCCCGTAACTCTGACGTCAAAGTCGGTGACATTGCCTAACCATTGTGTGAGCTCCCTGGTTGTTGTTGGTGACGCTTGTTGCTTTTCTTCCTTTAGTGATGTGAATGTTCGCCGAACATTGGTATTAACATTTGGTATTAACCAAACCACACCCTATCAGTAGCAATAGAATAAGGATAATCAACTTACTGGTGCGCAAATTCATTGTTTAATTACTTATTCGTGACTATTACAAACCCAACGTTGACAACAAAAAAATCTCATCCATGATATTTACAGACAATAATGCACGTCACTCGTGCGCATTATGTGGGGTAAAATACAAAATCATAGTGTCATATGTAATATTCAATATGTTCATTTTATATGAAAAGCAGTCACTTGTTATTTAACTATGGGGAGAAAATTTTGCGGAAGTACTGCAAAGTAATTAACATTGACGTAATTTTCATTAATTATAACAATCGCGTCACAAGGTCTTTCTCTTGCAGATTGTACATATTAGGTTTTTTAGTGCATTAGATAATTAGCAATACTAAGGTGTGTCAAAGAGTTCTAAGAAAAATATTGGGCACTAGTTGTGTGCTAAAGAACTCACTAATTAATATTAAATATGGACATTGATATTTAGCGCAAGAATGTTGATAGGAAGGAATAACTGTCCAGGACCGTCAAGATATACTGTCATCCAACAAACCTTAAAAACAATTATCAAGATCGTTTCTAAAGCCATTATATAGTTACCTTAATTAATATAATTTTAATGGTTCAGTTTTTTAAAAAAATATATGTTCCTGGTACTCGCAACTGCAATTTATATCTACTACCTGTGTCTACTGGTGGCATGTTTGCAACACGCATAGTTCACTACTTCTTGAATGAATGTCTTGGAGAAAATGTATTCTGTATAGCACGCAATAGAAATATATTGTGATAAAAAAGCATTTAATACGAAATCTATGCAAATAGTCAGTTACGATATCTTGCAGAAGGTTTGATTTTATTAAAATGAATTCATCTTTTCTTCTATGGCATGGATAGTACTTAGAAGTATAATGTTGATCTATATTTACAATTTTAACTTGCATAATTATAATACCGTTGTAATATACATAACTGATATAGTAATCATTAGCTATCTAGTAATATGACACCCCATCTTTTGGGCGTTTCGCTAACTACAAAGTATTCAATGAAGAAAAACTTGAACACGTTCTGATGCAAAAGCGCTAATTTTATATATAATTTTGGGGGGTAGGAGCAAGATTGAACTAAGCAGTATTTATAAATGTGCAGTAAAACTTCGTTATACCGGACCCCGATAAGCCGGACTTCGCTTAGCTAATCCTGACAGGCAAAAAAAGAAGAAGAGCAGAATGCAAGGTTTTTAATGTGGCGAGAAGTCAAGAAGAGAACGTCCCAAAGAAAAGGCAGTCAACCACTGATGAAATTCTGTTTCCCGTAGACTTTGAACTGTACTGTATAGTGTATTTAGGCCTATGAACTTTAAATACACCATAATAAACGTGTTTTGTTGCTATAAACGGAGTTTTAATGCTCTTTCTACTGTGCTTTAAGGTTATTTCAGTTAATCCGGACTTTCGTTAAACCGGTCAACTTATCCCCCCATTAGTCCGGATTAACGAGGTTGTACTATATATATAAATAAAACTACACCCTCCATACAGTGAAGGAATTTTGGGAGATGTGATTGTAGTGCCATACATATATACAATCTCAGTTCTTTGTGCAGGTGGTGTGATCAGCACCACGCTCCTGCCACCAGGTACCCATTTTTAAAGGCTGGGTGAACCCCAGAGCCGCTCCATTCAGGGACATTGCTGAAAAAATTCCCACCTGAAATTGCCGAACCCGGGAATCGAACCCGGGCTTCCCCCGCGATAGTCATGCTCTACCCACTGGACCAAAACTGTTCCGTGTGTATGTATGAATGTATGTCTGCCTTTCCTGAAGAATTTTAAGGGGAAGGGAAGAAGGTGCATTGGCCGCAAAGTCGGCGTCTGTTTTCATAGTATAACTTGTGGGGACACTCACCACACCCTCCCCCAATTTTCAGGTTTATTAAAAAATTCAAGTTAATGGCATTTTCGAAGCCTCCTGGGACCTGTAATCATGGGGAACCGGGTTCGATACCCGGTGGAGGCACAAAGTGATTCGGATCCCACTTTAAACTGTAGATCCAGTCCAGATTAGCCTTACTGTGCATAATGTGGACTTAAAACACCAAATCAACCAACCAACATACACATCTTTACTCAAGCTTGTGTATTTGTCAACATATAGTTCCACAATTTGCGATATTATGAAATTTTTACATTTCTGGAAAGCAGTGTGATTATTTTTGCCATTTCGTAACAAGAATCCTGCACGGTCATTTTATCATGAGATTCGCACGCAAGGAACGTAAATCTTCCAGAGCGTAAAGATAGAATCAAATGTAAGGATCTGTATTGCAATTTAAGAATCTTGTTAGAAAGGTGCACCTCCCCAGATTAAATCATTAATTTCGTGACGTAATCACAGCGACAATTAATACGATTTCATGGTGCAAGTTGGTAATTGCATCGATGGGACTAGATATATAGGGTTAGCCAAAAATCAGGTTACATAGGTGAATGGCAACCACGCTCACCAGACCTAATGCCCTGGATATACAGTATTGGCCATATTATTGGACTCATTAGTTGAAAAATTGAAACACAGATTAACTCAATTTAAGTAGAGAAATTTGACATATTTAGTGCTTTTTTACAATGAGTCCAATAATTTGGCCAATACTATATACGTACTTGGGGCACATGTAAAGGGCATCATGTACGGAAAGAAAATTAAGAAGCTGGACCACCTAAAGACAGGATCACCCCACCACACCAGCAGACGCGGCTTCCCCGATCGCGAAGTGGTAGCTCGTCGCCTTGTAATCAAGGGGTCCCGGGTTCGATACCAGGTGGAGGAACATGGTGGTTCGGATCCCACTTTAAAACTGTAGGTCCAGTCCCAATTAGCCTTGCTGTGCATAAAGTGGACTTAAAACACCAATCAAAATCAATCAATCGGTATAGGTGGATGGGGGATTAATTATTTATTGGACAGCAGATGCTTTACGCAACTTGGGACGTCGACTTGAAGCATAACATTTGAGCATATTAAACATGTACTGAACATGCCAATCATGTGTATGTATGTGTTCACGTGTTTGCTTTAACTATGTAACCTCACTTTTGCTTCATCCTGTACAATGTTTCTGAAAATTTGTCACTCACAGGTGACGTTACGTTGTCGTGTACATACCTGCTTTTCCTTTCAAATTCTTATCCATATAGCATTTGTCAAAGCACACAAAACAAGATGCTCAATTTGAGTCGAATTTCCAACAGTGCTGCATCATTTGAGCATTATCTTTTGTAATTTACAATCTCGCGATTTGTCCTTTCAATTTCAATCTTGTTACTTCACGTCCCTTTTCTGCCCCTTTTGGCTCATCGCGACGACGAGGATGGGTGATAAATAGATGTAAGGTTGGGTACTAACAAAGAACACGGAGGATGGGACTCGAACCCGGAAACTTCAGAGGCGAGATTGAAAATAGAGCACTTAAGAGGCTTTTAAAAAGAAAAAAGTCTCGATGAAGTAGTGGCAATTACCCCTCTTGTACCCCCGCGCGAACGCCTATGACGCACCCTCAATGAACTTAAAGATCGGATACGGGAAAAGGTGGCTCAAATCCCTATCAAAAGTGTGGGACGAAATGAAGGTTTTCGTAGTAATGTTATTTTCAAATAAATCAACATGTAAGGATTGTGTTTGTATTTTCTTTCGGTATTTCTTCTTCAATGGATGAAGTAGTTATTTTTTTATTAATTTAAGAGCTTGGGTTTAAAACATGGTCATTTTTGAGTTCATTAAGAAAGAAGTTACTGTAGATAAATTGTTTTCATGTTGTGTTTACCAGTTTCAGAAGTTTTCACTGAGGCCAATTAATATTGCATGACATGGCAATTACACGTGAAAATTGAAGGACGTTGTTTTTACTTTCTAACTCAATAATCATCAAAATGTCATACACCATGATTTACGTTTTGTTATGCATTATGGATTGTTTTGTCTTAAGCAGTGATGTGCGTCTACGCGTAAACAACGATAGTCTACATTCTACACGTAGACTATTTTATAAACGTAGATTAGGTAAGCTATGTAAACAACATGGCGAAAGGTGATAACTTAGCAAAGGGCGCCGTGGAATTAAAAGAAAATTATACTGCGTATCAGTTGCTGATGTGTAAGGAGAACTTTTCATACTCTTTCTTCCAAATTCGAACAATTTCTCACCTAGGAAGAAACCTATTATACGAAATATTGTAGTGTTTTATGTGAAAGAGACCACTCTTACCTCACGACTGCCATCTGTTGTTGTTTTTTGCATACTATTTATCTTCTTCCATAGTTGATAATAGAAGAGTAGAGAAATTTTGTTGTAAATAGGATTCTTTTCATTTCGTTTGGAACTAATCTAGTTGAAAATGTCACTTTCCTTTCTTAAAACCCTTGAAAATGGACTTTAGATTGTCTACGTAGTTTATGTAAACTGCAACCCAATGTAATCTACGCGTAGATTACGTGTAGACAACGCATGTAGACGTAAACTTATAGTCTACGGCACATCACTGGTCTTAAGTCTGAAGTATTTATAATATTTTTCTATGTTAAAGAACTTTTTTTTTTACAAATTTACTGGTAACACGAACAATTTGAATACACTTAATCCTTGTGGCGATACAAATAATTCCACAGTATTTAAGTGAAGTCGGTACAGAACTTCTTGCGCAAACCTCACCGTAAACAACATTTTCTCGAGGTAATGAGTGTGCAAGACAACAATAAACATCCTTTGGATAACACTAACAGAAAACCAGAAAAGCACAGAAGCAGCCGACCTGAAACGCATGCTCCGACACAATTCATTAAGAGGTGTGTACGTTGGTAGACAAGGCCCTCTACGAGGACAATTCCAAGGCTTTTTCCATATCTTGCAAGCCACGTATTACAACCTCGTCTGGCCTGAGTACGTGAGATTTCCCACGTGTTGCGTCGGTGAAATCTGTAAGGTTTTACGTAACTAAAAGATAGCTTCTGAAATGATGAAATTTCAATTGCAAGTATTCGGAACGTGGAAGGTTATGAGGGACGAAACACCTTGATCTTACTCAACCAAAGATGCCCGGTGCTATACGAAGCATAATTCCTTCTTAGGAGAGGGGCGAGAGGGAGGGGCCTATAAAAAGTAAAGGAACGTCCAGATATATTTCGTAATTCCTTCTAGGATTGGAACAGTGAGGAGAGCTTTTCAAACCTCAGGAAAATGAACCTGGTAAGTACATGAAACTATTAGCCATATTAGGATTCTTCTATTTGGTTCATTAATGATATGATGTGAGTCCCGGGGGGGGGGGGGGGGGGTATCAACCTCGTTGCAGTAGTGGTTATCCTATCGCGATTTGAGGCCCCACAATATCCCGAAAATGTTTCGAAAAACCCCGATATTTGGTCATTTTAGTTCCAAATTTATCCCCAAAATTTGAACTTACATCCTCCAGAAAAAGAAATTTCTAGATAAATCCTAGTTCTAGGTCTTGGATGTTTCTTCCACCATCGATTTCATCACTGAGCCTCATCGCCGCGACACTACCTAGAAAGCTAGGAAACACAGGCGTGCGCACGTGGGACAAGAAGGGGCAGTTGCTCCTCTAATACTCTTACTTAGAAAGTTAGTGTGGAGGTATCTCATCACTCTTATTAAACGAAATTATTCGCTTTAAAAAATTAAGTATTTTCAAGCCGACGAACGTTCCAAGCAATTAGAGGGGGGCGTGCATTATTTCCTATGTAATTGAACTATTTAACTTCGTTCTCTAGTAAATTTCTTGTTATCAACACTATACACTGTATTCGTTACATGTGTTACCTCTATGTGTTTGCAGAATAAATTGCCCATACATTGGAAATCAAAGGGCTAGTTTAGTTTTTCTTTGTAGACAAGGTTTAGCATTAAGAGGGCATCTCCCTAATCTCCCTCCCTGTTGGAAATGAACAAATTGTGTGTAGTTATTTTGATTCTGCTGCATGGCCTCCCAGATGGCGCAGTGGTAGCGTCGTCGCCTTGTAATCTAAGATTCCCGGGTTCGATACTCGGTGAAGTCACATAGTGGTTCGGATCCCACTTTAAACTGTAGGCCCAGTCCCGATTAGCCTTACTGTGCATAAAGTTGACTTAAAAAGCCAAATCAATCAATCAATCTCTTTGATTCTGCTGCATGAATTACATGTGCATTAGTGTGAACCACAGGATGATGGGGGTAGTGGAATTGATGCAACAGAAATTTGAATTCTTCAAATACAGTGATTTTCGGTCCGGACACACACTATATACGACCCTGTTCCATACCCATCAATACAACAATTTTTCTTTCTCCGATTGAACTTTGTTCCCCTAATCAGAGCGCCCCTATGGTAGAAAAGTGAAGTAAAATAATCAGGGAAAATCAGCGAATGTATACCATGGATAGTTTCATCACTGCTAAACAAAGGGGTAATCAGGAGTGTATGCAAATAACTAGTAACCAGTAACGTTCAAGTAACAGTTACTTGCAAATGTAATTATCTACTTTCAAACGTAACTCTTACAGAAAGTTTTTATAATAGAAGTAACTTTATCAAGTTACTTTACGACACTTGAATTGTTCACTTCAAAATTTGCAATGCGAAGAATGGGCGTGTAACCTTGTTTCCAACAATGTGTATTCTCTGGATGCTAAGGGGGACGGATTCTTGTAATGACTGAGGCGACCAGGTAACAGCTACCTGTTGGCTAGACTGATGGAAGGGAGATTCCTTACGTTTTTAGGTTCTGGTAATGTGTTCTACTTCACAATATATCCTGATACATTTTGACTTACTTTTTTAAAATATATGTACATACTTCCTCAATTTAGCAGCGAGCAATGTAATTTTTAAATATGATATAGTTGAAGGATCGTCTTAAGAAGTCCACGAGTTGTTACTAAAAAAAAAATACTCCCAGACTATTATATACTCAGGACCTAAGCTTTCTGTATAAGTTATAAGATCTTCAATTTATGCAAATCTTCCATTTTCTGACTCGATTGAAAGCGAGAGAGATAGGGAGGGCATGGGGGAGGGGGAACGGAAAGAAGGACAGATGAGAGAAACAGAAAAGAGAGATACGATGGAGAGGAAGACTAAGAGGGATGGAGAGAGAGATAGAAAGAGACAGAGAAGACTAAAAGTGATAGAGAGAGAGACAGAAGGGGAAGAGGATACTAAAAGTGAGAGAGAGAGAGACAGAAGGGGAAGAGGATACTAAAAGTGAGAGAGAGAGAGACAGAAGGGGAAGAGGATACTAAAAGTGAGAGAGAGAGAGAGAGAGAGAGAGAGAGAGATAACAAGAGACAGAGAAGACTAAAAGTGATAGAGAGACAGAAGGGGAAGAGGAGACTAAAGGTGATAGAGAGAGAGACAGAAAGAGACAGAGGAGACTAAAAATGATAGACAGTGAGGGGGAAGAGAAGACTAAAAGTGATAGAGAGCGAGAGAGAGAAAGAGAAGGCTAAAAGTGAGATAGAGAGAGAGAGAGAGAGAGAGAGAGAGTAGAGAGAGAGAGAGAAAATAGAGAGAGAGAAAGAGTCAGAGAAGACTAAAAGTGACAGAGAGAGAGGGTGGAAGAGAAGACTAAAAGTGATAGAGTGTGAGGGGAAGAGAAGACTAAAAGTGACAGACAAAGAGATAGAAAGAGACGGATAAGACTAAAAGTGATAGAGAGTGAGGGGGAAGAGAAGACTAAAAGTGATAGAGAAAGAGATAGAAAGAGACAGAGAAGACTAAAAGTGATAGAGAGCGAGAGCGAGAGACAGAGAGAGAGAAAGAAAGAGTTCGAGAAGACTAAAAGTGACAGAGAGAGAGAAAGAGGAAGAGACGAGAATGAAAAAGGAGGAAACAGTGAAACAGAAAGAAAGAGATTGGAGAGAGACAGAGAAAGTAAGACTAAAATGGATAGAGAAAAAGAGAAAGAGCAATAAGGAGAAAACGGAAACAAATAAAGAATAATAAGAAACAGAATGAATGTGATAGGACAGAGAGAGAGAAACAGCCAAACAGAAAGACTAAAGCGATAGAGAGAGGAAAAACAGGGAATGGGAGATAAGACAGAGAAGTAGAGAAACTGATAGAAAGAAGGAAACGGAAAAATATGGACAGTGAGATAGAGAAAAGCGTATGCGAGAGAACTATACAACCTCAATGGAGCACACTCGAACAAAATTCTCCGATGACGTCAATGGCCAGTTTATTCAATCAAAAGTCTCCCTGCTACTAGAACATATATAACGCAGTCTGAGAAGGTCGCCATTGAGATTGGGAATGTCGTCAAAATCGAAGATGAAGGTTGGAGCAACTCATTATATCACAAAGTCTACTGTAAAAGGCCACTTTCTCTCGTAGCACCCAGTTATTTACCATTAGTATGCAACATGAATCGGTTTATATAGTGTTCTAATCAAGATTACGGGCAGTGACGTTATCCAACCATTCATAAATGCCAAGAACAGGGCACGTGCCGTAGCCTTGGGTTTGTGATTAGTGGAAAGGTACTGATATGATGACGTATTTTATACGAAATGTTCCCCACCATAAGCCATTGTAAAATTAACTGTCGCTGGAGCTGTGCGATTTGATTCCATGTGCTTTATTTAGCGTCGCTGTTCTACTTTTGGCTAATCGCAGTGATGAGGATGAATGATGATATGATAAAACTGATGAAGGGGCCCATGCCAAGGCATAAGAGGTCTAGCTTGATACCAGATGGAGGCACAAGTGATTCGGATCCCACTTTGAACTGTAGGTCCAGTCCCGATTAGCCTTCCTGTGATTAAACTGGACATAAAACTAGGGTTTTTAAAGGTCCAGTAACCCATAAATTCTAATGGGTTTTATTGGGTTTCGCTGAAGGACCGGAATCTTTTTTCTCGCACAATTTAAATTCGGTCTAAGTTGCGTATTGTTACATTGAAAAGAGGTTCCTGGATCGTATTTTAATTGTTCCTGAAAAAAGGTTCCTGGACCGAATTTAAATTGATCCGGAAAAAAGGTTCCTGGACCGAATTGAAATTGATCCGGAAAAAAGGTTCCTGGACCGAATTGAAATTGATCCGGAAAAAAGGTTCCTGGACCGAATTGAAATTGATCCGGAAAAAAGGTTCCTGGACCGAATTGAAATTGATCCGGAAAAAAGGTTCCTGGACCGAATTGAAATTGATCCGGAAAAAAGGTTCCTGGACCGAATTGAAATTGATCCGGAAAAAAGGTTCCTGGACCGAATTGAAATTGATCCGGAAAAAAGGTTCCTGGACCGAATTGAAATTGATCCGGAAAAAAGGTTCCTGGACCGAATTGAAATTGATCCGGAAAAAAGGTTCCTGGACCGAATTGAAATTGATCCGGAAAAAAGGTTCCTGGACCGAATTGAAATTGATCCGGAAAAAAGGTTCCTGGACCGAATTGAAATTGATCCGGAAAAAAGGTTCCTGGACCGAATTGAAATTGATCCGGAAAAAAGGTTCCTGGACCGAATTGAAATTGATCCGGAAAAAAGGTTCCTGGACCGAATTGAAATTGATCCGGAAAAAAGGTTCCTGGACCGAATTGAAATTGATCCGGAAAAAAGGTTCCTGGACCGAATTGAAATTGATCCGGAAAAAAGGTTCCTGGACCGAATTGAAATTGATCCGGAAAAAAGGTTCCTGGACCGAATTGAAATTGATCCGGAAAAAAGGTTTCTGGACCGAATTTAAATTGATCCAGAAAAAGGGTTCCTGGACCGAATTTAAATTGATCCGGAAAAAAAGGTTCGTGGACGGAATTTAAATTGATCCGGAAAAAAGGTTCCTGGACCGTATTTAAATTCATCCGGAAAGAAGGTTCCTGGACCGAAATGAAATTGATCCGGAAAAAAGGTTCCTGGACCCTATTTAAATTGATGCTGGAAAAAGGTTCCTGGACCGAATTGAAATCCTTTAAATATGAAAAGGCTCTACACTGTCTAGAACTTATTTACGTTTCCTGATTTATTTACAATTCCTGGACCATGCTTGATCGATCAAAAGTTGCCTTCTAAAAATGTCCGCAAGTACGTTTTACATTGGAATGTCACACTGCGGTTGTAGAAAACGTAGCTCAGGGAATAAATCAAAACGCTCTTGTTCTCTCGTGGCCCAGGTTCAAAAACTCCCTTGTCGAAGAGTTACTGTACATAACGCAATTGACTGACTACATTAGTGTGGCGTCACATTAAGTTCAAACAAACCCATCACGTGTTGCTCTGGCATCCGATCCAGGAACCGCAGCCAATAGGAGCCGTTGATGAGGCAACGTGAGTCTGCTTGTTCCCAGCAGATATTACAACAGGGAAGGGCAGTGCTGCTACAACCAAGTGATGGAACGCGCGCGAGAGAATGGGGCTACATGGTAAGGGGCAACGTGACTGCAGCTTTTGCGTTTCGCCCATCTCTACCTTGTACTTACCTTAGATTCTCGAGACAGCCAGCACCTGGATTAGTCTTTCAGGCTTTCAAGTGGATAAGTCTTTATCGTCAGGTCCGTATTCGATCAAAGTTGCGTATTGTTTCATTTCAATTCGAAACTTGGACCCTATTTAAACTAATTCGGAAAAAAGTGTTCCTGGACCGTATTTAAATTGATCCTGGAATAAATGTTCCTGGACCGTATTTAAATTAATCGGGAAAAAAGGTCCCTGGACCGAATTGAAATACTTTACAGATAAAAAGATTCTTTACGGTCCATAACCCATTTACGCTTGCTGATTTTCTCTCCTGGACCGGAATTGAATTTATCTAAAATTCCTGGACCTTTAACAACCCTGCAAAACCAAAAATCAAAACTCAAATCCACGCCAAGGCTGGGATTCGAACCCGAGACCTCTGGCGTCTTAGTACACTGTGCTAACCAGACCGTCATTGAGATCGATGCTGAGGCTGTGCGAGAGTGCTGAAAACTGTATTGGGCGCAAAGAACTTTTGAATGGCCACCACGCTCGCCGGATATAATTCCATTCCTTGGTGTATAGCATGAAGATTATCTATCTGGTCCACTTCCGCACCATGCTATAGCTTCAGATGATGTTCCCTGGGTGATCAACAATCTCTGATTCCTTCTATAGACATAGATGGGGAAACTCAATGGAGGCCATTAAACAAATACCGTAATTTGGCTTATGGTGCAGAACTTTTGGGACACCCTGCATGTCGCTTAATGCTAGTTCCTATTTGAATAAGAAGATCAGATAACGTTGATTTTCTATAAAGATTAAGTTCCACATCTGACTGCAATACTTATGACCAAACGAGTATCCGGGATTCGAACCGAGATCTTCATGTTAGCCTCACAAGGCTTTCTTGGTGTACTACAAAATCAACAGTGAAAGAAAACCTGATACAACAGCAAGTAGAAAGAGACAGAGAAAATGGGGGAAAATGTGGCCTTCATTGTTTGACGTGAGTAAAACCAACTCAGTCGGGACATGAACCTGAGTTTTTTTTCCGGTGTAAAAAATTAATTGAATTTTGTTTATTTATTAATTGTGGCCGCCCGCAGAGTTATATGGTTACACTGGACATGATACAATAAATCGTACAAAATTCAAGACAAGACCGAGATTTAGTGTACGAGATATTCAACTGGTACGAAACCTAATTCATTAGATTAGATGTAAGGCAGTGTTGCCACAAAAGGAAAAAGTTCCCTCCAGAGAGGGAACTTTCCCTCAAGAAAGGGACATTTCCCTTATAGTTCATAAATTTCAAGCTGACTTAAGTATTCCTCATTACTACTACTGCCCACAATAAATATAATAGTGCATAAAGTTTTGTGATGGCCGTTTCATTCTTTCAAAGACGAAGGAGGGTGCACAGCACCCTACGACGCCAGGGGTTCTTGATTCGAATTCCGGTGTCCCATCATCTCTTATCTTCGCGTTAGCCAAAAGTGGCGGAAAACCGAAGTAAAATCAAATTAATCAAAGATAAAATGGAATATATGGATAAAAAGGAAAATCGCGAGATCGGGTTATCAGCTTATTCATTCACTTGTGGTGCAATAAAAATCGGACTTTATTTAAAATACTGTATCAGACAGTTATCTGTGACATAATTTATAGATGGATTGTAAGTGTTGTATAATCCTCAGATACTTATGCTTTAGCTTGTTTTAATAAATATTTATTAACTTTTTTGTAACTGTTTGGATAGCAAGAACGAAAGAAGCTTATTCACTGCCGACTCTCATCCTGTCTCTAGTGGTGCCATCTGTACTTTAAGAGCAGAGGTAGATAATTTTCTGAACGTCTCCGTGTGAGTCTAACCAGCGAAACTGAAGAGTAAGGGTGGTCAAGATTACGTCAGCGATTCGCTGTAAGGGACGATACGTGATTGGAGGTTTCGTAAACTGAAACTCTCTCTCAAGTTGCCAGGTGTGTTACGGAAGTAATCCCACTATAATAATGTACAAAATTATGCGAGATATACAAATGAAAAAATCTTATTCGTAATGCTTCCGTCTTTCCAGTGCGGTAAACAGTCACGAACCACTCATAATAAACTACAAAAGAAATTCGAAAGACATCTTACAAAATATTAAAAACCTCAAAACGGCGTGACTATTACATGCCGTTTATGTATGGCACAATTGAATATTCGGGTGAAATCTGATCCGTGACCTCTCCAACCTTAAGACTCATCAGACTGAAAGTGAAACTGAAATAATAATGTTAATTCACTGTTATTTCCTCCCTACTATACCTATCTCCAACAGTGTTGCAATATCCAGAAGTATAATTTTTCCCATTTAAAGGTGCAACATTTCCCTTCTTCACCAAATCGTCCCCTTAGATTATAAAAATGAAGTTGTCATCAACAATACTTCTTAACTATTATTATTATTTATTTAATTATTGTTATTAGCAGAAGAAGAATTATTACAATTTTCACTGACTCTCAGAAAAAAATAGGCATCATTGAATTGAAGAAAATAAGGAGGGCATGCAAGATAATGAACATTAGTGATAAGAAATTGAATACTTGAGTGAATAATTTTATATTACAGAAGTTAGATAAAGATGGGAAAATATTAAGTGTTTCCAAGGCAAATTTTAAACTTTGTATTTCTCTTTGGGCGGATAATTTACTAACGAACAAAAAGATAATGCGTTTCAACTCTATTGGCCTCAACTATAATGTCTGAAGAGGATACACAAATGTCATTCCAATTTTCTCTTTTCCCGTTTCCCGGCGCCAAGGGATATTTTCCTACATATGCAACATTGTTCTGAGTGCGTATAAAAATGAGCGAAAGAAGAGGTAAAGCTTGTTTTTGATCCTCAACGCTGTTCGCGCATTACTTCATATCATGGTAAGAGCAATTTTCAATATTATTGACCTCACGTAGGTCAATTCTCGAACTTTTATTTCATGATAGATGGAATTTTGCCTTATATACAGGGTGTCCGAATTGAAACGCCCTAATTTCAAATACTTATATTAAACATAATATACAGGCAAGAACAGTGTGGTAGGTGGTATATGGTAGGTTAGCAGTGGAAATTTTAAATAGGTATTGAATAGTTGCTCTTTTTTCAGAATTGGTTGTCATTTTCACTTTTCACCCACTGGAACGATACAAAATAAACGAATCCTTACTATTCATTATCCATTTAAAATTTCCACAGCTAAGCTACCATATACCACCTACCAGACTGTTCTTGCCTGTATATTATGTTTAATATAAGTACTTGAAATTAGGGCGTTTCAATTCGGACACCCGGTATTTCTCTCGAAATTTCCATTTACTCATAATACATTATAATCGAAAAATTCAGGGATATAAGAAGTGACCTTTTGGGAGCATTCTTCCAGATATTACCCCCTGGAAGATAATATCCCGTTTCGCCTAATGGCTTTATCAGCGCAAGATTATTCAAGTTGGTTTGTTAGCGTATTATTGTTATTGATTGAGTTGCTTTTAAGTCCACCTTATGCACACTAAGGCTAATCGGGACTGGACCTACAATTTAATGTGGGATCCGAACCACTATGTGCCCCCACCGGGTATCGAACCCAGGACCCCATTATTACAATCCGACGACGCTACCACTGCGCCATCAGGAAGACCCATTTATTGTCTTATTGTGTTCAGAGGCGCCAACTTGAGATACATTTATGGGGGGCAGAAAGTGCCCCCTTCCAAAGTCGGCACCTATGATTGTGTTACTTTGTTATTGGGTTCATAATAACTACCCTATATATTGTGAAATATTCATAAATAGACGTGTGTCTATTTAGTTGCACAATTCGCTAAAATAAGATGTTATTAGTTTTTTCTCACCTGTAAAAAAGTGCCAGTACTGCGTAAAGTTGCGTACCACCAAGAACAAAAGTACTGTATAAATACACAAACATACACCGTGAGGGTAAAAAGAATGCACTAGTATAAGCAAAATCAACTCTGAAAATATGGGTTCGAAAATGAACCGTTTCTGGGATAATTCGGAATTATGAACGTATTGTTAGGATCCACCACTGATGTGGTTTATGGATGATGGTGTACATTCTGCTGTAACTGTGCGAAGATATGGATCAATTGAGTTGGGCCTGTACCGTTGCCTCCCCGATCACCTGATTTGAATCACCTGGATTTATGTGTCTGTGGTAATCTGAAAACCTCAGTGTACAGCTCCCCCATTACCTCACAGTCAGTATAACCCTCTGTGGATTATCCAGTGAAAAACAACGATCGTTATGTCTAAACTACTTTACATGTCTGTACAGTGAGAAAAATTTAGTGTTATTATGACGTCATTGAAAAATAACCGAAACTCTAAAATTCCTTTTTTTCATGCTCCTTTCTGACACAGAACCCAAATAAGGATAAGTATAGATGGAACTATATGACACAAGGAAGTCGTTCTACAGGGGCCATGAATTGTACGAATTCCATAGTGTGTTTCAATAATTTTATAACATCGCTAAATTTCTCACTTAGTGTACGTACGTTATCATTACAGTTTTTGTTAAAGTATTATATTAAATTTGATTTCCAGTACGTTTATCTTCTATATATACAGGGTGAACAGAAACTATAGGGACAAACTTCAGGAGGTTATTCCTGACAGATAAAGGAACAAAAAGTTCATATCAACATATGTCCGGAAATGGACCGTGAGTCTGCAATAAAGCAATTAGTACCGGTACACATTACATGACATGACATTCATCCATGTTACAACAGGTGTTCAAAGTGGCCTCCGTGGGTTGCAATGCAAGCGTCCACACGTAGCATCATGGATTGCCTCACTCGTTCGAATGTTCCAGCCTGTACCCGAATAGCGCCACAGGCTACACGGACACGCTGTTCAAGGGTCTGCACATCAGGGACTGGCTCAGCATACACAACACTTTGCAGATGCGCCCACAAGTAAAAATCAAGGGTTTTAGTCCGGTGATCGAGCGGGCCATGCCACAGGGCCTCCTCGTCTGATCCATCTTCTGAGTAAGATGTTGTTGAGGCATTGACGAACAATAATGCGAAAGTGGGCTGGCGCTCCATCATGCATCAGCCACATTACCTGTCGTATTGTCAAAGGCACATTCTGAAGCAGAAGAGGCAGAGTGTTCTGCATTAAATCCAGATACGTCTCTCCGTTAAGGCGTTGTGGAAGAACAAATGGTCTAAGTACATAGGTGGTCGCCAATAATGCCTGTCCAAACATTGATGCTGAACCGTTGCTGATGAGACGATTGAACCATTCCCCGAGGATTGGCTGTAGACCACAGATGACGATTGTGTAGGTTGACGATGCCATATCTACCAAAAGTTGCTTCATCGGTGAAGAGGACTGACGACAGAAATCCCAATATGGTAGAGGCCTGTTGCGAAAACCAGCGACAAAACCGTTCCCTTGGAGGAAAATACGCTGGTGATAATTCCTGCACACGTTGCAGGTGATAGGGATAGTAGCGGTTTTCATGCAGGATACACAACACCGTCGCTTGGCTTACAACATGCTGGCGGGCCACAAGCCTGGAGCTTGTAGAGGGGTTGTTCTCAATATAGTGTAGCACATGTTCCTCCAGATATGGTGTACGCATGTGCCGCTGCCGACCTCCTCCAATGTTCGCCTGTATGAAAGGATCCATGCTCACACAAAAGACCATAAATGGCTGTAAAGGTTTGTGGTTTGGGTGGGGCTGTTGTCCGGGTACGTGGCTCGATAAATCCGTGCGGCCTATCGACTGTTTTCATCTGCTTGACCGTATACGAAAACCATCATGGCATGTTCCTAGTATAATTAACACACCATGGTGCTTTGACGTAGCTCCAATCACACAATATATTTATTTACATTAATGAACTCAACAGGCTGACGGCCAGTTAGAGATTTCATGTTACATAATTGATCAGAGATACAGGTTTTCAATACAAAAAAGCACATTGTGAGTGTTGTTATGAGAGGATGATGTCGTTCTTCAGTGCCATCTACCTTGGCAAATATGCATTTCCGGATATATGTTGATACGAACTTTTTTGTTCCTTTATCTGTCAGGAATCACCTCCTGAAGTTTGTCCCTGTAGTTTCTGTTCACCCTGTATACAAATGGATGGATGTGTGTTTGTTCCGGCATAACTCTCGAACGCCTGGAGCGATTTCAACTAAACTTGGTACACATATCACTTGCAGTATGGAAATAAATACTGTCGAGGTAAGACACCCCTAAGGGGGGGTGGGAAGGGGGTGAAATGTAAAAATAATCGAAAACGACCGATATTAGTGTGGAATCCATAGTTTTCGGGGTCACTAAGGTGAATAGTGACACTCCCAATGCGTTCAACTCAAAGACACTAATAGCACCGGCCCGACCCTGTGGCCGAGTGGTTAGAACATCATCGCGCTGCGACGCCTAGGGTCCCGGGTTCGAATCCCGGTTGGGCTTGGTTGTTTGTGAATGTCCATTCATCAATTTCATCATTTCATCACTCATCCCCATCTTCGCAAATTAGCCAAGAGGCACAAAACGCGAAGTAAAATAAACTAAATCAATCAATCAATCAACTAATAGCAACGCTATGGTTGGGGGTGTGAAGGGGGTGACATGCAAAACGACCGAAATTACTGTGGAATTCATAGTTTTCGGGGTCGCTACGATAAATAGTGACACTCCCAATGCCGTCCAACTCCAAGACACCCCTGGCACCCATAGGGGTGGGGGTGGGAAGGGTGTGACATGTAAAACGACCGATATTAATGTGCAATCCATAGTTTTCGGGGTCGCTAAAATGAATAGTGACACTCCCAATGCAGTTCAACTCCAAGTTCATTTTACACTATAGTTAGAATTCATTATTTTTCTGTCAATGCTGGGTAATCAGTAAGTTTACATTATAATGAAACAGTGAGTTGATTACGTGCACCAATATTTCAAGAATTCAATATTTGTTAAATTCCATACTATACATTGAGTATATAAACGGCGATCATGATCTCTGATTCTATCAGATACCTTTGATATATCTACTAACTTGATTCGTAGTGACGTGGTACCACCAGGAACATTACTGCTTGCATAACAACCATATCTGCTGGAAAAAGTGATTTGATATGAAACTGAGTAACGCTTTGAGCTATGATTTTTGGCCTACAGCAAGGTCAGTCCGACAGGTATGCTAATAAGATATAAATTATATGTTGTGTAACTATTGGGCGGGCGAAGGCAGTAATTTGTTGTGACCTTCTGAAGGTAAAATGGGAAAAAATGATTGTGTCATAATCAAATTTTGTCTTCGATGATACATTGCGGTTTCTGATAATACGGAATTTGAATCTTTTAATTATCATGCTTATTGTTGCACAAAACTATTATTCCAGGGTTGTTGAAGGTCCATTTTAAATTTTAAATAGATTTGGACCGTAAAGAACCTTTTTTTATCTGTAAAGTGTTTAAATTCGGTCCAGAAACCTTTCTTCCGGATCAATTTAAGTACGGTCCCAGTTTCGTATTAAAATGAAACAATACCCAACTTGGACCGAATTTAAATTGTGCGAGAAAAGAGGTTTTGGTCCTGTTTCGGAACCCAATAAAACCATTAGAATTTATGTGTACCTGGACCTTCAAGAACCTTGATTTTCCCAAGTATTCCATGCTGAGTAGAACTGCAGTGGTCCGGAAGATACGGGTTCGATTCCCGGAGTGGAATTTATACTCCTGCATAAAGCAGCTCAGGGGTTCACCCAACCTATAATAAATGCATAGCTAAGGGTAAAAGCGGCTGGAGTGTGGTGCTGATCACATAGCCTCCAGAATAATAGTAATAATAATAAAAATAAGTCCTAGACCGTGAATGTTGAAGCCTTACCTACACATCTCACATGTGCCCTCGTGGCACGGGCTTGCCCGTCGCCTTATAATCAAATGGTCCTGGGTTCGATACCCGGTGGAGGCCTTAGTTGTTCGGATTCCACTTTTAAACTGTAGGACCAGTCCCAGATACCCTATCTCTACACAAAGTATAGATAAAACAAAAATAACTCAAGTAATGAGCACAAGAAGATTTAACTTACGTTGCTCAGCTAACGTAGTTCTGGCGACATATATTGCAATCAGTGATGTTTTTAGTAGGTAACCAAAATGCCATTCCAGCTCAGAACCATGTTATATGTGCCGAATGCAATTATGTTTAACTTCTATTTTTGGCTCATTTCTTTTCGGTCTGTCAACACTGCTTCTTTGCGACTTAAAGAATAACACTCATAGAGGGCGCTACAATTTGAAGAGAAAATTCTCAAAAAAACAGTGCTTTGTTTTTAGAAACAAGGATGGAGTAAGCATAAAATAAATGCCTTTAATTTAAATTTCTGACCTAAATATTTTATATTATTTTGACAAGTTTAAAAACGTCATCTTTGGGTGCATTTGAGCGAACTCCATCAAACCTTTTTATGGCAGTAAGATACAAATCAAAAGCAACAATTTTTTTTCTTCTTGAACTTGTCTTTCATCTCTCCTCCTTACATTTTCCTTTGTTTTTGTTTTTTTGTTTGCTATCAGAAATTGTTGAAAGTAAAATTAGATAAATTTCAGGTAAAATATTTTCAAGACATAAATAGCTTAAAGGTATAGAACGAGCGAGTTTTAATTTTTACTATACGTATTGCAATGCTGCAGTCACCAAGTTAAAGTATTTATATTGACTTTATTTATTCATAGCACCAACTGACCAATCAGGCGTGTCCTGCGTCATAAGAAAATATGGGGGGCAAAACTTAATTGACCTTGATAATACAATAAATATTAAACGATATGAAATACAGTGTGGCCTTAACAACGGCAACAGGAATACCTTGATAGCAACACTTTCGGTTACCTTATTTTGGGTCACCCGTTGCTTTGATTCTTCATAGTTCTATTTATTTTCAACAAAAGTGAGCGGTTATTGAGTGACTCTTTTATTTATTTTTGGTTATGTAGCGTCGTATTTCTAACTAATAGTTAACCGTGGCGATGAAGATGAGTAGATGATTAATGAAATAATGAAGAAACTCACAAAAATAATCTGGGTTCTAATTCTAAGGAGTGGATATTATTTGTGCTAATGTATATTTTTTTTCTGGTTAAAAGAATATTTTGTAATTTAGTCCAATATTACTCTTAGAGTGCAGTAGAACAAAAAAATCCTAAACCTCATTCACCTATTTTTAGAGTATTTATTATATCTACTCTGGCGCCCCTTGCAATTCAAATAATTAGGGTAGGAGGCCAAATGATTTTTATACAATTTTTTTATGTACACATAACTTATTTATAAGCTTTTTTCTGCCTAAATAAGTTTCTTATGATTTTTTTAAGTCCACTTTATGCACAGAAAGGCTAGTCGGGACTTGAACTACAGTTGAAAAAGGGATCTGAATCACTATAGTTCCTCCTTTGATTACAAGACAACGACGTTACAACTACACCAATTTGGGAGGCCTATGCCAAAAATAATTTACATCAATTTATCATAAAGAGTGGTGTGCTATATTTTAGAATGGGAGTGCACTATAGGTAATTTCATGTGGGAATTCTTGCAGCAATATTTCTGCAAGAAACTGCTCTTGGGTGCAACCAGCCTCTCAAAAGTGGGACAGCTCTTGTGATAAAGGTAAGTGGAAAAGTAGTGCTGGTCACAACAACGCCTCAAATGGCTGATGTCGTGAATGTGCGGAGCTCTACCCACATCAATGATTTATCCATACATCCTTTAACACACTCCAACATTACTTCAATGCTCCCTAAAATAATTCACAAATGCCCAATTTATGGTCATTTTGGCTCTAAATTTACCATTATACCTCCAAATACAAACTTGCACCTATCAGATGGAAAATTCTGGATGAACACCTCACCCCTACACACCCCATAGGTCTCCATGACGTATTTCTTTCATTGTACAGATGGTAGTGTTACTTTTAGACCCCAAAGTGAAGTGACACATGGATATGTCACTGTTACAAATAGCAAAATCGGAATCGTCATTGTATTTCACCTTAGTATAACGAGAGTCATTCATAAAAATCTCTAAAGCAGCACGTCATAAGTGCAATGGGGGGATATATTTACATTTGGCAATTACGTTTTTAGTGAATACGTTGAGAGAAATATATATTCAAAACACCTAACCTACCCATCTTTCCGTAGGGCAAATTTCAACTTATTTATTTCATCTCGGTATTGGTTGAATAGCATAGCCAGATGTCGGCCACACCTGGTATTGCCCTCTGACACGACCAATGTTGCCAGGGCACCTCGTAATATCGTAAAAAATATACTTTCTTGTGAATATGCCGTAATTAACCCCATAAAATCGTCTGTAATGCATAAACTGTGTAAATATTTTTTCGTTCGTTTATCATATAAATCCACACAGACCATCGTTATGCATGGAAAATTATTGCAAGTGACTACTCCGTAGCAAGTATTTCCACGTACTGAACTTTCATGTATACCATGACTTTCTTCATTAACGTTTCAAAAATATCCACAAAGACAAAGTTAACGTCAGCGTAGGTTTCATGTCTCTATTGCTTCTGGTACAAAAGTTACGTACATTCAATTTTTCGGTTGCATGACTTTTCGGACACTCTGTACATGAAAAACTCAATATGCTGACCAAGTCAGAAATTTATTTTATTATAACACATAAACTAAACGTAACGTTTCAACCTTCTAGCAAGGTCTTCTTCAGACTCTGCAACAAGTACAAATGTTAGAAGGTTGAAACGTTACGTTTAGTTTATGTTTTATAATAAAGTAAATTTCTGCCGTGGTCAGCATATTGAGTTTATCATATCATTGAAAGTCTGTACATATCTCTGTTGCGTGACTTTTCAAACACGCTGTTCATACCTTTTGTTGTGTAAATGTACATCAATTTAAGTATAAAAACATCATTGTTATTAATCAAAAGCTGGTAATGTATACAGTCAATATGCTAGATAATATTGTTACTTCTTCCTGTAGCATATATGGAGTAAAATTAGCAAGGACACAGCTTAGATGACGAGACCCAGTAACCACGTAATGCGCCATCTGTGTTTCGCCTAAGGAAATGCGTCATCATAAATGAACAATGACCTTTACTGAGGTTGTACAATTCATAATGCTTAGGCATGAGGAAGTACTTCCGAAGTAATAATTCTCAGAAGCGAGTGACCTGCAGCAAGGTGAGATGACTTTCAATGAACGAAAGAAGTAATGGAAAGATTTTTCATACTCACTTTCACAACGTGACGCTGCGATTTTTATTAATGGTCATATTGCACTGCCTAAAAATGAATTTCTTTTGGATGCTTTTGTTGTACACTGAATCGTTTCCAAATGCTACCAATTTATATTTAATACTTTTTCTTGGCGAGTTTTCATTTGTAGGAAGTATTTCGTATTTCACTTTGATTGAACTTGGTTATTTTACGTCACTTTTATGCCAATTTTGGCTAATCGCGAAGATGAGGATGAGTGATGATTAGACATCTGATTTTTAGGTTCTAAAAAGTGTGTTCCTAAAATAGGTTCGAAAAACCGTAAAATATGTTCGAAAATCATAAGTTATACATACTCAAAAAATCCCGAAGTATGTTCAAAAAGGCTTAAAATAGTTCAAAATTCCTGAGAAGTGCTGATTAGGTATAGTCACCGGCAATGAAAATGGGACACCTATATCCTGAAATACGCACTATCTTGCATAACGTTATGTGTGTTGCCTAACCATACGGCGATGGCTGAACTTACCATTGCAAATTTGCTATTAAAATTCACACATCGCAGTATAAATAGGCAAAATTCTTTTCTCATGTTATCCACAGCCTAACTTCGAACTTTTGTATGTTAGGATCATCTTATATGCTGAAAATAATCTTTCAACAAAAACATAGTCAGTGGTGCAAACTTCAATGCTGAAATGTTAGTTTGCAAGGCGTGATTCGTAAATGCTACAAAGCACCGAAGCGACGCGAAAGTGGGCAAGACCACACAGATCAGACCACTTTGGACTGTACAGGTAACAGTGGCACCAGACATTTCGCTTTGTTTAGAGCTTTGAAAAATCGGCATGGAATTGGAGGAAGGGAAATCGAAGAGAGTACATTTCAAACACGTTTGTCATTTTATTTTTTCTTGACCAAACAAAGCAAATGCCTCTGTGTGACATAAAAATCCTGCAAAACCTTTAAAAATATATAAAGAAGTAAAAAAAAGTTTTGATTTAGGCCCATAAACCTAAAATAGGTTCTAACAAGCAAAATAGGTTTCTTTAAGGCACTATAAAACTTCATCAGTTGTTGCGTTTTTTAACGAAACGCTGATATAACTTATTATTTCTTAAATACCTGTAAAGGAAAAAATAGGTTAAAAACCTAAAATTCGAGGTGTAGTGAAAATATGAATTGATGCAGTGACACTCGCAAAGAACACTCAGGCCGGAATTCGAATCCGAGACCGCTGGCGTCATAGCGCGCTGTTGTAATCATCCGCCACGGTGGGCGGCTCTTAAAGGTTCGGATCCCACTTCAAACTGTGAGCGGAATCATAATTGCATTACTTATACCTTCAAACTATCTCTTCACCCGTCTGTGAGATATATTTACTACTCCAAATGTTTTTATTTGGGGGGCAGAAGAATGGAAGACATTTTTAGGACGGGTTAGAGCCAGTGATGTGCGTCTACGCGTAAACAACGATAGTCTACATTCTACACGTAGACTATTTTATACACGTAGATCACGTAATCTATGTAAACAACATGGCGAAAGTTGATAACTTAGCAAAGGGCACCGTGGAATTAAAAGAAAATTCTACTGCGTATCAGTTGCTGATGTGTGAAGAGAACTTTTCATACTCTTTCTTCCAATTTCGAACAATATCTCACCTAGGAAGAAACCTAATATAAAAAATATTCTAGTGTTTTAAAGGGAAAATACCACTCTTGCCTCACGACTGCCATCTGTTGTTGTTTTTTGCATACTATTTATCTTCCATAGTTGATAATAGAAGAGAAGAGAAATTTTGTTGTAAATAGTATTCTTTTAATTTTCTTAAGAACCAATATAGTTGAAAAGGTCACTTTCCTTTCAAGAAACCTTTGAACATTAATTTTAATGCACTTTAGATTGTCTACGTAGTCTATGTAAACTACAACCCAATGCAATCTACACGTAGTTTACGTGTAGATAACGCATGTAGACGTACACTTATAGTCTACAGCACATCACTAGTGAGAGCACATCTGGTTATAACGCCCCTGCTATGAGGCTGTACAGTCACGGACACTTCTGCGCTGTAACACTCCCATTAATTTTCAATGGAATCAGTACAACCCAGAAGTGTCCGTGATTGTACAGTGTCTCTCAAAAGTTTTAGGACAACGACATTTTAAGCTAGGCAACCCAAATTACATAAGGCGCTGGTGGGTTGCGTGTAGAGTTAGGCTCAATTTCAGGGTTGCCATATGCACAATAGATGTTTATGAAATACGCAAAAGGAATACAACCAAGTATTATTGTATAAAACTCTAAAAAGATTGAAAAGTTTTCATCATGTGCAATTCTCCATTAAACGTTTGCGCCTATTCGAACTACCTTTGTTTTCTTTGTTACAAACAAGTATACTTTGCACATTACACGTAGGAGGAGAGTTGCATCTACATTTCACACTGGTCAGCTCCTCCTAGCTATTCTCAAGAACGAAAGTTTGTAAGGTATTGGTTACCGTTGTGTATTGTCAACCTGATGGTCGTAGGTTCAAACCCCTCCGGTGGCAGAAAATTTTCGTAAGTTTTAGACATATCCCATTGTGTTCATTGTCCAAGCAGTATGAAACGGAATGATTCTGGTTGGAATTGACGATGGGGGGAGGAGAAATGTTAAATAATAAAACCTCCATTTCAACGAACTGAGAAGTGAAGAAAAATTGGATAATTCTTATAAATATGAAAATTACATTCATGTATTTAGTGGTATAATCGCAGGTAAAATCAAAGATCTTACGTGGCAAATAATATCTAGCTCTGAACTCAGCCAAATGGCATTTCGCACCGATCTCATACATTTTCCAATTCATTTTAAAATATTATTGAATGTTTCATGTCGATATTTTGATCAATGCATCAATTCTTGAAGCTGAGACGATATCTTCTGCAAATACCTCTTCTATCCTCTCGTCTCCTTTCTCTTCTCTCCTTCTCCTCTTCTTCTCTCCCCTTCTTCTCATCTGCTTATATGTTATATCGTCTTCCCTCCTGTTCTCGCCTCTTGTCTCCATTCCATTCTTCTACACTCCTCTTATCTCCTCTCCTGTCTTAGATTTCTGACTCCACTGCATTCTTCTACTCTTCTTCTCGTTCTTCTCATGTTCTCTTATTTACTCTACTCTCAACTCCCCTCTTCTCGTCTCCTCCTCTCCTCTCCTCTCATCTCTTTCCCTCCTCTCTTCTCCTCATTGCTCCATTTTCCTCATCTCTCCAAGCCTCTTTTCCCTTTCTCCTCATTACTTCTCCTATCCACATCTGTCCTATCTTTTCTTCCCTTATTTACTTTCCTCTTCCCCTTTCGCTCTCTCTCTTCTCCTCTCATTTGTTGTCCCTTTTCGTTTCCTCTCTCCTCTTTTCCTTTGTGTAGACTCATCAGCGATGAAATACTAGAAAATCGATTTTCTTTCTTTCAGAAAGTATTTCTTATTTGCTACAAATGTAATGCTCATATATTTTTTTAGAGTTTTATACAATAATACTCGTACTTGGTTTTGTTCCTTTCGCGTATTTCATAAATATCTATTGTGCATATGGCAACCCTGAAATTGAGCCTAACTCTACACGCAACCCACCAGCGCCTTACATAATTTGGGTTGCCTACTTTAAAATGTTGTTGTCCTAAAACTTTTGAGAGACACTGTACAACTAACCCCCAGAATGACTCAACACCGTCTGGATGACATTTCTCAAAACGGAATCACCTCTTTTCCAGGAAACGAGACATATTCACCTGCCGAAGAGCTATTTTCCAAGGTACTTCCGCATTTCCAATCTGCGTGCCGGCTGCTTTACTAACCCAAACATACCCTCGCGGGCTAATCTTCCCTCAACTTGTCACCCAATCAACCAAAGGTCATGAAGAGAAAGGCAGAGCGATTGGCCAACCCTAAATAGCTTTGTAAGCTTGACATTGAGCTTCTGTTCTGTGTGGGAAGTGTGGAGGAATATAGGTCATTGGAACTGTGAAGCCAGAGCTAAGGCCAACCATTATCGCCTCTGCTTTGGCTGGTCCGAAGATGACATTGAAGAACTGACTGACCGGAAGCAGTTCTCGTGTGTTGTATAAAATAAGCTTGCTTTGTCCGAGGCATCCGTAGTTTGTTCAAGTATCCATTAGGCCGAGTGGTCATAGCACTCAAGTACCATGAGAAGTCAGGTAAGTTATTTTCCTATCTTTTTGTATGGACTCTCAAATATCATTCGTTTTCAGATCGTGTTTGAAAATCTCGTCAAGAGATGTCGCGCTCATCACTTCAATCTTCATTTGTTTTTTTCCATTAAGAATATATAAAGAAAATAGAAAATGCTTCACAAAACTCTAGCAATATAACAAAAGATATTGTTATTAAGAAGTGTATTTATTCTTCTTAGTAACTACCATTCTATTATGATTATAAATAAAATGTTATCCAGGTATACAATATTTAGGGGCATAATAGAAGAAAGAAAAGGAAGATTTGAAATTGTTCAAGTAGATCTTCTTAGTTTGTTATAATCTGTCTGTGCATATATTTAAGTTAGCAGATTAATAACGAGCAATATATTATTTATATAGGTACGGCGAGGCTTGCTACTAAACCTGAAATATTTGACGTTATCGTGACTCCTAATTTTTACGGTGATATTATCTCGAAACGAGGAGAATGTCATTAAATGTGTGAAAGTGTTAATACTTTCAATTTGATTGATTTATTTTACTTCGCATTTCTGCTACTTTTGGCTAATCGCGAAGATGAGGATGAGTGATAATAATATAAAACTGATGTAGGGATACGCAAAGAACACCCAGACGTGGATTCGAAGCCGGGATCCCTGTCGTCGTAGCGCGATGTGCTAACGACTCCTCCACAGAGGCAGGCCCTTTCAATTTGAAAGAATATGTATATTCTAACAAAAAAGTAAAGTATTACATATAATATAGGATACATGATTTGAAATGAGGGTAATATGTAATCATATGTAATCCGACTTTCTTATGTTAACTTGTGGTGAAATGAATGTCGTTGAATTTGTGTCATTATCAATGCATAGGTTTGTTCTCAAAGTCTGTGTACTATTAAACGCGATATAATGTTTTACGTCAGCGTATATTGTCCACATTCCGAAAAAGATTACGTGCTTGTGAAACAGTGTCTGGAATTTGTCACCAAGTGAGTGAATATAATACTGATCCAAACCATTATATCAAAATAATAAATAATAACCTGTGGCTTGACAGCCCTTGAAGGGCCTAGGCCGATCTCCCGACTGCCAGTCTCCCTCCCACAATCCTACCTAGAGGTGTGGAATCTTCAACCGGGAATGGGGTGGCTTTGACTCAGCACGTCGAACTCACAGCCGCTATAGGAGATTTCCGAGACCGTGTTACGCTACTCACTCGTAGCTCCCCAATTTCTTCACGATGGTGGGTTGCCACCGGTCGTATACACAGGCCGCGAACCCAGGCGGACTCGAACCAGTGTTGCCACATGAAGGGAAATTTCCCTTTTGCAGGGAAATTCGGACCGAAATTTTAGCCAAAAGGGAAAACGGAATTTCGATGAAAAATACCACAATTGCAGGGAAATTTTAAAGTCATCTCACTGTATTACTACAGTTTATGTTAATTTCGAATTTCATATCCCCATTTTTTATATTATTTATTTTTCTATTCCTACTTGTTTCTGCTCCTTTAAGTTAATTGTACGTTGCTTTTATGCATCTTTGGATAAATAATAACAATGAGGATTAACGATTAAATAGATTCCTGACCAGGACTCAAACCTGCAACATCTGGTCAGGAAGTGATGAAACTGAAATATGGAAATTTTTTAAAATATTTTTTATTCCAACGAATAATTCCACCACCACCACTAATAATGCTGCTACTACTACTAATTATTATTATTATTATTATTATATAATTTGCTTAGGTGAAGGGAAAAATTGGTCCAAAAAGGGAAATTTTGCACGTTGGAAAGGGAAATTATGCCCTCATATTGTAGCAACACTGACTCGAACCCATGCCGTACCGTAGTCGGAACCCAAAGCATAACGCCATAGACCGCACGGCCATGGAGGAGGCCATTATATCAAAAGTAAAGTAAAAACATAAAATATGAAACATTTGAATTAACTTTTGTGTAGAAAACTAACAGTGTAACATCTAGTTATTAATTAACCATTCAATAACGATTATAACAAAGATCAACAAATGATATAACCAAACTGTACACTATTTTCTTACACTTTGAATAAAACTAAATTTGTTATATTGTAACACAGTTTCAACTGAACTAAATTACCATAATACGAGTTAATTGATTTAGTATATTTTACTTTGCTTTCCTGCCAGTTTTGGCTAATTGCGAAGATGAGGATGAGTGATGATATGATAAAATTGATGAAAGGACACTCACAAACACCCATGCCTAGGCAGGGATTCGAACTCGGGACCCGTGGAGTCGTAGCGCGATGTGCTAACCACTCCGCCACGGAAGTCGGCCATAGTACGTACATACTGAACGATCGAAACTAGATTTATGGCACCAATGAGCAAGAGGTGAAAAAACTTCCCATCTAATAGCTCAACGAACTCAGAGAACTAAATGCATCTAATCGATTGATGCACCAGAATGCATCGGTTGATGCACTAAAGTGTGGTTTATGGCTTCTTCAAAGAATCAGATTCACATTTGATGCATTTGGGTGCATTATTGTATGTCGTGAAAGAAACACCAAAGTGCATAATTTGATTCAAGTAAGGATTCCTTTCAGTCGAGATGCACTTCAATGCATCAGTTTTGATGCACCTTCCTGCATCCTTTTTGATGATGCACTTAAACGTTTCGTCTCAGCTACATAAACTCAATATGGGAAGATTTACCATATTGCAAGATTGCAAGGTAAAGGCAAATCCATAACCAATTGGAGCAGTTGACGTCATTATTACAACCCATGGAAGTACAGCGCCACATTTCAACCTGGTGGCTAAAAATTGAACTATTTTTCTTTTTAAATCTCCATCCTCTTCCCCATGGTCTGCATAGTGGATTCACCCAATTTGAGAGTTCTAAGATGCCTCAAATAGGCTACAGAGGGTTCTGAGTTGGGTAACTTTAATTCTGGCCAGCTGGGTGCAAACTTATATGAGCCTGTGAGGCTCGAGACCGGCCAATAATTTGTCTGTTGTTATGTTTTAATATAGAAATAAAGTCTCCGCGCTTAATAAAACAAATTCTTTGGTCAGTATGCACCCCTAAGAAATCTCACGACTAAATTAATGACTGACTGTTGTCAAAATGTTTCATAAAAATTTGTTAGTCTTCCAATATAACACTATTCAGTGTCTTGTATTATTTATACTATCCATGGTCACGTCGTTATTAGGAAGTAAGGAAGAATAAGGGTTTATAACCAAGAATAGGTTCAATAGACCTAAATACTATTAAAATGGACCGAAAAAAGCACCGAAAATGCAAAATAGACACCAAAAGCGATTAACATCCACAGATTTTTCATCATTTTCCAGGATTAAGCACTCAAAAAGCAGTTATCTTCGAAATAGGCCACTGTAAGATTCATGTATTTCTCTCAAAAATTGCCTGATTGGTTAAGCACACATTTTCCGGTTAAGGAACAAACAAATGTTTTCTAAAGCAAATCCTCAGCCTATATATGACATACATTATTGCATAAAATTATACAACAAATCTCCCAGTTGAGCGGATCCAATGTTTATCAAAAGATGGCGCCCCTGCTCGAGACTGGTAATTTAGGTTCACTATAACCGAATGTTCACTACAAGCAGAGTTGCCTCTATAGTAAATTGACTTTCTCTTTCATTGTAGGTTTTCCTCGCTGTCTTTTTGATAGCCCTTATCAGTGCGGCGTCTGCCTACCAGTTTGGTGGTTTCGGCGATTTTGACTTCACATCATCTTTCGGCAGTAGCAATGGATTCTCAAACAACTTTGGCTACAGCATCAACCAGAGACCCTTTGGCCAAGGCTCCAATGACGTAGGGCCAGTACAGTTCCCAGTGACTCAATAACCAATCTAACCAAAGTTAACATTCAAATGTATGTGATAATTTAACCCTTACGTGTACAAAATATTAATTTATGAGAGAAATAAAACATTTATGAATGATTTCAACTTACATTTCAATTAAAACAGGTTGGAAAGTAAAATGATTATCATTGTGAAGAAAAACGCTAGATGTCTCTGTACCTACAATAAACGGAAAAGAAAGGTACGTAAGGAACTAGCACAAATATCCAAACCTTACTTATTATCATATGAACTTTTCTCTGTCGTATTCAAAGTAAATATAACATATACAGCACAAATATTCTCAATTTAATGAAAACTAATGCTTCACAGTAGCTGTCGTTGCAAGAATAATTACAAATTGGTATAGCTTGAAACATCCTTATGCATTAGTTTGTAAGTTGGAAGTGCTTGTACAATGTGCATAGTTCGAAGTTTTATGAGTCATGGCCAAAATTTTCAGAAGCAAAATTGTTCATGTTCTATAACGCAAGCATGTTTTGTGCTGCCAAACGTTTATGCACAAGCAAAATTGACAACAACTTGTTACCGACAAATGGATAATAGACCTTCAGGAAAAAGGTATATTATCCTAAAGTTTCGTTATCCATTTGTTGGTAACAAGTTGTTGTCACTTTTGCTTGTCCATAAACGTTTGTCAGCACAAAACATGTTTGCGTTATAGAACATGAACAATTTTGCTTCTGAAAATTTTAACCATGACTCTTATGACTACAAACTATGCAGAAGCGTGAAATTCGAATATAACAACCTATAAGTTGCAAATTTATTTCCGTGCGTTCTTAAAATATTTGAAAATATGCAATTAGTGTTTCTATCAATTTTCAAAATAATGTTAAGTGTGAACAATAACCTTAAGAAATTAATTAGATTAAGGGCTAGGTTATGTAATTGAGCCTCAGTTCAGTATGTTAATATAACAGAAAGAGTTCGTTGACCTCTATGGATAAATACAAAGATCTTAGAATTAGTTTCACTTATTTGTAAAATAACATGTAATTGAGGGATTTAGATTGCTTCGTAAAGATTACTTATTTATTTTCATTTTCAAAGTCATATTATTTCTTCTATCTTGGAATTGAGAAGGATAATTTGTTGCTGAATACAGAGATTCTGCGCGACTTATCTTAAAAGTATTAGAAAGGTAATTCTAATGACCCTATCATATTTCCGTCACGATTAGCCGAACAGTACAATCACATTAACTAAATTAATTAACTGTCTGAAAGGTCGTCAGTTAGTTTCAACACCTCCGTTTCTTCCTGTCGCCACTTGAGTAGGTCAAATCACTATCTTCCCATTTACACTAGCAAGTTGATAGGTTTTTCATCTCAAAACAGCCTTAATTACAAATTAGCAACTTCCACATTCGATTATATCGCTGTTCTTCTTCTATTATTGGTCAAAATATACTGCACATACTTCGCAGAAGTTGCGCGATTCCTGAGTACAGTATTGTTAACGAAATTTCCCATCCCAGGGTTCTATAATCGATTCTCGAATCCAGGATGCTCTAATCGATTCTCGAATCGAGGATTCTCTAACCGATTCCCGAATCCAGGAGAGACTATCCATAACCGATTCCCGAATCCAAGATTCTCTAACAGATTCTCGAATACAGGATTCGCTAACCGATTCTCGAATCAAGGATTGACTGATTGATTTGGTGTTTTAAGTCCACTTTGTGCATAGTAAGGCTAATCGGGACTGGACCTACAGTTTAAAGTGGGATCCGAACCACTATGTGCCTCCACCGGGTATCGAACCCGGGACCTTTTGATCACAGGGCTACGACGCTACCACTGCGTCAGCTGGGAGGCCCAATCGAGGTGCCTCGTGTTCGTTACCCGGTGGAGCGAGCCCCTTAGTGGTTCGTATCGCACTTTAAACTGTAGGTCCAGTCCCGATTAACCTATCTGTGAATAAAGTGGACTTAAAACAACAGGAACTCGAATCTAGGGTTCCTTAACCGGTTTTAGAATCAATGATACGTCACGCTATCCTGAATTAAGGTTTACTTATCCGAATCAGCAAAATTGCATACGTTAACGGAATCTATAAAGAGTATCATACGCGATTTTTTCAAGATTCTGGTTCACCCAACCATGTTGTTGACGAGTATGGTTCGAGTTAACGTATAAATCACGTCATAACGTTTTAAAAAAAGCAAATTTCCGAGATTTCTTTTAGTTTTTAGCAACAGTCTGGGAGCTTGTTTATCGAAGGCTTTTTCTGAGTCTGCTGCCGATCCTCAGACATTGCCCGAAGAAAGAAAAGAAACATCACGTTGTGCAACAGAAAGTGTGCCATCTCACGACAAGATGACGTGAATACTAATTAGAAGAAGACGTTAACCAATCACGTGCCCTGCCAGTCAAATATTTACTAAACGACGCGAAAAAGCAGCCGTTGACAAATGGCCTCACAGTAAATCAACGGTGTTGTGTGCATGTTTCAGAGGGTGAGTGCGATATCAGAACAAAAGCAATGTGTTGACACAAAGACTAAGTGGACGAGGGCAATTGCACGCACTGATGTTGCCATCAAAAGAAAGTTACCGCGAAGAACTCGAGGACATTGAAAGACTAGACGTGGAACGTTCCTCTGCCGGAAGATGATTTTTCTTATTTTCTTTCTCTGCTGACAAATGCAATGGAGAAAGCAGATGCAGTGATCATGGCGGTCTCGACGACTTCCGCAAAAGGGAAGTTTCCCAGACGATTTTCTTTGCGCGTTTTCTCTTTCATCTTTTGCGGTCATGCAAGCAACATTTACAGACCAACACGGGATGAAAACAGTGGGGGTGCCATCTTGTGTCTAAAATCAGAAATACTCAAGAGATAAACTGGTTGCATAGCATTTCAGGATATGGTCAGTTTTATCCTGCAAGTGCTACAACAAGTTAAACTCTTCTGTTTGTTCAGGTTGCAAATCTTAAGGTTACGATGTACAGTCAGCGGCAATAATTGATTGATTGATTGAGTTGGTGTTATAAGTCCACTTTATGCACAGTAAGGCTAATCGGGACTGGACGTACAGTTTGAAGTGGGACAAAGCTTCAGGAATTAGCAGACCTACCGTATCTCGCGAAGCCTAAATAAATATTAATGCTCAATAAGCTAAGCGGCATGGGACTTACAGTGTGAAATGTTCTACAGCCGGAAACCGAACTCAACAACCCTCTTTCAAGCTATATTGTCTGTTTGTTTATTGGATTTGTTATTTAGCGTCGCTTTTTTGCCACTTTCAGCTAATCACGACGATGAGAATGAGTAATGAAATTGATGAAAAGGCACTAACAAAGAACACCCATGCGGACCGGGATTCGAACCGGGAACCACTGGCGTCGTAGTAGTAACCACTCCACAACGGAGGTTGGCGATAATAATTTTAATACAACATTAATTACACCGTTTTGCCTATCTATGAAATCACAAAGGCTCCAAGAAGTGTAACTAACTACTCTCTAGCCTTTTCAAACCCGAGGGTGCAGAAACACAAGCCTTCCATCTGTCCCTATCCTCGGTAAGATCAATCCAATCCTTTCCATCCTTACCGATCTCCTTTAGGTCCATCTCAACGTTGTCCCTCCATCTTCGTCTTGGCCTTCCTACAGGTCTCTTACCATCAGGTTTCCCAACAAGAATCATGTAAACTCTTCTTTCCTCTCCCATTCGTGCCACATGGCCTGCCCACCTAAGTCTTCTTGATTTAATTATTCTACTAATATCCTGACATGAATACAAATTATGTTCCAAGAAGTGTAAGAAAGTTACATTCAAATGTTAATTATGATATAATTTATCTTTATTTGCAGTTCGTTAGGGATCTATGTATAACCAATAAACCCTCCCCGATAGCGCAGTGATAGCGTCATTGCCTTGTAATCAAGGGGTCCCGGGTTCGATACCTGGTGGAGGGACATAGTGGTTCGGATCCCCCTTTAAGCTGTAGGTCCAGTCACAATTAGCCTTACTGTGCATAAAGTGGACTTAAAACACTAATTAAATCAATCAATATAACCAATAAACAGGGGATATCTCAATGTGCACATGAATAGAGTGGGATTATTTCCGTAACATCTCTGGCTGTCTTGCGTTGGCAGCTTGGAAGCGAGTCTTAATTCCGGAATCCACCAATCAACGAGCGCGCCGTTTACGTCATCTCAAAGGAGCGCCTATCGCTAACCTTGTTGCTCACGCTCTAGGCTGTTGGTAGGCTCGCTAGTTGGACAGTCTCAATAAGCTGGAGATGTTACGAGAATAAACTGACTTATACTGATGAAGCACATCGCGCTATTAAACGCAGCTCTAACTAGTAAACTTTTTCAATTATGATTTCCGTCTCCGCTGTCCTCGTAATGGTGTTTCTAAACTTCTGCCAAATACGAAAACCAAGAAGACAGATTTCAATAAACTTTCCATACCTTTGTGAAGCGAACAAAGTTCTATTATTTGCACTTCCGTGTCTACTTCTGAGTAACTCTTACTATCCGGAAGGCCATGTGCGTAAATTTCCTGTCCATTGTTGAAACGGTCCCATTGTTTGGTGAGTCAACAGTAGGGCCTCCTTTTCTTTTTCCACCATTCAAGTTTCTTAATATGATTTGGACGATTGTCTCCAGACACCGAGGGAATGTAGTTTTGACATCCTGTCATGCGTTTAAAAAGCTTTTATGAACGCAAACATTGTCATTTTTTGGTAAAGCTTTGACTTCCGTTAATATCATAGGATAGAAGTGTTATGGAACTTTGAAGGAAATAATAGCCGATCTTCGTGGCGGAGTGGTTAGCATAGGGGTTCCGGATTCGACTCCCGAACTTGGCATGGGTGTCCTTTTCAGTGATGTGCGTCTACGCGTAAACAACGATAGTCTACATTCTACACGTAGACTATTTTATACACGTAGATTACGTAATCTGTGTAAACAACATGGAGAAAGGTGATAACTTTGCAAAGGGCGCGGTGGAATTAAAAAAAATTATACTGCGTATCAGTCGCTGATGTGTAAGGAGAACTTTTCATACTATTTCTTCCAAATTCGAACAATTTCTCACCTAGGAAGAAACCTAACATAGGAAATATTCTAGTGTTTTATGGGAAAAGAAAGGACCACTCTTGCCTCACGACTGCCATCTGTTGTTGTTTCTTGCATATTATTTATCTTCTTCCATAGTTGATAATAGAAGAGAAGATAAATTTTGTTGTAAATAGGATTCTTTTCATTTCGTTAGGAACCAATATAGTTGAAAATGTCACTTTCCTTTCATGAAAGCCTTGAAAATTAATTTTAATGCACTTTAGATTGTCTACGTAGTCTATGTAAACTACAACCCAATGTAGATTACGTGTAGACAACGCATGTAGACGTAAACTTATAGTCTACGGAACATCACTGGTCCTTTTTGAGTGTTCATCAATTTCATATCATCATTACATCGTCGCGATTAGTCAAAAGTGGCAGAAAAGCAACGTACAATGATGCATTACAATTAATCAAGGAAATACTACAAGAAAATCTTTATGTCGATACCAGTGCGGTGTTTAGGAGGGGGCGTGTGGGCAGTTCCCCTCCCACTTTTGCCACTATGGCGTCTTAAAGCTACGTCTTATCTGTCAAGAGAGAGTAAACTGTCCTCCCCCCTTAGTTTTGGCACTTAATCGCCTTTACTGGCCTATAATACCCTTTGTTCAATTCCTTCCCAGTTTTAGCACAGGGCAAGTAGAGTTTTGATGCATTTAGTATTCTGCAGACCCCTTCTAGTTAGCTGCACTTTTTGACACTAGATGTAGCGCAGGTGCAATAAATGACGTTCAACCAAGTAGACGATAAGCAGTGTTCAAGTTCAGAAGATCAAACAAATGCCTGTCTGCTGGTTAAAGGTTCGTATACATGTGCGAACCAAACCGTGAACCGCTTGTTCTCACCATTAGGACGTGGTTTGCAGCGCCGGGCGAACTGCTTGTGAACCGCTCGTGGCGATCCATCTACTGTCGGTTTTTGTTGTTGATTGTTGATTTGGTGTTTTAAGTCCACTTTATGCACAGTAAGGCTAATCGGGACTGGACCTACAGCTTAAAGTGGGATCCGAACCACTTGTGCCTCCACCGGGTATCGAACCCGGTACCCCTTGCACTGTCGGTTTTTCTGACGAACACAAGCGCGTTCGCACTTCGTTGCTTTTGGTCTGCTCGCGAACCTCCAGATTTTCTACTGGTTTCGTTGCAGTTTTTGATGTAATTATGGAGTGCACTAGAACTTATTGGTATTTATGAAACCAAATCTTTACTCTGGGATCCTAAACGTAAGGACCATTTTAAAAAAGAAATTAACAGACAATGCCTGGAGGGAAATAGGTGCAGAGATGAATACTTGTGCGGACAAATGTGACTTCAAATGCATCATAAGCTCCGTACCAGTGTGCTTTTATACAGTGCCACCAACGTCGTTGTTTCCTCTTCTTTCACAAACTAGCCATCACTAAAGTCGCACCACTCATCACCAAAATCGCATACTCTTCCCAGTGATGTGCGTCTACGCGTAAACAACGATAGTCTACATTCTACACATAGACTATTTTATACACGTAGATGACGTGATCTATGTAAACAACATGGCGAAAGTTTATAACTTAGCAAAGGGCGCCGTGGAATTAAAAAATATATATACTGCGCATCAGTTGCTGATGTGTAAGGAGAACTTTTCATACTATTTTTTCCAAATTCGAACAATTTCTCACCTGGGAAGAAACCTAATATAGGAAATATACTAGTGTTTTTTTGGGAAGAAGACCACTCTTGCCTCACAACTGCCATCTGTTGTTGTTTTTTGCATACTATTTATCTTCTTCCATAGTTGGTAATAGAAGAGAAGATACATTTTGTTGTAAATAGGGTTCTTTTCATTTCGATAGGAACCAATATAGTTGAAAATGTCACTTTCCTTTCATGAAAGCCTTGAAAATTAATTTTAGTGCACTTTAGATTTTCTACGTAGTCTATGTGAACTACAACCCTATGTAATCTACGCGTAGATTACGTGTAGACAACGCATGTAGACGTAAACTTATAGTCTACGGCACATCACTGACTCTTCCTCACGCGAAGACATGATGACAAGATGAACACTGAACAAATGATTGCCTGTGGTTCGCGGTTTCCCATGGATCGTTAGAAGTTAGCTGTAAGAATAATTTCAGCGAAAGGTTCACAAGCGGTTCGCGAACGGTTCATTTGATTAGCACGCACCATGTGATCATACACCAAACATTACACCTCCCTAGAATGTAGTGCAAACGGTGCAGACACCAAATGCACCACTTGACACCAAATGAACGAAGTAGACGAGTCAGTCGTGTACCGTCTAGGCATGGGAGTGCAGAGAGATTCAAAATGTGCTGGGAACTAGACAGGGCTTGTGTGTATCTCCCCACAGGACAGAGTGGACTGTATTCTCCTGCTTTTACTGAAGAAGAGGTTCCCATTTATTGCTCCGAGACTGGCATCAAAAGCAAAGCTTCTTTTTCCCTCACAAGACAAGCTTAACTTTCTCTCTCGTTGCAATTCTGTATACACTTTTTGTCATCCAATTCAAACAGTGCTGTTTTAATTTATAAAGAATTCATAATATGTTTCTTTGAAATTCATCACACATGTAAGTGACGGGAATCAGCATACCCTCTGGTAGGAAAGAGAGAACTTTCTAAAAAAAAAGAAGAAATGGGTGCGTGCATCGCACTTTTTCGGAGTTAACTTTCTTTGGAAACGAAGCACTGCCTCTCAGAGGCTTTGATATCACATCTCCCTGCAATAAACCTCGAGCTGAAGAAGCCTAAAAGAATTACCATGGGTAAAAGCGTCATTAATGTATTTTTAGATGTGCTGTTAAAGTGCCCTCTTCGTATCGTTAAGTTTTCTCAGTCCGCTCTTGGAATACTTTCACTTGCTGGCGCTCCTGTCTTTTTTTTTATGCCGATCACCTGCATTAGATACCGTGACAACCATTTCCTCGTAACACTAACAACATTGTGGGTACTTCGGGAATAAAAATATAAACAAAACATGTTCTTCCTCACTGAATAACTGAACTAATATACGCTCTGGCCATAAAGTGTGGAACTAATGGCGAAATGGACAGCAGATATGCTCCACAAGTCTCAACAAGCTTTCTCAAAGGGCGTAAGGCAGGGTTGTTAAAGGGCCAGGAATTTTAAATGAATTCAATTCCGGTCCAGGAGGAAAATTAAGCAAGCGTAAATGGGTTCTGGACCGTAAAGAACCCTTATATTTGTAAAGTATCTCAATTCGGTCCAGGAACCTTTTTTCCAGAACAATACGGTTCAGGAACTGTTTCTCCGTATCAATTTAACTTCGGTCCAGGAACCTTTTTTCAGTGTAACAATACGCAACTTGGACAGAATTTAAAATGTGTTAGAAAAAAGGTTCTCTTCCGGTAGCAGAACCCATTAGAATTTATGGGTTCATGGAGTTTTAACAACCTTCGCGTAAGGGATGGCCCTTTCGGAAGGTACCCAAATATCAACCTCTCTTCCACGTAGTACACCCTGAACTGCCCTTTGCAGACTAACGAGGCTCTGGCGCCTAGACCTGTAGCCATTATAATCCTCTGTAGAAATTGTGTTGCCCATATGAGTTTCTGGCATTGATTGATTTGGATAATTACTTCGCCTTTCTGCCACTTTTGGGTAATCGTGAAAATAAGGGGTCCCGGGTTCGATTCCCGGTGGACGTGCATGGCACAGTGCTTCGGATCCCACTTTAAACTGTGGGTCCAGTCCCGATTAGCCTTTCTGCGCATAAAGTGCACTTAAAACGTAAGATTATATTGGTGAGACAATCACAAACACAATAACGCAACACAAGTCCTACAACAAGTCCCTGCAGACGCCAGAGCCTTATTAGCCTACGAAATGTAGTCCGAGGTATACTATGTGGAAGAGATGTTGACGTTGTGACATTGCACATTAGGAGTTAGTTTTTTCTACTCTAACGGCGGGCGGCCCTCATGCTGGGAAGGGGAGTGGGGATTACGCAGCAGACAACCAGACGGCAGCGGTGGCGCCGAGAGACACGACGCGGCGGGAAGAAGTACTACCCGAACCTCTTTCTACTGGCTGCTGTGTTTCTTATCGCGCTGGATTGGTCGCTTTCCCGCTCCACCATGTAGGGCGCCCGCCGTAAGAGTAGAAAAGACCCTTTTTATAATGAAGAAGAGTTGTAAAGAGTATTTGTTGACAGTGAAAGTTTGTACTAAAATAGTGCCGCCGTACGAACCGGTCCAATCACAGCGCAGAACGGCTATCTTGACAAAATCCTGTTTCCCTGCTGGCTCCTTCGGGGAGGTGTGTTTGAAAGGTTGCCGGATGTTGCCCAAAGAGGGGGCAGCGCTGGGTTCCTTCGTAGGTAAACGCGGTAACAGACGGTGGCCAGCTATATGGGCGGTTGGAATGTAAGTCCACTTGCTGATCGCTACTGGACGTACAGTGTAACGTGGGATCGAACCACGACGTTGCAAGAACATACCAAGGCCACTCTGGCACTAGAATTGCACCAATTCGCTCTGCGGTCCACATTCTTCACGCGGCACCCAAATCGTTGAACCCACGCGTGCAACCAAGCACGAATGTCGTCTGGAAAAAAGCAGGGTCCCGTTACATCACATGCGAAGTCAAGGACGTGCGATGTCCTTCAAGGGCAGGTGGGAACCAGCCACCGCGAAGACAGACGACCGTGGCTAGGAGGAGCGGTATTGTACCGCTTTATGGCTGTTCGTGTCACTCACTTTTCCTCATGTAGGGCAGTGTGTAGGAAGTCACTTTGGTATTTTCTCTTCTGAATGACATAACGTTAAACTTTCCCTCCTTTATTTCTCTTTTATATTACTTTTACTCTCACGGTTTGTTCGCGAAAAGAACTGTGTTGTTCTACACTCACCGGCAATAATAATGGGACACTTAGATCTTGAAATACTCGCTTACCTGCAAAGGCGTTATGTGGGTTGCCTACCTATACGGCGTTCAGTGGGTTTTAATAGCAAATTCTCAATGGCAGCTTCAACCAGCGCCGCAGAGTTATGCAACCCACATAACGCCTCGCAGGGAAGAGATTAGTTCAGGATCTACGCATCCCACTTTTATTGCTGGTGACCGTACAGCAAGCTGCGAACAGTGGCGTGCCTATGTATCGTTCACGAGGGCTGAAATAACCCTAAAAATACAACAAAGTAATGATGTGATCTTGATTTGTTTATATTCATGGTCGCTTTCTGTTGTTCTTTGCTAATCGCGACGATGAGGATGACTGATGATATGATTAAATTGATGGGACACTCACAAAGCAAACCCAGGCCGGGATTCAAACCCGGGACCCCTGGCGTCCTAGCGCGTGGTACTAAACGCACCACCAAGGAGATCGGCAAAAAGTACCCAAAAACACATATTACTGGCTATAAAAGGAAATGTCAAAACAAAAACAACGTTCAATATGTTGACCAATTATTGTACAGTATGAGAAAACTAATAACGTCCACACTCCGGGTTCGAATCCCGGCCTCGGCATGTGTGTTCTTTGTGACTGTCCCCTCATTAATTTCATTATATTATCACTCATACTCACCGTTGCGATTAGCCAAAAGTTGCAGAAAAGCGACGCTAATTAATAAAAATCCTATCAAATAATTGCTTTTAAAATTGGGTAGTGAATGTCGTCAGTAGTATCGGAATTAGATAAGGCCGGTCGCTATTTAATATTCGCAATTCATTTGCACGGGTGTTAATTAATTTGCACGTACTTAGAACTAATTTGCACGGGTTTTAATTTATTTGCAAGTACTTAGAATACTTTACATTTATGTATTTGCATGTTTATAACTTTTTATGAATATATATTTATTTATTTTATGAAAAAATATGTATATAAAAGGTAATTAGAGGTACTAAACGCTATGCATATGGTTTTATATTCATTACTGCAAAGTATGTAATGTATGATTCGATAATATTAATGTTTATAATATTGAAAATAAATTTTCTATGGTTTATGAACCGCTATGAACGGTGTTAATGGGTGTAGGTACAGGTCCAATTACGAAAGAAGACGGTCCCGGTACTCGAACCCGCGATATGTAATATTATTAATTAGTACTATGTTTTAATGTTATATGTTATGAAAGACGGTGGTTTCACACGCCAGACAGAATACTGTCTCCGAATCTCGACTCGGCGGTGAAGGTAGACGAGAAAGGAATTTGGGGAAGTGCGGTGATGCCAGACAGAGAGAATGAATTAATATTCCGCGCAGGTAGAGGAGAAAGGAATTTGGGGAGTGTGCGTTCAAGGTCAAATGACGTCACAACGTCAGGACAAAGAGCGAACCCAATTGACCAATCAGAGAATGCGTCGGTAGATTTTCAGAACCGGTTTTTCCAAGGTTAACCAGTACGCAAGAACAGGGGAAAGCTATGCAATACTGTAGGGCAGGGGAGGGATTGATCCAGACAACAAAGGATGTCTGGAAATGCGCAGCAAGGGTCAAATCTCTGAAGCTATGCGTCGCTTGTAGAACCGGTTTCCGCCGCCAATTAATATTCCGCTCAGATTTGCCTTCAAGGCACAGGACGCTTTAGCGCAGGTTTTTTTTATCTGTACTATGAAGAAGGGAGAGCTATTAGGGACGGGGCCTACAGTTTTCACTATTTGCTTTTATCACGGGGTAACGAACCTAGGACCCTTTGATTATTGATTTAGGTAGTAAATGTATGTTACTGTGTGCTATTTAACTTAATTTTCAGTTTATTTTTTACCAAACTTTGACTTTATGTCAAACATTTTCACAGCTTATCCTTATTTTTACAAAAATAACACTATTTGTACTATTCAGGCAACACTTTTATTAAATTTTGGACTCACAAAGACATTTTTTCAACGTTTAACTTATTATTTTACAACTTTATATTAATTTTTTACCAAAATAACACTATTTGTACTATTCAGGCAACACTTTTATTAAATTTTGGACTCACAAAGACATTTTTTTCAACTTTTAACTTATTATTTTACAACTTTAAGTTAATTTTTTACCAAAATAACACTATTTGTACTATTCAAGCAACATTTTTTATTAAATTTTGGACTCACAAAGACATTTTTTCAACGTTTAACTTATTATTTTACAACTTTATATTAATTTTTTACCAAAATAACACTATTTGTACTAATCAGGCAACATTTTTTATTAAATTTTGGACTCACAAAGACATTTTTTCAACTTTTAATTTATTATTTACAAGTTTATGCCTATTTTTTACTCAAATAACACAATTCTATCTGTTCAGGAAAGACTTTTAGTTACATTTTCGACACACAAAGTGTGTGTTCTCAACTTCTATCTGTTTATTTCACAAGTTTAGGCTTATTATTACCAAAATAACACAATTCAATCTGTTCAGGAAAGACTTTTAGTTATATTTTCGACACACAGAGTGTGTGATCTCAATTTCTATCTGTTTATTTCACAAGTTTAGGCTTATTATTACCAAAATAACACAATTCAATCTGTTCAGGAAAGACTTTTAGTCGCATTTTCGACACACAGAGTGTGTGATCTCAATTTCTATCTGTTTATTTCACAAGTTTAGGCATATTATTACCAAAATAATACAATTCAATCTGTTCAGGAAAGACTTTTAGTCGCATTTTCGACACACAGAGTGTGTGATCTCAACTTCTATCTGTTTATTTCACAAGTTTAGGCTTATTATTACTCAAATAACACAATTCTATCTGTTCAGGAAAGATTTTTAGTTACATTTTCGGCACACAAAGTGTGTGTTCTCAACTTTTATTTCTTTATTTTACAAGTTTAGCCTAATATTTACTCAAATGACACTATTTACATTATTCAGGCACCATTTTTATTACATTTTGGACTCTCAAAGACACACACACACACACACAGAGAGAGAGAGAGAGAGAGATTTTTTCCAAGTTTACAGGATTATTTTCTAGTTTACTCAAATAACACAATTTAGATGTGTTTTGAATTATATTTTGGATGCAAAAGTATGTTTTGACAAGTTCTACCCTTTTATTTTACAAGTTTAGGCTTATTATTACTCAAATAACACAATTTAATCCAGTCAGGAAGGATTTGTTATTATATTTTGGATGCACAAAGAGAGGTTTTCAACTTTTTTATTGATTTTTTGCAGGGTATGTATTAATTTTTATTTATTTTGTTTTGTATCATATATACATTTACAAATTTTTAACTTAGAGTTTAGTATTTATTTAATTTTTTTCAAAAACACTAAAAAAAAGTACTTTTAGCTAAAATGTAAGCCACAGAATATATTATTATTATTATTATTATTATTAGGGTTTACTGATTTCCACTATGCTATTTTTGGTTCTGTATTTCTATATGTATTTATTTAGGGCAGGTTACGCCTGCCACGTAGGAAAGTTTGTTTATTTTAGAGTTTGCTGAGTATTTTGTTACTGCTATACTAGGTAAAAGTTTTCTAAATATACCAGATAGAGCTCTATATACTTTTGTTTTTGCTATTTTGGAGATGATGCGATCAGCACCACTCTCCATCTGCTTTTTATTTTATGTACCCAATATTATTTTGAGGCTTAGTGAATTCTAGAGCCTATTTATGCAGGAGAGAGGACTTGAAAATTTTGATCTCAGACAACCCACAACTATTTGTCAGAGTATTTTAAAGGATATTTTATACTTATTATGTGCCACTAGAATATCAAAGCTTGCTTAATTTTTATGTCTGTAACGCATTTATTGTATTTCTAGCTAAGGCTTACTGGATAAAGTACACGAAATGTTTAACATTTCAACTATTTGCTTTTATACGAGGGCAATTTTTTAGTGTAACGAAAATTATGATGTGTCTATGAGGTCTGAAACCCCTTTACCGAGGGTCCATATTTGGACGCTTACTAATATTGTTTTTTCCCCTTACATATAACAATTTAACAATATAATTACAATACGAAGTTAACAGACGGCTTAGGGGCCTAGTTCCACTTTCCAAACTTTTTTACTATTCTAGAAGAATTATTTAGCTTTATAACCTTTTTCAAGGTATTTTTGAAGTATTACTGGCTTTTTTGGGTGCATCAACACTTGGGTTATTTCCATTTGGTTTATTATACGAGGTTTATTTTTTACTCTAAGATCAATATATGTCTCCGAGGACTAAAATACATTTATTGAAGCTAAAAGCTTAGGCTGTAACTAGGGACTTAGCATGTATATCGACAATTTATAGGACAACACGAACCTTACAAAGGATTATAGGTGACGTAGGACCACACGCCAGAGCTTTGTTAATCTGCAAGAAGCAGTTGCAACTAATGCTATGAGGATATAATGTTAATTTTTCATTGTTTCACAAGGAGGCTATTTTTTACACAACCAATATTTGCTTTTTCAAGTAACTACATGTACCAGAAGCACACATGCCAACACTAACTAGATTTTGATTTATACTATCTCAGGTGCTAAATGTATCAAGAACACTGATTGTACATATTTTTGAGAATCCAACTATATCAGGATTTTTCTATGTAAGTATATTTTTATTGACTGGCTTATTTAACAGATCAAACAGAAAGACGGCAAAATTCACTAAATGTAGGTGATTGCATGAAAATAACTAGATCAAGGGGTGACCAACAGTGAGCTGAATGTATATATAGAGGGTTGCGCTCTATTATTCTCACCTTCGCTGGATTGGCGAAGGAACGCACTTGTGGGCGGTAGAACCTGAACGGGCTCCATCATGGCATCGGAGACTCGAAGCAGATGTTTTGGAGGATGAACCCAAGTAGGGTCATAGCCGCTACGACCAATTTGGTCATTGCTTTTTATATGAGGAACCAATTTGGCCCACTCCCAAAATTAACTTAGATTGCTTATAACTTATGAAATTTGAAGTCTGCACAAGATCCGATGACAAAATCTAAAATTGTAACAACCCTGCCAGGGACTTGAACCCTGAACAGATAGGTTAAAAGCCTAGCGCTATACAAACTAAGCTACCTGCATTTTTAAAAAGTTAGTTATGTTAAGAAATATATTGAAACACCTGAGAACACTCTTGGTCTGGTTCGACAGAGAAGGAGACAACATTTCCAAATTTTTACAGACTGGGTGTATTTTTCCACTATAGAGGCCTTCACTATATGTAATTCGAAACGCTAAAGTTCAGCTAGCTTCCAAAATTGAGGTAAAGATTGTGTTTGGCGAGATTAACAAGTTACAATTATATCCAATTACGGACAAATAAATCTAAAAGTCTCAGATTTGCTGTACTAGCCAAGTTTTAGTAACATTTTCTTCACTTTAGTACAAATATCAAAGAAATAGGTATATTTTTTTTATAATTTGACAAAATGTACTAGTATTTAATTCACAAAGTTAGGTAAAAAACAGTATTTTTAAAAAATATTGTTACTGCCTTCAAATTTTATGTTATTTAGCCACTAACAACTGGTTTACACTGTTTGACATTCTTTAAATAGGAAAATAAGGAATTATTTGTTTAGTATTTTTACTACTTTATATTTATTTAAGAAAACAATTCTACAGTTTAACTTAATTTTAACAAATTGTTACTAATTTATATATCAAAGTTATGTTATTTAGAGTGTATGAAGGCGTATAAAGTTAATATTTGTACTTATCAGTTCAACTAACAATTATATTTTACACACAAAAGATACAGTTAAATTACTTGAATCAGAGAATAATATTTTACAGTAATTGATTCATTCAGCACTACTCAGTACTTTTATGCATCAGAAAGTTTTCTTAATTTTCTATTACGCATGCTATTTTGGGCTATTCTTAAAATGTATTTTTAGGGCAAACTGGTTTAATTTTCTGCTTATAATGCAAAGTTGACAGTTTTCGCACAATGCATTGTACATTTGATATATTCTCTACTTACAATCCAAATATTATGCTTATTTAATGTATAACTAACTAACTCTCTACCCTTCTTAAACCCGAAGTTTCATGGCTGCAGCAACACATGCCTTTCATCTGTCCCTGTCCTGAGCAAGATCTATGTACTCCTTTCCTTCCCCACCAATTTCCTTTAGGTCCATCTCTACATTATCCCTCCATCTTTGTTTTGGTCTTTCTATTGGTCTTTTACCATCAGGTTTCCCAACAAGAATTCTGTATACTCTTCTTTCCTCTCCCATTCGTACCACATGATCTACACACCTAAGTCTTCTTGATTTAATTATTCTAATAATATCTGGGTATGAATACAAATTATGTACTTCCAAATTATGTAACCTTCTCCACTCATCTGTCTCCTCATCTGTTTTAGGCCCAAACATTTTCCTAAGGATTTTATTTTCAAATACTTTCAATTCAATTTATGTTCCTTTTTCAATGTAAGGGACCAAGTTCATTTACTGTATTTAACTTTTATTTTTTGTAATTAACAAAAATTAAAAGCTTATACTGTAGTTATTATATCTTTTTCTATCAGCTTATTTTGAAATTAATATTATTAGGTATAGTCTTTGATTTATAACTATATTGCTTTTTTATCAATTTATCTAAGAGTACACGCAGACAAACACATGTGTACACACTTTTATGTAAATAGATATGCTTTTTTTCAATATTTTAGTATGAAGATTGCACTTTAGCTATTTAAGCAAGGGTAGGAAAGGTAGGATTTCTGAGAATTTGTTGCAGGATTTTGTTGTCCAAGTATAGATGAGAACTGAGCTGGGAGACTGTTTTGAACCTTTTCATGAGAGTTTGCATGTGAACTGTATGCAAATTGAGCACTATTGACTATGCATGCTTCTAAGTTTTGCTGTTAGACTGTAGTCAGTTTTCCCATTTCAAGTAGTTTTTATTGATTGTATTTGTATATGTTGTGGGGACTTAGCAGTTTTATGTTATGAGGCACTTTGTTGTAGAATATTTTTACATGATTGTTTTGAGATATTGAGTGTCTGCTGTTTTACTTGTAATTATTTTCCTTCTTGTGTTGTGTATTTGACTATATTTTGTCCAAGTTCGTATTATTTAGAATAATTGTTATTGACTTGTAGATGTAGGGAGTAATAATCCTTTGCAAGATGCCCTATACTTTAGTCTGAACATTATTCTTAGTGTTCACTTTTGAAGCCTTAGTATTCTGGTAGTATTATTAATGTAGAGGTAAATTAGGCTGAAACGTAGGCATTTTTTCTGATAAATTATACTCACTTAGTTGTTTCAGCAGGTAGAAGTTGCATGATGGTTTACTGCTGATGATGTTAATTTGCTCTTCTCATGTACTACGTATGATGTAGCTTACTTGAGTAACTGGAATTTTCTACTGAAAAAAGGATTGCTTGTCTATTTTATTCCTATGTTGTTGAGTTTGTCCATAAGCAAGCCATGTTTTTACTCTATTTTATGCCTTGGAAGAATCTAGTTATATTGTGTTTGCAGTTTTATGCTTCTCTAAGGTTTCAGCTATGTAGTTTTTAAACTGTGCTATGGCTTAACTATTGATTTCTTTTTCTGGATGCCATGTTGGTTCTGTGTATTCCTTTTCCTTTTGTGTTATTATGTTCAGGAATGCGAGAGATTTGACAACTTTGTTATTGCTTAATTAAAGTTTATTCAAACTATGCATACTTAACATTATAAGCAATTGAAGTACTTAAATTATGTATTTAATAGGTAATTATATGCATGTATTGCTATATTAAAAGAAAGTCCAGCTAATAATGAATTGAACTTTTAATCTAAATAAAAGGACACAGTATCCAATTCGCAGATATGGAACTGTTTTGTGAGTTTTTTTAGATTTTAGAGGCTCCATTTTTATATTCATACTTTGCTAAATTTTGGAAATGTGTTTTCAGAAATCGGTCATACTCGGCACGAGCGCCGACCGTATGGTTGCAATGTAATCTGCAAAGTCTTATTTCGCATAAGGAGGCATAATTTTACCCTTACCACATAAGACACACGTTACTATGGAAAGAATATAAAATGCACATATTTTATATATTCAAGACAAAATAAAGTTTCCTAATTCTTTGGGTAAACGTATATTTTGTAGTTAATGGATAATATAGACGAAAGTCCTGGGGCGCAACCACAGGGGGAAGGGGGGGGGGCAAATATTGAAGTAAAAAAGCAAGACTAGCAGAATCTAAGAGTAGCAGGACAAAAGAATACTCAAGATGGAATTAGTTTTCATGTTTTTCTTGCATCTTTTTCTTCCAGACGGCCAATAGCACCTGCAGGGGGGCCACAGACGGGCAATTGCCCCCCTCCATTTCAAATGTTATACAAATAAAAATACATTTCGTAAACGTTTCTTGGTTACTTCGCAGGCAATATCTGCTTTTCTTACAGCCTCGCCGGCCCCAGTGGCGGAGTGGTTAGCACATCGCGCTATGACACCAGGAGTCCCGGGTTCGAATCCTGGCCTGGGCATAGATGTTTGTGAGTGTCCATTCATCAATTTCATCATATCATCACTGATCCCCATCTTTGGAAATTAGTCAAAACTGGCACACGAAGCGAAGTAAAATAAACAAATGAATCTATCTATCTTACAGTGTCGTCAAGTTCAGAGCTGTAGGCAGGGGGCGGCAATAGTCGGCCTTGGGAGCCGAACGATCTGAATGAAATAAAAAGTAAAAGAGAATGCTATGGCGACCGCGTGAAATTATTTGCGCCCTATTAAATCAATGTTGTTTTCAGTTAGGAAAAAATTCTATCTAGAAATTTTCTTCCTCGCTTCGTTCGCAATACCATTCCTTCCTGTAATAAATTGCAAATTACCAGGGAGACAAGTAAGACCAACTATGTATAGTCACGGACACTTCTGGGTTGTAATGATTCCATTGAAAGTCAGTGGGTTTGTTACAACCCAGCAGTGTCCGTGACTGTACTTCAGACTCTTCCTGCTAAACCGTCTTGTCTTTAATGCATGAAGAATTGCTTTGAGAAAATGGAGCGCGCACTATTGAGAGAATTTATATAATGTTTGCAGTTGGTTTGTTATGGGGCAATGAATTAATTATGCAATGTATTTAAATAATATGTTACACATATGTGTGTGTGTATTAAAGAAACTTTGAATACATACACAATTTAGTGTTAACATGTTACATATGTATTTTCTCATTTTGCGTCGCTCATGTTGAACATGTTGTTATACATACATGTTATATGTACAAAACGAATTATATTCGGAACGCGTTTATCATGCATTTTCTGTCTTTCAAAAATAATGTGAAATTGAATGTGTTGAAAAAAATATTTCAAATCGTTTGTTCCAACACAAATGCTTTAGCACCGACTTCTACCCCCTTTGTGCACTATTTACGAGGATATTAACGTCTTTGATATTACTACCACTACTACTAATAATAACAATAATAATATCATAATTATTATTATTGGTACGTTTATCCTGGTACTTGCTCCCCTTCAACGAGACAAAAATTCCACACAAATGCTTTGCGAAACAGTGAAGGCCGTTAGTGCAGTTGAAAGGAAATAGAAACCGTTCATCAGGGACACGCTTGCAGGCAGTGTCGTGCCCAAGGGGGGATTTGGACTTCATACTCCCTCCTTGTCCAGTATTTCTAAAAGAAAAGAAAAATTTACGAAATGTATTTTTACATGCATAAAATTTAAATCCAAGGCTGGACAATGCCCCCCCCCCCCTCATGGTTGTGCCACTTCACCACACGAACTTCATCCACAATAGACCTATTGTACGCTACAGCTAGGTCGAGCGTGACGCTTGCCGGAACTAAACGAAGAGACGCGAAATTACACGAGAGAGTAGCTGACGCAATCAAGTGATAAATTCCACCCGAGAAACCTGCAGACTTCTGGCCGAAAATTCCATGCTTCGGTTCCGCACGTTTCGCTGTAGTGTGCGTTACACCATTTGATTTCAATAGAAGCAGACGACAGAAGTTCTGTTGCCGGATCTTTCCCTGCCCCCCCCCCCACCCGCGTCGCAGGGGCCAAGAAGCTTTCGACCACTATCCTAAAACCACTATGCCACAGAGATCGACGAGATGATGAAAGGACAATCACATACACATGTGAACAGAACACCAACATAAGCCCCAGATAAGATTGTACTGGCTGTGAATCCCGACGACAGAGCCTCGTTAACATGAAAGAATGAGGTCCAGTTTGTACTACGTGCAGCAGGTTTTATACCTATTATGTATATAAACCAATGATGTGCGTCTACGTGTAAACAAATATAGTCTACATTCTACACGTAGACTATTTTATACACGATGACGTAATATATGCAAATAACATGGCAAAAGGTGTTAACTTAGGAAAGGGCGCTGTGGAAATAAACCAAAATTATACTACGTATCAGTTGCTGATGTGTGAGAAAAACCTTTCATACTCTTCCCTGTAAATTCGAACAAATTCTCACCTAAAAAAAATACATAGAAACATTCTAGTGTTTTATGGGGAAAATACTATTTTTGCCTCACGACTGCCATCTGTTATGTTTTTCTATACGATTTATCTCTTTCATAGATGATGATAGAAGACAAGAGAAATTTTATTGTAAATAGGAGTCTTGTCAATTTGTTAGGAACCAATATAGTTGAAAATGTCACTTTCCTTTCATGAAAGCCTTGAAAATTAATTTTAATGTACTTTAGATTGTCTACGTAGTCTATGTAAACTACAACCCAATGTAATCTACGTGTATACAACGCATGTAGACGTAAACTTATAGTGTACGGTGCCGTAGACTATAAGGTTAATTCTACATGCGTTGTCTACACGTAATCTACGCGTAGATTACATTGGGTTGTAGTCTACATATACTACGTAGACAATCTAAATTGTATTAAAATTAATTTTCAAGGGTTTCATGAGAGGAAAGTGACACTTTCAATTATATCGGTTCCTAACGAAATGAAAAGAATCCCATTTAAAACACAATTTATCTTCTCTTCTATTATCAACTATGGAAGAAGTTCAATAGTATTAAAAAACAACAACAGATGGCAGTCGTGAGGCAAAAGTGGTATTTTCCCCATAAAACACTGGAATATTTAATATATTAGGTTTCTTCCCAGGTGAGAAATTGTTCGAATTTGGAAGAAAGAGTATGAAAAATTCTCCTCACACATCGGCAACTGATACGCAGTATACTTTTCTTTCAATTCCACGGCGCCCTTTGCTAAGTTATCACCTTTCGCCATGTTATTTACATAGATTACGTAATCTACGTGTATAAAATAGTCTACGTGTAGAATGTAGACTATCATTGTTTACGCGTAGACGCACATCACTGTGTACGGCACATAACTGATGTACACACATACATAGAGAGGGAGAAAATGAATTCATGCAATCTCCTAAATTGCAGTTCAAGAGAGGAAAATACACAATGGGATATTGTGGAAACTCAAAAAAGATGTATAAAATAATAAACAGTAGAAAGAATAAAGCTAGGAAATGAAACTTAGCCTAACCTCTTTGCAAACATGCGGCGCTTGGCATGGCATTGCGTTATGCTGGTTTGGACTGTCATTTGTTTTGTTCCATTCATTCTTACCTGATATCAGACACGCCACTTGCTCATTATGGTGATTGAGGAAACTTCTGGGTACTGCAAAATATTTTATTTGCAACTGTCGTGTATGTTATGTTCATGTGCGAGTTTGGCATCGCCTAATTGGTTAAAGTAACATAAAAAAGGATTTTCAGACTTTTGTGTCCAGATTTCATGGCTTTAAGTATACAAAAATAGAGTGAGGTATGATGGTTGCAAGAAATTATGCACAAGGAGTGGTGACAAGTTTGTCAAAGTCCACGTTATGTGCGGAGGGGCTAATCGGGACTGGACCTACAGTTTAAAGTTAGACCCGAACTAAGAAGGAGGGAAGCATGTTAAGGTGCACACAGAACCCATAACGTGTCAATTGACACCAGGGTTGTGAAACGTCTAGGAATTTTAAATAAATTTAATTCCGGTCCAGGAGAGAAAATCAGCAAGTGTAAATGGGTTCTGGACCGTAAATAACCTTTTTGTCTGTAAAGTATTTCAATTCGGTCCAGGAACCTTTTCACCAGATCTATTTGAATACGGTCCAGGAACTTTTTTCCGGATCAATTTAAATTCGGTCCGGGAAATTTTTCTCACTGAAACAATACGAAACTTGGACCGAATTTAAATTGTGCCAAAAAAAGTTCCGGTCTGCAGCGGAACCCAATAGAACAATTAAAATTTATGTGTTCCAGGACCTTTAATAACCTTGATGGAAACTAATATGTTGACTGTAACACATTAACGTGCATACACTGCAAATGATGTGTCAAAATCCACACAGAAAAGCATAAAAGGGCACTTTCATCAGCTGGTGTTCCGTGTGATGCATTAAAATGCATCAGTTTGGAAGATCACAAAAGATAATTTCAAATATAACAAATTTCACTTTTAATGCATCAATTGACACAGCTAAATGTGTAATTTTGTTATCTTCGAAATGACCTTGTCTGATCTTCCCAACTGATGCATTTTAATGCATCACACGGAACACCAGCTGATGAAAGTGTCCTTTTATGCTTTTTTGTGTGGATTTTGACACAAAAAAGTGCATCATTTGCAGTTTAATTACGTTAATGTGTTACACGTGTCAACATATTTGTTTCAATTGACACACACGTTTCGGATTCTGTGTGTAGGAGATACAAGCATGAGAGCAGTGGATAAGCATAAATATTCTGGCTCACAGCAATTCGCTTGTACTTGTACAGTGCAGCGAGTGCTCCGTGCTGTTCGAGTTTCCCGCCCGCACGCTGCACCTCAAGGCCAGTCAGCAGAAAGGAGGAGCTGGGGAGCTTCTGTCTCAATGATTGCAATGCCACGGTGCACGCACGAATGCGACCGACGAAGCGTCCTGCCTCACTCGTTCTCTTCTTACAATGCTGCAGCACCGCTGCTAGCTCTGCAGTCCACACGTGCACACGAGAACGCTCTTCCACCTCTACGGAGAGTTGCCCAGGGCTTTATATGAGTGATAATTCAGTGATATGGATCTATAGAGAATGGATTAACAGCAAGGGAAGGGAACATGTAAAATTACTTTAGAAAAGATTGGAAGAGATGAGGACAAAGGATGAATTTAGACAGGGAAGCATGGCATAAGTAGTTCAACAGAACCTAGCAATTGTGAACATGTGTAAAGAAAGGGGGGCAAGAAGTGAAAAAACAATGAACTAAAAAGTACAAAGGAATAGAGAAGATGAGGATGAAATATGAAGATATTGAGATAAGAGAAATAGAACGAGTAACATTAAAGATGGGGATCTAAAAACAAAGGAAAGATTAGAACTTGAGAAGAAGAATGAAGGATATGAAGACAGTCACAGAAGGGGAGTAACGTGGGGAGCAGTGAAAGATGAGTAACGGGAAGATGGGGCAAGGGATGAATGGGGTGTGAAAAGACGAATGGCGTTGAGAGGAGGGGAGAAGAATTGAAAAGACTGAAAGATGTGGAACGGGAAAACACCGTAGAAAAGGGGTGCAGATAGGGTGGTAGGATAAAAGCGAAAAACGTTGAGAATGGATGAATGAAGAATAAGGAACTGTTAAAGAAGAGGAATGGAAAAAGGCCACAGAATAAACCGTGGATGGAGTTGGAGTAAGGAAAGGAAAAGATATCCACATGAGAGGGAGTACATCACAAAAGTGGGGAAATGCAAGATGGGTTGATTTAAATCACGATTTAAATAAAGTGATTTGTAAAAAAATCACTGATTTAAATCACTAAATAAATAATTTATAGAATAATGTGCATATGGATTTTGTAAATATCAGAATCACTTTTGTTGAAAGTACATTAGTCTCGTAATCATTTAATAGTGTTTATTAGGCTCTAAGAAAGGAAAAGAAAAAAAATATATGAACTGATGGGGTGAACCTCATACGAAAGGAAATGTATTATGTAAACTCAAAACACACTTAAATTTCACTTGGATTTAAAATTCAATAATTTTTATAGGCAGAAATTGCAAACATTTTGTGCATACAAAATACGAATCATGTTACACTGTAAATAGGGTCATTATCATTAAACTGTAAATAAACATAAACATGGCAACTGATATTTTGCAAACTACATCATAATATTTTAAGTTGCAATTGTTGTTACAATAGAGTACATCCAGAACGTTTTATTTTCACTGTTAGAAAAGTTACTGAAATTATTATAGTTGCATTAACACACTCAACAAACATTTCCATAGTAGATTCATGTAGTATCAGAAACAGCAAAATGTATATTTACAAATATTTTTTTTATTTTCTTTAATCAAACTGTTCAAATATTTTACAGGGTTATTTACCAAAAAAGAGCTCTTCTATAAAAAAAGATATATTTATATTTTTAAAAATCGATATAAATTTAAAAAATCATTAAAAATGATTTTTAAAAAATAAAAATCATTATTATCTTGCACGCTGGGAAATAGTACAGATAGATCAGGAATATTCTAGTTAAGTAAGTCTACACAAAGAGAGAGTTTATTAATAGTTTGAACCTCGTACATATCGTAACAACATCAGCATTTACACATACGACATGTTACATCGTTATCCGATGTTAATCAGGATTAAGAAATTCAACATATAAAATAAGTTTCTACAATCCAGAATCATTATTATATTATTTGATAATAATCTACGTGGATAGTTGTCTTCTAAACACGAATAACAGAATGATGCGCAAACAACAACTTTCTTAACTCATTGAACCAGAACGAAAGAAAAGTTTGTTAAGAATGCTTTGTGAATCTAATCGTAACAATCGTATTACTCGAAACCTCTTCTCTTCTGTATAATCACCACAAAACATAATTGCAAGATATTTATGTTACGTGTCAATTATAAACTTCCTTCTTATTAGTGTGGAAAATGTATTGTTTTAGTTAATAAACAATAGATGGAGCGGAAAAAGCGAAAAGAACATATTGTTAGGTATAGAATTAATTTTAATCGGGTTTAAAACATCATATTGCAAAATTTATGAGTACATTTCTGTAAAATAGATATCTGAGGACTTTCTATAGAAAGCAATGTCCGTTTAATTTTATTTTATAGTCAGTTTCAAAAGTAGCACATAAATTATTGGGATCATGTTTCTTTTTTCTGTTTTTGATAACAAATGGCGTAAACATTGAATAGTCGGTCACAGACAATGGAAGAAATAAAACTGTTTATTTGAAGGGTTAGCTATAAGAAGGAGGGAACGCAGAACATAGTTTAGTGATATGAAAACTGTATTTGCTCCGTGCTTAATACACCTATATTTTGCGGTTGTAAGGGAAAGGAATTTAAAAGAAAATTCCGGGTTACTGAAAGGATAGCGTAGAAATGAGACGTGATTTTTCTGCATGAATGTTAACAACTCTTAGTTAGTAATTTACTCAAGAAGTGCAATGTGTTCTAACTGGAAATAGTTTCGCGGCTCGACATGGATGACATTTATTCAAATATGACAGTTTTATATATGTGCGTTACACGAGAATTGAAAAGTCCTTCAAGAGTGACATCTACATAAGTTTCAGTCCAAGATTACATAAGTAATTATAATGTATTATTCAATACAAAAACACACAGTGGGATTCATGAGCATTGCAGTGCAAATTGTCCATGACTATTTTCATTAATTTTTCTCTAACATCCTATATGTTTTTAAGCGAAGGATTTTTATGTATTCTGGTGCAGAAGTTGTCAACAGCTTGTTTGGAGTTTTCTTTTAATTCTTGAAGCTCTTAATGGGTCAAATGAAGTACACAACCACGGTGATGGACAATTTGCATAGTAATACTCATGGATCCCACTGCACATAACACAGCCCAAAATATACACAAAAATACAGAAAAAATCAAATTTTCTTTCACAACAGGGTACACCTATAACACATTACAAATGATGACGTCACATAAAATATGGCTCATATCAGAAGAATTATGAATAATGTGGAACGTATTCCGTTAACCATCATAGGAAGTTCATCCATGTATTTGCCAGCTTCGTAGCGGGAAATATAACGTTTCATTTGCCATGAGTCTGCTAGAAAGTGATGGGAGAATAAGTGAAAGTAATTTCTGGACTGAGAGATGAAAAAACACTAGCATCCTCTCACCGATACATACAAGTAAGGGAGGCTGAAGAAGATGACATCTCATCTTACTCTTCTGCCAAGACTTCTTCAGAAGAAGCAACTGAATATGCCATCTCAGAAGAATGTCTTCGGTGTTCTACACGTGGCAGCGAACAGAGAACTGAATCATGGTGAAATTGATAACACACAATGTTCCTTCTATGTACCTAATTAGTGTTTCAATTGCGACTGTTACAGCTTTCCCCAGTGCTGTCTGCAATTGAAGAAATTGCCTGTGAGAGGTTCTTCAGGATCCTTGTGTTTAAAAACCGTAAACAATGCACGCGCAACGTTAAGAACAAACGCGATCGAAAGTTTGATATCGTGATACGTCAGTCTGGCGTTGGTTTGGATTTTATTTTTTGCTTTCTTGTCACAGTTATTGCAGCCGAACAGTGATACTCTTCGTTGCTGACGGTCGCGGGTTCGATCTTCATGGGAAACCAAAATTGTAGGCTTGACATCCTAAGGACTTCAGTCTAAAACATATGATACCAAGTTGCCAAATATAGTGACAACTTAATTGGTGTAACATGACACCTATTCGAGAACTGTAGAGTGTAAGTTGATAATTTGTTGAATATGAATTCTTCTTTTAAGACCACTTTATGCACAGAAAGGCTAACCGGCAATGGAGCTGCAGATTAAAGTTGGATCCGAGAACCACTATGTGCCTCCACCGGGTATCGAACCCGGGACCCATTGATTACAAGGCGACGACGTTACCACTATGTCATCGAGGAGGCCCAATGATTTGTTGATTTTTGTTATTTAGCGCCCATTTTCTATCACTGTAGGCTAATCGCGACGATGAGGATGAGTGAATGATAGGCAATTACGAACGCCTTCGTCCAGCATTTCCTTCCCACCTATAAGAGCACGCCCGCGAATTACCACTGCAATTTAAGCGAAGACCACGAAAAGATAGACGTAGGTGAAGCATTTGTACTAAACGCGGTCAGCAGTCAGAAATCCTGTGGCCCTGACGGCATTCCATCCAACGTGTTAAAATGTTGTGCAAGCTTATTAGCCCTACCCTTAATGAAAATATTCAATCTTTCCCTAGCTACGTCTGTACTTCCCATGAAATGGAAAACATCTACAGTGCGTCCCGTACCCAAAAATAGTGGCACCGGTAACATTGAAGAGCATAGGCCCATAGCTTTATTGTCTGCGCCCGCAAAAGTTTTCGAATGTCTTATTTATCAAAGATTGTTGTCACACATATCCCCAGTAATATCTGCAAACCAACACGGCTTCGTCCCGGGTAGATCCACTGTTACGAACCTATCCCTCCTAAGTCATTTCGTTGCAACTAATCTAGAAGAAAGAAAGCAGGTAGATGTCATCTATACAGATATGTCTAAAGCCTTCGATAGAGTAAACCACGATATTTTGTTGAGTAAACTCTCGTGTTACGACCTCTCCAAACCAGCACTAAATTTCTTTGCTTCTTATCTGAAAGACCGTAAGCAGAACATATCTTATAATGGAATTTTAACAGAAGAGTTCGCAGTTTTCTCAGGAGTCCCCCAGGGTTCGATTCTCGGACCTCTGTTGTTTTTAATTCTAATCAATGACTTACCAAGGTACCTGTGTGACTCATTCAGACTCTTATACGCGGATGACTTAAAATTCGGTAGGACTGTTTGTAATATTGATGACTGCAAATCCTTACAAAGTGAAATCAATACAGTAACAAAATGGTGCGAAATAAATTATCTTAATCTGAACATAGAAAAATGCTGCGCGATGACATACTCGCGCAACAGAAAGCAAATTGAATTCAATTACAAAATAAATAACACAAAAATTAAAAGGGTTAACGAGATGAGAGATCTAGGAGTTACATTTGATTCAAAACTTACATTTGCAACACATGTTGAAAGGGTCGTAAATGAGGTACACAGGAACCTAGGGTACCCAATTAGAATGAGTAAAGAGTTTATGAACAAAGAAATAATGAAAATAATATTTAACGCTTTAGTCCGAAGCAAAGTAGAATATGCAGCAGAAATATGGGCTCCTCAGGACAAAAAGTACACGCATAAAATAGAAATGCTACAATCTAAATTCGTAAGGTACGCCACTTATAAAGAAACAGGCATATATCCCCGATACGAATCACACACTTCCCTCTGTAAACACCACAACCTGCCTTCTCTCAGCGAAAGAAGGAAGATGCAATTGCTCTGTTTCTTATACAAAATCATGAACAATAATATTCAAGTGCAACATCTTCTAGAACAAATACACATACGTGTTCCTATCTCCAAGACACGATTCAAAGGGGGCCTCTTTTACTGTAGTAACAGAAGATCGAACATTATAAATAAATCACCTATCAGGAGAATGTGTGAACTGTACAACAGATGTTCCGAAAGGGAACCAAAATTAGATATATTTCACATGCCTATTGGAACATTCAAAAAAGTTATTCAAGGAATGGAAGAAGAAATCTCAACAATGTAAACATAAACGCAATTTTTGTATATATATATTTCTTTCGTAGTTTATACTCAATTACATATATGTACGTACTTTCTAGTGTGTCAATTATTTACAGATCATTTATTACACACATAATTAATATATTTCTTTAATGTAAATAACTTCTATCCTTGATTTATACTGTGTTTATTTTATTTCCATAGTTTATATAATTTATAATATATTATATTAGTATCTCCTTATATATATATATATTGTACATGGTGGTAAAGATCTGAAATACTGAGTGTAAAGATAAATACGTTGTGCATTGTACTTAATAATTGAAATATTGTATTCATGTAGGCTATTTTTGTAGATAATAGTTAGATATTTTATTCCACTCTCTTCAATTTACATGTATTATTACAACTCGGTTTGTTAACTGTTGTATACACATATAATTTAGCGTTGACAGGTTTTATGTTTATTTACATTTCTGCACAATAATATTTCTTATCAAACTGTAAATTTACAAACTCAAAGCAAGAAATGTAGAACACTGTAATTTTGCATTCGTCTGTTGTGTTTAATAATAATAATAAATTAATTAATGACGCTTGGAAAGAACACGGGATCCCTGTGCTAACCACTCGGCCTAAAGGTATCTAAGCTTGATGTTGTTTAGCAGCTAATTCTGTAACAAGACAACATAGGTGTAAAGGGGTGTTCTGAGAAGGCACCCAAAAGGCTTTCTCACTTCGAATCCCGGCCTGGGCATCTTTGTGAGTTACTTCATAAATTTCATCATATCATGACTCATCCTCATCTTCGCGATTAGCTAAAAGTTGCAGAAAAGCTAAGTAAAACAAACATCCTGGTAACGACTAGTGTTGGACGCGTCCAGACGATATTGAAAATATATCGTCCAGGCGATATCAACTAGACGATATATCGTCTCTATATCTTGGCGATATATATCATGTCGGCAGTATATCGTCACGATATTTGGCGATATATATCGTGTTGGCGATAAATCGTCACGATATTTTGGTGATATATATCATGTCGGCGGTATATCGTCACGATATTTGGCGATATATATCGTGTTGGCGATATATCGTCACGATATTTTGGTGATATATATAATGTCAGGCGATATATCGTCACGATATTTGGCGATATATATTGTGTTGGCGATATATCGTCACGATATTTTGGTGATATATATCATGTCGGCGGTATATCGTCACGATATTTGGCGATATATATCGTGTTGGCGATATATCGTCACGATATTTTGGTGATATATACCGTGTCGGCGATATATCGTCACGATATTTGCCGATATATATAATGTCGGGCGATATATATCGTTGAGACGATATATCTAGATATCAAATTTCCGAAATCGTCCATCCCTAGTAACTACAATACTGCAGGCCAGTCCCCCCACTTTTTGCCACTTTTCCCCCCGCGCTATCCTAAACCTTATCAACCAAGGGAAAGTAACTGTCCTTCCCCCACAAGTTTCCGAACCAAATCGCCGCCACTGTTGCAGGCTATCGAGGGCCAGGTGTCTATTTTATTTATTTGTGTGCTGCACCCCTTTACAGTTTCAGCTTTTAATTTTAGGGCACATATGAAAATTTTAGTCCTCAGATATTTTATTGCTTTCAGTGTGGGTAAGGAGTTATCTCCACATAATGAGTTCTAATTGTATTTTACTTCGGTTTCCTGCCACTTGCGGATAATCGCGAAGATGAGGATGAGTGATGAAATTCATTAAGGGACAACCCGATCGAGGTATAGATGGAAATGTCGTCCACTTAACGCGGCACCGCCATAAGTAGCTCATCTTAATGAAAAACATTATAATCATGACTTCAATTCTATAAAAAATGTGTCTGCTCTTCCGAAAAAGAAAAAAAATCACGAGGGGGGATTTTTGAAGTGAGGAATCTCTCCCTAATGGACTTTTGATTGTTCACGCGTTGCCTATGGCGATTGGTCCGAATTCCGGAAGATACTTTAACTGAAATAACCATACAAATCCTAAGAGTCCGTCAATCGTAGCTTGCTGATGAAGCAGCGGAAGTGGAAGAAGTGTTGCAAGCTTCTGAATTATTTTCTAAAATTGATTTTTTTTAGTAAGTACTTCTTCAATTCTCTGGAATTGTTTCTAAAATCAATTTACTAAGCACATTTTGCGTATTTGTGGGATTTTAACAGTTAATTGCTAGATATTAACAAGCAATTATCTAAAATTACATCCAGCGGCTCTCGAGTTCTCCCAGCCTCGTGGAGTGAGATGCTTGCTGATCGCATCACCTCAATAATGACAGAGATCGTAAACCGTGGAGCCCCCAGCCCCACACCCCCAATGAGACTTCATTCAAATGTGCAGGAGAAGCCTTTATATGTACTGCTAGCGACCTTCTGCGGTTACCCGCAGGTTGTATTCGTTTCCTATGACTATATTGATTTGTTTGATCAAACAATGTTGAAATCTGCACAGTCTTCTCAATGGGACCTTCAGTTCCAAAACTTAAAGAGAAGACTTCGAAAAAAAATCAATAATTTCACAGGTTGCCAACAACTCGCACAGACCGGTGTTAGTACATGTCTGTAATGTTAGATTTGGCATTCTCATACTTATCTCTAGCTGTCATGCGATGTAAACAAACACTCTAAGGCCGGCTTTAGACGAAAGCATTTCCATTAACATTTTTGCTAGCATAAATGCTACGTAAATGCTTCCAAAAATCTCATAGCAGAGAGTACTTTACACGGAAGCATTTTATGGAACATTTCGGTTAGCTGTTTCAATTACAATAGTAGTGTAGGTGTCCGGGTTCTAAGCCATCATGTGGGGTTCAAAAAAACCTCAAAAACTCACTTTCTCTCCACGTTCCGCGCCTCATTTATTGCGCTAACGATGTTTCACAGCGTAGAAAACAGCACCAAAACATCAAAAACTCACTTTACTCATTTGGGGTTCACCAAAATCTCAAAAACTCACTTTTATTAATTGAGGTTCACCAAAATCTCAAAAAAAAACTCACTTTCTCTCCACGTTCCGCGCTTTTATTTGTTGCGCTGACACAGCGTGATGAGTAAATAATTAACTCTCTCTCATCCTTGAAGGATGAATGCACCTTATCGTAATTTTCCAAGTCCCGGTCAAATGTTTGTATATCGTGACCTTTGTAAACCTCATTTGGGGTTCAAAAATACCTCAAAACCTCATTTTCTCTCCACGTTCCGCGCATTCATTTGTTGCGCTGACACAGCGTGATGAGTAAATAATTAACTCTCTCTCATCCTTAGTAGTATAGGTGCACGGGACCTGCAACCGAAAATGGGGCTCGGTGGGGCTCGCCTTAATGGATTTCTCTTGTAAGGCATGAGCCCCATTTTCTCGCAGTGTTACCAACTCCTCACTCGAAAAAAAATCACCAAGGTTTTTTTTTGGTCTAACCTAACCTAAAGCAAGGAGCTGGCAACCTTGCTTGAGGCTTCTTAATGGTTTGCTCTTGTAAGGCATAAGCCTCATTTTCTCGCAGTGTTGCCAACACCTTACTCGAAAAAAATCACCAAGGTTTTTTTTTTTTCTTGGTCTAACCTAACCTAAAGCAAGGAGCTGGCAACCTTGCTTGAGGCTTGTCTTACAGTGCATAAAGCAAGGTTGCCAACCTACTGGTGCTTTTGCCATAGCTTTTTACAAAAAAAAAGAGAGAGGAGAGAGAGAGAGGGAAGAGTTAAACAACCGACAGCCTACCTACAGCTTTTTTTTCTTGGTCTAACCTAACCTAAAGCAAGGAGCTGGCAACTTTGCTTGAGGCTTGCCTTACAGTGCATAAAGCAATTTTTGCCAACCTACACACACTGGGCAAGGAGAGCCGGCAACAAACACGCACTGCCGTAAAAGAGAGAGAGATGGGTGGATGGCAACACTGCACGGGTTCAACGTCATCAAGTGAAGATTGCCTTAATGGTTTTCTCTTGTAAGGCATGAGCTTTATTTTCTCGCAGTGTTGCCAACTCCTACCTACACTTTTTTTTTTACTTGGCAAGGGGCTAGAGAGAGAGAGACCTACGGCTAACAACAGTGGTGAGCGAATGCGCCATATCGTAATTTTCCAACTCCGGCAATGTTTGTATATCGTGACTTTTGTAAACCTCTCTCGGGGGAACGATGTGCCACACACACACACCCACACACACACACACACGCGCGCGCGCGCGCGCGCATGTATTGTGACGCAAGCAAATAAACAAAATATTACGCTTTTGCCTGTGGATATCTAGAAAAACGACAATTTTGTTCCCTCTCTCTGCGTGTGCTATCAACGTTGACACAATGACACAAATTCAACAAATAGGTAGGCCACGATCTTCCTCCTAAATCGCATTATATACATGTGGAAAAAAAAAACTTTGCCTGTTATTATAAAAAAAAACTTTGACCGTATTCTTAAATAACTAACAAGGACAATGAATCTTTTTGGCTTCCGCAAACAGATCAACATGGAGACTGCACCGCCAAATTTCAATAACCTCTTACCTTCCGTGTTATCTAAACTTAATGGTTTATTGATCGTTCACCTCAACAGCATTTGGACGAAACTGGATGACGATGTGGGCAAGATGTTTTATGTTTTTAATAACAATTTATATTTCTACGAAATTCCGATCGACGGGAAACTTCAAATCACCGTGAATCCGGAAAACGCAGGCGAAATCAAAATTTCTACCGGCAAGAATATTTTTCGAATTAAGCACGACAAGATGCTTTCTAACATTACGTACGATGTTTCTGCAGGAGATTATCTTTACATGGAACTCCTCGGAGATTATGACAAACTTATTCCTCTCTTCGTAGAATTACGAATCGTCTATCCTATTATAAATAACCGTTAACCAAAAATGCCTAACGACATTTTCGGCAACACCAAGCGTGTAGACCATGCAGAAGAGATTCTCATGTTGGACATTCAAGTTAAGAAGTTGAGGAGCGATTTGATTGCTTTGCAGGAGACCTTAAACAAAAGTTTAGAGTCGGAAATCGCTACGCTCCAAACGCAATGTCTCGACCCCATTCTGAAAATCGATTCCGAACTGAAGACGCTGATAAAAAATTATGTCGACGTACCTTCTTACGACAACGTTCAAAATATACAGTTGAGCGTGGATTCGCTTCAAAATGATTTGGCCAAATTACAGCAATTTCAATTGAAAAATGATGATTTGGAAAAATTGAAACTCGAAATCGAAGAACGAACTTCCGCAATAGAAAAGAATTTCTCTGAACTTCAAACCGTCGTGAAAGATATTGATGTAGAACGCTTGCATGTCGTCGTTTCCAAATTACAAGAAGAATTCACCGGCACGTTGGAAGAAATTAAATCCAAGTTGCAGACTTTGGAAGATACCATGACGAACCTACCATCGTCAGACGAACTGCAGGTCATCGGTAAAAGCGTCGCAAACATAAAAATTCAATTGGAGGCGTATCGAGATTTCGAACACATTCAAACCACCATCGCTACGCTTCAGGCGTCCTTGGAATTGATCAACGAAGAAATTAAAAATATTCACGCTCAAGCGAGAGCGTTGACGAGCATTCAAGACACGTTGAGCACGGTTCAGCAGAAGATCGAATATTTAGAAAATTTGAACGTCGAAACGAATCTCGCTCATTTTCATCACGTACTCGACAACATACAGGGTGACTTGGAATCGTTACGGACGAGCGTGCCTTCGAGCGAAGATTTGGAAAAATTGAAAACGGCGGTGACGGCACTATCCGATTCGAGCGACATCAAAAGTTCATTGAGCGATCTCGAGAGTAGGGTGGCCAATCTCCCCACCTCCAAAGAATTGCACGCTTTGAAAAGAAACATATCTCGAATGCTGAAACGACTAGAAACGGAAACGGCGAACGTGGAACAGATTCGAGACGAAATTAGTTCGCTGGTGTCTACGCTGCCCACTTCGCAGAGCGTCGCCGACCTTCACACGCAGTTTACAGAGATGCGAAGCATCGTGAACGATCTTACCGAGAAGAGCTCGAAATTGAATCAAGTCGAGAACCTTCAGAACATTGTCGTCAACATCAGAGATCAAGTTGGAGTGCTGGAATCCACGCAGGAATCGACGCTGGCCTCTTTCGGTGCCAAGTTGCAAGAACTCAACGAAAACTACAAGCAGTTGAACGTGGAAGTGAAAATCAAACCGTCGTTTTCTACCGTAACGGATACCATAATCGAGCATTTGCTGCCCATCGAAAATAAACTCGGACAAGTTCACAGTAATCTCGTCACCTTCGACACTAAATTCGCCAAATTGTTCACCTTGCAAGCCATCGAAATCAACAGCGTTCCCAATCAACAGAGAATCTCCACGTTCGTCGAAGGTAACAAACTGTACATGTTGCATCCTTATCATCCGTACTACAAGTTTCTCCTCGATGGGACAATTCAGATAAACGAATTTTCGTACTGGTCTCACGGCAGAAAAGCTAGCGTTCCCACCATGACCTTAATATCGAATCGTGGTGTCCAGAAAGCAGGAAACATTCCTCTGGCACGTTGGAACGAAACGCGCAACATATATGAAATACACGAAGACGAAGATCTCACCGTTTTCGACGTGAGTGCCGGCGATAAGCTGATCATTCAAAACACGAGCGAGGTGCCACCCTCTTTGAATCCCATCACGCTGGTGCTTCTCTTCAAACGTAATCTCTAAAAAATGTCTAGGCAAGCCATCGTCGAAGAATTGCATAAACCTGCACGCCGCAACTACGAACGTTTGGCTGTAGTAACCAAGGGCATCGACGACCTCTGGCAAATTACCTCGTGGAGATGAGTAGCGGCAATTTGAAAAACGTACATAAATGGAACAAGGGCAACAAGTACCTCCTCACCGTCATAGACACATTTTCGAAATTCGCATGGGCTCTACCTTTGAAGGCGAAAACGGGATCGTGCGTCACGGAAGCATTCAAATTAATTTTTCGCGAAAGCGGCGGCAGACGACCTCGGTTTCTGCACACGGACAACGGTAAAGAATTTTACAACGCCGTATTCCAAAAGTTTATTAAAAAACATGGCATTCGACATTATTCGACCTTCAGTCACATCAAAGCCAGCATCGTGGAAAGATTCAATCGAACCTTGAAAACACACATGTGGAAACGATTCACGCTTCGGGGAAATTACAAATGGGTCGACATCCTGCCGGAACTCGTCGACACCTATAATGATACGGTACACAGAACGATAGGCATGAAGCCAGCTGACGTTACGAAATCTGACGAGCAGCGTTTAATTTCTACAGTTTACTGTCCAAAGTACACACCCACGACAAAAAAGCTAAATACAAAATTGGAGACCGGGTGAGGATCAGCAAATTCAAACGCACCTTCGAGAAGGGATTCACAAAAAATTGGAGCACGGAACTCTTTACGGTGGTTCGAGTTTTACCCGGAAACCGACACACGTATATAATAAAAGATAGTAGCGGCGAGATTTTGAAAGGAAGATTTTACGAAGAGGAACTCTCTAAAACGAAACACCCCGACACGTACCTCATCGAGAAAGTATTGCGTAGGAAAGGTGACAAACTGTTTGTCAAATGGCTGGGACTTCCGGAAAAGAGTTGGATCGACGCGAACGAAGTGATCTTGTGAGTACGTGGAACGTGGTGAAGCGTCTACCGGATCCGGAATGTCAAACGAAGAAAAAGAACGTTGAGTTGCTTCCCGACAGCATCCGCTGTCTGATCGTAGGTCCTTCGGGGTGTGGGAAAACGACACTGCTCGTGGATAATTTTCTCCTCGCACCGAATTGGTTAGATTGGAAGAACAGGCACCTGTACGTGTTCTCGAAAAGTTTGGAGCAATCCAAATACCAGCAACTGATGAAACTGTACGATGGTCTGGACATTGCAACGTTCGCATCGGAAATAAAACCACTCGACGACTGTCGTGAAAATTCAGTCGTTGTGTTCGACGACGCCATCCTGGAAAATCAAAATGAAATTCGAAACTTTTTCACGCAAGGTCGTCACAAAGGAATGGATTGCTTCTACCTAGCTCAAACGTTTTCCAAAATTCCAAAACAGTTAGTACGCGACAACGCTAATTTCATATGTTTGTTTCGTCAAGATCACACCAACCTCAAGCACGCGTACGATGACTACGTAGGCGGAGACATGAACTACAATCAATTTTCGGAACGCTGCTGCTCTACTTGCTGGAACGGTGACGATTTCGGATTCGCGACGATCGACATGACGAGGAAACCCAACGACGGAAAATACAGAAACAAAATCAACGACTTTCTAAACGTTGCAACGTTGTGAGAAACGACGTATATAAATAACGTCATGACGAAACGAAAAATCGAGGACGAAAATCTCAAGCTTCGCGATTACCTCGCGAAACGCTTCAAAGGTTGGAAATCCGAGAATCGCGGATTCTACGAAGAGAAGAAACGTCAGGATCAACCTGTGATCGATGCCATCAGCGGTCTAGGTAAAGAAATTAAAAGTGTCACGGAACAAAATAAAAATTTGATCAACGAACTCGTACCGCTCGCAGCTAAAAGTTACGCCGTACCCACGCCCATTTCGAGCATTCCTTCGACGCCGTTCGAACTGAAGGATGCACCGCCACGACGTCGAGCCATAGGTAGCACGTCGTCGTCTTCGGATAAAATCGAGTTGGGACCTTTGGCACGAGACTACCTGAGTACGGGGAAATTCGACAAGGATGAAGTGTTCGGATTGTATCCCAGCATGGAAACCAACGAAGGCGGTGGTGTGGTGTGGAAGATTGGGAAATCGAAGGTGACCTTCGAAGGCAACGACATTAAAGTTAATTTAGGCGAGAAGGATAGTTGGACCAGGTATCCGGGTACGGTGGGACTGTGGGAACTCGTTGCCAAAAAGCAGCCGAAAGATTACACCGACGAAGATTACCAGAGTTACAAGGAAATTCTGATCATGACGGATGCCTTGTACCAGAACAACGACGCCTCGCAGAATAGGGTGAAATCGAGCAGCGGTGAGAAGTACAGGAATCTCATCAAACCGATTTGGAACCAGGTCAAAACAGGCAGCGGCGTCAAACGCTACAACACGTTACCCAAAGAATTCGTTTGGGTGGACGACGTTAGGAAGCTCGTGGACCGATTGTTGGTGATAGCCGGCGAGGAGAATGCAGGCAATCGTAATTTCTACAACGAGAAGGTTGGCATCGTGGACATGATCAGCACGAAACTTTCCAACTTCATCGTGAACGACGACAAGGGCATAGGTTACCTGATCAAAATCATCAACACGCTGCCTCCGAAATTTTGGAACGTGGCCGAAGGAAAGGGGCTCGTGAACGACATCATCAACAAGTTACCTTTCGAGATGCATCTACCTGGCTACCAGTACTGCGGACCGGGTACCAAACTCGAGAAAAGATTGGAGAGAGGAGACAAGGGTGTGAATCCGTTGGACGCCGCATGCAAAGATCACGACATCGCCTACAACACCACGCAGACGGATCTGGACGCACGTCACGAAGCAGACAGAAAATTGGAGCACGCAGCTTTCGAAAGGTTCGTGAGCAGAGACGCATCGTTGGGTGAACGGGTCGCCGCACTGGGTACCACCATCGCCATGAACACAAAACAAAAATTGGGGTGGGGTATATAAATAACATAGAGTAAAAAATAATACTAATAACAACACATCATCGCGTTTTCCGAAGCACGGATTTTCTTCCTCTGTTAAAAAATAATAATATATATACGTGTCAAAAAAAACAACTTGATATATAAATAACACACATCGTAAAAAATAATCTTCGGTATATATAAATAACACACATCGTGAAAAACAATTAAATTTCTCTTAACACTCTGAAATTTTTTTTTGATATGACGACTGAAAAAATGAGTGATCTCCAAGCATTAAAACAAATGCTAAATTTGTCAGTCGAGTATGTAAAAATTCAGGAATTGGAAGTCGACAAACCTTACACGATAACTTCCGGTTCAATCGTTTCTACCCAGTATGGTCCCAAGGTACGCCTGTTGCTCAACGCACAATACAGTCTATTTTTACCATATCGATACGCTAACATGTTATCCGACGAGAAGCTATCTATTTTAATCGAGAACAAAACTCGAATCGTGTACAAGGGGACAAAGGAACTTCTTGGCAAGAAAACGAAGCACATAATAGAATTTGTGTAAAGACTGCGAGGCCGTGAAAAAAAATCTCAGAACATTTATATATAAATAACATACCGTAAAAAACTACACGAGAAAAATCTCAGAATATATATATAAATAACATACCGTAAAAATAACACATAGAGCATCAACATGAAGCCCAAGGGTGTCGTGTACCAGATACCATACTCCAATCTTAAAAATCTAGGTGCCCTCGATGGGTTACTCACCAAGAAACAACGCGAGAAGAAACGTTCTTGCTTGAGCAAAGGACACGGAATGAAATTACTTCTCAGCACACCTCAATTGAGACGCTTGCAGCGTTCGCGGAAACAGCAAAAGGTCGGAGGTTTCATATTCAGCATCCCGGCCATCCTGGCAGCATTGGGGGCTGTTGGAAGTTTGGCTGGCGGAAGTGCCGCCATCGCGAAAACCGTCATCGACTCGAAGAAGAACAAGGCGGAATTGGAAGAACAGAAACGTCACAACCTGGCCATGGAGAAGAAAGTGGGCAAGGGCGTGATGAAAAAGTTTAAAAAAAAGAAACAACAGCACTCACCAACCGAGACATTGAATCTCTGATCGAACCGTTACAAATCAAACACTTCAGAGGAGTTTTCATGTCCGACTCGTTACCTTCAAGCGTTAAAAGAAGAGAATGCGGAGTAGTCAACTTGGACGGTCAAGAAAATCCAGGCACGCATTGGATATGTTACCACAAAAATAATGATAAAGCATTCGTTTTCGATTCTTTCGGAGGTGTTCCACCTACAAATTTAATTCATTATCTGAAAACGAACAAAACCTCTATATACTACAACGACGAACGCATTCAAAATTTCGGAGACGTGAACTGCGATCATCTCTGCCTCTCCGTGCTCGCGTTTCTCTCTAAAATAAATAACCCTACGATCGAGGATTTCCAGAAAGCATTGTGGAACCTCAAACAGCATCACTAGGATGGGCGTGTTCCATCTCACGAGCGAATCTTCAATCTTGAAACTCACGCTGCACGACGACATCGTCTATCCTAAATCCGTGGCTCTGCGTGCATTCTACAGCATGTACCTCATACCTAACGTCACGCAGCACAACAACAAAATTAGCGTCGGAAGCGAACACATCGTCGTCACGCCAGGCCAATACAATCTTTCCACTTTGCAAGCTCAATTACCCAAAGGCACGTACTTTTCTCAAAATTCGGTCACGCACAGAGTGGAAATCGTATCGGCGACGGAGACCGTGGACCTGGGCACCATGGGAGAACTTTTAGGTTTCGAGAACAACCACCCAAAACTCGAAGCTGGCATCAAGCACGTAGCAACCAACATTCCTAAATTCTTGGCCATAGAGACTCTGAACGTACACTGCAACGTGGCGGAAGGCATGATCACGAAATCTTCGGACGGATTGTTAGGAAGTCATAAGCAGACGGGAATCATAGCCACTTTCAAACCAAGTTCCGAGTTCATGGAACCGATCATCTACACGCCCTCTTCGCCGATCTATTTTCCAGTATGTCGCAACCGCATAGACGACATAGAGTTGGTGGTGACGAACGAGAAAGGAGACGTGGTGGATTTCGCAGGTGCCACTACGACGGCCATCGTGGAGATCAACGTATAATAAATAAGCATACATGTAAAATGGAGCAAATCGAAAGTTACGAATTGCAATCTTTCCCTCCCAACCGTCGCACGTTCGCCAATCTCAACGAAGCGAACAGGGAGATCGAATACGACGTGGAAGTAGGCGACGGGTTCGTTCATCCTCACAGAGCAGACCTCTACCTTCAATTCGACGTGGTGAAGAAGGAAAGCGGAGACGCGTTTCCCGCAGCAGCAAATTTGATACTCGTGGACAACTTCGTGCCTCACCTGTTCTCGCAGGTGGAGGTGAGGAAACACAACACCGTCATCGACAGAATAGATTATCCAGGCATCACGTCGACGGCAGTGGGAAAAATGAAATTATCCAAAACGGACGCAGCGTACTACCAGGCCGGGGGATTCGAAGCCGGGACCAAAATATCGACGAGAAGTCACACGGTGCTCTTTCCCATGCGTCTGCTGCCTGGTTTCTTCTCGGACTACAAGGAGATCATGTGGAAGGGAGGATTGTGCGTCACCTTTCGAAGAGCGGCCAACGACAACGACGCACTGATGCGATACGCTACTTTGGGTCCGGACGGCACCACGCCGCTGCCCAACACTTTACCCGAAGCGGCCAAGTGCGTCATCCGGAGCATGGAATTGAGAATGCCGGTGGTGGAATACGAAACGAACTACGCCCTCAAGTACAAAGAGGAGATCTTGAAGAGTCCGCAGGTGCCGATTCACTTTCACGGTTACCAGTGCGTGCAGAAATTGGCGTCGGGAAGTCACATGGAATTCGACGTGACGACGCAGTTCAACAACATACAGTTCGACATGCCAGATTTCGTCGTGGTGCTCTTTCAGACCGGACGCGATAACAACCAGGAAAAAGATTCCAGCAAGTTCGACGACTGCAAGATCAAGAACGTTTATCTGAAGAACGGTAGGAACGAAGTGTTCCCGCGCGAGAATTACAACCTCGACATGACCAAAAACGATTACCTCAAACTTTACGAAGCTTACACGGCTTACAAACGCGTGACCGAGGGAAGCGTGGACGTGTACTACGCGCCCAGCGAATTCAAAACACGCAGGCCGATGTTCGTCATTAACACATCTAAGAGAAAACAGGTGGTGGTCAACGATCGCACCAACATCAAGGTCGTGTGCGAGTTCCACGACGCGCTGCCTGCCGATACTCTGTGCAGCGTCATCCTGATTGCAGAGAAGTCTTTTGTGTATGATGTCAAAAATGAAAGAGTGACCGAACAGTTTTAAGTACAAGAAAAAAAATCACATAATTCTCAAAAAATTATACTGACCGTAGGTTCAAATATTAGATTAACCTGCAACGCAATGTTTAGGATGTACTGCGAGGAACACCTTCTTACATTTGTGAGAATAATTTGGAATAAAAAAATAATAATAAAAAAATTAATTTTAATGCATTTTAGAAATAAATCACACTTGAACGCACAAAGGAACTTCCCCTTTGGCCCTGCGTGTGCCCCATATTCACCCCGTAGGGCGCGGCAGGGAGTTAGTCCCGCTAAAAATCCCAAACCTCCACCTGTTTTTTTTTTTGCATTTGAAGATAAACACTATTGTTCTAATATTTTGGCTATATTAAATTAGAACTTCTGTTACATAAATTGTTTTTTTTTTCATACATACATACATACTATTTACTACATTTGAAGCATATCATACTAGTTTCTAGACGATGGTGGCCCCATGGGAGCGTGTGAATCCCACATTTCAGAACGCACCTCTTGTCGTCGCGTGCGTCCAGGGCAACCTTTCTCACCTGGTTGGTTGTCAACACATGGTCGACGCTCTGGATGCGCTGCTCCACTCCTGCAATTGACGTCCTAGTTTGAAGGGTTTTGACGTAATCCACGAACTTGAGTAACTCTTGGACGACCCGCCTGTCCACACCCTTAGCCTTTTTCGTGATGGATCCTTCTGCCTGAATAGCATAGGTTTTGGAGCAAAGACCGGCTTTCTTGAGAGCCACATCACCGTCCTTCACGTCTTTGAGTTTGCCGGGCACCATCTTGTTGCGAGCCAGGATGCCGTATCGGTTCGGCTGGGGATAGCCCGAGGTGTCGAAGAGGTCAACCAAAGATGGAACCGTGGCCATATCCTCGTACGCGTCGGCTGTGTGAACCTGGTATATTAAACTGTCCGTGTCTATGTAGAGAAGCGAGATATTGTGGTCGTAGTGTGCACGTAATATGTCGTAGTACGTCTCGAACATGTGTAGCTTGCTCAGATCCAGAACCGTGGCTCCAACGTAGATGGGCTTGGTGAGCCCCACCTCACCTCGCTTCATGTGAATCAGAGCCAGCTGCTCATTGTAAATGGTCCTTGATTTGAATAACGGGTTTGCTACGAGCCTGCGACATTGTGCTTTGTTTGATATTAGCCTCACATCTACACGATTTCGCACATTCTCCATAGTTTTCCCGAACACCGCATTGTTCATTAACTTGAAGAAATCGCGATCGAAATCAGAAGTGGCGACTGTGCGATGTTCGGTGTTGAGCTCGATGTATGGCCTCAACCATGGAGAATGCTCGAACATCAAAACTCGATGTACCGTGCGGACGGTAACCCCTCGCTTCATCAACCACCGGAGGTTTTGGTAGTGTAGGACATAACGCTCTTTGGGCACAAAGTCCATGATGAGCTTTGCTTGGTTCGAGCCGGGCGGGCATTTGAATTCCGGGACTGGCGGAAGATCGCAGAACAAATCCTGCAGCTTCTCGGAGAACTCGAGGTCCACCTCGGCAAAAAATCCGCGTTCCGAATCGTCGAAAACTTCAACGTCGAAGTTGGAGGGATCGGCCCACTCGAAGCCTCCAAAGGGGAGTGGCTGCATCATGGAGTGTCCGTAGAGGTTGTTGACGTCCGTGTGCATGATGTAGCTGGACGGTTGCGAAGGGTCGTAACCGGTGGCCATGTGGTGATTGTTGGCGCGTGCGTACCGTTGCGACACCTGGACCATTCCACCCCGCACGGCACGTTCTACAAACAGCATCATGTCCACGTCCGAAAAAAGCTCAAGCCTGACTTTCGTAAGAAGAAGCATGGCCGACCAGGCCAGTCCGGGAAGACTGTAGAAGTATGCAGGGTCCAGCTTGTAGATGGTCTTCGCAGTTGCACGAAACGCCTGGAACACGTCAGCGAGGAGCGTCACATCAAGTTTGAGGTACGCATCGTGGTAGTCCCCGAGATTTTGGCAATCCAGCTCGCGCCACATGGACTGAGCATGGTTATAGTCATCCTCAGATATGTCCGAGCCTCGTAGCTTGCTATAGAAGTTTGCTCGAGGAGGTAGCGACGTCTCCGCGAACTTGGTAGGGTCCGTGACGTATTCGTAGGGGTAGACCCCCTTACGCCTGAAGAGACCGGCGTCCAAGTTCGGAAAATTCGCAGAGGTGATGAGTGTTTGCTCGTCGGTGAGCTTCCCCGCAAGAGCATCGAGGCTTGCCGGGAGGAACCTCAGGGAGTCGAGGAAGCGAAGCTCGACGGTAGAGCGTGATCCCGGGATTCGAACCCACTTGCTCAAGCTAATGTAACGCTCCTCGTTCTGCGCCAGGACGTTGATTCGCATGTCGTCGTACCCCAAGTGAGGCACCAGATGGTGGAAGTCGTATCCCGAGCCATTGTGAAAAAACACAGGGATGAAGCGCGGGTCCCGGGCCATTAGGTTGCAATCGTTGCACCAAGGACCAACGTACCTACCGTTAAAATGATCGTGGTGTTGGACTTTACGGTTGTTGGCGGTGTACTCCTCAACGCAGACAGGGCAAGCGATGGCCTCGTCGTGTCTACGTTGATCGTCGGGGGACAGTGGGAGCATAGACTTGGGGGCCAACAGTACCTTCCCTATCTCGTTGGCTTCCACAACCATCCTGTCTAGAAAATGTTTAACTGCGTCGGGACCGCGATACACGTAGGGCTCGGGGGCGATGTGCTGGTCTCGTCGCACCACAATGTAGGCGAAACTGGATGCCTCGTGGAGTTGGTAAGGGGTGGTGGAGGAAACTTCGGGATCGGGATCGCAAGTGGACAGGGGTTTGAGGAAGGCCTCGAAGTCCGCGATGATGATAGCGGGGTGCTCCACCATGGCACCGTGCATGTGGAAACGCTCCACGGTGCCAGGTTTGGGCAAGACTGCCACCCCAGGCTCGTTGGCATTGCAATAAAGTTTGTGGCGAGCGAGCTTCTCTGCAGCGATGTTGGGACCTCTGATGCGCTGGTAATCCTGCTGTTCTTGATTATGAAATGTAGACAAGCACCTGCGACAAACTTCTATGTGGGTTTTGTCTTTGCTCCGTTGGCTCGAAACAAGTCTAGAGAGGGAGCGAATGAGGGTGTAATGGTGATGGGTCTCGTCCTTGATGAGCAGAAGGTGAATTTCCCGAGCATCATCGTCGTCTACATCGCTCACCCGGATGGGGTACACCACATTTTTGTCAGTGAGGCCGTAAACGTTGATGGCCAACCGAGGGTTGTGTGTACGGGCCTCGAACTTGCGAATGTCCGGGACCTCCACCGGGTAGTCGATCCCAGCCATAGCATCTTCCAGTTCCGACTCGTAGGGTAGGTAGTGGTTATCTCGGTGTGGTTGGTTTTTTGGCTCAACTGGGTGCAAAGCTGCAAGCACCGACCAGAGAAAGCACTTGGCGTCACTGTTCTGAATGTTCAGGACGGCCTTCTTTGCCGCGATGGAAGGTGGTAAGGGGACGTAGCTGGAGGCAGAGAGAGGCGTAAACTTGCAAAGTTTGACGCACAGTTCGTGAGGCCCCCCACACAGCGAACCCCCCGAACCCTTAGCTTGATGTTCTTCTTGTTTAACCAGCAGCTCCTCGGCAAACTGGTTGTAGATGACCTCGAGGTTGTCGACTTCCGCCAGATGCAGCGTCTTCGCCTTGGTGTTGTGGCAGAAGCTGTAAATTTCATCGGACGGCTTCTTGTACTGGCAACGTAGCGATGCGTAGAATTTGGTGGAGGAGTACGTAGCCAGTGCATTACAAAGAATGGAAATTATCTCTGCTCGCTTCTCCTCTAAAAAGCTACGAACGTCGCATAAGCCCTCCGAAGTGAGGACAAAATCCTCCAACAAACGCTCGAAAGCAGATTGGTTCGCTTTCATCGCAGGCTTGACGCGTTTCGTGGGTGGTGCATTGATGGGGGCTGCTTCTGCCTTCCTCTTGGTGGAGGTCGAAGGCTGAGCCCCAGATGTACTTTCGCTTAGACAAGTAAGCTTATGCTTCTTGGCATACGCAATTGTGATGCGTTTATTGCATCCGGAACACAGTTCGGTGGCAGCCAAATGCTTGCCTGGCACGCAGGTGCGACAATGTCTTGCAAAATGTTTGCTTGATATGGTTGTTTTGCACACAGGGCAACTTTTCATGGAGCGCATTTTTTTTTGGGGTATGTTTATTTATATGTGATCTGTTGGTGGTAGAGTGTTTACGAAAAAATGCCTTATGAGAAAAATTTTGTAAGCTAATTCTAATTAGTGTTAGTTTGAGGGGTTTATTTATGGGTGGTGTTGTCTTCCTCAAATATGTGCTTTAGTCAACCCTATAAAAAAATTTAAAAAAATATATAAGAAAAATATGATTGTAGATAGAAAAAGCACAATAAATATTGTATGCATGTGTAATTCTATTTAGCTTATTTTTGCTAGACACGAATCTTCTTCAGATTTTATTGCCTACTAGTATATTTTTCTACCAATCTAGTAGAGGTGTGAAACTATGAAAATGTTCTTGTTTAAGCACTAATCATTATGTTTCCAATAGGACTCCTATGGGACGTAAAACCTTGTAACTTTGCTCTATGTATATACTAGTGCTTTTCCAACATATTCACAAAACCTTAGAACCTTCACAGACAAAAAAAAGATAAAGTTTCCCCCTGTGTACATGTATAATTCGAATCCCACTGTAGGTCCAGTTTCGATTAGCCTTACTGTGCATAAAATAACAAATCCAACTTAGAGTATCAACACATTCAAAAAAATAAAGTTTCCCCTGTACACTTGTATAATTTTAAACTCCAAGTTCGATACCCGGCGGATCCCACTGTAGGTCCAGTTTCGGTTAGCCTTACTGTGCATAAAACAACAAATCCAACTTAGAACCTTCACAGACAAAAAAAAAAATAAAGTTTCCCCTGTACACTTGTATAATTTTAAACTCCAAGTTCGATACCCGGCGGATCCCACTGTAGGTCCAGTTTCGGTTAGCCTTACTGTGCATAAAACAACAAATCCAACTTAGAATATCAATACATTCAAAAAGATAAAGTTCCCCCTGTACACTTGTATAATTTTAATCTCCAAGTTCGATACCCGGCGGATCCCACTGTAGGTCCAGTTTCGGTTAGCCTTACTGTGCATAAAATAACAAATCCAACTTAGAGTATCAACACATTCAAAAAATAAAGTTTCCCCTGTACATTTGTATAATTTTAATCTCCAAGTTCGATACCTGGCGGATCCCACTGTAGGTCCAGTTTCGGTTAGCCTTACTGTGCATAAAACAACAAATCTAACCCAGAGTACACGCGTCAATACCATCCACCATGAGTAAACTAAGATGATCATAATCATCGTCCCTCCCCTCCCTCCGATTATTACCTCGCTTTTATGTTATTCGCGATGAAGAATAGTTTTTTTCAAGCGCACGTTATGTATGCTCATATTTTTTTTTGTTTATCGTAAATTTCGATGTTTAATCAAAACAACACTTTCTGTTCACTAACGCCACTCGTAATTATTATTATTAACACACACACACATGCAAAAAAATAACAAGAAACAAAACTTACCTACAAAAAACTGCTAGCAATTTAACACTCACAAATGGTAGTATAATCGCGCACAGTCGCAAAAACTTCACTGTTCTGTCCAGAAGCTTCCACAGAAACGAAAGTCATCTCCCCCTCTCTCCTCCCCCTCTCTCTTCTCTCCACTCGTCGTCGCATCCGGTTGCGGTGACAATATAAGCAAAAACTAGGTCGTGTCAGTATTGCCAACTCACTAGGCCTCTGAGTTTAGGGCGACCCGAATTGTGCTGCCAGAGCGTGTTGCGCGCGGACCAGGTTCGAGGGCACAAACTCAACTGGCATCTCTCGCATTACTATTTCAGCGAAGCGTTGCAGAACAAGCAATGTTTGTGTTTCCCACGGCAGCATCTCGAGTATCATCACAAGCTGGTCGGGGGTTACGTACACCGTAACCCTCACATGAACGTGGCACTCAAAAACAGAACGGAGGATGAGATTATTTTGACATTGGACTTTACGTCACTCTACCCGAGCATCATGCTGGCAGCTGGCCTCTCCCCTTTTAACGTGAACTTGGGAGTGGCGTGAATTCCACGCCGCCGGAACGGACGTTCCGCCCGGTACGGAAGTTGATGTTTATCGCGGCGTCACGAATCCCCCACCGGCTGCACGGAAGCTGATCTTCACGTGTATTTCTCACAGGACACGTTAAACGCCACGTGCATCCGTAAGATCATAGCCTTGTGTAAAAAATAAAAAAATTTAAAAACAATAAAATTTTACCACCGGGCAAACTGCTCGAAATGGACGCCAAACAGAACACGGCTAAATTAATGATGAATAGTATGCACGGGTAAATGTACAAATTGAAAGACATCCCCGAAGAGATTCGCCCCCACGTCAATCAATTTTACGTTCGAAGGCCGTACGGGAAAACCCTGGCGGGGTTATGGGGGCCAGGAATCCTAAAAAACAACAATTATTATTATTTTGTTTGTTTGCTTGCGTCACAATACACGCGCACGCGCGCGCATGTGTGTGTGTGTGTGTGTGTGTGTGTGTGTGTGTGTGGCACATCGTTCCCCCGAGAGAGGTTTACAAAAGTCACGATATACAAACATTGCCGGAGTTGGAAAATTACGATATGGCGCATTCGCTCACCACTGTTGTTAGCCGTAGGTCTCTCTCTCTCTAGCCCCTTGCCAAGTAAAAAAAAGTGTAGGTAGGAGTTGGCAACACTGCGAGAAAATAAAGCTCATGCCTTACAAGAGAAAACCATTAAGGCAATCTTCACTTGATGATGTTGAACCCGTGCAGTGTTGCCATCCACCCATCTCTCTCTCTTTTACGGCAGTGCGTGTTTGTTGCCGGCTCTCCTTGCCCAGTGTGTGTAGGTTGGCAAAAATTGCTTTATGCACTGTAAGGCAAGCCTCAAGCAAAGTTGCCAGCTCCTTGCTTTAGGTTAGGTTAGACCAAGAAAAAAAAGCTGTAGGTAGGCTGTCGGTTGTTTAACTCTTCCCTCTCTCTCTCTCTCCTCTCTCTTTTTTTTTTGTAAAAAGCTATGGCAAAAGCACCAGTAGGTTGGCAACCTTGCTTTATGCACTGTAAGACAAGCCTCAAGCAAGGTTGCCAGCTCCTTGCTTTAGGTTAGGTTAGACCAAGAAAAAAAAACCTTGGTGATTTTTTTCGAGTAAGGTGTTGGCAACACTGCGAGAAAATGAGGCTTATGCCTTACAAGAGCAAACCATTAAGAAGCCTCAAGCAAGGTTGCCAGCTCCTTGCTTTAGGTTAGGTTAGACCAAAAAAACCTTGGTGATTTTTTTTCGAGTGAGGAGTTGGTAACACTGCGAGAAAATGGGGCTCATGCCTTACAAGAGAAATCCATTAAGGCGAGCCCCACCGAGCCCCATTTTCGGTTGCAGGTCCCGTGCACCTATACTACTATCCTTGAAGGATGAATGCACCTTATCGTAATTTTCCAAGTCCCGGTCAAATGTTTGTATATCGTGACCTTTGTAAACCTCATTTGGGGTTCAAAAATACCTCAAAAACTCACTTTCTCTCCACGTTCCGCGCCTCATTTATTGCGCTGACGATGTTTTGCAGCGAAGAAAAGAGCACCAAAACATCAAAAACTCACTTTACTCATTTGGGGATCACCAAAATCTCAAAAACTCATTTTTATTAATTGAGGTTCACCAAAACCTCAAAACCTCATTTTCTCTCCACGTTCCGCGCATTCATTTGTTGCGCTGACACAGCGTGATGAGTAAATAATTAACTCTCTCTCATCCTTGAAGGATGAATGCACCTTATCGTAATTTTCCAACTCCGGGACCAAATGTTTGTATATCGTGACCTTTGTAAAACTACCTCTTTCGGGAACGATGTGACGCACACACACACGCGCGCGCGCGCGCCTGTATTGTGACGCAAGCAAATAAACAAAATATTACGCTTTTGCTTGTGGATATCCAGAAAAACGACAATTTCGTTCCCTCTCTCTCTCTGCGTGTGCTATCAACGTTGACACAATGACACAAATTCAACAAATAGGTAGGCCACGATCTTCCTTCTAAATCGCATTACATACATGTGGAAAAAAAAAAACTTTGCCTGTCATTACAAAAAAAAAACTTTGACCGTATTCTTAAATAACTAACAAGGACAATGAATCTTTTTGGCTTCCGCAAACAGATCAACATGGAGACTGCACCGCCAAATTTCAATAACCTCTTACCTTCCGTGTTATCTAAACTCAATGGTTTACTGATTGTTCATCTCAACAGCATTTGGACGAAACTGAATGACGATGTGGGCAAGATGTTTTATGTTTTTAATAACAATTTACATTTCTACGAAATTCCGATCGACGGGAAACTTCAAATCACCGTGAATCCGGAAAACGCAGGCGAAATCAAAATTTCTACCGGCAAGAATATTTTTCGAATCAAGCACGACAAGATGCTTTCTAACATTACGTACGATGTTTCTGCAGGAGATTATCTTTACATGGAACTCCTCGGAGATTACGACAAACTTATTCCTCTCTTCGTAGAATTACGAATCGTCTATCCTATTATAAATAACCGTTAACCAAAAATGCCTAACGACATTTTCGGCAACACCAAGCGTGTAGACCATGCAGAAGAGATTCTCATGTTGGACATTCGAGTTAAGAAGTTGAGGAGCGATTTGATTGCTTTGCAGGAGACCTTAAACAAAAGTTTAGAGTCGGAAATCGCTACGCTCCAAACGCAATGTCTCGACCCCATTCTGAAAATCGATTCCGAACTGAAGACGCTGATAAAAAATTATGTCGACGTACCTTCTTACGACAACGTTCAAAATATACAGTTGAGCGTGGATTCGCTTCAAAATGATTTGGCCAAATTACAGCAATTTCAATCGAAAAATGAAGATTTGGAAAAATTGAAACTCGAAATCGAAGAACGAACTTCCGCAATAGAAAATAATTTCTCTGAACTTCAAACCGTCGTGAACGATATAGACGCAGAACGCTTGCATGTCGTCGTTTCCAAATTACAAGAAGAATTCACCAGCACGTTGGAAGAAATTAAATCCAAGTTGCAGACTTTGGAAGATACAATGACGAACCTACCATCGTCGGACGAACTGCAGGTCATCGGTAAAAGCGTCGCAAACATAAAAATTCAATTGGAGGCGTATCGAGATTTCGAACACATTCAAACCACCATCGCTACGCTTCAGGCGTCCTTGGAATTGATCAACGAAGAAATTAAAAATATTCACGCTCAAGCGAGAGCGTTGACGAGCATTCAAGACACGTTAAGCACGGTTCAGCAGAAGATCGAATATTTAGAAAATTTGAACGTCGAAACGAATCTCGCTCATTTTCATCACGTACTCGACAACATACAGGGTGACTTGGAATCGTTACGGACGAGCGTGCCTTCGAGCGAAGATTTGGAAAAATTGAAAACGGCGGTGACGGCACTATCCGATTCGAGCGACATCAAAAGTTCATTGAGCGATCTCGAGAGTAGGGTGGCCAATCTCCCCACCTCCAAAGAATTGCACGCTTTGAAAAGAAACATATCTCGAATGCTGAAACGACTAGAAACGGAAACGGCGAACGTGGAACAGATTCGAGACGAAATTAGTTCGCTGGTGTCTACGCTGCCCACTTCGCAGAGCGTCGCCGACCTTCACACGCAGTTTACAGAGATGCGAAGCATCGTGAACGATCTTACCGAGAAGAGCTCGAAATTGAATCAAGTCGAGAACCTTCAGAACATTGTCAACAACGTCAGAGATCAAGTTGGAGTGCTGGAATCCACGCAGGAATCGACGCTGGCCTCTTTCGGTGCCAAGTTGCAAGAACTCAACGAAAACTACAAGCAGTTGAACGTGGAAGTGAAAATCAAACCGTCGTTTTCTACCGTAACGGATACCATAATCGAGCATTTGCTGCCCATCGAAAATAAACTCGGACAAGTTCACAGTAATCTCGTCACCTTCGACACTAAATTCGCCAAATTGTTCACCTTGCAAGCCATCGAAATCAACAGCGTTCCCAATCAACAGAGAATCTCCACGTTCGTCGAAGGTAACAAACTGTACATGTTGCATCCTTATCATCCGTACTACAAGTTTCTCCTCGATGGCACAATTCAGATAAACGAATTTTCGTACTGGTCTCACGGCAGAAAAGCTAGCGTTCCCACCATGACCTTAATATCGAATCGTGGTGTCCAGAAAGCAGGAAACATTCCTCTGGCACGTTGGAACGAAACGCGCAACATATATGAAATACACGAAGACGAAGATCTTACCGTTTTCGACGTGAGTGCCGGCGATAAGCTGATCATTCAAAACACGAGCGAGGTGCCACCCTCTTTGAATCCCATCACGCTGGTGCTTCTCTTCAAACGTAATCTCTAAAAAAAAATGTCTAGGCAAGCCATCGTCGAAGAATTGCATAAACCTGCACGCCGCAACTACGAACGTTTGGCTGTGGTAACCAAGGGCATCGACGACCTCTGGCAAAGTGACCTCGTGGAGATGAGCAGCGGCAATTTGAAAAACGTACATAAATGGAACAAGGGCAACAAGTACCTCCTCACCGTCATAGACACATTTTCGAAATTCGCATGGGCTCTACCTTTGAAGGCGAAAACGGGATCGTGCGTCACGGAAGCATTCAAATTAATTTTTCGCGAAAGCGGCGGCAGACGACCTCGGTTTCTGCACACGGACAACGGTAAAGAATTTTACAACGCCGTATTCCAAAAGTTTATTCAAAAACATGACATTCGACATTATTCGACCTTCAGTCACATCAAAGCCAGCATCGTGGAAAGATTTAATCGAACCTTGAAAACACACATGTGGAAACGATTCACGCTTCGGGGAAATTACAAATGGGTCGACATCCTGCCGGAACTCGTCGACACCTATAATGATACGGTACACAGAACGATAGGCATGAAGCCAGTTGACGTTACCAAGTCTGACGAGCAGCGTTTAATTTCTACCGTTTACTGTCCAAAGTACACGCCCACGACAAAAAAAGCTAAATACAAAATTGGAGACCGGGTGAGGATCAGCAAATTCAAACGCGCCTTCGAAAGGGATTCACAAAAAATTGGAGCACGGAACTTTTTACGGTGGTTCGAGTTTTACCCGGAAAGCGACACACGTATATAATAAAAGATAGTAGCGGTGAGATTTTGAAAGGAAGATTTTACGAAGAGGAACTCTCTAAAACGAAACACCCCGACACGTACCTCATCGAGAAAGTATTGCGTAGGAAAGGTGACAAACTGTTTGTCAAATGGCTGGGACTTCCGGAAAAGAGTTGGATCGAGGCGAACGAAGTGATCTTGTGAGTACGTGGAACGTGGTGAAGCGTCTACCGGATCCGGAAAGTCAAACGAGAAAAAAAAAGAACGGTGAGTTGCTTCCCGACAGCATCAGCTGTCTGATCGTAGGTCCTTCGGGGTGTGGGAAAACGACACTGCTCGTGGACAATTTTCTTCTCGCACCGAATTGGTTAGATTGGAAGAACAGGCACCTGTACGTGTTCTCGAAAGGTTTGGAGCAATCCAAATACCAGCAACTGATGAAACTGTACGATGGTCTGGACATTGCAACGTTCGCCTCGGAAATAAAACCACTCGACGATTGTCGTGAAAATTCAGTCGTTGTGTTCGACGACGTCATCCTGGAAAATCAAAATGAAATTCGCAACTTTTTCACGCAAGGCCGTCACAAAGGAATGGATTGCTTCTACCTAGCTCAAACGTTTTCCAAAATTCCAAAACAGTTAGTACGCGACAACGCTAATTTCATATGTTTGTTTCGTCAAGATCACACCAACCTCAAGCACGCGTACGATGACTACGTAGGCGGAGACATGAACTACAATCAATTTTCGGAACGCTGCTGCTCTACTTGCTGGAACGGTGACGATTTCGGATTCGCGACGATATACATGACGAGGAAACCCAACGACGGAAAATACAGAAACAAAATCAACGACTTTCTAAACGTTGTGAGAACGTTGTGAGAAACGACGTGTATAAATAAACGTTATGACGAAACGAAAAATCGAAGACGAAAATCTCAAGCTTCGCGATTACCTCGCGAAACGCTTCAAAGGTTGGAAATCCGAGAATCGCGGATTCTACGAAGAGAAGAAACGTCAAGATCAACCTGTGATCGACGCCATCAGCGGTCTAGGTAAAGAAATTAAATGCGTCACGGAACAAAATAAAAATTTGATCAACGAACTCGTACCGCTCGCAGCTAAAAGTTACGCCGTACCCACACCCATTTCGAGCATTCCTTCGACGCCGTTCGAACTGAAGGATGCACCGGCACGACGTCGAGTCATAGGTAGCACGTCGTCGTCTTCGGATAAGATCGAGTTGGGACCTTTGGCACGAGACTACCTGAGCACGGGGAAATTCGACAAGGATGAAGTGTTCGGATTGTATCCGAGCATGGAAACCAACGAAGGCGGTGGTGTGGTGTGGAAGATTGGGAAATCGAAGGTGACCTTCGAAGGCAACGACATTAAAGTCAATTTAGGCGACAAGGATAGTTGGACCAGGTATCCGGGTACGGTGGGACTGTGGGAACTCGTTGCCAAAAAGCAGCCGAAAGATTACACCGACGAAGATTACCAGAGTTACAAGGAAATTTTAATCATGACGGATGCCTTGTACCAAAACAACGACGCCTCGCAGAATAGGGTGAAATCGAGCAGCGGCGAGAAGTACAGGAATCTCATCAAACCGATTTGGAACCAGGTCAAAAAAGGCAGCGGCGTCAAACGCTACAACACGTTACCCAAAGAATTCGTTTGGGTGGACGACGTTAGGAAGCTCGTGGACCGATTGTTGGTGATAGCCGGCGAGGAGAATGCAGGCAATCGTAATTTCTACAACGAGAAGGTTGGCATCGTGGACATGATCAGCACGAAACTTTCCAACTTCATCGTGAACGACGACAAGGGCATAGGTTACCTGATCAAAATCATCAACACGCTGCCTCCGAGCTTCTGGAACGTGGCCGAAGGAAAGGGACTCGTGAACGACATCATCAACAAGTTACCTTTCGAGATGCATTTACCTGGCTATCAGTACTGCGGACCGGGTACCAAACTCGAGAAAAGATTGGAGAGAGGAGACAAGGGTGTGAATCCGTTGGACGTCGCATGCAAAGATCACGACATCGCCTACAACACCACGCAGACGGATCTGGATGCACGTCACGAAGCAGACAGAAAGTTAGAGCACGCAGCTTTCGAAAGGTTCGTGAGCAGAGACGCATCGCTGAGTGAACGGGTCGCCGCACTGGGTACGACCATCGCCATGAACACGAAACAAAAATTGGGGTGGGGTATATAAATAACATAGAGTAAAAAATAATAATAATAACAACATGTCTCGTATAACTGATTTGCCGCCCGAGCTACTATGTAAAATATTTAAACACGCAGTAAACGGCGATTGTGAGGATGTAGGGAAACTTGTAATCATAGCAAGAACGACGCCGGAATTTCGCATCCCTTGTGAAATGGTTCTCAAGGACAATCTTCGGGAGATCAGCGGCCTGAGGTGCGGTGATCTCAACATTCTGCTTTCGGCTGCAGGGGAAAAATTAAACGTAAGGTTAGATGAATTGCACGAGGCAAGGCAGGGAAGGAGACGGTACACAGTAGATTGGCGCAAGTCTAAGCAGGAGACGGAAGATATCATTACGCACATCATCGCGTTTTCCGAAGCACGGACTTTCTTCCTCTGTTAAAAAAATAATAATATATATACGTGTCAAAAAAAAAAAACTTGATATATAAATAACACACATCGTGAAAAAAAATAATCTTCGGTATATATAAATAACACACATCGTGAAAAAACAATTAAATTTCTCTCTAACACTCTGAAATTTTTCTCTTCGATATGACGACTGAAAAAATGAGTGATCTCCAAGCATTAAAACAAATGCTAAATTTGTCAGTCGAGTATGTAAAAATTCAGGAATTGGAAGTCGACAAACCTTACACGATAACTTCCGGTTCAATCGTTTCTATCCAGTATGGTCCCAAGGTACGCCTGTTGCTCAACGCACAATACAGTCTATTTTTACCAGATCGATACGCTAACATGTTATCCGACGAGAAGCTATCTATTTTAATCGAGAACAAAACTCGAATCGTGTACAAGGGGACAAAGGAACTTCTTGGCAAGAAAACGAAGCACGTAATAGAATTTGTGTAACGACTGCGAAGCCGTGAAAAAAAAATCTCAGAACATTTATATATAAATAACATACCGTAAAAAAAAAAAAACTACACGAGAAAAAATCTCAGAATATATATATAAATAACATACCGTGAAAATAACACATAGAGCATCAACATGAAGCCCAAGGGTGTCGTGTACCAGATACCATACTCCAATCTTAAAAATCTAGGTGCCCTCGATGGGTTACTCACCAAGAAACAACGCGAGAAGAAACGTTCTTGCTTGAGCAAAGGACACGGAATGAAATTACTTCTCAGCACACCTCAATTGAGACGCTTGCAGCGTTCGCGGAAACAGCAAAAGATCGGAGGTTTCATATTCAGCATCCCGGCCATCCTGGCAGCATTGGGGGCTGTTGGAAGTTTGGCTGGCGGAAGTGCCGCCATCGCGAAAACCGTCATCGACTCGAAGAAGAACAAAGCGGAATTGGAAGAACAGAAACGTCACAACCTGGCCATGGAGAAGAAAGTGGGCAAGGGCGTGATGAAAAAGTTTAAAAAAAAGAAACAACAGCACTCACCAACCGAGACATTGAATCTCTGATCGAACCGTTACAAATCAAACACTTCAGAGGAGTTTTCATGTCCGACTCGTTACCTTCAAGCGTTAAAAGAAGAGAATGCGGAGTAGTCAACTTGGACGGTCAAGAAAATCCAGGCACGCATTGGATATGTTACCACAAAAATAATGATAAAGCATTCGTTTTCGATTCTTTCGGAGGTGTTCCACCTACAAATTTAATTCATTATCTGAAAACGAACAAAACCTCTATATACTACAACGACGAACGCATTCAAAATTTCGGAGACGTGAACTGTGGTCATCTCTGCCTCTCCGTGCTCGCGTTTCTCTCTAAAATAAATAACCCTACGATCGAGGATTTCCAGAAAGCATTGTGGAACCTCAAACAGCATCACTAGGATGGGCGTGTTCCATCTCACGAGCGAATCTTCAATCTTGAAACTCACGCTGCACGACGACATCGTCTATCCTAAATCCGTGGCTCTGCGTGCATTCTACAGCATGTACCTCATACCTAACGTCACGCAGCACAACAACAAAATTAGCGTCGGAAGCGAACACATCGTCGTCACGCCAGGCCAATACAATCTTTCCACTTTGCAAGCTCAATTACCCAAAGGCACGTACTTTTCTCAAAATTCGGTCACGCACAGAGTGGAAATCGTTTCGGCGACGGAGACCGTGGACCTGGGCACCATAGGAGAACTTTTAGGTTTCGAGAACGACACAAAACTCGAAGCTGGCATCAAGCACACGGCAGCAAACATTCCTAAATTCTTGGCCATAGAGACTTTGAACGTTCACTGCAACGTAGCGGAAGGCATGATCACGAAATCTTCGGACAGATTATTAGGAAGTCACAAGCAGACGGGAATCATAGCCACTTTCAAACCAAGTTCCGAGTTCATGGAACCAATTATCTACACGCCCTCTTCGCCGATCTATTTTCCAGTATGTCGCAACCGCATAGACGACATAGAGTTGGTGGTGACGAACGAGAAAGGAGACGTGGTGGATTTCGCAGGTGCCACTACGACGGCCATCGTGGAGATCAACGTATAATAAATAACCATACATGTAAAATGGAGCAAATCGAAAGTTACGAATTGCAATCTTTCCCTCCCAACCGTCGCACGTTCGCCAATCTCAACGAAGCGAACAGGGAGATCGAATACGACGTGGACGTTGGCGACGGGTTTGTTCATCCTCACAGAGCGGACCTCTACCTTCAATTCGACGTGGTGAAGAAGGAAAGCGGAGACGCGTTTCCCGCAGCAGCAAACTTGATACTCGTGGACAACTTCGTGCCTCACCTGTTCTCGCAGGTGGAGGTGAGGAAACACAACACTGTCATCGACAGAATAGATTATCCAGGCATCACGTCGACGGCAGTGGGAACGTTGAAATTATCCAAAACGGGCGCAGCGTACTACCAGGCCGGGGGATTCGAAGCCGGGACCAAAATATCGACGAGAAGTCACACGGTGCTCTTTCCCATGCGTCTGCTGCCTGGTTTCTTCTCGGACTACAAGGAGATCATGTGGAAGGGAGGACTGAGGATCACGTTTCGAAGAGCGGCCAACGACAACGACGCACTGATGCGATACGCTACTTTGGGTCCGGACGGCACCACGCCGATAGCCAACACTTTACCCGAAGCAGCGAAATGCGTCATCCGGAGCATGAAATTGAGAATGCCGGTGGTGGAATACGAAACGAACTACGCCCTCAAGTACAAAGCGGAGATCTTGAAAAGTCCGCAGGTGCCGATTCACTTTCACGGTTACCAGTGCGTGCAGAAGATGGCGCCGGGAAGTCACATGGAATTCGACGTGACGACGCAGTTCAACAACATACAGTTCGACATGCCAGATTTCGTCGTTGTGCTCTTTCAGACCGGACGCAATAACGATCAGGAAAAAGATTCCAGCAAGTTCGACGACTGCAAGATCAAGAACGTTTATCTGAAGAACGGTAGGAACGAAGTGTTCCCGCGCGAGAATTACAACCTCGACATGACCAAAGACGATTACCTCAAACTTTACGAAGCTTACACGGCTTACAAACGCGTGACCGAGGGAAGCGTGGACGTGTACTACGCGCCCAGCGAATTCAAAACACGCAGGCCGATGTTCGTCATCAACACCACGAAAAGAAAGCAAGTGGTGGTCAACGATCGCACCAACATCAAGGTCGTGTGCGAGTTCCACGACGCGCTGCCTGCCGATACTCTGTGCAGCGTCATCCTGATTGCAGAGAAGTCTTTTGTGTATGATGTCAAGAATGAAAGAGTGACCGAACAGTTTTAAGTACAAGAAAAAAAATCACATAATTCTCAAAAAATTATACTGACCGTAGGTTCAAATATTAGATTAACCTGCAACGCAATGTTTAGGATGTACTGTGAGGAACACCTTCTAACATTTGTGAGAATAATCTGGAATAAAAAAATAATAAAAAAAATTAATTTTGATGCATTTTAGAAATAAATCACACTTGAACGCACAAAGGAACTTCCCCTTTGGCCCTGCGTGTGCCCCATATTCACCCCGTAGGACGCGGCAGGGAGTTAGTCCCGCTAAAAATCCCAAACCTCCACCTGTTTTGTTTTTTTTTTGTTTTTTTTTTGCATTTGAAGATAAACACTATAGTTCTAGTATCTTGGCTATATTAAATTAGAACTTCTGTTACATGAATTGTTTTTTTTTTCATACATACATACATACTATTTACTACATTTGAAGCATATCATACTAGTTTCTAGACGATGGTGGCCCCATGGGAGCGTGTGAATCCCACATTTCAGAACGCACCTCTTGTCGTCGCGTGCGTCCAGGGCAACCTTTCTCACCTGGTTGGTTGTCAACACATGGTCGACGCTCTGGATGCGCTGCTCCACTCCTGGAATTGACGTCCTAGTTTAAAGGGTTTTGACGTAATCCTCGAACTTGAGGTACTCTTGGACGACCTGCCTGCCCACACCCTTTGCCTTTTTCGTGATGGATCCTTCTGCCCGAATAGCATAGGCTTTGGCGCGAAGAGCGGCAAACTCGAGAATTACATCACCGTCCTTCTCGTCTTTGAGTTTGCCAGGCACCTTCTTGTTGCGAGCCAGGATGCCGTACTTGTTTTGCTGGGGATAGCCCGAGGTGTCGAAGAGGTTAACCAAAGATGGAATTGTGGCTATATCCCCGTATGCGTCGGCTGTGCGAACGTGGTACACCAAGCTGTCCGTGTCCGTGTAGAGAAGCAAGATGTTGTGGCCGTAGTGTGGACGTAATATGTCGTAGTACGTCTCGAACATGTGTAGCTTGCTCAGATCCAGAACCGTGGCTCCAACGTAGATGGGCTTGGTGAGCCTCACCTCACCTTGCTTCATGTGAATCAGAGCCAGCTGCTCATTGTAAATGGTCCTTGATTTGAATAACGGGTTTGCTACGAGCCTGCGACATTGTGCTTTGTTTGATATTAGCCTCACATCTACACGATTTCGCACATTCTCCATAGTTTTCCCGAACACCGCATTGTTCATTAACTTGAAGAAATCGCGATCGAAATCAGAAGTGGCGACTGTGCGATGTTTGGTGTTGAGCTCGATGTATGGCCTCAACCATGGAGAATGCTCGAACATCAAAACTCGATGTACTGTGCGGACGGTAACCCCTTGCTTCATCAACCACCGGAGGTTTTGGTAGTGCAGGACATAACGCTCTTTGGGCTCGAAATCCATGACGAGCTTTGCTTGGTTCGAGCCAGGCGGGCATTTGAATTCCGGGACTGGCGGAAGATCGCAGAACAAATCCTGCAGCTTCTCGGAGAACTCAAGGTCCACCTCGGCAAAAAATCCGCATTCCACATCGTCGAAACCTTCAACGTCAAATTTGGAGGGATCAGCCCACTCGAAGCCTCTAAAGGGGGGTGGCTGCATCATGGAGTGTCCGTAGAGGTTGTTGACGTCCGTGTACATGATGTAGCTGGACGGTTGTGAAGGGTCGTAACCGGTGGCCATGTGGTGATTGTTGGCGTGCGAGTGTCGCTGCGACACCTGGACCATTCCACCCCGCACGGCACGTTCTACAAACAGCATCATGTCCACGTCCGAAAGAAGCTCAAGCCTGACTTTCGTAACAAGAAGCATGGCCGACCATGCCAGTCCGGGAAGACTGTAGAAGTATGCAGGGTCCAGCTTGTAGATGGTCTTCGCAGTTGCACGAAACGCCTGGATCACGTCAGCAAGGAGCGTCACATCAAGTTTGAGGTACGCATCGTGGTAGTCCCCAAGATTTTGGCAATCCAGCTCGCGCCACATGGACTGAGCATGGTTATAGTCATCCTCAGATATGTCCGAGCCTCGCAGCTTGCTATAGAAGTTTGCTCGAGAAGGTAGCGACGTCTCCGCGAACTTGGTAGGGTCTGTGACGTATTCGTAGGGGTAGACCCCCTTACGCCTGAAGAGACCGGCGTCCAAGTTCGGAAAATTCGCAGAGGTGATGAGTATTTGTTCGTCGCTAAGCTTCCCCGCGAGAGCATCGAGGCTTGCCGGGAGGAACCTCAGGGAGTCGAGGAAGCGAAGCTCGACGGTAGAGCGTGATCCCGGGATTCGAACCCACTTGCTCAAGCTAATGTAACGCTCCTCGTTCTGCGCCAGGACGTTGATTCGCATGTCGTCGTACCCAAAGTGAGGCACCAGATGGTGGAAGTCGTATCCCGAGCCATTGTGAAAAAACACAGGGATGAAGCGCGGGTCCCGGGCCATGAGGTTGCATCCGTTGCACCAAGGACCATCATACCTACCGTTAAAGTGATCGTGGTGTTGGACTTTACGGTTGTTGGCGGTGTACTCCTCGACGCAGACAGGGCAAGCGATGGCCTCGTCGTGCCTACGTTGATCGTCGGGGGACAGTGGGAGCATAGGCTTGGGGGCCAACAGTACCTTCCCTATCTCGTTGGCTTCCACAACCATCCTGTCTAGAAAATGTTTAACTGCGTCGGGACCGCGATACACGTAGGGCTCGGGGGCGATGTGCTGGTCTCGTCGCACCACAACGTATGCGAAACTGGATGCCTCGTGGAGTTGGTAAGGGGTGGTGGAGGAAACTTCGGGATCGGGATCGCAAGTGGACAGGGGTTTGAGGAAGGCCTCGAAATCCGCGATGATGATAGCGGGGTGCTCTACCATGGCACCGTGCATGTGGAAACGCTCCACGGTGTCAGGTTTGGGCAAGACTGCCACCCCCGGCTCGTTGGCATTGCAATAAAGTTTGTGGCGAGCGAGCTTCTCGACAGCGATGTTGGAGCCTCTGATGCGCTGGTAATCCTGCTGTTCTCGATTATGAAATGTAGACAAGCACCTGCGACAAACTTCTATGTGGGTTTTGTCTTTGCTCCGTTGGCTCGAAACAAGCCGAGAGAGGGAACGGATAAGGGTGTAGTGGTGATGGATCTCGTCCTTGATGAGCAGAAGATGAATTTCCTGCACACCATCGTCGTCTACGTCGCTCACCCGGATAGGGTACACCACATTTTTGTCAGTGAGGCCATAAACGTTGATGGCCAACCGAGGGTTGTGTGTACGGGCCTCGAACTTGCGAATGTCCGGGACCTCCACCGGGTAGTCGATCCCAGCCATCGCATCTTCCAGTTCCGACTCGTAGGGTAGGTAGTGGTTAACCCGGTGTGGATGGTTTTTCCAGTGGACAGGGTGCATCGCTGCAAGCACACACCATACGAAGCACTTGGCGTCACTGTTCTGAATGTTCAGGACGGCCTTCTTTGCCGCGATGGAAGGTGGTAAGGGGACGTAGCTGGAGGCGGAGAGAGGCACAAACTTGCAAAGTTTGATGCACAGTTCGTGAGGATCGCCACACAGCGAACCCCCCGAGCCCTTAGCTTGATGTTCTTCTTGCTTGCTCACCAGCTCATCGGCAAACTTGTTGTAGATGACCTCGAGGTTGTCGACATCCACCAGATGCAGCGTCTTCGCCTTGGTGTTGTGGCAGAAGCTGTAAATTTCGTCAGACGGCTTCTTGTACTGGCAACGTAGCGATGCGTAGAATTTGGTGGAGGAGTGCGTAGCCAGTGCATTACAAAGAATAGAAACTATCTCTGTTCGCTTCTCCTCTAAAAAGCTACGAACATCGCATAAGCCCTCTGAAGTGAGGACAAAGTCCTCTAACAAACGCTGGAAAGCAGAGTGGTTCGCTTTTGCCACAGGCTTGACGCGTTTGGCGGGTGGTGGCGAGTCGGCTTCCGCTTTCCTCTTGGTCGAGCTGGTCGACGGTTGTGGAACAGGTGCTCCGACGACGACTTTGCATGATGTTATATGCCTTTTTAAATTATTAATGGCAATATGTTTGTCGCACCTGGGACATGGTTTTGTAGCGGTCACACGCTTACCAGGTGCGCAGGTACGACAGTGCCTTTGGAAATGTTTAGTTGAAACACCAGTTTCACAAATGGGACAAATTTTTACCGATTGCATCTTGTTGAAAAAAATAATATTTGTGGGGTATGTTATTTTATATATATAGTAGAGTGCCACAAAATAAATGCTGTGCAATAAAAAAATCTTCGATGGCTAATTCGCTATAATGAAAATATTTGTGGGGGTATGTTATTTTATATATATAGTAGAGTGCCACAAAATAAATGTTGTGCAATAAAAAAAACCTTGGAAGGCTAATTCGCGATGGCGCTGGGTTTGGTGTGAGTATGCTATTTATGTATATGCTACTTCTTGCTTCTTAATCAATCCTGTAAATAATTGAAAAAAAAAAATAATTAAGTTTGTGTATAGAAAACACAAAAATATTATGTGTACATAATTCTACGAAACAGTCTTTTTTTTCTAACCCTCAGCCCTCTTGGCGTATGAAGTATAAATCATAATTTCAGAAAACAGAGTTATTTTAAGGTCGTCATTTTTTAAAATTAAACCATAAGCTTTGTTTATGTTTATAGTATTCGTCGAGCAATAGCAGATAGAGCAAGAATCGTTTTCCTACAACCCATAGTTTATGAATTACAAAACATCTTAGAAATTACATCTTGAAATTTTAATCGAAATAACTCGAAAACAGCAGGCACTAGTCATCATCCCTCCAATAGGTTGTAGAGTACTTCTAATTTTGTATCAAATGCTATTAAAATTTTCGAATTAGAGTAAAAACTAAGCCGGCAAATCAAGTTTCTCAAAAAAATAAAAAATTGTCTGTATTTCCGAAACTTGAGGGGGTGGAATCGATTTTATTTGCTAGTCGAATAGTTCTCGTCGAATCCTATCCAACAAACCTAAAATCATCATCCTAGCTCAATTAGGAGCCGAGAAAATCAATGTCTTGGAAAACGTCTTAAGATTTTTGTCTTAAGAAAATTTTCTTGACAGACCGGAAGTAACATCTTGAGATACCGGAAGTCGACTTTCTTAAAGATTAAGATATTTGTCTTAAGACGTTTTCCAAGACGTTGATTTTCTTGGCTCCTATGGGGCCTAGAACCATGTAACTTTGATCTATGTATATACCAGTACTTGCCCGACCCTGTGGCCGAGTGGTTAGCACATCGCGCTGCGACGCCAAGGGTCCCGGGTTCGAATCCCGGTCGGGTATGGTTGTTTGTGAATGTCCATTTTCATCCATTTCATCACTCATCCCCAATCTTCGCAAATTAACCAAGAGGTACAAAAAAAAACGCGAAGTAACATAAACTAAATCAATCATTAAGTTCCGTGTTGCAATCATGAAATTAAATTTTAATTAACTTTTTTTTCCTATCCATCTCTCAAATCTATATAGCCTGTTCATATTTGGCATGTCGGCCATTTTGTTTACGTAGCAAAAAAAATCTCAAGCCATATTTTTTTGCGAATGCTCGTTGTAGCCATAAGTATAATTGGATATAATTGCCGGATTTTATTTAATTTTAGGTTTAAAATCAATAAGCGTGCATAAAAAAAAACTAAATATTTTAAATAAATGAGATTCGAATAACTATGTACTTCCACTAGCCTTTGCGATGGCGCAGCGATAGCCTTGTAATCAAGGGTTCGATACCCGGTGAAGGCACAAGTGGTTCTTAAAATTGTAGGTCCAGTCCCGATTAGCCTTACTGTGCATAAAGTGGACTTAAAACATCAAATCAATCAGTACTTCCACTAGATATCAAAAACACGCAACTCTCCTCCATTTTTTCTTGCCTTCCTCTAATTATTTAACACATTTTTTTTTTTTTTAAATATGCCCCGCACACATATTTCCTACCTACCAACAACGGCACACAGAAGAAAAAAAAATATTCCAGCTACCAAAATGCATGCTTCAAATATATAAAAGCAGAGAGACATGAAACACCTTCTATATTCTCTCTCTTTTTGCATGTTTTGTGAGTATATTTTCTTTCACAAAAGCAATGCCATACTTATAAATCAAAGCCAACTCATGCAAGCTAAGAAACAAAGTTACTTACTTTTGGAAAATCCTGCGGAAATGCTCATTCACTGACGTTCAAAATGAAATAGAACTCTCTACACTAGCGCTTTAAGTTTTTTACGGTTTTCTAATGAGGTCAAAAGTGAAATGTTAGCCAACGCAACGTGGACCAATAGAAATCCGAGACAATCTTCTCTAGAACATTCTTCCCCTACATTTCAGCCACATCATTTTGCGAGTTCGAAAATTCACAAGTTAATGCATCGCATCGCATCACTGCTACCAATGCTGTTAACTAACGTCACTATTGAAAAAAAACAAACAAACAAGGAAGTATAACTTCCGTCGTCCCAAGGCCTACGTATTGTTGAATTTGTGTCATTGTGTCAACGTTGATAGCACACGCAGAGAGAGAGAGGGAACGAAATTGTACGTTTTTCTGGATATCCACAGGCAAAAGCGTAATATTTTGTTTATTTGCTTGCGTCACAATACAGGCGCGCGCGCGCGTGTGTGTGTGTGCGGCACATCGTTCCCGAAAAAGGTAGGTTTACAAAGGTCACGATATACAAACATTTGGTCCCGGAGTTGGAAAATTACGATAAGGTGCATTCATCCTTCAAGGATGAGAGAGAGTTAATTATTTACTCATCACGCTGTGTCAGCGCAACAAATGAATGCGCGGAACGTGGAGAGAAAATGAGGTTTTGAGGTTTTGGTGAACCTCAATTAATAAAAATGAGTTTTTGAGATTTTGGTGATCCCCAAATGAGTAAAGTGAGTTTTTGATGTTTTGGTGCTCTTTTCTTCGCTGCAAAACATCGTCAGCGCAATAAATGAGGCGCGGAACGTGGAGAGAAAGTGAGTTTTTGAGGTATTTTTGAACCCCAAATGAGGTTTACAAAGGTCACGATATACAAACATTTGACCGGGACTTGGAAAATTACGATAAGGTGCATTCATCCTTCAAGGATGAGAGAGAGTTAATTATTTACTCATCACGCTGTGTCAGCGCAACAAATGAATGCGCGGAACGTGGAGAGAAAATGAGGTTTTGAGGTATTTTTGAACCCCAAATGAGGTTTACAAAGGTCACAATATACAAACATTTGACCGGGACTTGGAAAATTACGATATGGTGCATTCATCCTTCAAGGATGAGAGAGAGTTAATTATTTACTCATCACGCTGTGTCAGCGCAACAAATAAAAGCGCGGAACGTGGAGAGAAAGTGAGTTTTTTTTTTAGATTTTGGTGAACCTCAATTAATAAAAGTGAGTTTTTGAGATTTTGGTGAACCCCAAATGAGTAAAGTGAGTTTTTGATGTTTTGGTGCTGTTTTCTACGCTGTGAAACATCGTTAGCGCAATAAATGAGGCGCGGAACGTGGAGAGAAAGTGAGTTTTTGAGGTTTTTTTGAACCCCACATGATGGCTTAGAACCCTGACACCTACACTACTTACAATGTATATAATACATACAGCACGAAAGGCACGTAGAGTTGCACCGTCAATGCTGTGTGCACGGTGTTTACAATTGAAAAAGCTAAAATATTCTTCCATACGTGTACAGTAAACGTTGTAAAGTATGTATTTAAGCAGCGCCATTCTTCTTTACCTAAAACCATTTAATACGAAGCGATATTCCTCTCGATTGAATAGTTATCGTATTTTAAAAGTGTGAAGTGATACGTTGTTTACGTCTCACGTGGCCGCCATTACAACTGCACTCGTGACCTAGAGGTCGCTTACGCTACGAAAAATGGTACGGAGCGAGCCTATCCTTGAGAAATGTCATGAAATATGCCATGACATCTGAAATCCATAAGATTTTTCACTTTACACGGTAGCTTTTTGGTCATGGCATAAATGTTAAGAAAAATGCTTTCGTCTAAAGCGGACCTTACTTTCCTATGCCGTTAACATGCTGTACTATGACGTTCTCTGACCCATATATGAGGTAAGTAATGGGTCGGAACAGAAATATCCATCATCCTTAAAAGGGAAAACAGGATGGGAAATCATATCCTCATCTATTTCCAATATCCCTACTACCATTTTTGTTTCCAATGCAAATCAGAAAACGCCGAAAACAAATTCCAATGAAGAATCCTTTCGTCGTCATTACAAATCAGATGATACAAAACGCGGAAATAAATTCCAATGAAGAAAACCTTCGTCGTCATTACAAATCAGATGATAGAAAACGCCGAAATCAAATTCCAATCAAGAATCCTTTCGTCGTCATTACAAATCAGATGATAGGAAACGCCGAAATCAAATTCCAATCAAGAATCCTTTCGTCGTCATTACAAATCAGGTGATAGAAAACACCGAAATCGTCATTACAAATGAGATGATATAAAACGCCGAAAACAAATTCCAATCAAGAATCCTTTCGTCGTCAATACAAATCAGATGATAGAAAACGCCGAAATCAAATTTCAATGAAGAATACTTTCGTCGTCTTTACAAATCAGATGATAGGAAACACCGAAATCAAATTCCAATCAAGAATCCTTTCGTCGTCATTACAAATCAGATGATACAAAACGCGGAAATCAAATTTCATTGAAGAATACATTCGTCGTCATTACAAATCAGATGATAGGAAACAACGAAATCAAATTCCAATCGAGAATCCTTTCGCCGTCATTACAAATCAGGTGATAGAAAACGCCGAAATCAAATTCCAATCAAGAATCCTTTCGTCGTCAATACAAATAAGAAGATGCGAAAAGTCGAAATCAAATTGTAATCAACAATCCTTTCGTCTTAAATGCAAATCAGTAGAAAACATCAAAATCAATAATCCAAAAACCAATTATAAATCCATGGTAATATATCGTCAAGATAGACTGAATGAGAAACACTAGGGCTGAACCGATACCGATGCATCGGTATCGGAAAGTATCTGTTGAAATTCATTGACCAGTCAATACTTTTCCGGCATTCTGGTCCTTCACAGGGCCCACAAAACTGCCAAGTAACCTAACTATCCTTTAAATTATGCAAAATTCAAACCTTCTCTTTATATTGCACCAATTTTGCACGAAAAACTATAATTTGTGATTACATAGCATATATTTTAATATTCTGATGTAATTCTTAAATATTCTAAAGCAAATCTCTTGGTAAAGTCATGCATATAATTGGAGAATAATATTTACATACCAATATTGATCAAGTTTTGAACAAATTTTAATTTTTACAATTTCCTAGTATCGGTATCGGTGGGTATCGGTGAGAGTATCGGCATTGGTATCGTTTCAAAGTGGTATCGGCTCAATCCTAAGAAACACACAATTATGAAGCAATAGTTTAACTTAATATCAGTACGTACCAGACACTAATTTTTATATCAGTAGTTACAAAGCTTTAGTTTTCTGTAATGTCAATAGTTTTGATAAAGTAGAATTTACAATAGTAACGAGTGGGTTCATCATACTGTTTATGAAGTTTCCTGCAAATCATAATCATATCGACATGTATAATATATAAGACGACATGTCTTGACGATTTTCGTATATTTAAGTATTTTCAATTTTTAAGATTCAGAGTTTCGTCAAAAATCAAACTTGATATCTGCTTTATCACCCTTCGGATAGAGAAATACTTTTTTGTTACGTGTTCGTTACACCTGCGCCAAGTGCACGTTTGTTGTTAGTACTGTGTAAAATGTCGGTAACATTGTATAAAATGCAACGAAAAGGCCAACTCTAGTTCACCTGTGTTTATTTACTTGAACCATCTACATGGAATCAGTTTGTTTTCGTATTTATAAGTGGTTCGGATTATGCTTGAAATATTTACATCCAGTAAGTAACCTATGTTTCCCGCTCGGGGTGGGAGAAAGTGGTCATCGACAGACGACCTTGAGTGTAGATTAACTGAAAATTCCAAGACTCAGCCATTATCTTCCATGTTTCCTTTTAACGTTTGTTCAAGCGCAATAATTTGAAATGTTGAGTTCAAAAACAGTAATTTCACTTCTTGCTTTAATAATTTGGGATATGCAGGCCTCAGTGACAGAGTGGTTAGCACAACGCACTACGATGCTAGGGGTCCCGGATTCGAATCTCGGCCTGGGCATGACTGATCTTAACGACTGGCCAAATATAGCAGAAAAACGAAGTAAAATGAACCAAGTAATTCAATCAATTTGAGATACTTTGATATATCATTAACATGTTCTAACCAGGCAGTGCTTTTTTCTGACAGTACGCAAAACCTACTACCGGCACCTTTTCTCATGAATAGGATAACAATTCATAACAGTTTGTGTTAATGAATGAAATATAAATAATCAAGTACAAGCGTGCAATTGTCAAGATGAATTTAACTTTGAATGTTATAATTTCTATCGTCAAACTTATCGCCACCTTCCCACCAAATAAAACAATAATAAGGAAACGCTTCTTGCAATTATGATAAAAAAACAACAGTTCAATCCATTTGTACTCAAAGTCACAGAGAAATACGATATTTGAACTTACCTGAAAAAAATGTTCACCCCACCGCTCTGTAATGTTTGTTTTGTTCATTAATGTTCGCACGATTTATTCTCGCCATGACGGCGTATTCTAATCAACAATCGAAAATTCTGTGCCGTGAATTGCACCTTCTGTTCTTTCTCGGAAAATTCTAGGATAAACGTGAGTGCCTGTTAGACCTTAAACAACCTAATATTGCACAAAGTATACCATCGTAAACAAGGTTCAAATCTACCCCCGCCGCTTAAATTCCGAATGTTTACAAGAACCCGCCACAATCATGGCTGCCCGATCCCACAATGCAACAGTTTGTGACGTAGGTGAAACACACCTACTATACGGTGGATGCTCACAAGCAAACAATCGTCCTAAGACATGAACGGAAACAAAATTTGCATGGCAAGAACTGCATTGTATAGAAGTAGGTGTAGGTAAAGTAAGGTTAAGGTCACAGGACCAAGAAGAAAGATTAATTCCAGCTGGAAAGAAGTGAAAGTTGCCTTGCACTTGATATTCACGACTTTTGCGCAAGAGGGAATTTCCTGCATCCCGTTTATTTTCCGTTGGGAGATGAAGAGGATTTGTGTTGTTTGGCCCACTTTCCTTATTTGAGTCACCCTTCTGCCACTTTCGGCCAGCCCAGCGGAAGCGACGGATAAGCATTGAGAAAAATACCGGGTGATCCGTTTGAGATGTCAGAAAAATAAACCTTTATACACAAGAGGTTAATGTACGTATCTGTGAGCAGTTTGTTGTAATATAAGCACAAAGGATGTAAGTTTCGAATGATTGGAGGTTTGCAGACTTCAGCCACATGGCGGCGCTAATGTGCATGGTAACAAAGGTAGTAATCACGTCACAACAGCGCACGCAGTATATCGTATGGTATGCGAAATTTTCGACTATTAAATGCAGCTGAAGTCAGTAAACCTCCACTCATTCGAAACTTACATCCTTTGTGCTTATATTACAACAAACTGCTCACAAATACGTACATTAACCTCTTGTGTATAAAGGTTTACTTTTCTGACATCTCAAACGAATCACCTGGTACATTAAATCAAATGCAAGGTTGCCTACTGAGCGGAAACCGAACGAAAATCTTCCACTGGAGATTCAATTTTTTATTATTTAGCGTCGCTTTCATGCTACTTTTCGCTAATCACGGCGATGAGGATGAGTCACGATAAGATAAAGGATCACTCACAAAGAACACCCACGCGCAGGGCGGGATTCGAACCCCCTGTCGTTGTATTGAAATGTGATAACCACTCCGAAGACTCTTGACTTCTGGAGATACTCCATGGGAACTGCTATCTTGCAAGCTAACAAAGCTCTGGTGCTTAGACCCACTTTATCTCCAATTGTTGCTTACTATAATTGGTCAACGAATCATGCTTATTGTTTTTATGTCATATTGTCTGATTGTTGAATGACTAGTGACATCTGTAGCAGCTTGGAGATAATACTCTAAAAGCACGAAATCTGACCTGCTCACGATGGAATCTAATAACAGAAATAAACATGTGAATAGATTGGGCAGGTTTTGTTTATTTCTGTTGTTAGATGCATACATGTGTAGGTTAGGTATTTCAGGTTTAGTACTGTTAGCACATATCTCCCAGTTGCTATAACTGTTGCTAGCCCCTCATAACATTTTCCCACACTTCTCCAAATTATCACCAGAGGCCGGGATCTAATCATATGTATAAGCTTTATCGTGTGGCTATTTGAACGACACTTTTCTGATACTAATTAGTGAATGTTATTCAACCTATTTATAAGAAAAAACTGAGTGACGAAATTTCAATAAAGTATCAGAATAATGTCGGGTAATGACAAATAAAATTGAAGTCCACCAACAAACTGTTCTATGATTATAGTTATTAAGCGTCTTACCAATAATTAATCTTGAAAGTACAGATTGATGTTTGAACTTCGCCAGAGTAACCTTTACTTCTCTGAATGTTTAGTGACAATGGTTCTGTTTTAGTATGCAATGTTAAGTAATTTACGTGGGCGAAACTTACTGATTCCGAAAATTCCCAAAACTGAGAAATATAAAAGCAGCCCATTAAGTGATTTGTATAATACGCTTTCAATGAATAACCAGGCCTTAGATTTATCATTGCCATTCACACTATATAAAAAAATGATTGAAACAGAATTATGACAAAATACACTGTAATCATTCCGGTATCACTATTCTCCCCATTATTTTCCATTGTATTCTACAATTATATATCTATAGGTATTTTATGTATGTAATTATTGCACAAGTCTTTGTTCTTGTATGGTGAAAGACAAGAGAAAGCGCCTGATTGTTTAATTTAATTATTGATTATGTTATTGATTAATTGTATTATCGGTGGATGTATGTTTATATATTTGCTAATTGTATTGTTTTCTTTGTATTTTTTTCTGCCGTCTGTAATTGGAGGTTTACCTCTGTTGAGGGCAGTAAATAAATAAATAAATAAATAAATAAATAATCCTACATTATTCATTGTTTAGTATTCTTTCATACGTATATTTTTTCTAACACTCGTTTCGAGAAGACACCTCTCGACTGTTTATATGATGTGTTAGATTTTATTTATTTCTTGCTTTCTTTTAATAATGATCATTAAGATTCATACTTATAGTCTTGCATTCATGAATTTATTTTGTATAGGGTAAGGTCACAAAAAATTAAATTCAATATAACATGAAAAATATATGCAGCAAGATTACAGTTTTTGTGCCAATGAAATACTTACCTTTTACTAAAGACGCTGGCATAACATGACACTTTTAGTTCTGCTACTGTAGACAGCAGAACGAAATTTCGGTCGGATAAAGTTTGATCAGAATTGTACCTATGTAAGTAGAAATCTGATCACCGTGCGGTACAATTTTGATCAACATTGAGTGAAGAAACAGTATCCTTAATATATACTACAGGTGCAACTTATTCTATGGCGTAGGCCTACAGGAGCAAAATAAATACAAATTGCATGTTCTGTTAGTTTAATAACTCTGACTACTCATTGTTACATGATTTAAAATATAGGGAAAGTATATATAGCTATGCCTAAAGTATTTATTTCGTTCTCTTAATATTAGGCTACCGGTAAGTAGTACTACTCGGATATTTTATTAGGGAGATAAGTTTTTTATTTTTTTGCTATATTACAATATTTTATGTAGCTATATTATTTTAAACATACTATGGTTTAAAAATATACAAAAGCAGAAAGATTTTAAACGGAGGAAGATCTTTACGTAATATTTATACAGAGCATTCCCTGACATTCGCTACGAGAATCAGCGGCAAGCGGCCCGGCATCAGCGTTTGTCTTTCCCGGTGAACGGGTCCGCGACAGTCGCACGCTACAGTCTGTTTTTTTCGCTCTCCCTGCCTTCGCTCTCTTTCCCTTTCTGTTGACGTTGCAGACTGACGCAAGTATAATTCTCTCTCGGAAGTTGTGTTGTGTCGTGTCTGTGTGTTGAAGATTGTTGCTTAATATGGCAGCACAAAAGTTTACATTACAACAAAGGATTTATCTTGTCGAGTGTTACTTCGGAAAGAGGAATTGTGGAGAAGTGCGACGACGTTTTGCAACGAAATTTCCTGGTGTTCCCGTTCCACATAGGACCACTATATTAAACCTCGTAAAAAGGTTTAGAGTAACAGGGTCAGTTCTGAATAAAAGTGGAAAGAAAAATGGGGAAATCTAAAAAATAAAGTATACAAAGACAATCCGCACACCATGCGTGAGTGAAAAGAGAGTATTGTACGAGAAATTACAGTAGAATTACAGTAGACGAACTTGCACGTGTAAATGCCAAATTTCTTCGGAGATGCCAGGAATGTGTTGCAGCAGAGGGACATCGTTTTCAACACCTTCTGTAGTCAAGTTTAGTACACAATATGAAAACTGTAATTTTAATAGCCGTCTCTACCGACTGTCGCGGACCCGTTCACCGGGAAAGACGAGCCCTGATGCCGGGCCGCTTGCCGCCGAGTCTCGTAGTGAATGTCAGGGAATGCTCTGTAGATAGGTCTATCTTTAACATGAAAAAGTCACAAGGATTTATTGACTTCTGTTCCTTTATTTGCTCTTAGTATCATGAAAGGAAGTCCGTTGTGTGTACAGCCATTACATGCATTTGCCGCCCGGTGTATTGCTTCTTTCCTTTAGCGCCAACATACAACTTGTGATACCAACAATTGCAGCTCTGACACCGTATCCAGTCTACTTTAAATTATGAGGCAACACTGCAATAACTTATATTACAAAATGCGCACGCATCATTGTTATTTCTCAGTACTGACGAAGTCTCTCTGCTCCGTTGTCTTTCTATCGGTGGGAACAGTCTCTTTTTAGCAGGCAGTTCTGCACAAGTTTTTGTTGCTTGTTAAATGAGTAGAAGATGTTTTCATTCTCTTTCCAACATTACTTCCTTACTTTGTGAAGTAATGTGTTGGACGGGTTACGGTGATGGAACTCAAACTGTATACCTCGCTGATCGAAATTGTACCATTTCCGCCGATCGAATAGGTACCACTTTGTGCATGGAAACAAATATTTCTATAGTTCCCTTATCTATGATGGTTACCGATTTCACATGCTACAGCCATCACATGCTTGTCCACGTTTGACCTGAATTTCGCCTACGTTCAAGAATAAACACAGGGTACGCAAAATGACAGGCAGACGTTTATATACAAAGCACCTATTCTATCTACAACGTACTCACCTTGTCATACAAAATTACGTCTGGTTCTCTGGGTTATCAGTAGAATTTCTCGACGTTTCTGCACAACACACCTGACACCCCACGCAACAACCCTCACTCCTCAAATCAGCGTTGCCAGTAACAGGAAGCAAAATATTCGACATTTTAGAACAGGTGATGGAAATAGTACCTATTTCGAAAATGTACCACCCTACCCTATGTTGCTACGTAGCTAGTATTTTTTAAACGGGTGTAGAGAGTACATCCGAAAATGTGGAACAAACAGATCAGAATATCTGTGAGGTTCATTGACTTAAGTTATTTTGAGTTGCTTTTCTGCAAAGTTCATCGCGACGATGAAGATGATATGATGAAATTGAACACACAAAAGACACCTATGCCCACGCTGGGAATCGACTTTGAGAAATCGAACCCGGAATCGCTTTCGTGTTAACCACTACGCCACGGAGACCGCGTGAAGTTTCGTGATTTTTGTTGTCTAGAGAGGTAGGCTTCAGAAGTCTGCAGTGTGCAACATTTGAGCTTTCAGCTTTACAACTATTGTTGTAAGGCTATTGAAAGTCCACATTTATCCCGTCCCGACTTTTTTTTCGAACAGTAGTTGTGATGATCATGAAAGTCATCAACGATTTGATTTGCAAGGACAAAGAAAATTACAAATTTGTCATTTTCGTAGTTTCTTATAGCTTCACATTGAAATATTTCATAGTTTTACGGGGGGGCATGGTCCCCATGGCGAGCTTATATAAGAGAATAAGAGGATAGTTTAAAACAAGCCGTGCACACGCATAGGAGCAATTCCATTGTGGCAGATTTGCATTCACATTCAAATTATTTTGTCAGCACTTTCAAATATGTAACTCTATCAATTCATGTAATTTTATTTTCCTTGATGAAAGGCATATAATTTCAGAATATTCCTTTGGCAACATGTGGTGTACCCAACTCTCATTTGTTTCGTGCCGCGAGCAACGTTCGGTACCTTGTGACTCGAAAATGCCCGATCTCCTTGTTTATTTTGGCCATATGTAATATGTTATTTGTTTTCTGTTAATTTCACAGAAATCTGTTTGATTTATTTGTTAGTTTCAATACTGTTGTTTGTGTTGATTTAAATTTGTAATTTTTGCTGTATTTTTGTTGCACGCAATGTCGGAAGCGGAAGTCATTTCCGGTTTATAAATATTTGTAGAACTGTCCAATCTTTTATTGATTCCGTTGCCGGGACAAGAGTGCGTGAAAAGGAAAAAGTAAGTTGAGTGGCGTGAGATGATGTTAATTTTGTGATAAACACTGTTATAAAGGAAAAGCCGCAGCTTAATTGAAATATGATTGTGTTTGTGAATATTGTTGTTATTTTGCAGTGATTGCTTAAAGGTAAAATGTCTTATTAAATTCGTAAAATGGCAAGAAGCTATTTCTTTTTCAAATCGTTACGTCCTGAGAATGCTCAGTGTAGCGTAACATTAAGGAGAGTCTCATAACTCCGCCGCACAGGGAGATTGGGTAGCTACCGTGACGTAGTGATCCAGAGGCGAACACCAGAAAGGAACGTCACACAGTCGAGGAAAATTCAACTGTTCGCTGTTTCCCAGCCGCCAATCGGAGTTCAGTATAACATTGTTTGCCCACTTTCACATGGAATGGCTCATAGGTGAAACAACTGAACAAGAATGGAATGAATCGCATAGAATTCATTAAAACAACACAACAGCAGTAGCCTACGTAAAGAACTAAATTGCAGAAGAAAATTAAAGAAGCTGCCTGGTCCAAAACACTATATCATCTGAGATAACAATGGGCCAAAACTCTATGTCAAGAGAGCATAGAATTGACACAAACAGATAATCGAAGTAGTAGCATAAATGAAGCAAACAGTAGCATAGAATTCCCACGTGAAGTATACTCTGTCTAGGGTATCCCTGGGGCAAGCGAACGAAATCAAGTCCCTGAGAAGGTAGTGACGCGAGACTGCTCCACGTGAGAGGAACCGGGATTGCGAATTTCTAGCAAAAGCTACCGTAGGTTCGATTCCCACCACCGACAAAAAGAGATTTGTTCATCTGAAGACGAGAGAAGAACTGCTCTCTCGAAACGTAGTGCAAGAATAAGTGATGATTGATTGATTTGTTGCTTTAAGTCCACTTTATGCACAGGTAGGATAATCGGCACTGGACCTACAATTTAAAGAGGTATTCGAACCACACTACGCAGGGTTGTTAACAGGTCCAGAAACCCATGAATTCTAATGGGTTCTATTGGGTCCCGCTGCAAAACCGGAATCTTTTTTCTCGCACAATTTAAATTCGGTCTCGAACTTGCGTTTTGTTTAATTGAAAAACGGTTCCTTGACCGTATTTAAATTCATCCGGGGAAAAAGGTTCCTGGACCGCATTTAAATTCATCCGGGGAAAAAGGTTCCTGGACCGCATTTAAATTCATCCGGGGAAAAAGGTTCCTGGACCGCATTTAAATTCATCCGGGGAAAAAGGTTCCTGGACCGCATTTAAATTCATCCGGGGAAAAAGGTTCCTGGACCGCATTTAAATTCATCCGGGGAAAAAGGTTCCTGGACCGCATTTAAATTCATCCGGGGAAAAAGGTTCCTGGACCGCATTTAAATTCATCCGGAGAAAAGGTTCCTGGACCGCATTTAAATTCATCCGGGGAAAAAGGTTCCTGGACCGCATTTAAATTCATCCGGGGAAAAAGGTTCCTGGACCGCATTTAAATTCATCCGGGGAAAAAGGTTCCTGGACCGCATTTAAATTCATCCGGGGAAAAAGGTTCCTGGACCGCATTTAAATTCATCCGGAGAAAAGGTTCCTGGACCGCATTTAAATTCATCCGGGGAAAAAGGTTCCTGGACCGCATTTAAATTCATCCGGGGAAAAAGGTTCCTGGACCGCATTTAAATTCATCCGGGGAAAAAGGTTCCTGGACCGTATTTAAATTCAGCCTGAAAAAATGTTCCTGGACCATATTAATATTGATCTGGAAAAAATGTTCCTGGACCGAATTGAAATACTTTACGGATAAAAAGGTTCCTTACGGTCCAGAATCCATTTCCCCTTCCTGATATTATCTCCCGAACCGGAATTGAATTTATTTAAAATTCCTGGACCTTGAACAACCCTGCCACTAGGTGTCTCCACCGAGAATAGAACCCGGGACCCGTTGATTACAAGTCGATAGAATAAGTAGTGTTAAAAGCATTAGACAATTTAAAATGTTCAATTAACATTGTGTGCTAGATATAACAACAAAAAATAACAATTTGAATCTGTATATATAACATGGACCACTTTCACAAACGCTAATGCAATATAATGCACATATCCTCCTAGCATATGGGTGAAAGCTACGATCCCACTGAGCGTGCACCAAAATTCACTTCATATGCAATTTGCAGCAGTGAATGTGCATTGTGCATGTCTATTAATCTTTCACGTGGCGTTTCCTTGAGCAGCATGCTTCCCACTTATGTACGAGTGAATTTACAACACCCTTCCTGAAACGAGACAGTAATTTATTGTCCAAGAGATTCTTCAGTACTTGTTCCTTATCGGAACCCTCGCAAAAGTCCCCATATCGCTTGTAATACCTGACGTGAGCTGCATACACTTCACATCCATCACAGTGTCATTATTGCCAATTACATTGTTGGGAGCATGATCTTGGAAGAATATCAAGTGTTTTGGCGGATGGACTTTTCAATAATTCCACGTGTACTGCAATGTGAAAGTGGGTGGGGATCCGAACGTGTATCAATCTGTTTGAAAGCTGTGTCATTGGTATGTAAGACTGGGCAGTTCTGCGTGACCAAATGCTGCCTGGAATCCTCGGAACTGAAACCCTTAAAATTGTTAAGACGAAGTACTGTGTGTAGCTTTTTGTGCATTGGTATGCTTGCATTGTTCTCTACCTCCAATCTATGCAGAAAGCTTATGATTTTTCAACTGGAGTAAGCATTCCCCATTTCTCATTGCTAAAGTAGAACGTGCCTTGCAACCAGTGATGTGCGTCTACGCGTAAACGACGATAGTCTACATTCTACACGTAGACTATTTTATACACGTAGATGACGTAATCTATGTAAACAACATGGCGAAAGGTGATAACTTAGCAAAGGGCGCTGTGGAAGTAAAACAAAATTCTACTACGTATCAGTTGCCGATGTGTGAGGAGATTTTTTCATACTCTTTCTTCCAAATTCGAACAATTTCTCACCTAGGAAGAAACCTAATATAGGAAGTATTCTAGTGCTTTATGGGGAAAATACCACTTTTGCCTCACGACTGCCATCTGTTGTTGTTTCTTGCATACTATTTATGTTCCATAGTTGATAATAGAAGAGAAGAGAAATTTTGTTGTAAATGGGATTCTTTTCATTTCTTTAAGAATCAATATAGTTGAAAATGTCGCTTTCCATTCATGAAAGCCTTCAAGATTAATTTTAGTGCACTTTAAATTGTCTACGTAGTCTATGTAAACTACAACCCAATGTAATCTACGCATGTAGACGTAAACGTATAGTCTACGGCACATCACTGCCAGCAACTAGTGGCGCCGATTGGGTTTCAAAACTAGGGGTGGGGGGCAAATTGCAAAAAGTGGGGGGAGGACAGTTTACTTTCCCTTGGTCCACAACGTTTAGTGCATGGGGCAAAAGTGGCAAAAAGTGGGGGGCAACTGACCTCTCGCACCCCCTAAACGCCGCCACTGCTTGCAACATATTAATATGATACATGCCAGAAGATAATACAGTAAAAACTGCATATCCCGGAACCTCCATAAGAAGGATACCTGTAAATACGAAAACAAAAGTCCCCAGAACGGACCGATTTTATACCTGAAAATGACCTGCTTAAGGCGGAAACCTCCTTAACGCGGAAACGGAACACCATTTAAAGACCAACGAGATGTTTTTATTCTCAGTAAGACGGAAATTTCTTCCTTTATTTTTTTCGCTCGTAAGAAAACAATGCAATACTGTAAGTGGAACACGCCTCTGTTTCCAGTCGCTTATCGGTAACATTGTCGATATGAAAGAACGCGCTACAATACTCATAGCTGTTACGATTCCGTTTCTTTCTTTCATCTCTTACCCTCTTTCTCCACCTTTCTTTGTCTATTTCTCCTCTGTTCTTTCGTCATCTTTCTATTTTTCTTGTTATCTCTCTGTTTCTTTCTTTTTTCTTCACTTTTATCTCAATCTTTCTTCGCCTCCCTTATTCCATCTTTCTCTTTCCCTCTATGCACAACGCGCTACGACGCCAGGGGTCCCGGGTTCGAAAAGATACATAAGTACGTACTAATATTGAATACCGTCGTTATATACCTACATAAAACTCGAAGGGAGATTTTGAAACCATATTTTCCGCTGATTTCAAACATGGAAATATTACAAGTTCCCTGTTGGGGTATTTGGCCCCTACGGGGGGTTTCAATCCTTTTAGAAAGCAATGTTCTTCCATACTTGTAATGGTGATTCTGTTGTTGTTAATGCAAACACTGGTATCGTAATTACGTTACAGTTACATAAAAATGTTATCTCTAGTTCCCAACACTGGTCTAAGTTACTTGTTTTTAACAGTAATTCCGTTTAAGATGTCCAAAATGTAATTTTTCCTTCCAAAACACTGCATTCATTGATTTGATATATTTTACCTCGCGTTTTGTGCCACTACTGGCTAATTGCAAAGATGAGTGATGACATGATGAAATTGATGAATGGACACTCTCAAACATGTGAGCCAGGATTTGAACCCGGGACCCCTGGCGTCGTAGCGCGATGTGCTAACCACCCCGCCAAGGGGGCCGGCCCAAAACACTGAAGTCCATTTGTCTCAACAGTAATTCCAGCCGACCACAGTGGAGAAGTGGTTAGCACAGTACGCTGAGTGTTCTTTGTGCGTCTCTCTTCATCAATTTCATCCTCATCTTCGCGATTAGCCAAAGTGGCAGAAAAGGACGTAATATAACCTAATTTAATCAATCAACGTTAGAGTTACTTGTCCTTGTATTCCGTTACAGGTATCCAAAAATAACTGTTACTTACAAAACATTAATGTCCCTTATTTACTTTAACAGTAATTAGGTCACAGTTATCCAAAGAGTTATTGCTGCTAAAAACACTGTTCTTCGTTAATTGGTTGGTTGATTTGGTTTATTTTACTTCGCTTTTGTGAAACTTTTGGTTTATTACGAACATGAGGATGAGTGACGACATGATGATATTGATGAAAGAACATTAACAAAGAACAAACATGTCCAGGCCGTGTTACTTAACAGTAATCCCGTTACAGTTATCCAAAAAGTAATTGTTACTTGTTATAAGTAACATGTGGCTGCCAAAAGAAAAATTACACTTAGAAAGTAATAATAGTGTAACCACAGACTGCACGATTGCGTACATGAGCGACCGCTCCTGGCAAATCACATGAAATTGCTCACTCAACTTTCTCCAAGATGTTTCTCCCCTCCCCTGGGTCCTTTCATCGCTGGAAGCTTCAATGCACAGTGCCTGGAGGTGTCTTTGCTGGAACTGGAAGAAGGCTTCATGTTATCTTAGGTGAACAGCTTTCGTCCGTAAGTCGATGGTACAGAAATACAACAGTCGGAGAAAAATCCATAGCAGAGACTGAGTTTCTATGTAATTACATATTTTATCCTAGCGTGCTTAGCCTCATTAAAACCTAAATTATTGACAAATTACACCTGAAATTTCAGTTTGCATATTTTGAAATACTTCAATTAGTTCGACCTACACTATGAATTTATCCGACCTCCGTGGTGGAGTGGTTAGCAGAGCGCGCTACAACCACAGCTGTCCGGGTTGGAATCCCCGCCTGGGCTTGCTGAGTGTCTATCAATTTCATCACATCATCACTCATCCCCATCTTCGCGATTACGCAAAAGTTGCAGAAAAGCGAAGTTAAATTAACTAAGTACATCAATACTCTACGAATTTGGAGGGTTCCCGTTCAATATTTCCGTCATAATTTGTGTCGCAAAGTCTATGGCAATTGCGAACGCGGATAATTGCGATTAAGGCGCAATTGGACACAACGAACGAGTATTTCGTGGAAAATCCCCTGCAAGGTAAGGACAATTTTCGACCAGCTTGACTGACACTGAGAAAATTTAATTCCCACCCCACAGCCAATATTCACGATTCAGTGATTGATTAGGTTTATTTTACTTCGCTTTTCTGCAACTTTTGGGTAATCGCGAAGATGGGGAGGAGTGATGATGTGATGAAATTGATGAATGACACTCACAAACATCCATGCCCATGCCGGGATTCGAACCCGGGACCTGTTATCCTGGAGTTCATCGAAACAATGAAGATTAACCATGAAGTAGTAAAATAGATGGTGAAGCAAAGACGATATATAGTGCTCGAAGTGGATGGGTGTTACCCCCAATTAGGAGAATTTACGCAAAAATCATCACCCCAGCTGTCTCATTCCCGGGGAAATTTTCCGGCCTTGTCTCCACATAAAGGGGCTCTAGTGCTCACCCAGCCTCAAATTAATGAATACCTGGGGTCAACCCTTGGGGATAAAGGCGGCCGAAGCGTGATGCTGATCTGATCACATCACCTCCAAAATGTACTGGCTCACATTCCATAAATGTGCCTTCATAGAACGGTGCTAAATGCACCTTACGTTACCAGCTGTCTTATTGCCACTATGATTGATTGATTTGGTGTTTTAAGTCCACTTTATGCACAGTAAGGCTAATCGGGACTGGACCTACAGTTTAAAGTGGGATCCGAACCACTATGGGCCTCCACCGGGTATCAAACCCGGTACCTCTTGATTACAAGGCGACGACGCTACCACTGCGCCATAGGGAAGGCCTTATTGTCACTATGTTAAACGTAGGAGCATTCCAAGCAAGACCCGAGGCCCCATCAAATATTCTCCCCGGTAGTAAATGTCACTTCTAGCAAGCACTGTACATAGTATATACATATTCCTTTAGAGAAGACTGGGATATCAATGAGATGGACATGAACAAAACGGATATGAATTCTAAAACTTACCAACAGATGGGAGTCATATAATGCTGCGGAAATAAACATTGTTTAGAAATGGCAGAGTGTGTGTAAATGTACACTGCTTTTGCTTGAAATTTTTAAGGAAAGAACGTCAAGAAAACAATCTTCAAGTATCAACTTTCCTGTCGTCACAGTTCACTGCAGTCGGAAACTCTTCACACTGTCGGGAACAATGAAAGAATGAGATCATAAAACTATTTTACAGATGAAACCAAAGATGTCTCCTGTATTTACGAGTGCAGCGAATGGTACAGGAAGCGTTTCCCGTCACGGTAAGAAAAGAATAATACGTACTTTTGTTTTTCCTTTCTAGGTAAAAGGTTTCACTTCATAGGGCTCAAAATGGGTGGGCTTATTCGTTTTTATTTATTTCCTGCTTCGTTTTTTATGTGCTTCAAAATGGTGTGAACAATAAGGAACCGTTATCAACAATTTAAGTTATATGTAATGCAACAAGTAGGCGGATAGCCCGTTGCCAAGACACACGACACACCGGCTCGGTCCCCTCGACAGACAAAGACCGGGCGTCGCTGCCTACCAAATATCTTTCTGTTATTAATATATATATGCCACGACTACGCTCAGTTCCTGCGGGGCATGGGACCCCGCATCCCAAAGTTCGGGTAAGGGTCGGTTTCAAGATAATAATATAATCAAAAGTTAAATTTACACTTACATAACCAAGACTTCAAATTATATTAGCCCTTTCTCATGCTTGAACTCCACCGCAATCGCACCCGCATCCCACTGACCAGTGAGGATACGCATACGATTCGCGATTGAAATCAGCATAATCAATTCTGGCGTCCTTTGGATTGATAAGGCCTCCGCCTCACTGACCAGTAACGGCGGGACACCTCTCCAACCAAAAGGAAGTCAGTTAATTTATACTTATTAGGCAAACTTACTTCAAAGAAATACCAAATAACGATTATAAATTTATTTACTAATCCATATATATGTTAGGATAAAAGAAAGTATACAATCTTCAGATCGAGAAAAATTTACAATGCCAAAATTTAATTTCTGTTCAAATAACTTCCGAAAAACATAGACTGAAACTTGCTTTCTCATAAAATACAATCCAGAGAGCTCTCTCTTATATAGATATATATATATATCGTCCATATCCCAGCTTAACTTGGTTTCAATAAACAGGTGACAAATTAACAGTAATGATCGACAATTTCCATTAACCAAAACCAAAAGAAAATTACATAAACTTCTTATCCGTAAATATCTATTTGTGCTTCTGTCATATTTTCACTTCAGTATTATGTTCTTTAGAACTCTCGAGGTATACTACCCTCTTCGGGGCCAACCTCCAATAACATTCATAACTAAAGATAAGGGGAGCCTGTCTCTACCCAATTACCAAAGCCATCTCTCGGCCACAAACTACAAATGTTCGCTTGGAATTCCATAACATAACAGGGGACACTGTCTACCCTCTTTGGCTACTTACATTGCAAAAGCAAAACAATAGACTTTTACATAAAACGAATTTCTATAAAAACATTTACTCGACCGGTCACCTATTATAACTGTTTCAAAATTATATCTAACATAAAACCAAAATAAGAAAACCCATTAAACGTTCCGGATACTCAGACTTTAGAAACGGACGTAAAACTATATAAGTTATTAGATTTAAGAGACATCCTCTGACCAGAGGTATGCTCTCGGATTTAAGTATCAAAGAAACAAATTTATTTAAATGAACCTCCTGACCAGGAGAATTCAAAATGATTTAAGAATTAAAACAAATAACTCGACGAGAAGGAAGTATAACTTGAATTTATACCGGAGTCACACTGACCAGTGCCAACTTCGATAGAATTTATGAAACAAAATTTTAAATTATTAAGATTAATTATGTATAAATCAAATTATTTACAAGCCTGCCAAAATCCCCTTTAAGGATCATGCTGACCAGCACAAATCCAGAAAGGTGGCTTACGGAAAACTCAGGACATTGTAGAAGGGAGAGCTGACCAGCCACTCCCCTCACAATGCCTGTGTTCTCCCAGCCCTGGACCTCGACAAGCGATTTAATCACCTAACGATTCCGGAATCTACTGCTATACTCAATTAATCTGCCAGCGAGAACGCTGATATTTATACTTGCGAGATTGCGCAATCCTATTTCTCAACAAAAGATTTCGACAAACTGAAAAGTTATTTTTAGCATCTAACAATTACCCTTTCCAAAAGACATATCCAGAAACACAATGCAAGCTAAACTTATTTACAAACCCACGCAGCGCCCAACGAAAAGAACTCATTGTTGTTAAGGAAGAAAAACAACGCAAGCTTCTACTTGCTTTGCGTTCTTTCTCGTTGGGCCGAAACTGCGTTACTATGTTAACAAAGATAAAAGATAAAAATGTACATTCAAAAGATTAAAACTCCAAATGAATTTATACGAGGGCTATTAAATATTAAAAAGATTTGCCAAAATTTTTTCAATCGTTACAGTAAATACTTTCAACTATATCCTCGAGTTTTGTTTGCAATGGTCGTAGTAGTTCCAAATTTCTCCACTAGGTGGCAGGGTGATAAGTTCCAAGATGGCTGCCTGTGGTGCAGAGAAAGCTTTTTGCTTCCTACAGTTTCACGTTTGTGAGTCTGTTGTTAGTGTTCAGCGTGAGTATCGTACGAAATTTCGTAAAACGACCATCCAAGAACTCCATACGTAAGTGGTCTGCTAAATTCAAGACAACGGGATGCATTTGGGAAGGAAAATCGTCCGGTAGACTATCCACGTCCACTAGAGTTCGAGCTAGTTTTCAACGCAGCCCCCAAAAGTTTGCAAGGAAAGTGAGTCAAGATCTAACAATGTCTCGAGCAACTGTTTGACGCGTAGTGCGTAGGCGTTTAAAGATGTATCCCTATCGAGTGCAGTTGTTACAACAAGTAACACCTAATGATCACACGTCCCTCAAAAATGTTTGTGAGTCATTTCTAGAGTTATGCAGTGGTGATGATGATTTTATTGACAAAGTTTGTTTCAGTGATGAGGCTACGTTCCATGTGACAGGAAGAGTTAACAAGCAAAATGTTCGCATCTGGGGGACTGAAAATTCTCGTCAAATCGTTGAAGTCGTGCGTGATTCACCGAAGACTAATGTGTTTTGCGCCATTTCATCTACCAAAGTGTACGGTCCGTACTTCTTTCACGAAGAAACTGTGACTGGACATTCCTACACATGCTTACTACAAATTACCTTAATAACAGACTGCCAGACCGCTGGATTGGGCGATCTACTTAAAATGATCAACAGTTACTACGTTGGCCACCAAGATACCCGGATTTAACCCCCTGTGGGTTTTTCTCTGTGAGGACATCTAAAAGACATTGTGTACAAACCTCCTCTACCCGCAGATGTCAATGAACTGAAAGAGCGCATTACTGCTGTAGTGCAAGCTGTTGATGCTAACAGCACTATACCTGAAATGCCTAACCTACTCACGCATGCATCTTGAAGCACAAAAAAACAAAACTTAACTTGCCTTACTTATTCACATGTTTATCTCTGCTATTGCATGCTTACGTGAATAGATTAGGCAGGTCAAGATTGGTGGAGTTAGCATCAGAGGCGCAACCACGATTTTTTGTCTGGGGGGGCAAGAACCAGGACGATAAACGTGCCAATAATAATATTGGCATTATTATTATTATTGGCACTTTTTTCTGGTATTTTTTAAACACGTTCAATTTTACATTAGCTAATAATGGAAAACAAGCACAAAACTGTATTTTTGAAAGACAAAAATTATGAATGTAATTGTTTTTGTACATATGACATGTGTAACTTTCATGTAGAATACATGTTTTACACATATGCAACATGGAGCGAAGTAAAATAAGAAAATACCCTTGCAACATGTTCACACAAAATTGTGCCCGTATTAAATGTTTCTTTAATACATATATACAGGGTGTCATTTTAATGGCACCCACGGACCACGGAAACGTATAGTGGACATCAAAACAAACAACTTTTCTCAGTAACATTTTTCTCGTTGGTGCATCGTTTCGGCGCAACAGTCATTCAAAAAAGCCCGTTTTGCCGCCTGAATGCTGGCAACCACACACAACGTTTGATTGCATTTGTGATGTCATATCCCGTCGTGAAGCGATGCGTTCCAGGGTTGCCAGGAACACACATATGCTGTGAAAAATGACATAGCTACAATCAGCCACATTATGTACCGTAAAACTAAACGAGAAAGCACGTTCTGTAACCTAACAGGAAGTAAACAAACGATACGAAAAATGGTAGTATCAAGTGGAAGTGGTCACTGTATCGAATTTTGACTCAGCTTACATGTCAAATATTTGCAAATCTAGTTACCAAGTTGGCATCTACAATTTAGTCTATACACGTCGTCATTCTGATACTAGTTGTCTGTGACACACTGAACAGATGACAAAATATAAATATAAAAGACTTCAGATCCAATTTTTTTTCAAACTGAAAACAATATTGATTTAAGAGGGTGCAAATAATTTCACGAGGCGCATGGCATTCTCTCTTTTACAACTTTTTTGATTTAGATCGTTCGGCGCCCAGGTCTGACTCATAGCTACGACTCAATTTGATAAGATTGTAAGAAAAACAGATAAGGCGAGCGAAGTGAGCAAGAAAACTTTACGAAACTTATTTTTATTTCCATCAAAATTCCAAAGGTAAACAACACACAATATAAAGTATATTTAGGGCATTATGAGGCAAGTGAAAAAAAATGGTTGAAAATTCAGGGATATAAATAGTAGTAAAACAAGCTCTCCGACGACTGTGTTTCTCTATGTACCGGATACACATGTAATAGTTTGCAACTATGAACATGGCAGTATATTCGCTACTGATTCATCATTAGATTGTTACTGTGGTTGTACGTGTTTTAGCCGTCATGTAACAACGTGAACCTCGGATATTTCCGTTATTAGCACAAAAGTATCACAAGGCATCTGGACACAAACCTGTAGATATCAACCTTACAACGAGATTTGCAAATATTTGACATGTAGCTGGGCGTAAACAGCCACATGTAAGTTGTAAGTCCAATAAAATTTATTGTTGTTGATATTTGACATGCAGGCTGAGACAAAATCCGATATTGATACTTCATTTTAAATGATTTTTTACCATTTCTCATATCGTTGATTCACTTCCCCCTTCCCCTGAGATGACTGCTGATCTTCTGGCTGGTAGGCTATGATGTTCGCTCTACTGGACGCGTTTCTCGCTTCGTTTTACAGCTAATAATGTGGTTGGTAGTTTGTCATTTTTCACAAAATTTGTGTGCTCCTTGCAACACTGCCATGCGCTGTCTCGCCGCAGGAAATGACGTCACAGGTACGATCAGATGATGTGTTGGGTTGCCAACATCCAGGCGGCAAAACGGTCTTTCTTGAACGGCTGTAGCGACGAATTGACGCACTAACGAGAAAAATGTTACCGAGAAAAGTTGTCTGTTCTGATGTCCTCTGTACGAATCTGTGGTCCGTGGGCGCCATTAAAATGACACCCTGTATTATTTAAATAAATTCCATAATCAACAACAGTCTGAAGTATACATTTGGTCTTACTTCTCTCTCTAGTAATTTACAATGCATTATAGAAAAGAATCACACTGCGAGCGAAGCGAGCCAAAAAAGACTTCAGATCCAATTTTTTTTCAAACTGAAAACAATATTGATTTAAGAGGGTGCAAATAATTTCACGAGGCGCATGGCATTCTCTCTTTTACAACTTTTTTGATTTAGATCGTTCGGCGCCCAGGTCTGACTCATAGCTACGACTCAATTTGATAAGATTGTAAGAAAAACAGATAAGGCGAGCGAAGTGAGCAAGAAAACTTTACGAAACTTATTTTTATTTCCATGAAAATGTGAAATGGAGGGGGTGCAATTGTACCTCTGCCCCCCTTGCAGGTGCTCTTGACCGTCTGGAAGAAAAATGCAAGAAATATATGAAAACTAATTCCATCTTGAATATAATTTTGTCCTGCTAATCTTAGATTCTGCTTGCCTTGCTTTTCTTCATTTCAATGTTTGCCCCTCCTAGAATTCGCTTCCGTCCAAGATTGGAGAGTAATGTCCCCTGCCCCCTGTAGTTGTGCCATTGGTCGCAAGTAATTTCACGGGGTGCCATGGCATTCTCTCTGTTACAACTTTTTTTCTTCTTGCATTTATATCCCTCGGCACCCCCTAGCTACGACTCAGAACTTGATAAGAGTAAGAAAAGGAGGCATTGCGAGCAAAGTGAGCAAGTAAATTTTGAAAAGTGCATTTTTATTTGCATAAAATTTGAAATCGATGGAGCAATATTCCCTCTGTGCCCGCCTGAAGGTCTCTTGGCCGTCGATGTTAACCACGCCTTGCCCCCTTGAATTCACTTCTTTCCTAGGTTAGGGGTGAATGGCCCCCGGCCCCCTTTCCCCTGTGGTTGCGCCACTGGTTAGCACAATATTTATCTAAGCTACTACAGCTGTCGCTAGTCGCTTGTTGGCAATAGTGGCTGCTAGTGGCAATATCACAAAAAGCAATTAAAATTTAAAAAAACAGTCATTTATTGCTAAAACATTATAAAATTCATATTTATGAATAATCTGTTGTTTTGAAAATCACGCGGAATGGAAAAAATCGAAATTAAGAAAAACATCCAAATTGTTGAAAATGTGATCTCAACATTAGACCTCATGCCATAGCCCATATTTAGACCATCACGCTATTTTTCGTCTTCAATTTATTTTCGCTCTGTGTGGTACATATTTCACAAACAAATCATGGCATTATAAAAGCCCACATTTGTTTTATGTATCGCTAATATCATAAACTATACAAAGGAGATGAGAATTGAGAAAACGCTGAGTTAAAACATACCTGCAAAAAGTTTTCGGAGGTCGCAATTCTATAACAGCTTCCAAGGCCGAAACTAACCACCACTTTCTCTTGCGAACTGGCGCCGCAACCTTTGTCCTTGACAGATAACCAGTTCCAATAGCCTCTGCCAGGCTGGAGCACCCGGGAGCGCTGATAACTCCAAAACCCATATTTAAACCTTCGCCCATATTTAGACCTTCTCCTAATCAGCGAGTAAAAGTACATGAGGCTATAGGTATTTTGAAGGAACGTTCAAATATAGAGTTAGATACATATTAATTTGCATATATGTGAAACATTGTCTCTTACACACTAAAATATGAACATAAAATTAAGAATTTGTGAAAATAAAATCTTAAGGCAGATATTTGAACTTAAAGATGGTGAAGGGGTTGTTCAAGGGTACATGATAAAGACCTGCACATTCTATACTCATCCCCCGATAAGAATGATTAAAACACATAGACTTCCGTAATAAAAATAAAAATACGATTCTAACGTGTAAGACAATTAACAATAAAGTTTTCCGAAAAAATACATGCCAGAAGCATAAATATATTGCTTTCCCACAAAATTCTGTCACTTAACCACATCAGTTCGAACAGCGGTTATGCTATGACAACAAGGTCACAAAAATAATATGGAATTACTTCACACATTCTAGTTTTTAGGTGTGACTACAGATGGAACTAGTAGCAACTTATATTTACATCCCATTATATTTCCAGGTATGATTGATTCAAAGTGAAGAAAATGTTTAGACACTTTTCTTTTGAATTGAAAGAATTACAGTAGGTTAGAAATTTATTTTCTTATTCCTCTTAATAATAAACTTTAGTCTACGCATATTAGTATATCCACATGTATTGATAAAAATTATTCAATGATAATAAGCAACTCACGAAATGAACCCCGAAATGTAGGTTTGTTCAAGTGTGTGGACTTCATTAAAAAATTACAACATACGTATACTCTACGATAAAGTAAATGAAATTAGTCTTATCTATAGTCCGTTAGGTGTAACACTTTTCTCTTCCCGCCAAAATGTTTGACGTAACGGCATGCACATGACTCAAACACCCAATCAGCTCCAGTCATCTGCTTCAGAGGCGCTGTCTGGTTGGTTCATCTATTGCCTTGCTTACCTGTGGAGCAAAGTTTTGCCGTGAGTACAAAAGAGTTACAGGCTATAGACTGATAGAAGAAAATAATGAAATACTATTTCATGCAAACACTATATTGTTTGCGAATATTTTTAAAGTTTATTATTATTATTATTATTGGTATTTGTCTTTTCCTTATTTTACGTTATTTTTCAGTCACTTTTTGGTTAATTGTAACGACGAGGATTGATCCACGGGCATTCACAAGGAAACACTCCTGCCTAAGTGTTGAAACTTCTGTGCAACAATTGTGGCGTGACTACTGGCGCATGCAGGGGAAGCTGGTGTGGGCTACAGCCCGTCGAAAGTTTGAAAATTAAAATTGATCAATGAAAGCAGTAAAAAAAAAACTGGGAAGAACCAAAGTGGTCAATGCAAACCCCCCCCCTTAAAAGGACCTCCGATTACGAAATATTTCATTGTGTATTCTCTCCCCCACAAAAACGCAGCTCTGTAATATCAACATTTACAGTTCCACCCCCGAGAAAGCATTCTGTGCACGCTAGTCAGGGTGCGAAATCATTGAAGACCTGGGGGGGGGGGGGCGAGGAAGATCTTAATATACACACAAGAAATATATACAAATATATATTATGTACGCGGTTATATATCAGAGTAGCTACTCTAGAACCATGATAAAATTTAAGTATAATTCCCGGTTTTGAAGGCGAATTTTTTAAAAAAATCACAGCTACAAGCACGTTTTCTCCATTTCATAAAGGGTGTGTGTGGTTACAGTGTGTCCAAAAATATAATTAAATTAAAATATATTCAAAATATTTAAGGTGCGAATTTTACATTTGCCATACTCACGACTAAAAATACAGTACATGTACAAACACAAGTCACAAATGTTAAGCTTTATATTATATTCTAATATAAGAAAAATTGTTAAGTGTATACGAATTTCAGACTACAATTTTCCTAATCATCTTCAAGATATGTTATGTAGTGTGTCAGATATTGTTCTGTACAGGACACTAACAAAGCAAACGGATTGAGAGAATTCTAATTTATTTTCCACGCAGTTTCCTTTTTCCTTCCACAATAAAAATAAAACACTAAACTGTGCAATTTTCACGTCTTCAGAGGAAAATTCAAGCAGAATTCACGCATAATTCCCGGAGCCAATAATTCACGTAGAATTCACGAAATTCAAGGAATATCCGGTGAGTAGCCACCCTATATATATACGTATATAGGTTATATAAATATTACATACATAAATTATTATCATCTGGATATTCACAATGTTATTAAATATCGTGTAACAGTCAATTATTAAATATTAAAAAAAACACTATTATTATAAAGGATTTAATTAGATAGGTGTAAAGTAGCAAACAAATCCCTTTACTAGCAGGTTAAAGATGTCAATAAATTAAGAAATAGTTTTATTAAGTGTAAGCTTTTGGTTAGTTCTTCCTCTCTATTAATATAAAACTATTAGAATTTATAATTATAGTTGACTTGCATTCTTCTTTTCCTTTACTTTTATTGTTATTGGTGTCAAGTAGATCTGTCAATGATCTCTTGAAAGAGAGAGAAAGCATTCTGCCCTCACAACCACACTATGTTGTGTGTGTTTTAGATATTACCCTCAGTAAAGTACATAAGAAGTCAAAACTAATTGCTTATCTTTTGTTGTTATAAGAAAAAATGTCCCTCCCCGGGAAGTTTTTGTTGGGGGAAACGCCCCTAAGCCCCCTAGGATCTCGCACCCTGACGCTAGTTATTATGGACAATGGAGAACGTTGGCCCTCGCAGCAGAGAACGTTATGTAAAATAAAGAAAGACGTAAAAATAGCAACTAAAGGAAAATAAGTTATAAAAGAACAGGCAAATGTGGAATAAGCTCACGTAACCGAATTACCATTGTAATCTGGGATTGACGTCATCAATGTACAACTCCTGAGGAACATTCCAGTCCGTTCCTTCTGGACAATTCTTGAAAAGAACTGGAAGCGAATTCTACCAGTCGCACATATAATTTTTCCATCTTAAGTTTCCCCCTGTTTGGGTGCGGATTGTGAAAGCTACCCAAGAGAGACAACTCCAGCACAGTAATTTCCCCGATGGTAGCCGAGGAGTCGAATTACCATTCAGGTCTTCTCCAATTGCCTAGAAATCCTTCAATGACAAGGTCAATGGCACAGCGAAGAAAGGGAAAGCGGATGCGCCGACGACTCCAAAAACCGGAAGTCTTGGATCATTCAAGATGGCCGACTTGGGGAGCGATTACCTAACCCACATACGGATTAAGTAGTTTTCTATCCACTTGAGCTGTGGATGGACTTGTAAATGTGAAAGCTTCTTTTACGAGGAAGCAAGCTGTTTATTGTTTGTTGCTGAAAGGATATGTCGTGATTGTTGTCTTATTGTTTGGTTAACATGTGTTTGTGTGTTTTAGAGAATGATATATGCACAAACGTAAAACCAAATGAGTTAACTTTCACTGCATTGTACAAAGCTCTTTCATGCAAAGCCTCATATCGTACGATATGAACCTATATTAATTTATTTTCTCACTGAATCTTTGCAAGAATGTCTAAGTCAGATTGTGACTAGTACATTATTGTATAAATTCCTAATTATTTTACTGACTGTTCTGGTTTTCTTTCACATTTGTTTCTTGATAAAATTGTCACCAACAATTTATAATTAGTAGTCTGTGGCTTACGAGCTAGAACTTGCAATCCTACTGACGGTATCTCTGTATTATTCCAGGATGTTCTTACATTAAAAGTTATACTTTGGAAAAGTGAAAGGCAGAGCATACAATTGTTACTGCATTTAAAGGTATTACCACACTGAATACCAGGTAATAGCCAAAAATGATTACACGAATGTAATCAAAATTCAGATGGATATGCTTCTGTAATTATGACTGATAAGGCTTGCTGTATCTTTCCCTCTTATTCCTTCTACCTTTCTTCCATTATTTTTCTCTTTATTTGTCTCTCTTCCTTCATCCTTTTTCCATTTTCTTTCTTTGTTTCTCCTTCTCTCTTTCTTAATTTCCCTATTGTTATTTCCTTCTCACTCTCTCTTCCCTTCTATCTGTATTGTCTTTCTTTGTTTCCTTTTCCACTCTCACTCTCTATTTCTCGTTTTCTTTCCTTCTTCCATATTGTTCTCTATCTTTCTCACGCTTTCTATTCTTAGTTCTCTTTCTTATTTCATCTTTCTCTATTTTATGTCTTTCTCTCTACTTTTCTTTCTCTCTCTCTCTCTCTCTTCTCTTTATTTCATCTTTACCCAATCTTTCTCGTTTTCTACTAGTTGTTGTATTTCCTTCTCCATTTATCTATGTCTTAATGCTTTTCATCTCTCTCTCTTTATTCCTTTCTCCATTTTATAATTGTCTTTCTCTCTACTTCTTCCTATATTTTTTATATTTATTCTTTACCCAATCATTCTCTTTCTCTATTTTATGACTTTCTCTATTTATTTGTTAATATGTTTTTCATCTCTCTTTATTCCTCTTTCTCTATTTTATATGTCTTTCTCTACATCTTCCTCTATTTTTATTTTTATTCTCTCTCTCTCTCTCTCTCTCTCTCTCTCTCTCCTATTTATTTCTTATTTCCCCAATCTTTTTCTTTTTCTCTATTTTTATTTCTTTCTCTACATCATTCTTCCTTAATCTGTTTTTCAACTTTCTTCTCGTGACTTACTCTACGATAAATTATTCTGAAAAATCCTGCTGTAAGCTAGTGGGTTTGATTGATTGAGTTCGTGTTTTATGTCCACTTTATGCACAGTAAGGCTAATCGGGACTGGACCTACAGTGTAAAGTGGGATCCGAACCACTTATGCCTCCACCGGGTATCGAACCCGGGAACCCTTGATTACAAGGGAACGACGCTACCACTATGCCATCAAGGAGACTCATTTCACGATGGGCTATGTAAACCCCCATGGTAATGATGCCGATGGCTAACGGCAAGTGAAGTGAGAAATACTCTTCATTTGGACAATCTGTCCAACACAGCATTAATGATCCGATAGTTGCACAAAAATCTTAATGTTTAAATGCTGGTTGTACTTAATTTAGAAAATAAAGTCATTATTGTTCAGTTTCAACTGTTGCAAGAAAACCCAAAACCGTCCCATGGTTTAACATTACCATGTTCATACGGAGAAATATCTTGGAAGAGTGCTTTTATTGCAATTTGCATCGACTGAGCAACATTGACATTCATGCGGGACAGTAACATCATGTCAAACGATTGTGAATGTCAACTTTCGTTTTCCGTGAGCGAGGTGGGTGTGCGAGTATGTGAAAGTGAGTTGGCCGCGACCGCCATCACACCCACTCATCGAGTCTGGCATTGCAAATTGTCCCAGACATCTTGTCGGAGGATCTGAATAGCAATTGAACGGTCTTGATAGCTGGGCAATTTATGATTGGTCAATGCTGCCAAATTTTAAATTGGATGTTCCTGGCTCGAGCAATCACAGGAAGTGATTGGAACTGCTGCTCCTCGCTTGTTCGTTACTTGGCGTCAATGCAGCTTCCGGTTGACAGCGTCATCTGTATTCATTTATGTAGAAAGTGCAGTCGCAATGTGTGCACTCAGTAGAGGGTGCGTAAATTCAAATAACATGAATGCATTATGCACAGAAATTTCAAATGCAAGGCCAAACTTGACAAACTCTATATTTTAAGTCAATTTTTATGCCAACGTAAGCCAAGCAAATGAAATGGCTTATAGTAGATTAGATTCTCGAGGCTCATTTTTTTTCAGTAAAGGATACAGAAGAAACAAGGACGTATTTATGGGGGTCCAGGGGGTTCGCCCCCCCCCCCGAAAGATTTACAAAGTACAAAAATTAAATAATTTAATAATAAAATAACTAAAATTAAATAATGAAAATATACTTCTTGTTTAATGGAGGGTTACTAATCCAAACCTATTGAAAAGCAAGGTTTATATTGTGATCATACGAATTTGAATGCAAGTAGAAGATGTATGCAAGATTTATTACTGCTTACAACGTAACATTCATAAAATATCGCCAGGAGCTTTACTTTTCGTCAACTGGATATAACTATTTTTATATTCAATAAATATTCAGTTCCTTATCTTTTTGACACTAATTTCTTTGCCAGGGCAGTTTATTTTTACAAATTTTCCCGACCTTGACTATACGTAAGCTAGATAATAAATACGTCTCATTATTCTTATACCGTCCATTTACCTATTCATGTAATAAAAATATAATGTTAATTTATATGAATATTTAAATTAATACTATTTTAATTAATTTAATATAACTATAATTATTTTAGTTTAAACATTATTATTATTATTTTGAGACACTTGGTTCTAAACCCACCCCGAAACAAATTTCTAGATACGTGCCATCGGTGTGGCTTTTCTTCCACTTATGGCTAATCGCGACGATGAAGATGAGTAATGATTAGATTAAATTGATGAAGGGTACTCTTTAACGATTCAGTTTTGAAACAATATCGTCGTGTGAGAACCAGAGGGACGAAACTGCAATTTATCAAATTTACAGGAGAGAGGAAATAATGTATTTTTAGGATTATACCTGACTTAAAAAGAGACAGTTGGTTGTAGATACGTCATTCCACCTTACTTCTAACCGTTAGAAGTGTAGATTAGTTGATCTGACCCCAAATAGCACTCCTATTCAAAGGAGTTTATTTACATGAAACTGAAAACAACATTTTTGGAATTACGTTAATCTGTTTTTTATATATACACTAGCTGATTGCTCGGCATTGCTCGGGTATTTATTTATCCCAATCTTCTATTAGACAGGAAAATAACGAATTCTTACTATAGTGTAAAATGAACTTGGATTTGAACGGCATTGGGAGTGTCACAATTGATCTTAGAGACCCGGAAAAATATGGATTCCACACTAATATCTGTAGTTTTCGATTATTTTTGCATGTCACCCCCTTCGCACCCGCACAACTAGGGGTGCCAGGGGGGGGGGTGTCTTACCCATATAGTATTTCGTTCCATATTGCAAGTGATACGTGTATCAAGTTTGGATGAAATCGATCCAGGCGTTCGAGAGTTATGCCGGAACAAACACACACACACATACATACATTTATATATATATATATATATATATATATATATATATATATATATATATATATATATATATATATATATATATATATATAAAGATTATCTGAATTTATGCAATACAAATTATTCAAATGTAAGTTTGAAAGTTTCTCGCCCAGTAAGAGACCCATATATTATAACAGGATAAGTATTAATAATTATATACTTTATATATTTCATTATAGGCCCAGCAACATTATTAATATGAGATAAATTATTAAAAAAATGTTTCAATATTTATTTTATATTTTCATTCTTAATGGTAATTTTATTAATAATTTATACATGTTTTTTATAGCTTATATACAAAGCATGACATTGAAATAGGAAAGTAATTAGTCTTTGTAAACAACAGTATATCAATGCTGTACTGGATGCCATATGTAATATGTACAAATGGATGTATGTGTGTATGTAAATGTGTTTGTTCCGGCATAACTCTCGAACGTCTGGAGCGATTTCGACAAAACTTGGAACACGTATCACTTGCAATCTGTAAAGAAATACTGTAAGGGTAAACCACAGCTGCCCCCCCCCCCCCCCAGGGTTGGGAGTGACATGTAAAAATAATCGAAAACGACCGATATTAGTTTCGGGGTCGCTAAGATGAATAGTGACACTCCTAATGCCGTTCAACTCCAAGTTTATTATACAATATAATTAGAATTCATTGTATTCCTGTCTAATACAGGATTGGGATAAATAAATACCCGGGAAATCAGCTAGAATATATAAAACCACTATCCTCATCATCACGATTAGCCCAATGAAATAGAGAAAAGAGCAAGAAGTTTTGATTGATTGATTGATTGATTTGGTGTTTTAAGTCCACTTTATGCACAGTAAGGCTAATCGGGACTGGACCTACAGTTTAAAGTGGGATCCGAACCACTTGTGCCTCCACCGGGTATCGAACCCGGGACCCCTTGATTACAAGGCGACGACGCTACCACTGCGCCATCTGGGAGGCCCAGCAAGAAGTTTTAATATACATATACCGCGTGAGGCACCTAAAAGTAGCACCTGAAATAGCAAAGAAACCAGAAACAGTAGCGATGTGAGGTTTGCGGGAAACAATAATATCAAATGGGGCTCGTAAATCGGAGGTATGGGGTGGGTCGAAAAATATCGACAAATGGGGCATCTGGAGCAAAGTCATATTTTTTTAAATGGAACGATATACAATAACATGCATAATATAAAAGAGCACACGCAAAGAAACACAACGCCGTTGGTCTCATGCATCTACTGCACATAGGAACGAAGATATGGCCATGTGAAAATATGTAAACAAACTAACAAGTGGCCCACTTGACCGTCAGTACCACGGCATGTACAAGTATGAGATGTCGGAAGCCATTGGACAAGATGAAGACAGAACGTGTTAAAGGAAGAAAAATACAGTAGACATCGTCAGCACCATGTATTTGACAGTGTTACAGCATAATGAAAATGACCATGACAGTATGTCGAAGAACCACTGCGTAAGAAGCGAAAACCTGTCAAAGTGGTGGCCGTCAGCTGCGATACAGGCAACGAGGCGCCCACGCAAAGATCGTTGCACAGAATGTAGCATCTCGTAGGGAATGTCCCTACAGGCCGCAGTAATGCGGTGTTGCATATCCTCTGGAGTTGTTGGCACATCCCGGTAGACAATGTCCTTCATCTTTCCCCACAGGAAAAAGTCTAACGGTGACAAATCTGGGGAACGAGCCGGCCATTTGACAGGCCCTCCACGTCCAATCCAACGATTTGGAAATGTATTTTCCACACATGCTGTAGCGCGTCTTGCACTGTGAGCTGGGCACCCGTCATGTTGGTACCACATTTCCCTCCTTGTCTGAAGTGGTATGTCCTCCAATAGTACAGGCAGTTCATGTTGTAAAAACTGTATGTATCGGTCAGCATTCAGTGTCCCTTGTATAAAAAAAGGGCCAATGAGATGTTCACCCACTATACCACACCACACGTTCACACCCCATGGGCGCTGGCGTTCCACTTGGCGAAGCCAATGTGGATTTGTCACCGACCAATAGTGCATGTTCCTTAGGTTGACATTTCCATGATTGGTAAAAGTTGCCTCGTCAGTGAAGAGGATACGTGACAAATCGGGTGTGTCGTGTCGTAACATCCATGTGCAAAACCGAACACGGTCCACAAAATCATTCCCGTGAAGTTCCTGATGGAGGGAGATATGGTATGGGTGAAACTTGTGTGTGTGCAGAATGCGCAATACACTTCGCTGACTCATCCCAGCATCCCTGGCAATTTCACGGGAGCTAACGTGCGGATTCACAGCAACAGCGGCGAGAACATTTGTTGCACCTGCCTCACCTGTAGTTGGATTGTTCCGCACACGTGCTCGTGGTGTTACACTTCCGGTGTCTCTTAATTTAATAAATAACTTACAAAACAGACGTCGAGATGGCTGTCGTCTGTCCGGATATCTCTCTGCGTACACACGGTAGGCTTCTGAGGCATTCTTTCGGCATTCCCCATAAATCAGGATCATGTCCGCTTTTTCTATGTTTGTGAACACCATAATATTTGCTCTTACCACTACGACTGCTTGCTATGAACTAACACGATCTCGTGGACCTGCTATCAAAACTTGCTCTGCGTAAAGGCAGTTCTGTCAGGCACCTGAGAAGTCTTACATGCCGTGGTACTGACGGTCAAGTGGGCCACTTGTTAGTTTGTTTACATATTTTCACATGGCCATATCTTCGTTTCTATGTGCAGTAGATGCATGAGACCAACGGCGTTGTGTTTCTCTGCGTGTGCTCTTTTATATTGTGCATGTTAATGTATATCGTTCCATTTAAAAAAATATGACTTTGCTCCAGATGCCCCATTTGTCGATATTTTTCGACACACCCCATACCTCCGATTTACGAGCCCCATTTGATATTATTGTTTCCCGCAAACCTCACATCGCTACTGTTTCTGGTTTCTTTGCTATTTCAGGTGCTACTTTTAGGTGCCTCACGCGGTATAGTTAAAAATATGTATTCAAAGAATAATGATACTAATGTATCCTCGCAAATCGAAGTACGGAGTGAACCTGAAGCTTTTGAACGTGATGAGAATCCTGATTCTGTCATTTGGTGCGTTTCGGCAGAATAAGTACTCAAACCATGTTTACGGTTGAGTCAGTATTATTCCCTGCAATAACTATGTATTAAAATATCACTATAAAACAATTCCAGTGCCACCTGTTGACAACTAAAAAAAAACGTGACAATTCTTGTAATATGTATACTTTGTAATGGAGGATCAATGGCACAAAACCAATTATGTGGATATTTAAGTATGTTATTAAAACGATTTTATCGGCAAATCTTGCTGTTTGTCTCCTTAAATGCCGCTTTCAATCAAATTACTCGTAAAAAGTATTCAGGCATTTAGAGAATAAGAGTCTTGATTCAATTTTTAGTATATATTTGTGAAATAAAATTACAATTTTATAATTGAATAATGTAATGAAATTTAAAAACCATAAAAGCTTCAAATCTACATTGTTTCTTACATTAACGACGTCATGAGTAAGTCGACCAGTAAAATAACATTTCCGAAGGTCGCAATTCAGGAACTATGATGGTTCCCAATTCAGGAACCGATAATTTCACGTGGAATGTTTGAATTGGAATGTTCCCAATTCAGGAACCGATATTTTCACATGGAATATTTGAATTGGAATGTTCCCAATTCAGGAACCGATATTTTCACGTGGAATGTTTTGAATTGGAATGTTCCTAATTCAGGAACCGATCTTTTCATGTGGAATGTTCGATTTGGGATGTTCCCAACTCAGGAACAGATGTCTCTGGAGGGAAGGGGAAGAGGTAGGGACCGGTTTTTGAGAGGTTCTTTTCGTTACTGCACGTTACTCTTTAAATACTACGTACATACATATCCATTTGCAGAAAGAGTACTGTGCTTTACGGGAGTTTCTTCTTTCCTCTAATATATTTTTGAGTACATCACATATATTTTGCTTGTAGGTTAGGTTAGGTTAGCGGTTACACAGGTGAACGTAATGTAAACAACAGGGCTACTATAAATGATTCATTCGATTTCAAAACACTGCATTTTCCATACTGCTGCACATACAGATTTGGATGGTACATGAAAATAACTGTAAACTCATCAAGTTTTGCATCGTGACACACCAGTTGGCAGCATGAGTGCAGTGCCTGTACAAAATGGTGACAAACCGAGAATAGAGTTATTGTGTGCTGGAATATCGAGATGTTCATCTGTTATTGGAGTGCAGCGTGATTCAGAAGAGTACAGAAAAGAACCACGGTTTAAAAAGAGCATTTTGCGGTGGTATCGGCAGTTTAAGGACACAGGATTACTACAAAACGTATGGGTGGAAGTCGACTACGGCTTGTATGTGTCGTGTGTGGCCAGAGGGGCACACATAGAGCATTTGTAGAATGTGAGGAAAACTTGGTGAGTTTACAGTTATGTTCATGTATCATTCAATGTGAGGAAACCTTGGTGAGTTTACAGTTATTTTCATGTATCATTCAATGTGACGAAACCTTGGTGAGTTTACAGTTATTTACATGTATCATTCAGTGTGAGGAAAACTTGGTGAGTTTACAGTTATGTTTATGTATCATTCAATGTGAGGAAAACTTGGTGAGTTTACAGTTATTTTCATGTATCATTCAATGTGAGGAAAACTTGGTGAGTTTACAGTTATGTTCATGTATCATTCAATGTGAAGAAAAATTGGTGAGTTTACAGTTATGTTCATGTATCATTCAATGTGAGGAAAACTTGTTGAGTTTACAGTTATTTTCATGTATCATAAAATGTGAGGAAACCTTGGTGAGTTTACAGTTATGTTCATGTATCATTCAATGTGAGAAAAACTTGGTGAGTTTACAGTTTTTTCATGTATCATTCAATGTGAGGAAAACTTGGTGAGTTTACAGTTATCTTCATGTATCATTCAATGTGAGGAAAACTTGCTGAGTTTACAGTTATTTTCATGTATCATTCAATGTGAGGAAAACTTGGTGAGTTTACAATTATGTTCATGTGTCATAAAATGTGAGGAAAACTTGGTGAGTTTACAGTTATGTTCATGTATCATTCAATGTGAGGAAACCTTGGTCAGTTTACAGTTATTTTCATGTATCATTCATTGTGAGGAAATCTTGGTCAGTTTACAGTTATGTTCATGTATCATTCAATGTGAGGAAACCTTGGTGAGTTTACAATTATGTTCATGTGTCATAAAATGTGAGGAAAACTTGGTGAGTTTACAGTTTTTTCATGTATCATTCAATGTGAGGAAACCTTGGTCAGTTTACAGTTATTTTCATGTATCATTCAATGTGAGGAAATCTTGGTGAGTTTACAGTTATTTTCATGTATCATTCAATGTGAGGAAAACTTGGTGAGTTTACAATTATGTTCATGTGTCATAAAATGTGAGGAAAATTTGGTGAGTTTACAGTTATGTTCATGTATCATTCAATGTGAGGAAACCTTGGTGAGTTTACAGTTATGTTCATGTATCATTCAATGTGAGGAAACCTTGGTGAGTTTACAGTTATTTTCATGTATCATTCAATGTGAGGAAATCTTGGTGAGTTTACAGTTATTTTCATGTATCATTCAATGTGAGGAAATCTTGGTCAGTTTACAGTTATGTTCATGTATCATTCAATGTGAAGAAAAGTTGGTGAGTTTACAGTTATGTTCATGTATCATTCAATGTGAGGAAATTTTGGTCAGTTTACAGTTATTTTCATCTATCATTCATATCTGTATGTGCAATACTTTGGAAAGTACAGTGTTTTGAAATCGAATGAATCATTTATAGTAGCCCCGTATTTCAAACGCCAATTCATCCTCCGGGAAGATATTTCACTGAAATATCCAACTGGTGTAGACCAGGTCCTGAAATGGCACTGTTTTCATGGGAATTTCCATAATACCTGAGTTGGGACATCCTGAATCGGAAATAAATCCTTCAAATATGCTGGTCACACTGTGTATTTTTTTTTTTTTTTTTACATTTCAAGCCTACCAATAAGGGATTATGTCTTTGTGTATTTATCGTTTCGTACTTTGTCCTTATTTCACCTCGTTTTTCAATCTGTGTGGGATAATCATGACGATAATGCTCAGATGAGATTAATAGAAAGAGAAACGTAAAGGAGGAACAACAGGTACTCATACAAAGGATTTTCGTGGCTAAGTTTTGGGTAGAGATCTCATCTCACTGAGCCATATATCTGTCTTCTGTTTCTTTCCTTCAAATTTGAAACCTACTTAATATAGAATTGCCTTGGTGCCTTTATCCCAGACTTCATGGGTACTTCTACCACTCGAAAGCCATATTTATTTGACACCATGATTATTTCATTTTCACTCAAAACTTTTACAAGTGTATGGGAATTTGTTAATATTTTTCTGACCCTTTCGGAATAGAAGGTACCAGGATATGGACGGTGCGAATGTGACGAATGTGATAAGTATAGCTATAAGCAGCGGCGGTTCAACGGGTAGAGCCGCCGTGCCATGGCACTACCCTCAGAAGATACGCATACGTCGCCAAGTAAAGTTAAATGAATACATTGATAGTTTACAGACAAGGAGATTCGAATCTTGCAATCGGTAAAGCTGACGTGACGACCGCCCCAACCTCCTCACTGCATCACCAGCTGTTTAGTTCGTACCCTCGTGAGGCAACAGTCCGTGCCGCCCAAGAGCTGACCTAACCCATGGACCTAACCAAGTTGACACACGTGCAGAGGGTTGAAGAAGTCTCAGCGAGGAATATTTCCACCATGAGCCGAGAACAAAGTGGCAGGGGGCGGGGTTAGCCCATAAGAAACCGTGCCCGTCTTCGCCTGGTAAGGCGAGGGAACTTTCGCAGTGTTGACACGACACAGTTGCCACCTTCAGAAAAAAGTCGCTAAATACACTGGTTTGTAAGACTCGTTGGGGAAGTAATTTCTGTCTACTTTTGGAGAAACGAACCTAATATTTTTCTAAAGTTAAATGAACATTTTTCATAATAGATAGATGCACCAAGAGGGCAATCCAGACTTTTTTAAAAATATAAAACTAAAATATCCTATGATGATGCGAGTTTCCTTTAGCATTTCGACAGTTTCTTTTCATAACAAAGATATTTTCGACATCCAGTTAGAATACGTGTGCATGGTGGAGGAGAAGGTGATAGGAGTTGTTTATCCTTTCCTTTTGTAATTGTTATATTTTTAGGGAAGTGTCCTGTAGTGTATAAAGATAGGTTAGTGAGTGAAGATGAATCGGATTAGTACGTTATTACTTAAACACACGTTGTTTCCACGTTACCAAACGAGGATAAACATCTTAGCCAGTGGCGCAACCTCAAGGAGGGGGCGGGGGGCATTGTGCTATAAAAATAAAAAGTATGTATCATATGCGCATCTAATGTGTATTTCTTACCCTGTAGGTGTATATATATCTGAAATTAATAGTTTCGAGAATATATTTCTACTGCACAACAGGATCAGCAACCCGTAGAAAAAGTATTCGCTTATTTAGTGTTCTCGTATTCTCATCAAATATTAGGTGTCTATATCTATTACGTCGTTAAGTTCGGCGATACTTTTCCCGACCATATAAAAAAAAACACATGAGCACGCAAAGTTCGTTGGGAAACTATGAAAAATGTATTTTTGTTTACATATTATCGCCTTCCTTGTCTATTTACATTAATTGCAACGATCACAATAAATTATTAAATATACAAGAGAACGAAGGTGCCATCTAGGTGTCTCCTGAAAAGTTGCAAATGGACGAATCAAATTAATGTAAGAAGTAAAGCATAAAATTCAAACACTGATCGTTATTTTGCAGAAAATAAGATGAGGGTTTTGGAATAGAGAATAAAATGGGGTGATGGAGTGGAGAATAAAATTGGAGTGTTTGAGTGGAGAATAAAATGGGGTGATGGGGTTGAGAGTAAAATTGGGGTGTTTGAGTGGAGAATAAAATGGGGTGATGGAGTGGAGAATAAAATTGGGGTGTTTGAGTGGAGCATAAAATGGGGTGATGGGGTGGAGAATAAAATGTAGGTGTTTGAGTGGAGAATAAAATGGGGGTGTGTGAGTGGAGAATAAAATGGAGGTGATAGAGTGGAGAATAAAATGGAGGTGTTTGAGTGGAGAATAAAATGGGGGTGTGTGAGTGGAGAATAAAATGGGGGTGTGTGAGTGGAGAATAAAATGGAGGTGTTTGAGTCTAGAATAAAAATGGAGGTGTTTGAGTGGAGAATAAAATGGGGTGATAGAGTGGAGAATAAAATGGGTGTTGGAGTGGAGAATAAAATGGGGGTGTTTGAGTGGAGAATAAAATGGAGGTGTGTGAGTGGAGAATAAAATGGGTGTTGGAGTGGAGAATAAAATGGGGGTGTTTGAGTGGAGAATAAAATGGAGGTGTTTGAGTGGAGAATAAAATAGGTGTTGGAGTGGAGAATAAAATGGGATAATGGAGTGGAGAATAAAAAGCATATCTGCAATGAGCATAAAAGGGGATCTGGAGTGGGAATAAATGGGGATGATGGAGTGGAGATTAAAATGGGTGCACTGGAGTGGGAATAAAAAGGGAGTGGTGCACTCTTATATCTTTGACTTAGCTGATTAAGACTTGAAAATTGAACATGAAGCATACAATCTCGTACGAAAGCGGATATATGCATTCCCATAACGTCACGAACCGCTAAGGAGATAATTGTAAAGAGAAAGGAATCCGGATCAGGCAGCTCCAAATACTGACTGTTATCTTGCAAATAAAAAAGTTTCTCCGATGATGAATTTGCTTCCTTCCGTTCAGATTTTCCTCTATTAATCACTTTCAACTTCCTGAGAAGTACTTGAGTCGATCAAGTGGGTGGGTCTCAACTTGCCAACGACTTCCTTTTTCTTATAGTAACATTGAAACTTATTTCATATTTTGACTAGTGATCTTCTAGAAGATGAGGTGAAGTAAGAGGAAATAAGATGGCGCTAAAACCGTAGTACTGTTGGTTTGGTACGTCAAGACTCCATTCATCAGTAATTGCCTTGACCAAGACAGTTTTTGAATGTATGGTTTTCCATATATATATATATAAAAAATGCATTAACATTTAACTTACGTCGCTTCTTACCTTTATTGGTTAATCGTGACGAAGAATCGATGACATAAATAAAGCATGGAAACATATCTCTCGAGCAGGTGAGAGACGACTCCACCAATGAACACGTTAGAGGAACGGGATTGCGTGGAGGGGGAGCGACTGATGTTACCAGCCTTCTTACTTCAGAGATAACTGGGACAGGGTATACCTTCATAACATTTCACCGAATGCATACAAAAGAAATTCCCGTATCTTTTGGCTCTGATTAATACATTAAAGTTCTTACAATGCTTGTGATACACTTTTATATGCATCAACGCGGAAAAAGAAGACAAAAAGAAATGTATCTGCTATTACCTTTCAAGCAGTAACATTTGTGCAGACCAGACAGGATCATGTCATAGAAATTAAAATTACATATTTAGCTATGCCGTTGAAAGTTTGTTTGAAGTACGCTTCATGAACAGATAGGCAAATCGGGACTGGACCTACAGTTTGAAGCAGGATTTTTCAATGTGCAGGAACCCATACATTCTAATGGATTAATTGGGTTCCGCTGCAGGACCGGAACTGTTTTTCTCGCACAATTTAAATTCGGTCCAAGTTATGTATTGTTTCATTGAAAAAGGTTCCTGGACCGTATTTAAATTCATCCGGAAAAAATATTCCTGGACCGAATTGAAATACTTTACAGATAGAAAGGTTGTTTACGGTCCATAACCCATTTACGCTTTCTGATTTTCTCTCCTGGACCGGAATTGAATTTATTTAAAACTCCTGTACTTTTAACAACCCTGGTTTGAAGTGAGATCCGAACCAGCGGGATCGAATCCAAGACCACTTGATTACAAGGAGAGGAAGTTATAAGCCTGACAAGTTAAGTTCCGATATGCGCAGATCGCTGCGGAGCACTTCCTATTACGTCATTCTCCCCACCACTCTTCTACGTACTGGTCTGGCCTTGAGAGTACGAGTGGTGCCAACTCACCACTGTGTGGATTGACGGTGCCGGCTCATATCAGTTTATCAGTGGTTCATTTGATTTAATCCGGTCTTTGAAAATGCGTGCGCTGCGTGGATCGTAAACTGTAGTATTACGCACTCGCGTTATTGTTTATAACGAAGAGAAACTTCATGGCGAATGACTTCATTTTCTGAATGCGACATCGAGCAGTGGCCGAGTGGGGTGGAGGTTCTTTTGTTTATCGTACAACAATCACTACGAGAAGGTAATCTGATAACACGCTTGCCTGTGTTCTTTTTTAAAGCATTGAAATGTTCTTGCTCTTTACTCTTGGCTGCATATTTTTGAAATGCAAAAATCAAATCATGCCGGGTCCAACGAAATCCACAATCTGCTCTGGAAAGATCCTTAGAGGACAGGCCAGATAAATTGTTTACAATGTTGCAACATATTTGCGAAATCAGAAGGAGTTACATAAACTTAAGTATAATGTTGTCGAGTCCACAAGCGCCGCCACGGGAGTATTTAAATGGATGGTTTCTCAACTTTTAAAATAATTGGATTGGATTGATTTGTTGTTTTAAGTCCACTATATGCACAGTAAGGCTAATCGGGACTGGACCTACAGTTTAAAGTGGGATCTGAACCACTATGTGCCTCCACCGTGAATAGAACCCGAGATCCCTTGATTACAAGGCGACGACGCTACCACTGCGCCATCGGGGAGTTCAAGTTTTAAAAGAAGGAATAGAGTCGTTGGCGAAAAGTGAGGTGAATTTCTGTACTCCGACAGGTAGAAAACAGCCCAGAAAAAGCGAATACAAATTTCGTTGAAAATCCTCAGACCATTCCGCTCCCTCCAGGTTGCAACACTGCGAACCAACGCCGCTGCGGAGAATGGAGTGGGGAAATGGGTTGCGAGATGCGCAACAGCTATTTGAAGCGTCTTGTTTTTAAACTTATACCACTACGTCATCAGTCGATGCCCCAAATTTCCTTCGATGAATTTTGAGCCCCACCACAGTGACTGGTACAAAATAAAGTGTTCCATCATTCCAAGTAACCCTTAATATATATAGTTACGGATTCGGTGCACTTCACTGGCTTACAGTCGCCACGAAACAAAGGAATTTCATCCCAATTTGCAACAATTACAAATTAAACCTGAAGGAAAGCTCCGCATTCCCAAAGTTTGCCTAGCGAGGTATGAAGAATGTCCATTTTACACACGAATTATTTTTTCTTTCACGATATGGAATTCAAAGTTAACTGTGCCTATGTAGAATTATACATATTAGCTCGTTACGTTTTGCCGTGATCGAAAATTATGAACAAAAAAATTCCTTTGTTAAGAAATCGTGCTTGAATTACGCTTTGAAAACATGCAAACATACAGTTAAGGGTTACTCGTGTGTAGAGAAAAACTACACATTTACAACACGTAAATGTAACAATTGATAAGCTCATTAACACGTTGAACAGCTGTGTATCGAATTCTGAAATCTTTGTTGACCAGGAAGAGATGATAGGTTAGCAGCTTTAATGGGGAATATTTTCTCAAATGATTTCCATCTGGTGTTAAATATCATAAGCCTTCTTAAACGCCTAGGGCCTCACAGATGGCGCAGTGGTAGCGTCGTTGCCTTGTAATCAAGGTGTCCCGGGTTCGATACTCGGTGGAGCAACATAGTGGTTCGGATCCAGTAGGATCTGTAGGTCCAGTCCCGATTAACCTTACTGTGCATAAAGTGGACTTAAAAACATCAAATCAACAACAACAACCTTCTTAGACCCGAAGGTTTATGGCTGCAGCAACACAAAACTTCCATCTGTCCCTATCCTGGGCAAGATTAATCCAATCTTTCCCATTCTTACCGATTTCCTTCAGGTCCATATCAACGTTATCCATCCATCTTCGTCTTGGCCTTGCTACGTCGACTGTTATGTTTTTGTTATCATACGTTGGAAGGGTCAACATTCGTAGAAAAGCCTGATGTCAGTTACAGTTAAGCCAGGGTCATATCCAGCGGGAGGGGTCTGGGGGCTGACGCCCTTCCAAAAAACCTACAAATATCTAATTTAAATAGTGGTAATTAATTTTACTTTCTTAGCATTATAAGTTGTAATATAGTACGAAATTTATCCTCCTGGCTTCTAGCCCCCACTTTTTCACCTTTAGATGGTGGCTGCATATAAGGGATCTCGCCTAAATAAAATTCTGACTACGGGCCTTACTTAAGCCCATTGTAAAAAGCTTACATTTTCATGATACTAATTGTACGTGTACCCTTTTACCTACATTTGGCCCTTTCTTGAAGATAGCGTACAGTTTACAATTATCCTTCACATTAAAACCTGAAGAACTGATAAATAGGATGTCTTCCGATGAGCTGAAATTAGAATTTAGTGGCCATTTTGCACGACCGCCATCTTGGATTCATATGCAAAACGATATAGACATCATGTCTAAACCCACTTCTCTTTACATAATTTTGAATTGTGTACAGTATATTTAATTGTATCATTGTGACATTTAGTAAAATAAACACGTCACATTATAATTGTTGATCAAATTCATAACGAAATTTATAGACTACTAACCTTAACATTTTATAATTTAATAAAATGAAACATTTTTCAAAATGTTATTGAAAGAAGGGAAGTGTCATCATTTTAAAAAAAATACATTATTCAATGAAAGTTTTCGAAAAGTAACAAGTTCAGCTCGAAGAAATTACTATAGTTTTCTCAAATATTTTTCATTCCAATTCAGGACTGCTCAACGCCATAAATACTTAATTAGAAATTTTAAGAGGCAATGCCCTCTATTTTACATATAAAGAAACAAGGTTCCAGCAAGGAGTAAATTCATTTTCCAATAACTAATTAATAGGTTCCGGGATAAAATGTATTTCCTTTTTATGTACACGGAACAAAATTAATATCAGCATTCATTGAACCGTTATGGCTCCAAAAATCATTACAGTAAAAAAAAATAGGTACTACTTTACTATACCTGAGACACCTGGGAATCATTTCTTTCGCACTTTTTTACATTGCTAACGTACTATTCTGCATTCCGGAACACTTATTTAGGTGAAATAATTGAATTTGTTAGGAAAGTAATGTATATTTCTTACATTTACGAGTACTTACTGTTCTTGTTTATTTCCACACACAACATGGCGATAGCTTACCGTTGATCGTTCCTTGAGCCAGAAAAACCATTGACGTTAGCCCAAAAATTCACGATAGCCCCACGAACCATCACGGGGACGAGGTATGCCTACTAGGTTAGGTTAGGCATGTTAGTTTTGGTTCCATTAGCACTCCTTTCGTTCAATTTAGCATATACGGACAATACGAGAGCGTATTCTGCTCTCATGCAGGAAGCAAATGGCGGCAGCAGCAATAGCGCGTCGGAAATAGATTTTCGTACAAAACCACATGCATTCGCATTAAAATGAATCAAAATTACATTCCCGAACATCAACAACGCTACAGAAAATGATTTGCGTAAGTACTTTCTCCTGTAAATTTGAAGAAATCTGTCTCAGGTATAGTAAAGTGTTACCAAAAAATATTAACTAATATCTGAAATAGCGCACCCATAAGGAAATTACACTTCATTACAAGGTATTGTTGAGAAGTGTACATTGGAATGTCTGAATCAAAAGTTCAACGAAAGGATCTCACTGGTCCTCAACCAATTTGTCTACTGACACTCCACCCTAATAAAAATATGCCAGTATATTCGAAATTATATTGAAAGGTATCCAACTGCTAGAAAAGTGTAACATCCTAGAGTTGACGAGCTGTAACTTTGTGGATGACGATTCCAAGCGGACACATTTCCGTAGATGCAACCTATTGGCCGTTTAGGTGATCGACAGAAAGGGCAGAACCCAATGAGAATGACGCTCAGCGGCTAAGGAAGCATGTAAGGCCTTCCCGTTGGCATTGTGGTAACATCATCGTAATCAAGGAGTCCCGGGTTCGACACCCGGTTACGAAACCGAGGACAGTTACTGTCCAGTTCTCGTTTGGGTTCCCTTATAAGCGACCCAATGTATAACTTTCAACATAATTTGAATAAGCGTAGTTACAGGCCCAAGACAATGGATAATATGAAATTAATACTGAATGCTAGGGAACATTTTTTCTCATTCTCTGTTGCATTTGATTTTTCAACTGTTGCTATATAAATTTTCAACGCTGATTTCAAATAAGAAATCAGTTATCTCGTATGTGCTATAGTTATCATGCAATTTGAAACTTTTACTTTTGCGAAAAAGGACACCCATTGGTATTTACATTGCGGATAGGTGGACAACGACGTTTAGATTTACCCTAACCATGCATTAAACAAGTTTAAATGATTCATTAAGTGTGTTTTAAGTCCACTTTATGCGTAGAAAGACTAATCCCGCAGTTTAAAGTTGGGATGCGATCAATATAGGGTGATTTGGGGAAACTTCGACATTTGGGAACTTCGATATTTTGTAGTTGAAAACACTGTGCCTCCGAACTGCTTACAAGGAACACGTGTACGACAGTTACTGCAAGGCTATGGATGTGTGAAGTAGTCTTTCCGCCAGGTTGATGAATTACAGAAGATATCTCTAAAGTTCAGAAAAATTAAATCAAAGTACACGTGAGTGTCAAAGTACTAATACATACATAGTAGTGATATAAAAATGCATGGTTTGAACGTAAGATATAAGAAACAGGCCGAACAGATTTGCATTGTGTTGCATACCAGGTAATGATTGGCTGTTATTTCCCGCCATTTACATGTGGTCGTTGAATGGTGGCAGTGTTGCCAAACGCGGATAAAAATTAGAAATGGTACTGTGCATTGTAGGGTAACTCCGACACTCAAAAATCGGGTAACTTTGACATCGGCTTGTTTATTATAATATTGGATCACTAGAACGAATGACAAATGTATTAATGGATGATTATTGCTCGTGCCAGATATATGACCAAAGAAAATGTTGAAAAATTCCTTCACCAAGTAGAAAAGTTCTATGATGAACTGCATTTGTGGGATAAACCTGGTAGTATTTTCAACTGCGATGAATCAGGGTTGCAATTGATTTATAAGCCAGGTAAAGTGGTCGCAGTGAAAGGAAAGAAGGCAGTTTATTCACAGACTAGAAAAAGGTGAAACATTCACAATCATGGCATGTGCCAGAGGTTACGATCTATTCATACCTCCTTTTGTTGTTATGAAAGGAAGAAGTTAAAAATCTATCAGGAATGCCCCCCGGGAACTAAATTCGAGATGGCAGATAAAGAATACATGACATCTGAGGTATTTTTCAAATGCCTTGATCATCTGGCTGAATACAAACCGGCGGACGAAAAATGTGTTTCTGGTGGTGAAGATCCATTCTTCGTATGCTACAATTGTTCTGAGAGTGATTAGGGACTTGTTATCTTCCAATCACTGTTATTGGAGTGTAGGTGTGGAATTTTAACCCCGCCCTTGGTCACTATAGCTTATTCTGTGTTGAGCGTAATATTACGCCCGCGAAAATCTCTGACTGAAGTTACCAGTGTTGAACGGAATGATACGTTTTTTGTAGGTGAAACATATGTTTTGCTATTGAAGAAACAACGACCTTTTATTAAGTCACGATTTTCAGTCCCGACAAAGAAGAAGAAGAAGAATTAAAAGAAGAAGAAGAAGATCAGAGGAAAGCAAACTGTTTTTGTGTTATGCTGGGGCCTGTCAAGTATCTGAGCGACGCTCGCTGAGCAAGATCTTCGCTTGTTGAGCAGACAGATCATTTACTTGACACTGCTCATTGATCAAAAGATCAGTGCCTTTGAATAATCTGTGATCAATGTGACTGCGTCGATTGGACAAGATTTCGGTGTTTGAAAACACGTTAATTATGGACATAGAATAGTTGATGTGAACAAAACTGTCGAAATTTTCATTTTCACACCCTTGCGCAACTTTCCAAAACTACGGTGTATATTTATATTTAATATTTATTATTTAGAATAAACAACACTTTCATTTTAATACAATTACAAAAGCTGGAATATTACATCACCATATGTTACTTGAACTTCCTTTGAAATTACGCTATATCGGAAGCCGTTCATCATAAATATTTCCTCATTGGTTGCCACTCCACTCGCGGTCCGCCAGCCGCCATCCTCATACAGTTTTCTTCTTCTTCCCTTTGCCTCACGAGATCGAAACACAAAAACGCTATATTCTGTGGCTGAAACCTGTTCAGATACTTGACGCCCCCCCCCCCCCCCCCCGACAAAGTGCAAACGTGAATTCGTTTGTGTGCCGCGTTTAGTCAGTTGCTTTATATATATATACAGTGCGTCCACTTCGATCTTCAGCCGAGAGATCGGGAGAAGCGTGGCGGGCGGCACTGACGGAGATGCCGACATTTGCGGCCTGTAATGCCCGCTTATTTTTATGGACATATGCAGACATTTATATAAATATTGCAAAACGAGCACTAACCTGTGTTATAACACACAAAAGTTCTTCTGTAATTCATCCAAGTTCTGCTTTTATATACACAAATAAATACGCTATAGAAACGATGTTAAGAGCCACGGATAATAAAGCATTTTAATCATAGTTTTGACCAGTAACGTCCTGCTTAAGTTTATATGCTTGAAAGAGTTTTGTGGCGATGGGAATCGTTTGGAGGTGCAACACTGTATCAAGATTACGCTGCAGACGAAACCGTTAAAAGTGAATGGAGTTCGTGAGCTTCCTTGCAATCCGAAATCTCCGAGCTCGAGTTTTTTGTTCCTTCACGACTAGATGAAGACAGAGCTGTGAATATAGTGGTGAGCAATGTAAACCAAGAGCGTGTTAATTTCGTACTGTGCGCAAGAGTGTTATTCTTGGTTACTTGCAGTTACTTGTTTGTGTTATTGCAGTGTGTATGTGTGTTGTGTCAGTGAGACGATTGGAATGCCAGCCGCAAGGTTCACGTTAGAACAAAGATTTTTTTATGTATGACACGTACGTGAAAACAGACTCTTGTCGAGACGTGTGTAGGCAATTTGTACAGAAATTCCAAGGCGTTTCAACTCCACACAGAGATACGGTTAGACATCTTGTCCTTAAATTACGAGAAACTGGATCGTTAAATTTTAAAACACCTAAGCAAAAACGACGGTTTCTAACCGAAGCAAAACTCGATGATATTGGTGCAGCGTTAGAACGTTCCAAACAAGCCTCTACGCCGTGTTTCACAGGAGATGGGCGTGTCAAAATCATCGGCATATACAGCCACTAAGCTACTAAAATTAAAACCGTACTCTTATAACACAGGTTAGTGCTCGTTTTGCAATATTTATATAAATGTCTGCATATGTCCATAAAAATAAGCGGGCATTACAGGCCGCAAATGTCGGCGTCTCCGTCAGTGCCGCCCGCCACGCTTCTTCCGATCTCTCGGCTGAAGATCGAAATGGACGCACGGTATATATATATATATATATATATATATATATATATATATATATATATATATATATATATATATATTTGGTGTTGCGTTATTTGAACTGTTGATGATTTATTTTTGGTTTTTGAGTTTGTCAGTTTGTAATAGTATCTAATAGTATTGTCAAACAGGATTTCGAAATATTTTTTCACTCATCCCTCTTACCTATTGAAGATATTGCAATAAAACTTGGCGGACGCATTACGTATAGATAGTACTTTTCAACGTAGATTATAATCGAGTATCTATATTCAGGACCGGTCCAGAGGGCCCCAAAGTTACCAAAGGGATTTTTCGGAGGGAAATTTTCTGAATTATCCACGATTTCCCTTTCCACATACTTGATGTACACATGTGCGTGGTACCATTTGAAAGCCTGTTCTATTCTGAAGAGAAAAACGTATGAACAATGATACTCGGATGAATTGTGCTGAAGCAGTAGCTACTTAAAAAATATTACTACGCAAACTCAGAAAAAAATATACAGAACGGGAAACCATTTTGTCAGAGAATTTCACAGGGAAGGTGTTAGGAGTATATCCAAAATTATTCTTGAATTTCAGTTATATAATACAATATAATATATATAGTATGTAAAAATAATTCCACAGAATATTAAAATGTACGTAATATGACTTGTCGAAGTTCCTCAAGTCAGTGACGGAGTTACCCAATTTTTTGGGTAACTCCCACATTTTACAACTCTGTCAATGGCATAAAATTGCACATACTTGTGTTCATCATATTTTCACATACGTTGAATATAATATCGCAGATAGTGTTAACTTTCAAAATAAAGTGCATATTGTGCCATTATTATTTTTATATTTGATGAAATACCCTTAGCCTGTCGGAGTTTCCCCAAATTACCCTATGCCTCCACCGAGTATCTTTCCCAGAACCCCTTGATGGCAAGTTGACGTTCCCACCACGTCATCGGTGAGGCCCTAAAACAACCTTTTTTGGTTTTTCATATCAGATCATGACTGCTTCACTTAACCATAAGAAAGCAGCTGAGTTATTAGCATTGAGGCTGCATATTTCCGAAAAAGAGAGCAGATTTTTGTGGACTTCTATTCAGAAGACAAGCACTCTGTTTACTGCCATGATATCCCTGGTCTTCTCATACAAGTAGGTCTTACCTCGTGTATTCCAAAGAATGGTAATTACTTCTCGATAGCTCTAAGCACAGTCTCATGTGTGTTCTCTTGCAGAACGGGAAGGTTTATGGATCAATTCCTGTTGGTCACTCAGTGCATTTGCCAGAAGAACATAATGACATAAAACAGTGGCGTATACTGAGACCAAGATCTGGGCTATCTCACTATGCCACGTGGTCCTAGGCTATGAATAGAAATAAGTTTACCAACTCCTACGAAATCAGGTTGCCAACTCATAGGAAATCAGGTTGACAACTCATAAAAATCAAGTTGACAACTCATAATAAATCAAGTTGATAACTCATTGGAAATCATGTTGCCAACTCATAAGAAATCAGGTTGCCAACTCATAAGAAATCAGGTTGCCAACTCATAATAAATCAAGTTGCCAACTCATAATAAATCAAGTTGACAACTCACAGGAAAGCAGCCCGACCCTGTGGCCGAGTGGTTAGCACATCGCGCTGCGACGCCAAGGGTCCCGGGTTCGAATCCCGGTCGGGTATGGGTGTTTGTGAATGTCCATTTTCATCCATTTCATCATTTCATCACTCATCCCCATCTTCGCAAATTAGCCAAGAGGCACAAAACGCGATGTAAAATAAACTAAATCAATCAATCAATCATAGGAAAGCAGGTTACCAACGCATAAGAAATCAGGTTGCAAACTCATAAGAAATCAGGTTGCCAACTAATAAGAAATCAGGTTGCCAACTCATAAGAAATCAAGTTGCCAACTCATAATAAATCAAGTTGACAACTCATTGGAAATCAGGTTGCCAACTCATTGGAAATCAGGTTGCCAACTCATAATAAATCAAGTTGCCAACTCATAATAAATCAAGTTGACAACTCATAGGAAAGCAGGTTACCAACGCATAAGAAATCAGGTTACCAACTCATAATAAATCAAGTTTCCAACTCATAATAAATCAACTTGACCACTCATTGGAAATCAGGTTGCCAACTCATAAGAAATCAGGTTGACAACTCATAAGAAATCAGGTTGCCAACTCATTGGAAATCAGGTTGACAACTCATAAGATATCAGGTTCACAACTCATTGGAAATCAGGTTGCCAACTCATTGGAAATCAGGTTGCCAACTCATAAGAAATCAGGTTGCCAACTCGTAATAAATCAAGTTGCCAACTCATAATAAATCAAGTTGACAACTGATAGGAAAGCAGGTTACCAACGCATAAGAAATCAGGTAACCAATTTCAGAATCACCATCATCATCTCACTGATGTGAATAATTTTATTTGCAATTTCTGATCGATTTTTCTCTTGTATTTTATTCTCTAGACTTCAGGCTTCGCAGATATCCTAGCGAGCCTAGAATATACGCTCCTGACATAAAAGAGAATGTCAATACGAGAGCGAGACAATAACATGATGGCAGACTACAGTTGCCAGCGAGATTGCCCTGAACAAGTTCCCAGAGCAAGAGCTACAAGCGCAAATTCTTGCATGAATAAAAGCAATTTGAACTTTATCATATCAAATTTCTTATATTGCCTTCCGTCTACATGTAAAGATATCTGTTGTGTTATTTTCTTTTTTAAAAAAAATAATTAAATTCATACTCATATTTTACTATATTGAATACACGTTAAACCCTTTCCATGCAGAGAACGTATATATAGTGTTTTCCCTTTTTGAGCTCAAATCACGGATGACGTATATATACGGTCTTCGTTTTTGAGTGCTTATGAACATTCTTGCTTGTTTCTATGTGGTTCGGCGACTGTTTTACATAACTTGACCGTTAGATGCAGCACAAGTGTGGTTTCTTTGTTTTTCTTACATGTTTACGAGTGACGCCTGTTCTGTTTTTATTATTATGAGATGGCAACACTGATGCTTGAAGAAAATTTCATACTCTTTTGTAAATTATTTTGGAAACTTTAGAATTTTGTATTGAAACACAAAATTGAGGGTTTGAAGATATGTTTGTATGCCAATGTCAACTTTATTTCTTGTATGCTTCATGTCATCCTTCATTTCCCAGATGAATTGTAAAGTTACTATTTCTCGTGATGTTGAAACCGCTTTACGTGTCCGATGTCAATGTAATCGTACTTAATAATAAATAGTAATTGATAGTAATAATAATAGTAATTGATAAATAATAAATAAAAATGTTACCTTACTGAAATGAATACCCATAATCCACTGAATACTTGGGAAGGTAAAGAGATAGGTACAAACAAAGAAAGTGAGATTTTGAAATATATTTTGGGATGGCAGCACTGACGTTTGAAGAAATATACATAATGTTTCTGTACGATAACTTCTACCCCTTAGTATTTTGAATCAGTGTGTAAAATTTTATGTCTGTATAGCAAATAATAACAGAGCAATTAATTTTCACAAAAGGGTCAAAAATCATACGCTGGCTGTGAACTTTCAAATTATATCCATACGTGCAGAAAGGGTACTCCAAAATGCTTTTATCTTGCTGTATTTTCAAACTGTAGTGCATATTGTGATGCACTTACACGTGTGTGTTAATACATCAAGTATATCTTCGTCAAGATGGTATCCAAGATGGCACCCAACCTTAAAATATTGAATTGAATTTTGAAAAATGGATATCAAGGTGAAAAATTGAAATGTTGAATTGCACAAAACTAGAGCTTACAGATGAAAACTAACAATTTTTAAATTTTACACTTATTTCAGAAAAACGTTATATCTCGGAGACTATTTGAGCAATCTACTTCGGGTAACTTTTGTTTTGCAGATAGAACATCAGGGCATGAAACCGTGCAGGAATTAAAACACCAAAGCCAATAAGAGGGGTTAGGTGGGCAGCGGCCCCCAAATTTCAATGAAAAAAATCATAAAAATGGGGAGTTTTTTCACATATTCTATAATGTAATGCACCCAGAAACATGACATGACTTTCGTTCCGTTGAGAAAGAACAATTCTTTGAAAATAAGACTAAAGTTTGCCTCCCCTTCCAAAAATAGAGGGGGAAGAGGGGGCAAACTTCCCATTCATATGATTTTTTTTCATTGAAAGTTGGGGACCGCGGCCCACCCAACCCCTCTTATTGGCTTTGGCGTTTTAATTCCTGCACGGTTTCATGCCCTGATGTTTTACCGGGAAAACAAAAGTTACCCGATGTAGATTGGTCAAATAGTCTACGAGTTATAACATTCTATGTCAAATAAGTGTACAAATTTAAAATTCGCGACAGCTTCCATACGTAACTTTGGAGTCGGGGGAGGGGGGAGGAGGGAGTCCTGGGTGGGTGGGTTTTCTTCCACATGACGTTTCAAAGTTTTATCTCAACATCTGTCAGCGTTTACAACCTCACATACAAGTATGAAGGCCCTGAAAGCACATGAATTGTTTAATTAGCTCGATGGTCTATGAGTGTGCCATCAGGCGACTCTGGATATATTGTGGATGGAGCACTCATAGACCATTGGGAAAGTAAAGGTTAATATTTCGCCCCCTCTTGAAAGACAATCATTATGGTTGAAAAGTAGTGAGATTAAATAATTTGCCTACTTATCGCGTGCAAAGTCTAAGAATTGAAATATCAGCAAGTAACATAAGATATTTTACCATAAACCAAGATAATCCCTCCATATAATATTTACAAAGGTACATTTAAAGTATCATGTAGTGAGTTTTTTGCCCAGCTAAGAAAAATGTAATGATTGTGTTTTAAGAGCTTTAATTGCAATTACAATTTTGCAAAGGTCAACTCAACTGTGTCTATTCCTAGGTCCTTAATATTGTAAAAACTACCCCCTGAAATAAATCGGTATTTATGCTTCACGTAGCTATGAACACCCCAAATACGAAAAAAAATATGCGCCTATGCACCCGATGGAGGCATGTAGTGGTTCATTATCCTACTTTAAACATTAGGTCAAGTCCCGATTAACCTGTTGATGCATGAAGTGGACTTTAAACGCAAACTATACTCCTCAAAATTAGCGAACACTCTCTGCAGTCCCAATGGGCATGCAGTAACAAGCATTTAAGCTGACAATATACCAACACGCCACTTTATCCGAACATTTGATTGATTGAATTGGTGTTTTCAGTCCAGTCTATGGGGACTAAAGAGGACTGGACCTACAGTTTAAAGTGGGATCCGAACCACTATGTGCCTCCACCGAGTATCGAACCCGGAACCCCTTGATTACAAGGCTACGACGCAACCGCAACCACTGCGCCATCGGGGATACCTTATTCATGACTTTGAACTTCTGAAAGGTGTATTACATAGCTTATCGCTGCATAAAGGAATGGTAAGGGGATTCGAACCCGCGGAAAAAGAAGACAAAAAGAAATGCATCTGCTATTACCTTTCAAGCAGTAACATTTGTACAGACCAGACAGGATCATGTCAAAGAAATTATAATTACATTATTTAGCTATGCCGTTCAAAGTTTGTTTGAAGTACGCTTTATGCACAGATAGGCAAATCGGGACTGGACCTACAGTTTGAAGCAGGGTTTTTCAATGTGCAGGAACCCATACATTCTAATGGATCTATTGGCTTCCGCTGCAGGAAATTGTCAACTCCGCCACTAGATGGCAAGAGTGCATTATGATATGGTAACGTGCAAACAAGTCCACAAATCGGACTGGATATTGCGCCTGCAATAATCGAAAAACATTTAAAATTATTTTTAATTGTTTTAAAATGCTTAGGATATGAAAAAAACAACATAACACCTGCTTCGAACCCGAGTTCATGAGTTTCGCAGCCTGGCTTTTGTGACAACCAACGCCAATTGTTGGTCAAGTCGGATGACTTCATGGAAACGGAAATGTCTGCACCTCACCATTTCTTTGTCTCCCTTAACGACCACCTTAGAAAAAAAATGACGCTCAATCTTCTCCCATGATGCAACGCGAGGAAACATGTCTTTTAGTCTCCTTCCCCAGTAATGACTTCAGCAGAAAAGCTGGATTTCCGCATAAACGGAGAGAGATTTCATATGGGAATTGGGGGGGGGGAGTAAAAACACAAAAAGAAGGAAGAAATCATTACGTCTCTTCCGCGTGCATCGGAACAACAACCGTACAAGGAAGGAAAAAATGCTCTCACTGGAGCAACAACAGAATTCAATACAAGAAGATTTCTAACAAGCTAGATTCACACACACGCTGGTACAAGATCTTACGGATAAAACAAAAGAATCATTCCGTGCGTGAAGCTAGTAACCCGGAGCGCCAATTAAAAAATTACTGAATTATATCTTCCCTCTTTCTCTCTCTTTCTCTATGGCTCATGGCTCTTGAAGCATAAGAAAGGAAAAGGGAGATGACTGGAGTTGGTGTACAGCGTGGAGGGAGGGGAGGGCGCACGGGACAAGGAGAAAGCTTATATCTAATGTAAGTGAAAGCTGTAAAGAAGTTTCAGTATATAAGGGCACCGGCTTTTCCAATCCGTATCATCAGTCTTCCTCTCCTCTCAAACAGTACAGTGCCTTTGTGAGCTCATAATACATATTGGACCATGAGGCTCAAGGTAAGTTGATAATGGTGATATTGCGAGGATATTTGCGAGGATAATAAGGACGTGCAAGGACTGCTAGTGTCGTTGACAAGTGTGCTAGGAAGTGCGGCGTCGAAGTGTTGTTTTCTCGTGATGGCATCCACCAAGTTACGCAGAGAGATGCAAACCGTAGGCTGCAAAGAGGAGGTCCTTCGTTTGTTTGTACCACTTTGATGCTCAGGCTAATCGCGACTTGACGTTTTAAGGTTTGGCCCGAGCTCCTGTTCCCATACCACTTGGTTACCACTCCGCCATTGGGCAGGCCCAAAAACTTACTTATGCACAGAGGCTAATCCTGACACGGCTGAAACATGAGAATTGAACTCAAGTATGGGGTTCGAACCCCGGCCTGGGCGTTATTTGCGAATGTCCCTTCATCAATTTCATCATATCATCACTCATTCATCTTCGCGATTAGCCAAAAGTGGCATGAAAGCGAGGTAAAATAAACCAGAACAAATCAAATACAACGAACTTGTCAATATCTATATTTCAACCCTTGTAACGTCAATTCCAAATACGAACACTGTGAGATTGTGCCAAATAGCTTAATTTAATGCACACAAGCGATAAATAACTTTGTCTAATACTTGTATAAGGCCTGAGGACCGTATCTGTCTTTGGCAGAGCACAAAGTCAGTTAACAAACAACAATAATAAAGTTGTAGCCTTGTATCGATGCCAAATGTAGTCCGTTAGCAATAACATTGAACTTCATTCAGTAACTTCGCTGTAATTGAAGAGATTTACAGATTTGCCTGATACCTAAAAGGAATTTCCCACGCTTCTATAGCTCCATGGCCCATTCGCCATAAGAAAGAAGGTCAAGCTTAAACGTAACAGCACGAATCAAACGACGTGCAGTGCTTCGTGCTCTGATGGTTGAATGAGCTTGTATGAGAGAAAGCGTATTAAGACGCTCATTGAGATTCAAGCCAATCCCGCAACACGTACGATTCCATCACGAAAAGACAACTGCCACCACGGTACGATCTTTCCGCATTTACATCCGGTACGTTAGTATATTAATTTCACTCTACTTCTATTTTGTAAATAGGAAAGTAATCTAGTTCTTCTACGACAAGAAATTAGAATAAATAATGACTTTTTCCGTGATAGTATGTCCTGAACGAAGAAATAATCGTACTACAATTTGTTAAAAAAAATCACAACATGGAACTATCAGTTATATGCATAAAAACCAACAGAATGACTTTACAGGAACGATAATAATTATTATAAAATTTCTTACATTGTATTCTTGGATGCTTTTTAATTAATCTGAGATTGTTTAAAACAGTAGTTAATATTTATTGATAAGAAGTATAGAGGCAAAAGAAACGTATTACGTGTAACTAAATTACACTTTGTATGTGGTTATACTCTAATGAATACTATTGTGATTACAATTTCTTATTGCTTGCATGTAGTGCCATCTTAATGTTGTAAAATGAATCGCTGCAGAAGTTTCCAGGTTCGTGTCTGGAACTAGACATATATGTCTTTTTCCTATATTTAATTCATCAATTTCATCTAATCATCATTCATCCTGAAAGTTGCGATTAGCTAAAACATTTAAGAAAAGCTAAATAAAATATCCAAAACACAAAAAACTACAGAGAATAACTAACTTTCAATGTTCTCAATAGATGGCACTAAAGTCTTATAATTTTGTAATACCCACCAAAGAGATTGACTGTGATTTCAACTCTAACTTCAAACTAGAAAATAAACTGCCCAAAAACTTACCCTAAAAAATATATTAAACTACAAATACGACGCAATGCAATTAATATATGTGTGTTATTCAATTACTATACACTGAATACATTTTATCTATAAAATAAAACATAATTGTTGTTATGCATTATTCTGCATGTAGTACGTAGTTCGAAAAATATGCCTTTTCAGTACACAAACAATCATGCTTTTTCACAATGGACTTGAGCGAAAACAATAAACGGTTATGAGGTACAAGTTTGCAAAATCAACGCTAAAGAAAATCAATTTTTAACACAGGTATTAAATGTTTCACATACAGCAAGTTTTTCTCGCATATGCTCTTTCAAATTGATTACGTCATTCATCATTGAGATGATATTTGTTTCTGGACAATAACGTGTATAAAAGAGGGGAAGTTTTGGTCGGGTCATAGCCCAAATTTCGTCCACATTTTCTTGTTTTAGGCGATACACGAATACACAGGAAAATATGCTTCAAGGTTCTTGCCTGTGATGACAAAGAGGTGTCAATGAGTAAAGATACATAGAATTGCTATTCTTATTTGCGTGTTTGACTTGTCTTACATGAAACAACATGCATGTATCGTTAAGTAAGAAAAAGCAGTATGTCACATGCAGTTTAATCAAGAAACGACTATCCCCGGCAAACTGGCGAACTAAAGTACACAGTCATTTGTTTTCTCCTCTCATTTCCCCTTCCCTCGTGTCTTCTGACAATACTGCACAATTTGGCAACGCAGGAACACGGGATATTAGACCCAGTGTTGCCATATGAAGGGAAAAATTCCTACTTGTAGAATTTTAGGTAAGAGGGAAAATAATATTCCTTTACTTTTCGCGTGAATTAAATATTATAAATTCTTGGTTTGCGAAAATTAATATATTCACATTAACATTTAGATAAAGGGAAATTTGGCACCTTTCAAAGGAAAATTCAAATTCTAATTATGGCAACACTGATCCATCTTCGAATATGTACTGTAACTTATCATTACTCCACAATACATCATCTTACGATTCTAGTATGATGGAAGTCGTGTTCGTTATATCACCTCACCGTATAACTGATAACTGATCAACGTACAGGGTGTCCAAAAAGTGTCGGTATCCCTATATTATACACAGTACATATTACCATACGGCTTTAAGGGGTATCTACACAGCAGGGTTGCCAACCACAAAAACGAAATTATCCCCAAGCAACCAATATTCGATATGGTCGGAACATGATGCATGCAAGTAGGGATACGAGGACATCAATTGATAATGACTTTCATTGTTGCAGGTTTTAGGCACTCTATTGCTGGCTCTGGCCGTCTTCGCAGTTGCTGAGGAAGCTCAGAAATCTGAATCCCAGGACACGGAGGAGAAGGGTCAACCAGAGAAGAGAGGAATTCATGTTGAGGGATACGGCTTCGGTGGAGGAGATGATCATCATCATCATCATGTCCACCACGCCCCTCCCAAGCACGAGGAGTACCACGATCACCACATCCACAAGTCACACACCATCGTGAAGCATGTACCCGTACCTGTGCACGTAGAGAAGAAGATACCTGTACCCGTAATCAAGCACGTACCCGTAGAGGTGGTCAAGCATGTACCCGTACATGTACCCAAACCGTACCCGGTCCATGTCGAGAAGAAGATACCCGTCCACATCCCTGTACCCGTACCCAAGCCCTACCCGGTGTACAAGAAGGAGTATATCCCCGTGCAGCACACCGTGCATGTACCCGTGGTGAAGCACGTGCCGATCCATGTACCCAAACCCTACCCAGTCCATGTTGTGAAGAAGGTACCAGTGCACATTGAAAAGCACGTGCCTGTCCCACATCCAGTTCCCGTGCCCAAACCGTACCCAGTCCACATTCCCAAGCCTGTCCCATACCCAGTCGAGAAGCACATTCCCGTCCCGATCCACATTCCCATCATCAAGCACAAGCATCATCATCATCACCATGAACACAAGACCACACACTTGTATGAAGACAAACACCACGGTTGGGATGAATAGACGAGTAACCAGATTGGCACAAAACGCTTCTCAGGTAAGGAATTAACATAACAATTACATTTACATATGCAAGGGACGATCAAAAAGTAAGGTACCGATTGTACGTCTGAAGATGCGCACGCATTATTCTGTATTAATCAAATTAATTAACTCAAACAATTAGGAAAGTAGTAAACAAATAATCTCCTTTTACAAATTCGTAATTTACTACAAAATAGTGATGACTACACAAAAAATACTAAACTATAATTACGAGATATTTTGAAAAAACACTCCAATTCACATTATATGATCAAAAACATAGAATTCATTTTTGTAGAATGTAATTAAGGTATGTGGTAACGGACACACAGAATCAGAGTCAAGAAAAATTAAATATTCTTATCAATCTATGAACATAATAAATTGAACTTCCCTAATTCCAAAGAACGACAGAACTAACAACAGATGTCGCAAATTTTAAGGTTTGATTCAAGTTCATTTCCTATCCATAAAAGCATCTTCAAAACTTGCATCCTCTATTCCTACATAACTTCATTTACTTAGTACCTTAGTCACATATATTTTTGAAAAATTTTGTGTAACTGTTACTCAAAAATTTCATATTATTTTTAGCTATCCGTATACTCATGTTTTCCTCCTTAACACTTTAAGCCGCAAGTGTTCCAAATTATTGGTTTAGAATAATTGTTCGGTATAGGTTTGATCTTTTGAAACATGAAAATTTTGACCAAAAGTCCGGATTAACTGAAATAAACTAACAGACCAATAGAAAGTGCATTAAAACTCTGTTTATAGCAACAAAGCTCGTTCATTATGGTGTATTTAAAGGGCATAGGCCTAAATACACTATGCAGTACAGTCAAATGTAAAGCAATACAATGGAGTCCGTTACGGATGCGATTGTTAAATTCTAGCCACATTTAAGAAACTTGCATTCTGCTTTTTTTTTGCCTTTTGCCTCTCCGGATTATCGGGGTCCGAATTAACGAGGTTTTACTGTATATGTCTTATTTTACCAGCAATGGGATGGTATGAATTTGTAACCCTTAAAGGGAAAAATTTAAACATTAAGTGGAATATGAGTTATTACATAATGCACTTATGACGTTTTTAGGATCAAAATCATTTTGATTAGAGCCTTTATTACAAGAGGATTATACATTCATTTTTAATTGTAATAAGCTGTGTAATGAAACATTTTATTACAAGATAATTACACCTTTTAAACGTAAGATTAGAATATTGTAATCAAACGGTAAACACATGTGAAGTCACATGGGTGTCCGGAAGGGTGTCCCTGGGAAATGAAAGTCAACTAAAAATTATATATTTCACACATATATTTTCATTTCAGCCACAATAATATGTGTCATTTATTGCATGATTATGATAAATTCAAATTAAAGCAAGGTTTTTTGAGGGTACAACACTATTATTGGGGAAAATGTGCCTTGTTTGCCCCCTCCGGAAAAAAATACCTTCCTTGCCCCTCCGTGAAAAAAATTCTGCGGACGTCCATGTCAAGTCATATTTATATATTGTACCAAGTAGTGTAAACAAATCTCTAATTTTACTGTATGCCTCCTAATGAAGTCATTTCCGTGAAACATAAACAATAGCTAATGTAATTTATATCAAAACTACTGTTAAATATTCACTACGCAACAACTAATTTGTCATGTGTCATTCATATCTTCAAATTTCACCAATTGAAATCAATAACTCAGTATTATTATGTATGTAATTTATCCAGTATTCATTTTTATGTGTGGAAAATGTGCCAGTGAAATCAGTGGATAGAAACAGCTAACAGGTTTACTGTATGTATGAAAATCAATATCAAGAGTCAACTATTCACTCTGAACATACAGGATGGCCCAAAAGGGTAACCAAACACATAATACAACGGTTCTACATTTTGGTAACCTTTTTGGGCCACCCTGTATCTAAAATATTAACTTAGTTTTGTCATCAATAGGACTACTGCATTGCGTTATCAAAAAACTCAATGTGAAAGATAAGGATTAAATTTTACATATTTCAAATTTCAGGTACAACGGACGGAGATGTGTCGAAGGCATCCGAAATCAAGCTAAGTCACCATCATGACACCTAGAGGTCAAGAATCTATAAGTTAAAAGCACGTTGTTCTTTCTTCTATTGTTATATGTTTTATATAAATATATATTTTATATATCTTCTAGATCTCAATACTTTTGTAAATACTTTGTTATAATAAAACGCACGTTTTATTAGTAACTTGTCAGTTATTTAATATTTAGCTGAAATATTTAACCATTACTTAGAAATATCCACCATTTTGCATTTACGTTTTGCAGTGTAATCACAAATTATGGACTTTATTTCAATAATGAACAATTTAGTTAAGAGGATGCTCAAACCGTTTAAGTTGTCAACTCTGCCACTAGATGGCAAGAGTACATTGTGATATGGTAACGTGCAAGCAAGTCCACAAATCAGACTGGATAGTGCGCTTGCAATAACCTAAAACATTCAAAATTATTGTTAATTGTTTTAAAATCCTTAGGATATGAAAAAAGACATAATACTTGCTTCATTTATTGTTATCAATATAAATTCACAACATAATTTGTAACAAACCTTTATAACATAAAGAGAAAGGGACAACCTGATAACGAACTTTATTCTAAGATTTAAAATATTGCTCCTATTTGAGAATGAACAATTTTGCTTTTCGTTAACGTAATACAATGTACATATACTGATTTTTTTTTGTTTGGTTTGATAGATAGATTGGTTTGATTTATTTTACAAGTCATTTACAAGACAATCACAAACTATCATAAACAGACCCCCCCGAACACAAGTCCCTCCGATGATTATACTTGATGCAAATCCACACGCCAGAGCCTTGTTAGTGTGCAAAATGCAGTTCAGGATGAATTAGTGGAATAGAAGTTGACATTGGTAACACCTTACTTTCTTGTATTAACTTGTCCAGCACAGTTACTTTCAGTAAAAGTGGCTAGATGGCAATACTACGCTTATAAAACAATATGTGCAACATTCATTGATTGATTGAAATTATAATTGTGGGTGCGTCACCACTTAGGATATTTGCACGCGTTACATTACATTCCCTTAATTGTCTCTGAGGACTACAATCTTCTTAACTGTTAAAAACTGAGTCTGTAAAGGGGCACAGCCAGTGATGTGCCGTAGACTATAAGTTTATGTTTACATGCGTTGTCTACACGCAATCTACGTGTAGATTACATTGGGTTGTAGTTTACATAGACTACGTAGACAATCTAAAGTGCATGAAAATTAATTTTCAAGGGTTTCATGAAAAGAAAGTGACATTTTCAACTATATTGGTTCCCAACGAACTGAAAAGAATCCTATTTACAACAAAATTTCTCTTCTCTTCTATTATCAACTAGGGAAGAAGATAAATAGTATGCAAAAAACAACAACAGATGGCAGTCGTGAGGCAAAAGTGGTCTTTTTCCCATAAAACACTAGAATATATCCTAAATTAGGTTTCTTTCTAGGTGAGAAATTGTTCGAATTTGGAAGGAAGGGTATGAAAGGTTCTTCTCACACATTAGCAACTGATATGGAGTATAATTTTCTTTTAATTCCACGGCGCCCTTTGCTAAGTTATCACCTTTCGCCATGTTGTTTACATAGATTACGTCATCTACGTGTATAAAATAGTCTACGTGTAGAATGTAGACTATCGTTGTTTACGCGTAGACGCACATCACTGGGCACAGCACATATGGACAAAACACAACTCTACACAGGATTACACAGACCGTAGGTCCAGGCGCCAGTGCATTGCTAGCCTAAAAGACTGCAGTTACAGGTATTTACAAAAGAGGTTGACAAATAGGTGCCTTCTCAAAAGATCTCACCTAATTCCCCTATGTTCACCAAGAAAAATAGGTTTCCATGAAACGGACAAAACAAAGGAACAATATGAATTAAAATGCACATAATTGTTTGGTTGATTGATTTGGTGTTTTAAGTCCACTTTATGGACAGTAAGGCTAATCGGTACTGGACCTACAGTTTTAAGTTGGATCCGAACCACTAAGAAAGAGTCACTATACTCTGTCTCAGTTATCTCTGGAGCAAGGCCGCGCAGAGAGTGGGCAGAGTGAAGAAGTACACGTTGCTGAGTAGGCTGGTAACTGCAGTCGCTTTCCCCCTCCACGCAATCCCATTCCCTCTCACGTGTTCATTGGTGAAGCCGTCTCGCGTCACTGCTTGCGCAGTTATATTGTAGTACCATTATGCGTTTAGTTTGCTGGACTAGAGTGTACAGTCAAGGACACTTCTGGGTTGTAACGACATCATTAGCTTCTAATGGGATTATTGCAACTCAGCAGTGTCCGTAGCTGTACAAAGAGAATGATGTTTTTTCCTAATTTGGTGCAAGTTCAAGCAATGTGCCAAGGTTTGTCCCTGAACATTTACGGCCTGATTCTGACCACGTCACAGGTGTAAACATAAAGAGGGTCACACGTGGAAGTTTATCGCCTTTTCTGAAGGCCAAAACAGTATCTTATTAATGTTTCGCACGGTGTTGTCGAGATCGAAAGTTTTGTAGCCAACAGTTATTGACCTGGAAGGACCAAGTGAGCTGTATTTTTTTAAACATAAACCTGTACATTGGTCGAGTAGACGGGAGAGTAGCTGGAACGAGTAGAGTAAGCGAGCTACTGTCCCCGTGTAAACTACTGGGGAGAGCGCTGGAGCCAGTACTTGCTCCAGTAGTCGGGACAGTTGAGTGGCTGTCCACGGAGGACAGCGACTCGATCGAGTTGCTTCCTCTCCCATCGATTTTTCCACTCGCGCGTGAACTCGACATACCACTTGGTCAATGTAAACACTTTCTGAGGACAGTATAGAGTCTGTGTTGTGTGAGTGTTCATGGAATTTGAGTCGATTATAGGATCAAACAGAATGAACTACGAGCGTATGAGGCTATAAGTGTAGGAGATGAGACTTGATGCATTTGGCGTAGGAGAAGTCAAATTAGAAATATAGAATTTACATTCTGCGTACAACCAAGAACAATTGAAAATAGAAAATCAAAGAAATTAGTTTTCTTCCTAGACATGTCCTCGTGCATTTCTCGTAAAAAAATGTGTAAACCGTTTCAGAGCTTCTTTTTAAATCGCCAACGAAGTCGATGGGTTCATTCTGTCAAAAGAGCACCAAACAGCTGCTGCCACTATCCCACTCTGCTAGAGTCAAGTACAGTGCGTCCATTTCGATCTTCAGCCGAGAGATCGGGAGAAGCGTGGCGGGCGGCGCTGACGGAGATGCCGACATTTGCGGCCTGTAATACCCGCTTATTTTTATGGGCATATGCAGACATTTATATAAATATTGCAAAACGAGCACTAACCTGTGTTATAATTTATCATCTGCAATTCATCCAAGTTCTGCCCTTATATACACAAATAAATACGCTTTAGAAATGATGTTAAGAGCCACAGATAATAAAACATTTTAATCATAGTTTTGACCAGTAACGTCCTGCTTAAGTTCATATCCTTGAAAGAGTTTTGTGGCGATGGGAATCGTTTGGAGGTTTCGAATGTGCAACACTGTATCAAGATTACGCTGCAGACGAAACCGTTAAAAGTGAATGGTTTTCGTGAGATTCCTTGCAATCAGAAATCTCCGAGCTCCAGTTTTTTTGTTCCTTCGCGACTAGATGAAGACAGAGCTGTGAATATAGTGGCGAGCAATGTAAACCAAGAGCGTGTTAATTTCGTACTGTGCCCAAGAATGTTATTTTTGGTTACTTGCAGTTACTTGTTTGTGTTATTGCAGTGTGTATGTGTGTTGTGTCAGTTAGACGATTGGAATACCAGCCGCAAGGTTCACGTTAGAACAAAGAATTTTTATGAATGACACTTACGTGAAAACAGACTCGTGTCGAGAAGTGTGTAGGCAATTTGTACAGAAATTCTTAGGCGTTTCACCTCCACATACAGATACGGTTAGACATCTTGTCCTTAAATTACGAGAAACTGGATCGTTAAATTTTAAAACACCTAAGCAAAAACGACGGATTCTAACCGAAGCAAAACTCGATGATATTGGTGCAGCGTTAGAACGTTCTCCAAACAAACCTCTACGCCGTGTTTCAAAAGAGGTGGGCGTGTCAAAATCATCGGCACATACAGCTACTAAGCTACTAAAATTAAAACCGTAATCTTATAACACAGGTTAGTGCTCGTTTTGCAATATTTATATGAATGTATGCATATGTCCATAAAAATAAGCGGGCATTACAGGGCGCAAATGTCGGCATCTCCGTCGGCGCCGACCGCCACGCTTCTCCCGATCTCTCGGCTGCAGATCGAAATGGACGCACGGTAGAAAGTAAGTAAACAGCTACTCGCCATGAGATGGTCGAGTCGAGAAGACAGCCCAATGAATCTACCTCTTACTCGACCAATGTAAACCGGCCTTTAGTCTACCAGTGGACTTCCACGAAGCACGAGACCTCGGGTCATTTCCCCTCTAGCCCCTAACTCCGTCCGGTTTTGCACGGTGAGCCCTGGCCTTTACCTCTTAATTCTAAATTTCCAATGTTTAAAAATGGCCACCACCTTTGGGCAAATTGCTAGAGTACAAAGTTAGAAAGCAAGAAGTCGTACGTTCGAATCCAGGATTTCATCCCCAAAGAAATTTAGAAAACGACATTTGTAAAGAGTAATTGTAAGGTATTCGAATCCCAGTGTGGACATACTGACTATTTGCATACAATTACACAACAGTGGCAATAAATTTATCAGGAAAAGTTTGTTTTCGTCTCTTGTTACAATTTAGTCATTACATTATATTAGAGTAAAAAATCAATATTTATAAAGTTGTCTTGAAACTTGGGTTAAAGTAAATTGAGGAAAAGACGATTCCACACTGGAATCACGTGAATTATGTGTTAATTTTAAAAGTACCTAATCAACTTTATAAATTTTGAAACTTTGAACTATGCAGATTTGTTTTAACCGGAAGTTATTCTACACATTCATTGGCGGCATTGGATTCCAAAACGGGGGGTGCATGGTGTTAAAACTAGGAAACAAGGGCAGTTTACTTTCCTTTCGTACATAAAGTTTATCATAGTGGGGGGAGTGCCCCCAACGCCCCCCCTAATCGCCGCCACTGTTCACATTTATATTGTTAAAGAATAATATAAGTTCTAAAAACTTGCTGTAAAGCGATAAAGCTTATGTATACAGACATAAATCACGTGTAACTTATTCTGAAATGGAAAATAATATTTCTATACACTTAAATCATATGTTTTTTTACATTACTTTATGAATTTTGCTCCAATCAAAATTATATATTTCGAAAATTCAGAGTTGAAATTTGGTTTAGTTGCACACCTGCCATCTATTATTCTTTAAATCTAAAAATATTTATCGTAACATAATCTGTACTAAATATCCACTAAATACTATATGGAGATAATTTCGCTGCTTCTAATAACACATACACATACAATTTGTAAGATGGGTGCGGTCATACATTATCATTGTTAATTATTTCAGTTGTGTGGTGATTTATTAATACACGTTACAAGTAAATTTACAAGAAATGTGAATTTGACTGTGGATTAAATCAACGTTGTTGATATGATGTCGTACGTCCCAGGATTGACAAATATAATCCAGATCAAGAATTCATGAACTCTTACATGAAAAGCTCTCGATTCAGATCTGTGATTGGGCCCCAAGCCTTGCTACGTGAGTTATTTCCCCAATACTTCCAGAGAATCATTCACATAAGGCGCTATCTGATGGGCCAACTTATTATAACAAAAGTACTATGGACCTCCGCGATGGCGCAGTGGTAGCGTCGCCGCCTTGTAATCAAGGGATCCCGGATTCGATACCCGGTGGAGGCTCATAGTGGTTCGGATTCCACTTTAAAACCGTAGGTCCAGTCCCGATTAGCCTTACTGTGCATAAAGTGGACTTATTCACCAAATCAACAATAACAAAAGTACTATTCTTTGTAGTGCAACGTCTGCAGTTAAGAAAATGTGCGCAGTTGGATCTGAAAAAGGTAGTACATTTTGCAAGAAATCTCCGAAATGTAGGTGAAACACGTGTATTGTGTGATTACTTTGTAAGTGGTTTGAAACAACGCAACAAGTCACATCGCGCTACGATGCCAGGGGTCCCGCGTTCGAATCCCGGTTTGGGCATGAATGTTTGTGAGTGTCCATTCATTAATTTCATCATGTCATCACTTATCCCAATTTCGCAAAAAGCGAAGTAAAATAAAGCAGATCAATCAAAACAACGCAACAAGTCCTCGAAAACGCATTTTATCCTGAATATATACAACCACGCAGCACACGCTCACAAATGCCAGGAATGGAGTCCCATCGTAATTTCTAAAAAAAAACAAAATATATACCGGGTGGTCAAAAAGACCCAGAACGGTCACATACCGTGAGAAATACACATCGAATAGGAAAACGAAAAAATACGTCTTGAATAAGTGAAAGAAAACTATTCAATGATATCACACTTGATTCCCCACCCCCGCCCCGTCAAGGGGGGGTCTACGATCACATGCAGATTCCGAATTTGCAATTGCTTTCACTCTAGCTCAATTAGGGGCAGAGATATGTCACTTCGAAATTTTTTTGGATTTTATGAAATTTTCACTTTTTTTTGGCTAAGATTTAAAATTTTTAATTGAGCTAGGAGGGTGGTTGATAGCTCGTTGGACTCGGAATGAAGTCCTCTTTCCGAATCTGCAATACAAAATGAGGGTTTCCATTTAAAATTTCACAGTTGCCCCCCTCCACCCCCAGGGGGCGGGGGTGGGGAATCAAGTGTGATATCAATGAAAAGCTTTCTTTCACTTATTAAACATGTATTTTTTTCGTTTTCCGATTCGATGTGTATTTCTCACGATATGTGACCGTTCCGGGACTTTTGGACCACCCGGTATATGACTTACCTATGAATAACATATGGTGACACATTGGAGAACATCTGTCCCCCTTTTTCCCCAATTGACAGGTTTGCAGAGTTAGAATAAACACTTGCCTCGAACCCTGGACCCCTGAATTACAAGGCGACGACGCTATCACTACGCCATCGGGAAAGCCCCTAATCTGTGTAAGAATTATCGAGAGAAGTACAATAAGTCATAAAGGGGCTGGTAGAGTGCCACACACGTAAATTTGCCGTTGCGTAGAAACGAATTTTCGTTTCGTCTCCCTCTCTCTTAGCATCACGTGTTCTACCCTGCTCGAAAACCTTCGCTATTGTTGCCATATTGTCATTCCATTCCTGGACACACTCGCGCAAACATCATTGAAAACAATTGAATAGTGCTCCAGCTCGCGGTTCCCACCTTTCGGCAGGGACGCTAATGTGGCAATATAGCACGGCGTAGTGCTTGCTTCTTTTATGCAGTGCATGTTCATTGGCTAGCTAGTAACTAGTGTTGCCAACTGTAATAATGAAGCACTATTTCTGTCACGTAAGTGGAAAGGCAGGTAAAGTGGCGGTGAGTTTTGTTGGATTGGAAGCACCATATTTTTATTTTATACTAAGTATTTGACCGGTTTGACGTTGTGTGCGTGTATTGCGTGTGTGTATGTAAAAGTGTGTGTTTGCTAATGAACGTTAAATTCCATAATGCCTCCAGTTCTGTCGAAGTTGAAATCAAAAACCTTGCATAGCCAAGCTCGGGAAATTCTAAGCAACGTGCACGCGTTCATGAAGGAGGAAGCCAGTCATGGTGTTAGCATCCCAATAAAGCATTTTGGCAAGAGAGCAGCGGCTGCGACTGGAGTTCCTGAAAGAACAATCAGGGCTATTATGAACGAAAGACAATCTCTTGAGATGTCAGAAGGCCCCTGCACATCATTCCACACTCCCGGGAAAGAACGACAAAGACCAGCGACCAAATCGTCAGTGGATGCTTTCGATGAAAACGTTATCCGTAGGCGCATATACGACTACGCTCTGCGTGAAAATGAAGTGCCGACATTGAAAAAATTGCATGTCAAATTACAGGCGGACATAAATTTTGCGGGAAGTCAAGAGAGTTTGCGACGTTTGCTGCGAAAGATGGGATTTAGGTGGAGGAAGACACAAAACAATAGAACCATTCTGACAGAAATGCAAGATATTCGCCTTAAAAGAACAAGGTTTTTGAGGCAAATAATGCACTACAGACGACAAGACCGACCAATAATATACATAGACGAGACTTATTTGCACAGCACCCACACCACATCGCTTTCTTGGTCGGATGACTCTGGAAGAGGGCTTCGGGTGCCTTTGTCTAAAGGACGGCGCCTGGTAATAGTTCACGCAGGAGGCAAGAATGGATTTGTCCCCAATGCCCTACTCTTATTCAAATCAAATACCAAGTCAGGAGACTACCACGATGACATGAATAGCGAAAACTTTATGAAGTGGCTCCGTGAGAAATTAATTCCAAATCTGCCGCCCAGTTCTGTGGTGATTCTTGACAACGCTTCTTACCACAATGCACAAATAAATCCTGCTCCTACTCTCGGCTCGTTAAAGAAAGACATGCAGAGTTGGCTCCAAGGAAGAGGCATTCCCTTTACACCTGATATGACGAAGCCTGAGTTATATGACATAATTAAAGTACATAAAGCGAAACATGTAACATATAAAGTGGACTCTTTGTTAAATGAACATGGCCATTCCGTTTTAAGACTCCCACCATATCATCCTGAATTAAATCCCATAGAAAAAATCTGGGCTCTTGTAAAGAACTGGGTGGCATCACATAATGTGACATTTAAATTGGACGACGTCATGACGCTTGCGACACAAAAATTTGAAAAAGTCACGACCGAAGAATGGGCGTCAACATGTCGTCATGCAGAACAGATGGAGCGTGAGTACATGGAACGTGAGGGATTAATAGACGACTACGAGGAGGCGGCTGCCCCGCTCGTCATTCATGTAGGGTCCGATTCCACCGACACCGACACCGACACCGAGGATTTATTAGGAATTGAGGAACTACTCTCTTCTGAATAACTGGAGGTAAGTTCCCAGTTGTTTTTTTTTTTCTGAACTGTAGACAATTTACCGAACCCATAGCTGTGTTCAATGTTATCTACTGGTTATAATCAGGGCTAGGATTTATAGGTAAATTACATACTTTTAGTCTGACGAAATATCGCTGAAATTTTGTGATATCTGTGCGAATAGTACTGTTTGTAGTGATTTAAGGTACATTTTATTGTCAATATTTTTCCATATTTCTAACTTTAATAAATACTTACTTTTACATATTTAAGGAAAATATACTTAATTTTACATATTTCAACAGGTTTAATTCACAAATTGTTCATACTTCATAATTTTGGAATTATTCAAAATAAATAAATTATGTGGCTCCAACATCATTTCAACTCTGGCTCTTGTAGAAATTGCATAGAGGAGGCTGTCATTTTTGCTCCTTAATGCGATACATATTGTTTTCTGTGTTAAAATTGCCATGCTTTGATGGGTGACCAAGTTCATAGCAGGGCCGGCGGAAGGGGAGGGCGAACCGTCCCATCGCCCAGAGCGGCAAAATTTGAAGAGAAGAAAAAAATAAGCCTATTGAAAACTGTGATCGAGCGAGATATTCTTTTGCGCTGAATAGTATTGAAATAGCATAAGAAGTCTCATTATTTATTTTATATTTTGATGTTTTAGTTAGGAATATATTGATTTTCAATTTTCCGTTGCTGCGTAATGACCGGGGGGGGGGGGGGGTCGAAATAGAGCGGCATCTGCCGCCACCTCCCAGGGAGGCAAAATGACTAGCGCCGGCCCTGGTTCATAACAAAAGAAAAAGCCGCGCAGCTTATCGTCCAGTGGCAGTATATGTACTTGTTATTGTTGTGGAAGCCGGCATCATTTGTAAATGTACAACAAAGGCAACCGACTGTCGCCGATCTCAGAGAGGAAATAATAATACTGCTTGAGGAGGAGTGTTATGGTGCAATTGTAGCGGTTTAACACGTTGGCATGTTATTATCTGCCGTTGCAGTTCCATACCAGTGTATACGGGTTTTGGGAGTGAAAAGTTAGAACGCCACCAGTGCATTAATGCAATGAAAAATAATATATATATTTTTTTATTTTGTTTGAAATCACTCAAATAAGGAATCGTATGAAGAAGTCTTCTATGCAGCATTTTTGGTAATTTTACTTATGTGTTAGTTCATATTTTGCGAATTTTTAGTCCATATGTATGTAGCTACATACAAAGCCACTTGTTAGTACATATTAATCCTAGTCCTGGTATAATGCATGACGTTTAAAACTCAACGTTAGATAGACCTGAATTCTCTAATTTTATTGTTGTACGTAACAGCTGTGCATCGGCGCACCGCAGCGATTTTTCTATCTGGTCCATTAGCAACACTGCTTCTTTAGTTCTGTCGCGCATTGCACGGCAGAATTATCTGCGCTGGACTCTAATATGGACAACTTCATTTTCTGAAGTAGACCGCATGGAAAAAATAATAATTTTAGAAGAGTATACAAATGTTGAACGCATACAATAGCTGTTTCTTTTGATAAAAAATAATGAATAAAAGAAATAAATAAAAGAAAAATCGATCTTTGAAAACAAAATGTATGCAGAATCAATTTCAAAAATTGTAAAACGTGCATGCAGTATGGAAGCCGGTTCCATTACACATATTGCGACTGGGGCATTCCATGAGAAAGAGCTCATGAACCTCAATTTATTAAATTAAATACTGTGCTGTAGCTTTATCATATCTTCTGAGTGAACAATCTACAATTGTCTTTTGGATAAAAATTTAAATATTATACATAATCATGTTAGAAAGTAGAAGTTAATTTACATATTATTCATTTAACTTTTTGATTTACTTGTGTTTTCAATTGTGTTCCACCCGTGACAACAAAAAGCAATTAATTTCTCCATCAACTGTTACAATTCCCTTCAACTCCATTAGAATATTCAAAGGTCAATTACCATCTCTCTTTGTCTTAAATAATTTCATTCTCATCATTTGACAATTCCCTGAAATTAAAGAGGCAGTGTTTCGTCTGTCTCTCCCGTGACACAAAATTGTTCGCTTGTAGCTACAAATCTGGGAAAGTATTTTAAGCGTAGTTACGTTTAATCAACCGTGTTACGTTTTATATTTCATTGCACAAATACTGTAAGAAACATGTTGCTTAACTATCAGTAGAGTCACTTTAGTCCGCGTGTCCCACCCGTGACAATGGAGCGGTTCTATGACTTTTAGGACAAACTAGTAAACAAGTGGCGGTACTATTATCGTATGAGGGAAACACCTACGAATCATATATTTCGGACTTCTTTATATTGCTAACGTGTTATTTTCGAATGCGGAACATTTCTTAAGGTGAAATAATGCATTTCTAACTAAGATAATGTATATTTCTTCTATTTACGAGTACTTACTGTTACTTGTTGTTTCGAATCTGTAACACATTATGGCCGTGATAACGTACTGGTTTAGGGGGGGTTCTGAGAGTGTTTTGTCGATTTATGCAGTGTTGCAATCTCGTTCACCGGAAAATATCTACTTTCGTGCCCGGATTTGAAATTATGCTAATACGTCGCAAACCATTGACGTTAGCCTCACAAACCATTCACGTTAGCCTCAAAAACCATTTTCCGTAAGGTTAGGTTAGGTTAAGTTAGGTTAGGCAAGCATAGTTAAAAAAAAAAATACTCGACACGTGGTTCTAGTGAAAACACGGCGAGGCTGAAACACTGGCTACGGGGTTGCATCATCTTAACACACGGAACATTGCACTCTCATGCAGAAAGCAAATGGCGGGAGCAGAAACAGCGTGTCGGACAGAGATTTTCGCAGAATACAACACGCAGTCACATTAATATGGATCAAATCTATATTCAGGAACTTCCACAACGCTAAAGAAAATGATTTCCGTAAGTACTTTCTCCTGTAAATTTGAAGGAAATTTGAAGGAATCCGTTTCCCTCATACGATAATGTTACCCAAGTGGCATTACTAGAGTTCAACAGCTATTGAGGGGTTCCATATTATCTGCACGGTTCCATATTACCACCTTTTCCTCCACTGTTTAATGTGCGATTTAATACCACCGTGCAATGTTTCTCCATCGAGGAATCAGGAACAAGGCGACTATGCCATCGGGGACGTCCTGTTCATGAAGGTGAAACGGAAAGTTACAACATTCCACGGGATGTAGCTTGGAAGAAGTTCAGCCTTCGTCCGCAAGAGGGCAGAATCGGTCAATACTATTACTTTCTCCAATCTTGTTAGCTAGATATAATTCGCTTGGAAGTTTTATGTTCCAAATATTTACTAATTACATGCATGCAATAGACTTAACTATTAGGATTTTAACAGTACTGCAGTATTCACTCCATTTACCTTCCAATTGTAACCCTACTATGCATAACAATTTAAATACGATGTATTAAAGTAAGCGAGATAGCATTATTAGCAATAATATGTGCATTGATCGGTATGTGGAAAGTCATAATTGTGAGTGAGTGAAATTAAAGTTGTGGGTGTGTCAGTACTTAGATTATTTGCCCCCTTAATATTTTACGGAGTCCAACACCTTACCGTAGATAAAATACATGTCTCTAACTAAACTAACTCTCTAGCCTTCTTAAACCCAACGGTTTATGGCTGCAGCAACACAAGCCTTGCATCTGTCCCTATCCTGAGCAAGATCAATCCACTATTTACCACCCTACCGATTTTCTTTATGTCCATCTCAGCATTATCTCTCCATCTTCGATTTGGCCTTCCTACAGGTCTCTTACCATCAGGTTTCCCAACAACAATCCTGTAAACTCTTCTTTCCTCTGCTATTCGTGACGCATGCCTGCCCACCAGTCTTCTTGATTTAATCATTTTAATAATATCTGGACATGAATGCAAATTGTAAAATAAAAGAAGTAAAGAAGTAAAAACCCAATGAAACCCGAAAAAAAAAACAATTAAACCAGAAAAACCCAATTAAACCCACCTGGGTCCAGGCGTTTTTTTTTTTTAAAAAACAGGTTCTTTTAAACCCTCATTATTTTCAAATACAATAATAAAAGTAATAATAGTAAAAAAATAATTAATAAAATAATAAATAAATATGTCCCTGAGGACCAAAATCTTCTTACCTGCTGGTGCTCTAAAAGGACACTCAGTATATACGAGGCGCATCCAGAAAGTAAGTTTCCCTATTTTTTCCCGTGAAAGTAAACATAATGAGCCGTGTAAATTGCGCATGCGCAGCAGAGCTAAGACGTATCAATCATATGCCAGGCGGACAGATCCCGCCCGGCGCCAGTAGCGAGGCAGCAGTGGTCCGAAGTGAAAGCTCGTATTCCTTCTCCCGCCGCATGCGAGGATCGGTCGGTGATAAAGTTCCTGAATGCACAAAGCATTGCGCCAATTGACATTCATCGTCAGCTCTGTGAGGTTTATGGGCCGAACATTATGAGTAAGCAAATGGTGCGTCGCTGGTGTCGGCAGTTTTCGGAAGGTCGTCAAAGTGTCCATGATGAAGAGCGCAGTGGGCGTCCGTCCCTCATCACTGATTGTCTGGTTGAGCTGGTGCGTAGAGAACCGTCGCTTCAAGATTACGGAGTTGAGTAGCCTTTTTCCGCAGATATCGCGATCAGTGTTGCATGAGATGGTCACGCAGCGTCTGCTGTTCAAAAAATTGTGTGCCAGGTGGGTGCCGAAAAACCTGACACGCGAACACAAAATGAAACGTTCAGGAGCAGCACTGACATTCCTACAACGGTACCATGATGACGGCGATGATTTCCTCGACAGGATCGTTACGGGCGATGAGACGTGGATTTCGCACTTCACCCCGAAAACCAAGCAGCAGTCAATGCATTGGAGGCATAGTGGATCTCCGGTCAAGAAGAAATTCAAACAGACGCTGTCGGTACAGAAAGTGATGTGCACCGTGTTTTGGGACAGGAAGGGCATTTTGCTCATTGACTTCCTCCCCAGAGATGAAACGGTGAACGCTGACCATTACTGTGAAACACTAAGGAAATTGCGACGTGCCATTCAAAACAAGAGGCGTGGCATGCTTACTGCGCGTGTTGTGCTCCTCCATGACAATGCTCGTCCACATACGGCTCGGCGCACAGCTGCTGTTTTGACGGAATTTGGCTGGGAGTTGTTTGATCATCCACCTTACAGTCCTGATCTGGCTCCCAGCGATTTTCACGTTTTCTTGCACCTCAAGAAATACCTGTCCTCCGGTGAGCGTTTTGGCAACGACGAAGAGCTGAAGACGTCTGTCACACGCTGGTTCCATTCACAGGCGGCAGAGTTCTACGACAGTGGGATCCGAAAGTTGATACCACGATACGACAAGTGTCTCAATTCTGGTGGTTGCTATGTTGAAAAATAGCTGAACCTTTGCTGTACCTGTTGCCAATAAATGGTTTCCTGAAACTGTGTTGTTGTTTTTTTTAAAAAAATAGGGAAACTTACTTTCTGGATGCGCCTCGTACGTATAAGGTCAAACACAGGACAACACACATCTCTACAGAGGATAATACTGGCTGTAGGTCCAGACGCCGGAGACTCGCTGGCCTGCAAAAGCAGTTACTGGGGTGTACTACGTGGAAGTGAATTCAACGTTTGGGTGCCTTCTCGAGAGCTCACCCCCTTACACCCCCGTTATTATTGTTCAGAGGCGCAACCACGAATTTCTGTCTGGGGGGGGCAAGTACCAGTATAAACGTACCAATAACAATAATAATAATAATAATTTTATTAATAATAATGTTAATAAAATAATGTTACTAATAATGTCATTATAACTTTATTATTATTATTAATATTCATTTGCTTTATTTTACTTCGCTTCTTGTGCCACTTTTGGCTAATTTGCGAAGATGGGGATGAGTGATGAATGGATACTCGCACACATCCACGCCCAAGCCAGGATTCGAACCCAGGACCAACATTATTATTACTATTAGTAGTGGTAGTATCAAAGACGTTATTATCCTCGTAAATTATGCAAAAAGGGGGTAGAAGTTTGTGCTAAAGCATTTGTGTTCGAACAGACGATTTGAATATTTTTTTATCACGTTCAATTTGATATTAATAACGGAAAACACGCACTTAAACTATTTTTGAAAGACAGAAAATGCTTGATAAATGCATTCCAAATATTATTCTTTTTTACATCAACATAACTTTCATGCACGATTTATGTTTCACATATATGCAACGTGGAGTGACGTGGACACTAAGCTGTGTACGTATTCAAAGTTTCTTTTATATTATATACAGCATATACTATTATTTAAATATATTACACAACCAATTCATCCATCTCACAATAAACCAAAAGCAAAAATTACATAAATTATCTCTAAAATGAGCACGCTTCCTTTCCTCAAAACAATCTTCATGCATTTTTTAAAAAAAAAACCAATTAAGACAAGTCTTGTCTCTCTGTCTGGTGATTTACAATGCATTACTGCGAACAAATTAAAAATTGCGAGCGAAGCGAGCGAAGAAAATTTTTTGGATCCAATTTTTTTGCAGCCTGAAATCAATATTAATTTAATAGGGCGCAAACAATTTCACGGAACGTCATGGCATTATATCATTTGCAAATTTTGTGCCTCCCGATGGTGTAGTTGGTTCGATACCTGGTGGAGGCATATAGTGGTTCGGAACCCACTTTAAGCTATAGGCCCAGTCTCAATTAGCCTTTCTGTGCATAAAGTAGACTTAAGAAACACACAAATCAATCAATCAATTTTACAACTTTATTTCATTTAGATCATTCGGCGCCCAGGGCCGTCTCCCGCTGTCCCCTAGCTACGGTTCTGAACTTGATAAGACTAAGAAAAGCAGGTATTGCGAGCGGAGCGAGCAAGAAAAGTTTAGGAAAAGTATTTTTATGTGCATACAATTTGAAGTTCTGGGCGATAATTGCCCCCTGCAGGTATACTTGGCCCCCTTGCCCCCCTAGATGTCATTTCCGATCAAGGTAGGGTTACAATGCCCCCATGCCCCTCTGTGATTGCGCCACTGTTATTGTGTAATTACAAGGGTGCTATTACAGACAAAGGGTTGCCCATACCGTAGCTTTTGGCTACTCTTACGGGGGTTGGCCCTTTATCAGCTCTAAGGGTTGTTCCCCCATGGAGGTTGGTTTTAATATTGTTGGCGCTCATTCTTATTGTAATATTTCACAAGCATTAATAATTTTATTTTCACGTGCCTATATAAAGTTTTTATGCCATATACTTCTTAACTTTAATAATAGTAGAAAACTCCCAAGGATTGGGTAAGATGCCAACCTCATAAACTGACATTTAAGTATTCGAAATATTTAAATTCTAATAGCAAAAATTATCTGACTTACAGCGATGGATGTTTCCTAATTGGCTGATCACTGAGTACGTTCCTGTTTTATTATCTTATAATTATTATATTATTTCTATTCAGAACAAAATACCTGAAACAGTTAAATGTCAAATCGAGATAATTTTGTTCTCATGTGCAATTGCTGAGTGGTTTCTGTCAGTGCATTACATACATCCAACATACAGGGTGGTCCAAGAGTATGGAGACACCCGAATAAAAGTTGAATGACATACAGGGTGGCGCAAAACTAACATTGAGGTTTCTAATAGGTGTGGGGGAAAATATTATAGGGCATATGACGATGACGGCCACCATCTTGAAACCCGCCATCTTGAATTGAACTTCAGAATATTAAATGGAAAGGGGGTGATATGATATTTCAAATCAGGCTAGAACTTCACGAGAAATGCAATGGTGAAGGTGTTTTCGATGTATATTTAACCAGTAAAAAGTTATGACTGAATTCTTGTACTAATTTGCTCCCTTTCGAGGTGCTAGAAAAATTTCTTAAAATTTGTTTAGCGCGTCGGTAACGCATTCACAGTGACAGGACTAATATTTATGTTCATAAGGAAGTTGAAATGAGAGCAGTAAAAAGCTCTGAAAAAAACTAAGTGATAATGTAAACCCCTCTTTATAATAACTTCTAGAATGAAGATTTAAACAAATAGTAACTACGAAATATTTTTATTGTGTATCTCAATTCACTTCCTCTTTTTGAACGCAACTATGCAATATCCTTCTTTACACTCCCATCTAGCGGCTACTTGTAACAACATCTGCTGGTGTATGTAGAACAATCATAAAATAATTCCAAACTGCCATTGAAACGAGCAGAAATATGGATTTTGAAGTTAACACACATATAACAATACTTAAAGATGATACAAATAACAATAATTAGTAAGTGAAAGCATACAAAGCCTATTATGAATCACGATTTTGGTAAGAAGCTGCAAAAATAGTGGTACTTGCATTCTTTACAAGACCATACGAGCACACGTATCAGTGTAGCCATCCAAGCATAATTAATGTGAAAACTAAGCAAGGATGAGCAGTCCATGTGGATTTAATGAAGCAGACTACATTGTACTGTTGCAGGGGAAAATAATGGCGACGAGTTGGTGGTGGAACGCTATAGATAACGCGCCTGAGTATCATGTTCTTAATGGTGAAAGCAGTAAACAAATGCTTGTATAAAAGCTTGCACACGGTTTCAATCAGTACATCAGTGTTTCTCTCTTTTCTTGTGCAACACAGTGCCTCTACTGGCTCATACACACGTTCAACCATGAGGCTCAGGGTAAGTGGTTAGAATGTTACGTCCCGAGATGTTCTAGTGAGCGTTTGGTCCTCACACACCTCTAAAACCATCCAATTTTTTTTCTCAAGGACCTAATTTATGTCGTTTTCGCCGCCTCCCCCGGTGGCGGAGTGGTTAGCACATCGCGCTACGACGCCAGGGTCCTGGGTATCGATGTTTGTGAGTGTCCACTCATCAAGTTCATCATATCATCACTCATACCCATCTTCGCAAATCAGCCAAATGTGGCACAAAAAGCGAAGTAAAATAAAGCGAATCAATCAATAGTAATCAATCAATTGTCGTTTTGGTTATAAATTTACATTCGCACCACCCAGCATGAACTTAACCCCCCGCCTCTCCCCCCATTGAAGATTATGAATAAACCATGGGCCTGGTCAACCCGTCCAGTGGCACCAACTTCTGGGGAAAAGAAGTTGGGTGGGCTAAACTAGCTGGATTTGTTTCATAACTTAAGCAATATTACATGTAATCCCGCACCGTGGGCGTGCGGTCCAGGACTTCACGCTTTCGGCTCCGGCTACGGGATGCACGCAGGTTCGAATCTCACTTTTCTCTGAGATTTCGGCAAGGGGTCCCGGGTTCGATACCCGGTTGAGGTACATAGTGGTTCGGATCCCACTGTAGGTCCAGTCCCAATTAGCCTATCTTTGCATAAAATGGACTTAAAACAACAATTCAATCAATCAACAACGACTGGGAGTTTGTTTCGTCGTGCTGACCACACATCACCCCGTAACTGGTAGGATGATCGCCCACCTTGACAGGTGGGAGTGAGGCCGGCAGTCGGTAGGTCTGTCAGGCCATGGGTTAGCATCATAATGTCACAGGATTTGCCCTAAAGTGCCTTTTCTTCCCTTGGCCAGAAAGTGTAGGATTCTTACCTTTAAAACCGCCTTCAGGCCATTTCTGAGGGGAATACATGAATGTTATAGTGCCTGCTTTTGCCTATTTTAGTTACAAGCGCCTATTTATAAGATAATTGCTCTTTGAGTGCCTTATTCCGAAAAATGATGAAAAATCTGCCTATGTTCATAACTTTTTAGTTTTTCTTTGTCTGCCTATTTGCGTATTTGTGGGCGTTACCCCCACACCCCCTATACGCCTTCATGGCGTGGTGCTATGCACAGGGGAGCACTTTACCTTTTACCTTTTTGCCTATTTGCAAACCTTATAGTGCCTATCTTTCTAGTATTAATCACTTCGTTCAACATTTAAGCTATTAACATTCTTACATTGCAACGCACCATCAAGACTTAAGGAAAACTTAACGTCTTTGTCGAACAGAGCATCTTTCTAGTACATTCTTAAACCTGTCATGTATAAATCCAGTTATAACTTGTTATTAATTCGCACATGTGCACTTGCTGGATTAATGCCAGCTATAATGAACACGCAATTGTGGAATTTGTGCTAATGCTAGCGATAACAATATGTTCACACATTCTCAAGACGTTATTACACTTCGATGAAACTGAATTTAGAAGTAATTTGATCCCAATTACAGAAATTGGCTTGCAGTTTAGTAGGCTATTTGATTCACGTAGTAGACACGTTCCAAGATACGCAATCGGTGAGTGGAAATCTGTATTCAGGGTTTCCGATTCTGGAAACTTCCTGGGTAAAAAAAGAAGAAGTTGAAGAAGAATTTGATACATTCAGCATATCAGTTAATTAGGAATAATTCGTATATAATAGCGAATTATTTTAGTCTTACATAATGTCTTCGGAAGAAATTACAATCAAAGTTATAAAGTTATTAATTATATTTTCTTTCATCTTCCTATTTTTTTATTTTTCTTTCTAGTTCTACTCTCTCTAGTGGCCGCGGTGGCTCAGTCGGTAACGCGTCTGACTACCATGCTAAAGGTCCCGGGTCGATCCCCGGCCGGTTCAAATCCGGGAACTTTTCTAACGGTGGAAGCGGCCCCGGCGCCCACCCAGCGTCGAATAACATGTGTACCTTGGGGAAAACCTGGGGGGTAAAGGTGGTCAGGGGCGTGATGCTGATCACATCACCCCCACTCATGACTGGATCAAGAAAGTGTGGGGCGTTACCCCCACACCCCCTATACGCCTTCATGGCGTGGTGCTATGCACAGGGGAGCACTTTACCTTTTGTCCTACTCTCTCTCTCTCTCTCTCTCTCTCTCTCTCATCCTTCTACCTGCTTAAGAGTTCTAAAAGCCCAAAATGTGCTATCATTCATGGTTAATTGCAACACACTCTCGTGCCTCCCCGATGGAGTAGTATTAACTTCATCGCCTTGTAATCAAGGGATTCCGGTTTCGATACCCGGTGGAGACACATGGCAATTTCGGATCCAACCTCATATATCTACATCAGCAGCAAGCAACCAATTAATCTGTTCCATCCACAATACAGGGTGTTTTATTTACAACGCAACCCGGAGTTGGGGATAGTACAACTTTTGAACCGGAAGTGGTACACATATAATCCTTATACCAAATTGAAGCCTTGTTCATGCATATATTTTTAAACCGGGGAACAATGATTGGATTTCATTAGTGTCCACGCAGTGTTGCCAGATGTAACGGGAAGTGTAAATGATTTTTTTTACAAAGCATGGAAAATGGCACATAACACACATGTACGGACAAGCCGTTGGTAATTTTCAGTTTGGTTAGGTGGATTAGCTCGGCATCTATGGCAGTGAGAAAAGAAATGTTCATTTCTACCGATAGCCAGTCGGATGAGGCGTCTTTAAGAGGGAACTAGGAAATTCGTTGTTTTTAGAAATTAAGACCGTGCATTGGCAACACTGCTGGTGTTTCAGTGCCACAAAAGGTGTGTTTCGAAACTGTATACATCATACAATTACTGAAAACAATAAAAAATATACTTGGAAATTTTCATGAATATAGTGTTACTTACATGCACCTGGCAACCATGCGATGGAACACGACTGGCCTTTCCTCTGTTTCTTTCCAAGCGGGAGAAAATGAAGTTTAATAATCCAAGTTGTATTTGATCATGGTCTTAACACCTACGGATTTGTCTAATTTTTATTTTATACAGACAGCAAATTGTGTTGTCCTGATTAACCTATCTGTGCATAAAGTGGACTTGTTTATGAAACTTTTATCTATGTTTCTTTTCTAGTTCGCAGGCACTTTTCTCTTGGCTCTATCCGTCCTCGTACTCGCCGAAGAGGCTGAGAAGAAGGAAGAAGCTGAAGACGTGGACGAAGAGAGCCAGCCAGAGAAGAGAGGAATACTAGAAGATGTGGGTGGAGGAAGCTTTGGTGCTAACTTGGGTGGTGACTTGCTGCAGCACATCGCTCCGATACACGAAGACCATCACGAACACCATATCCACAGAACACAGACTATTGTCAAGCACGTGCCATACCCGATAACCGTCGAGAAGAAGGTCCACGTGCCCGTCGTGAAGCACGTGGCTGTTGAGGTGATCAAGCACGTCCCTGTACCCTACGACCAACCGTTCCCTGTTCGCGTCGAGAAGGAGGTCCCTGTCCATATTCCCGTTCCCTTCCCGCAACCGTACCCTGTGATAAAGAAGGAATACATTCCGGTCCAGCACACCGTTCACGTTCCTGTTATTAAGCACGTGGCGGTACCGGAACCCAAGCCATACCCGGTACCTGTAATCAAGGAAGTTCCGGTTCATATTGAGAAAGAGGTTCATGTTCCACATCCCGTTCCTGTTGAGAAACCGTATCCAGTGGCCATCCCGAAAGCCGTTCCTTATCCAGTCGAGAAGCCTGTCCCCGTTCCGGTCCATATTCCCATCTATCAACACAAGCATCATCATCATCATCATGAGCACAAGACCACGCACGTGTACCCAGGAAAGAACTATGGTTGGAACTGAAGGCGTGTGTGACGTCATACGAAATGAACGGGTTTTCGGTGAGTGAAATGTGGAGTTTTCTTCTGTATGCTCTCACTATTCAGGTACTCGATTCTAAACGTAGAGGGAGGTAGAGAATTTTATTTGAGTGGACTCAAGGCCGGGACGACATATTTTCAGATGTGGGCTCGTTTGATGATCATGAATACTATAATCTATCCAGGATAACTCTGGAGCAATGCCGTGCATAACGGAGTGCGGAGTGCGGTAACTGCTGTAAAGGCTGGTAACTGCAGTCGCTTTTCCCCATTCACGCAATCCCGTTCCGTCACACGTGTTCATTGGTCGAGCCCTCTCTTGCGCAGAGACTTGCTATCGTTCGCTCACTCCAAAGATTCTTGGGACAGAGTATAAGATTGTCATTTTTATGTATTCCCATCTCTCTTTTTTTCCAGGTTTCTAGCTTTCTTTCCTCCCTTTCCACTATTTCTTTCTCTTATTCTATCTCTCCCCCTCTTTCTCACATTGATTTTCTTTCTTCTTTCTTTTCTCTACTTTTCCATCTCTCTCCATCGCTCTGTTTTCCTATTTTCTTCTACCTTCCTCTATATTTCTATCTATCTCTCTTTCTCTCATCTTGAATCTCTCTCTCTCTCTCTGTCTTTCTAAGATCCTCTTCATTCTTTCTTTTTTACCTTTATGTCTAACACTCTTTCTACGTTTCTTCTCTCTCATTTCCTCTTTCTCTACCATTATATCTAGTTCCCTTTCTCTCTCACAGAGTTGTTCAGGTACCACTGTAGGTCCAGTCCTGTTTAGCCTACCTGCGTAAACTAGACTTCAAAGACAAATCAGACAATTCTTTCTCTCTCCTATTTCTTTCTTCTCCTACTGGTGAAAGAACGACATAAAAAGAATAGGGTGAGAAAGGAACAAATAGAGAGAGAGAAGTAATAGGGACGAGATTGGAAGAAGAATAGGTGTAAAAGGAGGCAGAATAGGGAGAGGAAAGAAAAAGAAATAACCAGGCTAAGCAAGAAGAAGTAGATTCTGTGAAAGGGCAGTAAACGAATATCTAGAGACAATAGGAAATAAATTAATAATAAGTTAGCCTTTTCCCATATATCAGAGGGGCCAATAACCCACCGTGTCCTCTAGTGGCCACTAATGCATTTGTTAATTCATTACACTTAAGTAATTTGTAGCAATCATGAGTAACATAAAAATTCTAATACACTACTAGAGCTGATGAACTATACCTTTGCGGCTGAACTCTGACCAAGCCAGGCTGCGCAGTAGCACGGAGAGGAGCTACAGGCTGCCTTAGCCAATGAACGTCATTCTCCTCCTACTTGGCAAGAGCTGCCGACCAACCAAGCATTGAGGTACGCGGACTAGTCAAGGTTACCCGCAAAGATACAACTCGTTAACTCTAGTATAAAACTGATGCCTCATTATAAGGTGATGCACTTGTATTATATTGCTTATCAATACGGGGTGTTTATATTTTAAGTCGTCTAAAATGCTTTCTTTTTCTCATTGCAGGTGCGTGTTGGAGTGTGTGCGACACTGTTTAATCGTTCTTAACTGTTTTATTTTTCATTGTTGCGTTCTTTCTGCTGTTGCTTATCTATGTATAGAAATCTTAATTATTAAATATTGTTTTTATGTATTATTTATGTAATTTTACTATACTATTTTTCCTTTCCCCTTGCACTGCTGGCAAGTTCTATGCGCTTTCAAGATAGTAATAACTTGAATATAATTCATAACCTATTTATTTATTTATTATTAACTTCAACAGAGGTATATCCTCCAATGACAGAAGGCGTGCATAATAATAATAATAATGAGTAGTAATTACAAAAATACAGAATTACAATACAACTACAATCACAATAGATAATTATGCAATCCAGTCACAAATTGTATTCATTACATAAGTATAGACATGCAAAACAGTTTATATCTAAAATAAAGAACAAATAATAATCATATAGTCTTCAGTATACTTACAGTTACTATGACACGGGGACCACTTCCTTCGCCCATCCCTTCCTTTCCTTTCCTCCAATTCCAGGAAGGTCCTTTCAGGGCTGCTAATATTCCTATCAGCATATATCAACAGGTGAATGGCCATGAAGAGCGACGCATAGCGTTGCGCAAAAATTAGGAAGGAAAATATAACTACGTGTGGCATGCTGATGAGGGAAAACGCTCAAAATCAATATAAAACAAATACCATGCTTTTCTTAAAAGTCAACATAACTTAGCTGAGTGGCTGGGGAGAGACCTTCGCTCGATCGCCAGTTCTACACTTCGAAGGAGACGAAGAAAGTGAGCGGAAACATCCATCGCGACACTTTAGGCTGCTCTCATACTGAACTAGGCTTTGTGGCGGTTCCTCTCTCGAACCTTTAGGCCACCCTCTGTCGTCAGCGTCCTCGAGCATAAATCGCCTTCGAAAATTAAATAATCGCAGCTCTAAAAAAAGTCACGAAGACAAAGCGTCCATCCTCATCTTTACCTTCCAATTTCCTTGAATCACCTTAAAATATCCAATTTCATCTGTTTCTTCATCTCGGCTAAACTCAGTGGGCTAATGGGATGCTCTGACCCCTCTCAGGTACGGGTATAGTAATAGAAATACACGTGGTATGAGGCTTCAACTATACTAAATCATTTTTGACGTAGGCTATGGGAAAGGAGACTAGATAAATGAATGACATCTGATTCTGAAGGAAGGTCTTTGTCTTCAGTAGGCTTCTTTATGGGCAATTCTTTTCCTGAAGATGGTTTATTTTCAAAATACTTTTATAAATTTACATCTTAGTTACAGATCTCCATAAACAAAGAACTGAAGAGATTTCCTTCTTATAATCAAATCTATGCAACTCTTGCAGTTTATTTGCAGAATATGGATCAAGCTGTCATATCCGTTATATAAAGACGACCAGGCGCTTGCTTGGAACTTTACGAACACTCCCTGACATAATGAAGTATATTTTTGACATGACTGGCGAAGGTTTTGAGTATTGACTCCGATTTAATGTACAAGGGTCGTTCAAGGTTGACCGGGACTTTTATTTCTACAGAGGAAATAGGTAGCAGAAGAAACACCAAACTATGTCAGTTTTTCAAAGTATTCTCCGTCCGCGCCGAGGCACCGTTGCCATCGTTCTGGCAGCTCCCGAATTCCATTGGCGTAGCGTAACGAACCGTGAAGTTCGTGGGATCTTACTAAGAATGTTAACCAATTAATCAATGGGTGATGTAAGTTACTCATCATTCATCCTCTGATGAGAGCACTCGTCATTGGCATGACGAGTTAACGCTTGGCAATGCGAAAGGTACAAATAAATTAAGGAACTAAACTGCAGAAAAGACAATGGTCACTCGTTGGGTTTTGTGAACCTTTGAACCTGAATCATGGCTGGGTGTTAGGATAATTACCTGTCTATCTGATGAATTAGGCTGAATAGAATATTCGAAGTCCTCTGTTGGCTTCTCACTTTGTCGACCAGAGCGTCGTCTCACTTCCGCCCTACTGCTCTCCTAACCTCTTCTCAGTTCTCAACTCCAATCCAAAGTCCGTCCCCTCGCAGCTTGTCTCATTTCTATATCACTAGGCCATCGAGCTCTTCCTCGATGCCGAATCGTGTTTTTAATTGCCACTATGCAAACCGCCGACTCCATAGGCAGAAGAAACTACCTGTTTTCTGAATGCTCAGGAGGTTTGCATAGCACAACACATTGCATTGATTACATGCCTCAGAGGCTGAGACAACTGAGAAAAACAAGTGAATGCCCTGGTCAACGTGAAGCATTCAGAGAGACTTAATAAAATAAACATATAATCTTAGGGATTGATACGTTCTACCGCCGTGGAGAAAATTTTCCATGTTGAAAATTTAAAAGTCAAATCGCAAAGCTTGACATGACCCAGGTTCGCCAATTCCACATATTTTCTTAGAAAAAACAAACATACAAAATATAAAAACAACAAAACATAGCTTTCTCTTGTTTTCCTAACCCCCCAAAATATATATATTCCATTCCCTAAAACATTACAATGGATAATAACAAGTACGCACGTCGATATGATATAAAAACAGTATTATGTATCATTATATGAGTAGTAAGTACAAAAGTTCATGTCATTAAGTTATATAACTTGCGATGTAACAGAATTTGTGCGTAGTAAGTCTTTTGATGTAGGACTGCTCATTCCTACGGGTCATGAGCGCTTGGTCGTTAGTCTGTGTCTATCGCCAGAGCGATGGCAATGCTTTACTTCCAGCATGTAAACAAACCTTCTTACAAATGGCCGAACCATAGTTCTCAATGTTTCTGTGGAATTGAGCCCGATGTGGACCCTTCAAATACGTTTTTTTAAAAAAAGAAACAAAGTTTATAAGTAAGTACACGAAAGCGTGGATTGTCACATATGTAAGTAAAAATCGTAAATAAGCATGTAGAAAAACCTGGGTACACCAAAATGTAATACGTTTTGCTGAATGTATAGCCACTTCACTTATGACCAAACGAAAGGAAAATATTGGTATGCACTGTTTATATCAAATCGTCCCTTCGTTGCAAGCCAAATAGGCTTCTTCAAATATATGAACTGTCAATGGCTATTTTGCTTATTCCTATGTATGAGTAGGAAGTATTTGATGCACATAATTATCTACACTGAAAAACTGTCGCAGGCAAAAAAAATCAGATATAACGTTCGATTCCTTGACTATGTTATTATATACAATGTAGTGTAGCGTTGTAAATACTGATGGATAACTGCACAAAGAGAATAAATTATCTTGCAAGTGTCCACCAACTGTCTGCTCTGATTGTAAACATCAGAAAATGTCCTGTATACAAATGTATTGCTTACTATGTTCCATGCTGGTGAAACAAAAATAACTGCTTGGAATAAACATGGGCATACTAAAGCATACTTCCTGAAATGTTCGAAAGTGCTGTAGTTATGCTTTGTTATTGCTTGCATGTTCGTTTGGTTATCCATTGTGAAAATTTCTTCTTAAAAAAATGTACACTTGTCGCCTCCTTGTAGTATGATGTGAAATAGAATGCATGTTGAAACTGGTACGGAACTGAACTTGTGAAGAAGGGCTATGGAAAAATATTGTTTCCCATAACGCATGGTAAATTTTCACATAAATACACATGGTATGAGCTTGCATGTGTATGTGGGGAACCACTGTAGCACAATTTGAACCACAACTCTGTAATTATTGTTGTAACAAATCTGCTGCTTGTAGAATATATGTTCTCTCTGCTTCTCTTCTTCTTTTGTATTGCTTGTCTTCTTGTCTTAGTGTGGGGCAATGTAAAAGGTGTAATAAATTACCCGTAGAACTTGGGAGGTGGGGAAAAATATTGTCCCAACTGCAAACAGTGTGGAGGGAAATGTTATCTGGTTCCTTCACTAAGTGTCGTTGATAGTCTGTAATCCACTAAACTGGGAAATTCATGGTTGAATACAGTCTTCCCTGGTAAAAATGTAATCCTTTTGTAGTAAACAAAAATCTGCATGCCTCCTTCAGGTTGTTGGTGACTAGTCTCTCCGTATAGTAGTTGACTGCTTCTGCGGAGGTCCTTCATAAAAAATGCCCATGATTGGTGTAGGCATTGCTCGTCCACGTCGTTCCGTATAGACAGGTTAGGTTAAATAAATGGAAAATTATAATAATGAAAGGAAACTGCGTAGGATAGGTGTTTTTGATTCCGCTATGCACACAAGACTAAACTCATTCCATTGTCTTTTCTTAAAATTAAATTAAATTAAATTGCCTCATCAAGATAAAATATGATTAAAATAAAGATTAAATATCTGCCATAACTCTTTGAAAATAAATAAGTAAAATTTAAATAAAATATACAACCGTAATTAAAATATAAATGTCCATGATTGACATGTTGCCTTAAATTACAAATTATTACTGTGCTGCTCTGAATGCACCTGTCTTGCAAGTTGACGGTGCTTAAAAAATAATAAGCAAGTGTTGCGGTTAACAATAAATTCCAAATAATAAAACTAATATAGACATGGGCAAAGGGTTTAAAACTAATTCCTGAAATGAAATACCCTTACTAATAGATTGATTAAGTTGCTTTAAGGCAAGTTCAAGCGGAGTCCATTGTGGAATACTGAAGTCAGATAAATTCTTGGGAATATTAAGTGGTAATTCAACTTCCTTCATTTTTACCTGTTCAAAAGCTAAAATTCTGGTATGTAAAATTTGTTGATCCACAATAATCTGAGAAAAATCCTGATAATTAAAAATATAGATTGCCCCTCGTTAATCTTAACTGATCTGTGGGTGTTCAAATTATTATTCAAATTCTGAATGACAATAAATTGACCTGAGCCTGATATTAAAATACCATTACGTGTTCTGATAAACTGAAATAATTTATTGTCAGTAATAGATTTCACTTCAAGAGTACAAAATGTAGAATTAATAAACAAAAGTAAGTGTAGCAAGCATGTTCTGAATCCTGTTTAAATTTATAAAAATTATTATGTTGTGAACCCTTAAAAAAAATATATAAAATGCAAGTTGCGCAAAGCAAGCTATTAGTGTCCTAAGAGGTTGCTTTGGCAAGCCTCTAATGGCCTCCTAATAAACGATAGGCCGGTGCAGTTTGCCGTGGTTCATTAGTATGCAATGTAAAACAAAAAATTCAGTAAATGCTACTTCTGACTTTCGTTGAAACTCAAGGTGGTAACAAATATAGCACCAGGGAATTGAAAGAGTGAAATTCAAATTTTAAACACAATAAGGTTTATAAAAAACTTTCTCAATTCAAAATTTTCTTTAAACAAAAGAAATTTAACCACTCAAAACTTCTCGAGTCCGCCGTATACTTCAAATCACTTGGTCTTATAAACAGACCCGCCGCGGGAAAGATATACTTGACTCATATAAGAATGGTGTGTCAAACCCTTAGGTTTGTCCAAACAAAATAGATCGAGAATAGTTATGCAATATATTAAAATATGAATACAAATTACTAGTTATTACCTACTGTACTAAAATTAACAAGAAGTTAATCAGTAAGAAGTAATGAATTTATTGCTGCATTGTCGAATAAGGTGCAAATTGGAAAAGTGAACTAAATTTCCTAATAATAAATATTAATAATAATAATAAATTCTCAAATTACAACATTTGTGGTAAACCACACTGTTAAAATTTGGAAAGGCTAACGGTGCCGTGGCGACTTTTGCTGCACATGCCTGTGCTAATCACCGAGGCTTAGCCCGGGCATGTTGCTGGAAATTTTGATTAATCTATGTGCATAAAATGCTAAAATTGCCCTTTTATAAAATTTCTCTGATTTCTATCGAAATTTCGTTTGGCTTTATCCTGATTCTAATCAAATGCAAGTCAATTTCCCAAAAAACTTTAATTACTATAAATGTCCTTATAATAAACGGGAAAATTTTGCGAGAACAACTCAAAAAAAATCTTGTCTTGTTGTTCCTTTGTTAAAATTATTGGTCGTGATTAATCGTAAGTGCATAAATGCGACGTTTTATGGCAAAATTTATCTATGTAAAACAAAATATCCCTAAACTTGTTGATATGAAATTCTATCGTGAAAATCAAATTCTGATGGCTATAACCTTAACTAAACTGGTCCCAAGAAAATTTAATGAGCGAACGCCACTGGTTCGTAAAAATATGCAGAGTCTAAAGTTTTCGTAGTAGTGTCCATGCTAATTCTTTCTGAGCTTCTAGCGTGCTCTGGAAGGCGTCAAAGCGGAGAAAAGAATTTGTAAATTCAGCGGCAATGTATTTCTGCTTATCGTTGCATTCCGACGTTTCTTGGACCTCACTGAGCTTCAAAGCAAGGCAAGGCTTGCTCGCTTGCCGGCGTGTTCGGGCGACATCTTCGGGTACAGTTCGGGTTCCGTCGGAATAACGGACGAAAGAATCTCATCGAGCCATGATGTTTGGACGTTAACCTTACAATGAACGGAGGAAGAAAAAGGAGCGCGATGATTCGCTGACTCGCTGGGTGACGCGTTAATGTTGACAGAATTTTAAATTATTACGAACAAGGTTTAGTAAGAGCTGCGAGAATCCAAACGAAGTCAAGGACTTTGAAATGACGTCGTAGGCGGGATGGAGAGAAAAAAAATAGTCGCGCTGAGTCAGCGTGACTGCAAAACTCGGACACTTCCATGATCGTACCATAACAAAACTTGGGAAGGTGCTAGCAAAATAAAAGACTAATAAACCTTGCATAAAATACAATCAGACCTCAATAATGAATTATAACTTAAAATTTAAAACGTAATGAATATAATAAAAATTCTAGGCAAACGTATAATCGTAAAAAATATGATCAGTGAAAGATACAACAGGTTCGGAAACCTAGGGATTTGACTTACTTTCTGCTTTTTGAGTGAAACTTGAAACTTTCTCGACTTTTGCTGTTGACTGATTTATAAATAAATCTTTAACTTTTACAATTGGCTGGACACAGGGTGAACTAATCAATTCACTTTCAATTTTGCGGCTGTTTTGAACAAAACTTGGACCCTTGCTTACGGCAAACTTCTGAACTCTATCTTTAACAGATACAATATTCTTCGGCAAAACTAAAACGTCGTCTTTGGTGACTAATATATTTCGGGATGACTCTTGAACTTCTTCTTGTACACTATGCTGAATAATAACGGACGGAGGAAGGGGAGGCGGCATTGGCGGGTGAAATGTTTTCAATGGTACCACTTCAACAGTTGATGCAACGTCATCGTACAGCTGGTCCATGGACGGTGAATCATTTTTAAGTTCACTTAACGCTAAATCATTGGTACACTCATGGTCATAAGTAATAGCTTTCTTGCGTTGACATTTATAGTAACAAATTATGAAAATTATAAAAATACTAATAATAAATGTTGTTAATAATAAACTTGTAATAATATTATGAGGATAGTCAAAGGACTTTTTCAACAGATAAATAAAATTTGAAGCTTTTACGTATGGAAGAAATCCGTTTAAAATAACTAAAATCGCAATGATTTTCATGTTGCTTAGGCAACAAAACAAACAGTTCCTCAAAACTAACACGTACTTTAAGCCTGCCTAGTTTAAATTAGTAGGTATTTTAACTCAACTTAATTATTTCTGGTTCTAGGCTCAATTTATCTGTTTAATTTATTTATCTGATTTTATTTATTTATTCTCTAAATTTCTTAGCACTGTTTAACTTATCTTATTTTAAATTTTACTGCAAACTTATCTTATTTAATTTCAGGTGTTATCTTTATTTTTAAATACTTAAAGTCAATCGAACCGTACTGAGGTACAAGGTAATGGAAAATTTGAGACTGATTTATTCCTGACTACCTGAAATAAAATAATTATTATTATTTATGCGATCTTTAAATGCATTAAAATACTAACATCTCTAAAACTTGAAGAATCTTTAATTCTCTCAACTCATTCTAAAATATGCTTAGCATATTATTGTGGCAAAGCTTGAAACTAAAACCGTTGTGGTTTAATCATTATCATTCTGCGATGGCAGAATGGATTTCCAGGATTTTGGTAGCTATCCAATATCCGAAGGAAAATACTTGTTAATGGGCGCAATAAATCTTGACGTCGACGTCTACATATTCATATAAAATAAATATTCTCATTAACTGGCGCTTAAAATAAACTTTGATAATATAATTATATACCTTCTTCTGAAGAGTAACTATAAAATTCTAGTGATGTACTCGCTGAGCTAGTATTTTTAAATATTGCAAAAAACTTTTGTGCCAGAGGCACATTATTGAATAATAAGTCTGCTTTTAACCTTTAATATTATTAGTGCCATTAAATTATTATTATGTCACGCGAGTGGATTTAATAATATTAGACCTGTTTCACTTTAATAAATGCCGTAACTTGGAAAAAAATTGCAATATTTATATTTTAATAATTTAAAACAATCTACATTTGAAAGTTTTTAACATTCGAAGCTACAACGTGCTAAGGATAAATATTCAAACTGTCAAACAAAACATTGTTTCGGACAGAGAAAAAAAATATAAATATATAATAACAACAAAAAAATCTCATTAATATGTGAGAAACGTCCACGCCGTGTAAAGCTCTCATAATTCTCTTCTAGTTATTCAAATTAAGTTGGCTGTGCCTAACTTTGCTTAAAGCATATAAGTATATGTATATATGTGTACGGACTCATTCTCGTCACTACTGCTTACCTGTGTACGGACATCTCTCGTCACTGCAACCTATTTATGCATCTATTACTTCTCAACTAGAACTTTTAATTAATCGGGCGGTTTATATCCTAAATCACGGTACGCCAATTTGTACAGCGTGTCGAGGAATATAATTAGCGTTTCATTTCTTTACATATTAACATGAATTGAAAATTTTTAGGCAATGTATCCGTAACTTAAGGTAACATAAGGCAAGTGACTATCTCGTATAAACTTGACTATCTCCTTAATCTAAGCTCCCTTCATGAGGTGCTAGGAGACTTCAGTCATTAAGAATATAAATGAGTGGTCCTCGGGGCCTTATTCGTTCCCAAAACTATATATGTATAAAAACGTAATATCCTCCTTGCAATAATCTTAGCAGTTATAGTTCAAGCATTCTAAATCATTTACAAGTTACGGTCAGTTTTAAACCAAATTTAAATTAAACTTTTAAGGAATCTCAATTATTAATAATAACAATAACAAAAAAAAATGACTCAGAAAAGCATACTCTCTGCTATGACTCGTTAAAATGCACATAGTGCCACCGAGTCAGAGTCAATAAACTCTAATTTATTTTCCTCGTTCATAAATAACTTTAAAATCCACTTTTAATCCACGTTTTTAATTAATTAAAATGTTAAGGGTAAAATTCGTTTACTGTTTACTGTAGCTTACTGTATTATTTTAATCCTCATAACCAACGTTGTGATAATTTTCGTATCCAAGATCAAGATCATGTAAAAAAAAATCATCCTCTTATGTTCTAAAAATCACTGTCAATGCAAGAAATCATCAAATCTAAATGCCTTTGCTCAAAATTAAATTAAATTCTGGAAATGGTGAAAATTTCCCACGTGGGAATTCTGTCGTAGCCATGGTACCGGGTTCGTGAGTGAACCACAGAGCTACCAGGAGCAGATTGATAGGGAATCGTCCACGGACGTCCCTGGGCTGGCCATATTTTTGATGAAATGGGCCTCCCTAAAATCCAACATCGAACCTTCCGCCACGCGGAATGCCGGACGCTCCTGATACCGAAGCGCCAGCCCGACGCGGGTAATCGCGACGGAGCTAGGGCGCAGGTTCCTCCGCATTCTTACATTTCGCTGATTACCGACCAAGACTTGAGGTCGATAAATTTCATCGGATTCATCCTCATGTTAAACAAAACATCTATCATGGCATCAAATATTCTTCCCCCATTAATGTTAACAAAAACTTTAAGCCCTATGTATTTTCAACATCAATTGTGGCAAGGACATACTAAAAAAAAACTAAACAAGTTAGCAAAATTTTGGGGTGGGGTTAATTTAAAACTGGTTAACAAACTCTTTTCATTTCTAAAAAAATGAAAAGGCCTCAAGCACTCCACCACGTAACGAGCTATTTTCTCATCGCATTTCTGAAGAAATGAATGAGAAGCCCCAGCATCCACCACGTAACGAACCGTGAAGTTCGTGGGATCTTACTAAGAATGTTAACCAATTAATCAATGGTTTGGTTTGGTTTGAGTTGATGTTTTAAGTCCACTTTATGCACAGTAAGGCTAATCGGGACTGGACCTACAGTTTAAAGTCGGATCCGAACAACTTGTGCCTCCACCGGGTATCGAACCCGGGACCCCTCGATTACAAGGCAATGACGCTACCACTGCGCCATGTGTGATGTAAGTTATTCATCATTCATCCTCTGATGAGAGCACTCGTCATTGGCATGACGAGTTAACGCTTGGCAATGCGAAAGGTACAAATAAATTAAGGAACTAAACTGCAGAAAAGACAATGGTCACTCGTTGGGTTTTGTGAACCTTTGAACCTGAATCATGGCTGGGTGTTAGGATAATTACCTGTCTATCTGATGAATTAGGCTGAATAGAATATTCGAAGTCCTCTGTTGGCTTCTCACTTTGTCGACCAGAGCGTCGTCTCACTTCCGCCCTACTGCTCTCCTAACCTCTTCTCAGTTCTCAACTCCAATCCAAAGTCCGTCCCCTCGCAGCTTGTCTCATTTCTATATCACTAGGCCATCGAGCTCTTCCTCGATGCCGAATCGTGTTTTTAATTGCCACTATGCAAACCGCCGACTCCATAGGCAGAGGAAACTACCTGTTTTCTGAATGCTCAGGAGGTTTGCATAGCACAACACATTGCATTGATTACATGCCTCAGAGGCTGAGACAACTGAGAAAAACAAGTGAATGCCCTGGTCAACGTGAAGCATTCAGAGAGACTTAATAAAATAAACATATAATCTTAGGGATTGATACGGTAGAAAGAACTTGGTTGTTGTCGTAGCCACTGGAGGACATCGCTCTGCAGTGCTTCGTCTGTCGTGAATTTCTTCCGTCCCAGATGGTCTTTATGGGGTACAAACAAATGATAATCACGGGGGGCTAAATCCGGACTGTAGGGGGGATGGGGCAGAAGTTCCCAGCGCTTGTCGGCCAGAGTTATTGTTGTCACATTGGCCTTGTGAGGGCGGGCATTGTCATGGAGAAGAATGACATTTCCAGACATCATCCCAGGTCTTTTCTTGCGAGTGGACTTTCGTACAGCACCACTCAACAATGTGAAGTAATACTGGGCATTAATCGTGCTCCCTTTGTCCAGAAAATCCACATGGATAACGCCCTTCATGTCCCAGAAGACACTTGCCATGATCTTTCCAGCGGACGGCTGCGTTTTGCTTTTCTTGGGGGGCGGGGAACCTTTATGCCGCCACTCCATGCTGCGTCTTTTGGTCTCTGGGGTTGAATTGTGCAACCATGTTTCATCACATGTGATGATGGAATGCAACAATTCATCACCTTCTGCTCGAAACCGATTCAGAAGCTGTTCACAGACCGTCCTGCATGTCCACTTCTAATCGAATGTCAGCTGGCAGGGAACCCACCTTGCACAGATTTTGCGGAAGCGTAAGTGGTCGTGAATGATTGTCTCAACACTCCCGACACTGATATATACACCTCGGCAGCAATATCCCCTACTGTTACTCGCCGGTTCTCAAGAATCATTGGCTCAACACGTGCGATATTCACTGGTGTGACTGCAGTCGGGCGAATGTGTCACCAGCTCCCGTCCTTCGCGAAACTGCTCACACCATTCGTACACTCTTGACCGCGACATCGTTTGTTCACCATACTGTGCTTGCAATCGTCTGAAAATCTCAGCTGGTTTCACTTTCTCCTTCACGAGAAATTTGATTACGCACCGCTGCTCCACAGCCACAGACACACTGCTTGCCGCCATGTTCGCTGCAACTTCTGCTCATGCGCGAAATACGTCATGCCGGGCGCTAGTTACTCGCGAAGCAATACATTACGTCACCCGCACGTTTCATCATGATCCGGCTATTCATCGATTTTTTACGTACGAAAATCCCGGTCAACCTTAAACGACCCTTGTAAATTGGACATTATGGTCTGGCTTCAAGATATGTGAAGAAATACGAACTGCTATAATTCGTAATATATTAGAGACATCGACTTGATATCGGGTATGGCAACATGTTAGCATGTTCACAGGGCGAAACCTAACCATGCCAGATATCAATAATGAATAACCTGATCAATAATTAATAATCATGGAGACGAAATAATCTGAACTTATTCTTCCGTATGATGGCACGTTAGCATGCCCACAGGGCAAACCTACTCATACGGCAGAATAACATTAAGTTCTGAGTCGAAATTTAACATTATTTTGTGAAGATTTTATTTAAAATTTCAGAAAACTTCAAAATAAAGTTGAAATGAACTTATTCTTTCGTATGGTGACATGTTAGCATGTCCACAGGGCGAACCTACCCATACGACAGAATAACTATGTCTCTAAGTCAATTTGAGAACGAAGACTGAGTTCTTGAACCCTCCCATAAAGGGAGCTGAGTATTTAAGATGTTCATATGCAAAATTGAAAATACAAGTATATTGCGTATAAGTTTCGAAGAAATCAAACGGAATTATCACAAAGGTTGAAAGCAATCGTAAATTAACTTATTCTCACGCATGGTGACATGTTAGCATGTCCACAGGGCGAGACCTACCCATGCGTCAGAATAACAGTAAGTTCTGAGTCGAAATTTAACATTATTTTGTGAAGATTTTATTTAAAATTTCAGAAAACTTCAAAATAAAATTGAAATGAACTTATTCTTTCGTATGGTCACATGTTAGCATGTCCACAGGGCGAACCTACCCATACGACAGAATAACTATGTCTCTAAGTCAATTTGAGAACGAAGACTGAGTTCTTGAACCCTCCCATAAAGGGAGCTGAGTATTTAAGATGTTCATCCATCGGAGTCGGTGATGAAAAATGTCCCAGAATTAGGTTCCGAAGCTGTATTTATACCCCCGCATGTCAAGCAGAGCGCCTCCCGTGACACAAAAGATAAACATAGCTACAGCTGTGATATTTAGAACTAATTTGTGTATATAGGCAATATTTTAAAGATTAAACAGTATGTTCCATAAGGTTCATTTTTATATGTCTAAACCAACAATTATGACCCTTGAAGATTCTATAATATTCTCTACTAGAAAGTTGTCACATTCTTAAAGAAACTTCTTTCCAAGGTCCATAAGGCTTATATTACTAATAATGTTAATTGAAATCTAGCTCTTATGGCTTTCATAATACAGGGTGGCTCAAAAAGTCACTTAACACCCCCGGTACAAGGCTACTGTAGCGCGCAACATGGAAATGGTGATGACCAAGGGGGAACCACATTGCCGCTACCCACGTGGTCGGCGGCCATCTTGATGTCCGCCATCTTGAATATAACTTCAGAATTTTAAATGGGAAGGGTGTGATATTATATATCCAATCAAGCTGGAATTTTACGAAAAATACAATGGTGAAGGTTTTTTCGACGTATCTTTAACCAGTCAAAAGTTATGACTGAATTCTTGTACCAATTTACTCATTTTCGAGGCGTTAGGAAAATGCCTTAAAATTTGTTTAGGGCATCGGTAATGCATCGAGATCAAAGTGATGTCTAGGGAGAGAAGTTCGCATGCCATTGCACACGATTTTAATCCACGAATACCTGCGCATTATGAATGGTTGTCGCGAACAATTTACAGTGTGACGCTTCCATTGAATTAAAAGTCCTTCACAGTGAAAGGCTAATGTTTATGTTCATAAGGAAGTTCATAAACAGAATATGCTACCCTTGTCATCTGATAACTAACTTTGGACAGAAACTGCTTCACAACGTTCCCATAATGTTCTGGTGTTCCTCCGTATTGAAAGAAAAAACTCAGTAAAAAGTACCTTCTTCCACAAGCAAGGATGAAAAAACCTGTTTATTTAACAAATCCAAGTAGCCCTAAGCATTTAAGGTTCCGTTGATGGAAAATTGACTAACCAGTCGTGTTCCACACAGCACGCCACACCATTAACTTACCAGCACTAACCAACCATTCAGCTTTGATTTGTCGAAAATGGGTTATCAGATAAAAAGCATCGAATATTCTGTTTATGAACTTCCTTATGAACATAAACATTAGCCTTGTCACTGTGAAGAACTTTTCATTTAATGGAAGCGTCACACTGTAATTGTTCGCGACAACCATTCATAATGCCCAGCACTTCATGGATGTATCCGATTAAAATCTTGTGCAATGGCATGCGAACTTGTTTCCCTAGACGTCACTTTGATCCCGATGCATTACCGATGCACTAAACCAATTTTAAGGTATTTTTCTAACACCTCGAAAAGGAGCAAATTGGTACAAGAATTCAGTCATAACGTTTTCCTGGTTAAAGATACATAAAAAAAAACCTTCACCGTTGCATTTCTCGTGAAATTCTAGCCTGATTTGATATATCATATCAACCCCTTCCTATTTAAAATTCTGAAGTTGAATTCAAGATGGCGGACATCACGATGGCCGCCGACCGTGCGGGTGGCGTCAATGGGGTTCCCCCTTGGCCTGGCAACGATTTGTCATCCCCATTTCCATGTTGCGCGCTACAGTGGCCTTGTACCGGGGGTGTTAAGTGACTTTTTGAGCCACCCTGTAGTTTAATTCTAAAACTGAGAACAACATATTTTTAACTAATTGTCAACAATGAAAGGTTTTGCTTTCATGTAGCTTGCAAAAGGCAAATACGAAATTTCCAGGTGACAAGTTATGTAATTAGATTAATCCTCAAATATCTTAAAATTATATGGAGCAAAAAGATTAAGAATAATATTAAACATAACCGAATGTTTGATATGGTTCGGGAGGATCATATCAACTATGTATTAACTACCTCATATTCGTACTTTCAGAATTGACTCTAAAGTTTTCTTTCAAGTCAGGAAAGGCATTGAAAAATCTATGGAATGATTATTAATCATAATTTCATTATACCTATCACAAATTCTATTAATCGGGCAGTTCTTAAATTTTTTGGTTCTTGGAATTTTGGGTATGAAAATATTTCTACAACGTAAATTATTCTTCCTTACATTGAACTGAAGTTGTCCAAGAAATCAACTATTATCTAATATGCCGTTTACTGTTTTGTACAGGAACTAACAATCTAACAATTTTCGCCTATTACCAAGAGTTTCGAAATTGAATTCTTGAAGTAGGTCTTGGTAGAACGTTGTCATTCTGTGTCGCCCTAGTCGAATTTGTTCATGTTACCATAGTAGTGTGTTTGGTACTATTATTAGCACAAAATCATACAAATGAAAGAGCCATATGCCCGATTTGGCTACACTTAAAACTATGCCAAGATGCCCATATGCCCCAATTGTTCAAATGTGATATGCTCTTAATCCCAAGAATTCTGAGTCCTAGTGTACAAATGAAGAATTACACAGTGTACAAATGAAGAGCTCATATGATTAAACAGCCCGATTTGGCTACACTTAAAACAATGTCAAGATGTCTATATGAATCAATCGGCCAAGTGTGGACACAGTTGAATCTAAAGAATCTTGAGCCCTAGTGTACAAATGAAGAAGCCTCAACAGACAGATTTGGCCACGTGTATAAAAGCTACATCTGTGAGATTGTTGTCCATAAGCTTGTCAAAAATATGCCCCTCTTGATATTGTTTTGGCCACACCTAAAACTAAGCCAAAAATGCTCATATCCTCATGCTTTAACAACTTACAGATCTAATTCAATACAGGATTACCTTGGACAAAGGCAGGCTGCAAAATTGAACTGTTACATGTTTTCTTTCTAATCTTTGATCAGTTTTATTGCCCGGGGCAAGCAATTACTTAACTCAGAAATGCATCAATTTTCCCGATCGAAACTGTCTGACAGACTAATACATACTAATAAGCAATTACTTAACTCAGAAATGTATTAGTCTGTCAGACAGTTTCGATCGGGAAAATTGATGCATTTCTGAGTTAAGTAATTGCTTGCCCCGGGCAATAAATTATGCACGCCTGGGGGCTTTCATATGCTGGCACGCATGGGATATAATCTACACAGAAAAATAAGCTGAAAGGGGGCATTATTGATATTTCTGTGTAATTCACTGAAAGAGCATAAAACTTCAATTAATATTTCTGTGTAAGAGAGGGAAATTCTTAGTAAAAGAACATTGCCCTCTTGCATGACAGCATGTATGCCTGAGTCCAATTCTAAAAAGCTTTGCTCTGATAATATATACACAAGTAAGACATTGATAATATTCATTGCACAGTTCCAAGTCCAACTTTGACTGTATTTAGCTGATATACAGCTCAGAGCTCCTGGGTCCTATAGTCAGTAGAGTGTGGGCATAGTCCCATAGCTTATATGCCTTGTAATCAAAGGCTCCTGGGTTTGAGGCCTCCCTATGGAGAAGTGTTAATATTGCTGCCTTGTAATCAAGGGCTCCGGGTCTGAAACCTGGTAAAAATGTGTAGGCCTCCCCTGATGGCAAAGTGTTGGTATTATATGCCTTGTAATCAAGAGGATCCTGGGTTTGAGGCCTGGTAAAATGTGTGAGATTGAAATACATGTGGCAGAATAATATCCCCACACGTGAGACTTTGAGAATATTCACTGCTAGCTGATATCCAGCTGATAGCTTCCAGGTTTGATACCTGGTAAAGTGTGTTATACAACAGCATAATAGAGCAAAACTATTTTATAATGGGGATCACCAGAGCCTAGTTACTGCTGTTGTCTGGGTATAAAAGCACCAGCTCAGCCACTAACTGCTGTTATAATTGTTTTGGCATTCTATCCATAGTTCTGTTTTTTGGACCAAGAAATTTTATATAAAGAAACAATAAAAATGCCAAACTTAAAATATTGCAATCAATGCAATAAAAATATATCTAGTTCTAATTGGGCTAGGCACCGGCATAATTGTGATCCTAAGAAAAGCAGAAAGGCTACTAAATTGTGCCCAAGATGCCATAAAATATTAAGCAAAGCATATTACAATAGGCATAAGTGTACTTGCTGGCCAACTTAGGGATCACTGTTTTGAATCAGAACCAAGATGTGACATTAAGAATTTTTTGAAAAGTATAAATCCTGATGTGCAGGCAATTCTAAATGCACAAAATGGCTCTTATAAGCTGTCCCTCAAATTGTTTACACAATATAAGAAATCAAATGGCACAAAATTTACATAGCCCCACATAACAAAAACTGTAGCTGTATATTCAAATGCAAATTTAGACAAAATAATAAGCAGTTTGATAGAGCAATTGAATATTAAACACTCTGAATTTGCAGCAAAAGAATCAGGATGGAGCCTATGCGGAACTTCACACAAGCTCTATGTTAATATTTCTGAATTCAGCCCACTACAAGGTTCTACATATCTGCCATTACCTGCCAATATCAAAAACAAAAAAGCCGTGGTTAACATAGAAAATAATGATGAGAAATGCTTTTTGTGGTGTATTTTAGCTGTTTTGTATCCAGTTTTAAGGAATCCTCAGAGAATAACTTATTATAAACAATATGAACACAATTTTGATGATGCTATGAAGGGCTTAGAATATCCAATGTCTGTTCAGAATATTGATAAATTTGAAAAAAAGGCCAGGGATATCAATGGTAAATAATTATCTATTAATGTATTTATTTGTTCTACTGGCCGTGGCAATTGCTTGATAGCACCTCTCAGAATCAGTACACTTGATGATGATTCTGCTGTCCCGATTGATCTGCTCTTAATTGAGGGGGATGACACACACCATTACACTCTGATACACAGTCTTGAAGCTTTAGTCAGAAAACAACAAGGCAAATCCAATACAATATTCAAGTTGTGCAGAAGATGTTTGACTATATTTGATGGTAGAAAAATGGTGAATGGGGTTCGGGAAGTGAATGCAGAAATTGCTAACAACAAGTTAATTGAGCATCTAAAATACTGTGGCAACCATAAACCTGTTCATATGCTTATGCCTAACCCAAATGAAAATGCCAAATTCAAAAAATTTGAAGCCTTGTTGGAACACCCAGCATATATAATCTGTGATTTTGAATCAAACCTCAAACCCCTTGCATTCTGCAGCCCAGATCCTGATGAATCTTCAAGTACATCATACCAGTTACATGAGCCTTCTAGTTTTTATTTTGTTGTTGTACAGGATGGTGTTGTTAGTGAAGAATATTTATACATGGGACCAGATGCCATCAAAAAATTTGCACATAGAATAGAAAATGAGTGCCATAACATAGCATCTAATATCTTATTAAAATCAAAACCTATGTTGCCCTTAACAGAGGATCAGATTGAAGATTTCAATAATGCAGAAAAATGCCTGTATGTGATTCTGAATTTTCAGATACAAATATCAAGGTGAAACACCATTCTCATACAGATGGTAAATTCTTAATGGCCCTGTGTAATAGCTGTAATATTAAGATCCAGAGACCAAAATTTATCCCTATATTTTGCCATGGAGCATCCAATTATGATTTTCATCATTTGATCAGGTACGAGGGGTTTGACAAGCAGAATTTAAATATTTTAGCATAAAATGATGAGAAATATATTGCTATTAGCAAGATAATTAAAGTTAATGGTGTTCCCATTCACTTAAGATTTCTTGATTCATACAGAATTTTATCGGCTAGCCTGGCTACACTGGCCAGTCAATTATCTGATGATCAATTCAAAATCACATGTGCTTTGTTTCCAAATCAGGACCTGAAATTAATTAGGCGGAAGGGTGTATACCCATATGATTATGTTACAGGTTTTTCTAAATTTGATGAGTGTTCTCTGCCACCACAACAAGAGTTCTACAGCAAACTCAGAGCATCTGGAATCACTGATGAAGATTATCACCATGCCCAGTTGATGTGGAACAATTTAAACTGCCAGACATTTGGTGATTATCACAAGGCATATTTAAAACTTGATGTCACTCTCTTAGCTGATATACTTCAGGCATATAGAAAATTTTCCATGGAAAATTATAAGCTGGATCCAATATATTTCTACAGTGCCCTATGGTCTGCAATGTTTTTAAACACTAAAATGCAGTTGGATCTGATCCAAGATCAAGATATGTATTTGTTTATGGAACAATGTATAAGAGGAGGCATGGTGCAATGTTCTCAGAGATATGCCAGAGCCAACAACAAATATATTAATGATTATGATCCAGCACTGCCATCAAATTATATACTGTATGTAGATGCCAACAGCCTCTATGGTTATGCTATGATGGATAAATTGCCATATGCAGGGCTTGAGTGGGTTGAAGATTTCAATATTGAAGATCTTAAGGATTTTGATGACAGTGACTATGGCCTGTTCTTAGAAGTTGATCTGACAATTCCTGATGATTTACACAACACATTTTCTGATCTGCCCTCAATTCCTGAGGTTAAGTGTTCACCTGGCTCTAAACAGAAGAAGCTCATGATGACTCTAGAGCCAAAACAGGATTATGTCATATATTACAAAAACCTCCAGTTCCTAATGAATCATGGTGTTCAAGTGACCAAAGTTGGCAACGTTTTGAGGTTCAGGCACTCAAGATGGTTGAAGCCATATATTGATACAAACACAGAGCTTCGAACATCTGCAGTGAGCAAATTTGATAAGACCTTGTTTAAATTGATGGTAAATTCAGTGTATGACAAAACCATAGAAAATGTCAGAAAACAATACTGATGTTAAATTAATTACTGACCCCAGCCTGAGCAAAAAATTGATAGCAAAGTCTAATTTCAATTATAGAAGAATTTATGATGAAAATATGGCACTTTTCAACATGAAAAAAACAAAGATTAAGTTTGATAAGCCTATTTATGTAGGGGCTGTGATATTGGAATTGGCCAAATTACACATGCTGGAGCTCTATTATGATGTGTTGAAGCCTTTTTATGGTGATTGTGTAAAACTGATGTACATGGACACAGATAGTTTTATTCTTGATATTCAGACAGAAGATGTCTATCAAGATATGTCACAGCCTGCATTGCTTGAATATTTTGATACCAGTGAACATTCAAAGATTCAGCCCCACAACAAAAAGGTGCCTGGCAAGTTAAAAGATGAGACACTTGGTGATGTTATTGTGGCATTTGCTGGGTTAAAGGCCAAGATGTATAGTTTTGAAACATGTAGTGGTGTTGTTGCCAAAAAGGCCAAGGGCATTGGCAGAGTAACTGTGGACAAAGAGCTCCAATTTAAAGATTACAAAAATTGTCTCAAAACCCAGAGTTTAATCAGAACATCAGAAAATAGAATTCAAAGTGTGGATCACTTGTTGACTAGCAATATTGTAAGAAAAGTAGCTCTAGACCCACATGATGATAAGAGATGCATTTTATCATGTGGCATACATACTCTACCATGGGGTCATTGTGATTTGAGAAGTGGTAATCAATGCCCAATTACAGAGCATGATTTGAAATAAATAAACATGCCTATGAACTTATTTGGGTTCAAAAAACAGGCTATTATGGACCTGCCAACACCAGCACCCTCTTCTGATATAATATCTAAACTAAGTGGTTTGTTAATTATTCATCTGAACAGCATACTTACAGATGTTGATGATGAAACAGGTAAAACATTGTACATATTTAACAATAATTTAAATCACTACCAGTTACCTGTAGGTGGTCAATTACAATTTATTACAACCCCCGAGGGTAATGTCAAGATTTCAATAGGGAGAAATATTTATAGAATTAAGCACTCAAACATGGTTTCTGGCTCTGTATATACTGTTTCTGCTGGTGACTGCTTATATATTGAGGTCCCGGGATCCTATGACAAGCTTATACCTTTTTTTATAGAATTAAGAATTAGATATTCAATAATAAATAACCACTAAATCAAAAATGCCTAATGATATATTTGGCCATACAAGGCATGAAGATCACAGTGATGAGATTCTGATGCTTGATGTCAGAGTCAAAAAATTAAGAAGTGATTTACAAGCTTTACAAACCACACTCAATGCCAGTCTTCAACTAGAAATTACAAAATTACAATCACAATGCATGGACCCTCTTCTTAAAATTGACTCAGAACTCAAATTGCTGCTTCAAAAATATACTGACTTGGCAACATTGGATAATTTTCAAAGTTTAGAGGAGGCTGTAGCAGCTCTTCAAGCCAAATTTAAGACCCAGGCCACCAACTCTGAGCAATTGAAACAACAATTGGAAGAACAGATTAATAATGTCCAGACACAGCTCCAAACAATTGTCAAAAGCATACAATCACAAGAAGATTTTGATCTAGTTATTTCCACTCTAAAGGAACAGATTCAATCACTACAGATACCTAATCTGGACCCTCTGAACAATGCCATAGCTGAGGTTAAAGAAAAAATTGAGACACTTGAAAATTTTATGAACAACTTGCCATCTTCTGATGCTCTGAGTGCTATAACTCGTAGTGTTGCCAACATCAAGCTGCAACTTGAAACATATGAAGATTTTGGAAAAATTCAGAGTACCATAAGCCATTTCGAGGGTACAATAGCAGCAGTGCAAAGTGATCTGACAAATGTACAAGAAACTCTAGAATATCGCCTGCCTGGTATTGTAGACACCCTTGTCAGTGTCCAGCAACAGATCACAAAACTTGAAAACCTCAACACTGAATCTGAGCTATCTCATTTTCATCACTTGATCGATGAAATCCAAACAAAGCTTGAAATTTTACAACAATCAACACCTACTCAGGCAGACATAACCCTGCTTCAAGATGCTATGCAAAGTGTGGCTGATGCTTCTGAATTAAATAATGTGAAATTGGCACTTGAATCTTTGCAGAATACTGTATCAAATCTGCCTACATCACAGGAACTTAAAATATTAAGAGAGCTGTGAATCGCATATTGAAATCAGAAGATATCAAGAATATCCAGACAGAGATCAAACAACTTACTCAGACAGTAGCCACTCTACCAACTAATCAACATATTAATGAATTCCATGCCTTGTTTGAGGATATCAGAAGACAAGTCCATGATCTTACAGCTCAAAATTCAAAATTGGCAGTTGTTGAAAATTTACAGCAAATTGTAGCCAACACCAAGCAACAGCTAGGGACCATGGAATCCAACCAAGCAAATGCTCTGTCTGTTTTTGCCACGCAGCTTCAAGAGATTGTCCAACAATACAAGAAACTTGCTGTGGACATAAGAATTAAACCAGGGCACGATGAGATTGTTAGGACTATCAATGAGCACCTTGAATCTGTAACAAGTAGATTGCTTACAGCAGAAAAAGAAATAACTGGCCTAATCGAGAATCCTAAACATACAGTAATTCTTGAATTATACAGTATCCCCAACAAAGAATATGATTCACCATTTACACCAGGTGGCAAAATATATATGCTGTCCCCTGCACAATTTTATTACCAGTTTTTTGTTGGGGGCACACTTAGACCAATCAAGATCAAATATTGGCTACAACCACAGGCACACCACTACCCTACCTTATCAATAACAAATGCTGATAACAAAGCAAAAGTCACCAGTGTAGAGTTAGAGGATTTTACAGACCCCAATACATTAGAAACATCTTATGCTGAAGATGATGGTTCTCTGGAATTTAATATACAAATAGGAGACAAATTATATTTAGAAAATCCTGTAGTATCAGCTGCTGAACACCCTATAGTTGCAATATTCTTGTTTACATACTATGTCTAGACAAATTATTGTTGATGAATTACACAGACAAGCCAGACATAATTTTAAGAGACTGCCAGTGGTTACAAAAGGCATAGATGATTTATGGCAGTGTGACTTGGTTGAGATGGCAAGTGGACAGCTGAAAAACTTCGACAAGATCAACAAGGGCTACAAGTATCTACTCACTGTCATAGATACATTTTCAAAATTTGCCTGGGCTGTGCCACTCAAATCCAAGAGTGGAAAATGTGTTACAGAAGCCTTCAGGACAATCATCAATCAGAGTGGAAGATCACCGCGCTATTTGCAAACAGATAATGGCAAAGAATTCTATAATTCAGTGTTCCAACAATTTATTAAAAGCCAGTCAATACAACATTACTCGAGTTACAGTGATCTCAAGGCCTCTACTGTAGAAAGATTCAACAAAACCCTAAAAAATCATATGTATAAACAATTCACACTTCAAGGTAATTATAAATGGCTCAGTATCCTACCAGAACTTATACATAAATATAACAACTCGGTCCATTCCACAATCAACATGAAGCCCTCTGAGGTAACTTCATCTGATGAGCAAAAATTGATCAGTACTGTTTATTATCCTAGATACCAGCCAACAACAAAAAAAGCCAAATACAAGGTAGGTGATGAAGTAAGAATCAGCAAATATAAGCACTTATTCAAAAGAGGCTTTACCAGAAACTGGAGCACTGAATTATTTAAAGTGGTTCAAGTTAAACCTGGGACCCGATACACATATATAATAAAAGATCACCGAGGAGAAATTCTCAAAGGCAGGTTATATGAAGAAGAACTCAACAAAACTAAACAGCCTGACACATATCTTATAGAAAAAATCATCCGCACAAAAGGCAAAAAGATACTTGTCAAATGGCTAGGACTTCCAGAACACAGCTGGATCGAGGCAGACAAAGTGATACTATGAACACCTGGGATGTTATAAAGAGGCTGCCAGATCCTGAACAGCAGATTAAGAGAAATGGAAAGCTGCTGCCTGATAATATTAGATGTCTTATTGTTGGGCCATCGGCTTGTGGTAAAACTACACTAATGATTGATAATTTTTTATTGGCACCTAACTGGTTAGACTGGAAAAACAGGCACTTGTATGTCTTCTCTAAGAGCTTGGAACAATTAAAATATCAGCAGCTGATGAAGCTATATGATGGACTGGATATTGCCACTTTTGAATCAGATGTTAAGCCACTCCATGAATGTCTCGATAATTCTGTTGTTGTATTTGATGACATTATACTGGATAATCAAAACAAGGTTAGAGATTTTTTTACACAGGGCCGACACAAAAACATAGATTACTTCTACCTGGCACAGACTTTTTCTAAAATACCGAAGCAGCTGATCCGAGACAACAGCAATTTTATATGTGTGTTTCATCAAGATCATACCAACCTCAAACACATACATGATGAATATGTAGGTGGTGACTTGAGCTACAATGATTTTTCCAAGTTTTGCAGTAGGTGCTGGAACCAGGACAGCTATGGGTTTGTCACAATTGATATGACAAGGAAACCCAATAGTGGCAAATACAGAAATAAAATCAACAATTTTCTAGACATTGAAACATATATAAATAACCATGAAAAGGCCAATCATTGATGATCTTAAATTAAGAGATTATCTTGTAAAAAGATTTAAGGGATGGAAATCAGAGAACCGAGGAATCTATGAACAACACAAGCAAACAGAACAGCCTATTATTGATGCTATTAGTGAATTAGGTAAAAATATCAAAACTGTTACAGAGCAAAATCAAAATTTGATCACAGAGCTTGTACCTGTAGCTGCTAGGAACATATTAGATTATCCAATCACCCCACTTTCTAGTATTCATACACCTAGTCCTGTTGCTCCTCGAAGAATTGAAGCTACTCAGGATCCTATTGAATTGGGTCTTCTTGCTCAAAAATATTTAAGCACACCTAAAGACAACAAAGATGAGGTGTTTGGCTTATATGCTGACACAGAGCATGATGGTAGCATCATACATAGAATTGGCAATTTCAGAGTAACATTTATGGGAGATGATCTAATTGTATATTCAGAATCTCATCTTGGAGAAAGAGGTGCTTTTGTTAAGTACCCTGGCACACCTGGATTGTGGGAACTGATGACTAGGAAAAGGCCTGGCAACTATACAGATCAAGACTATGAGCATTACAAAGAAATATTAATAAAATCAGATGTTCTATACCAGAACAATGATCCCACACAAAAAGAGTCAAGTCTAGCAGTGGAGCAAAATATAACAACTTAATCAAGCCCATATGGTCACAGATCAAGACTGGTAGTGGAATCAAACAATACAACACCCTGCCTAAAGAATTTGTGTGGGTTGATGATGTCAGGAAACTTGTAGATAGGTTGCTGGTCATAGCTGGGGAGGAAAATGCTGGCAACCACAATTTTTACAATGAAAAGGTTGGAATTATGGATATGATAAGAACCAAATTGTCAAATTTTATAGTGAATGACACTAAGGGGATTGGATATCTTATAAAAATTATTAATACTCTACCACCTAAATTTTGGAATATCTCTCAGGGTCGGGAGCTTGTTAATGACATCATAAACAAGCTGCCATTTGAGCTACACATACCAGGCTATCAGTATTGTGGTCCCGGTACAAAATTGGACCATAGATTAAACAGAGGTGACCCTGGTGTTAATCCTCTAGATGCTGCTTGTAGAGACCATGACATAGCATACAACACACATTCTGATCTTGATAGGCGACATGTTGCAGACAAGAAATTAGAAGAGGCTGCATTTGGTAGATTTGTAAGCAAAGATGCTTCTTTAAGTGAGAGAATAGCAGCATTGGGGACCACCATAGCTATGAACACCAAACAAAAACTGGGGTGGGGGTTGTGATAGATAAAATAAATTTAAGCCACTTAATTAAGCTATGTAAACCCAGAATATGTATATAATAAACCTAGGATGAAGGCCAAGGGTGTTATGTATCAGATACCTTATGCAGGTCTCAAATCTCTTAAAACTATTGATAGTCTTTTAACCAAAAAAAACAGCGCAAGAAAAAAAATTCTTGTCTTGCCAAGGGCCATGCTATGAAATTATTACTTAGTACCCCTCAATTAAAAAAATTACAGCAATCTAGAAAAAAATCACATGTGAGTGGCTTCATATTTACTATCCCGGCCATCTTAGCAGCACTTGGTGCTGTTGGGAGCTTGGCTGGGGGATCAGCTGCTATAGCAAAAACAGTAATAGATGCCAAGAAGAATAAGGCAGAATTAGATGAATTGAAGCGCCATAATCTGGCCATAGAGAAACAAGGCAAAGGTGTTAAGAGAGCCATGAATAAGTTTAAAATATGTTACAAACCAAGATATTGAAGCTTTAATCAAGCCACTGGGCATCAAAAATTTTAGAGGTGTGTACATGTCTGATTCTTTGCCAGAACAACCACTCAACAAAGAGTGTGGCATAGTTAATTTGGATAAGAACAAAAATCAGGGCACTCACTGGATCTGATATCTTAAATATTTAAAAGATGAGGCATTTGTTTTTGATTCATTTGGAGGTATTCCACCTGAAAATTTAGTAAAATATCTAAAATCAACTAATCTTTATTACAATAATGCCCGTGTTCAAAATTTCAAAGATGTTAATTGTGGACATCTGTGTTTATCTGTTCTTAGATATCTGTCTCAAATAAATAAACCATCAATTGAAGATTTTCAAAAAGCCTTGTGGTATCTGAAGCATCATGGGAGTATTCCATCTCACCAGCCAAAATTCAATATTGAAACTTAGATTACATGATGATATAGTGTATCCCAAAACAATAGCTCTCAGAGCATTTTATGGCATGTACTTGATCCCTAATATTACACACCACAACAACACAATTGCAGTTGGTGATCAAAAAATTGTCATCACTCCAGGGCAGTATAATCTCTCCACTCTAAATGCTCAATTACCCAGAGGTATAGTGTTAAGTCAAAATTCTGTCACTCACAGAGTAGAGATTGTATCTGCCACAGAAACAGTGGATCTGGGTACCATAGGAGAGCTGTTAGGCTTTGAGAACAACACAAAACTTGAACCAGGCATCAAACACACTGCTATGAATATACCTAAATTCTTAGCCATAGAAACTCTGAATATTCACTGTAATGTGGCAGAGGGTATGATCACCAAATCAAATGGCATAGGCACTCACAAACAAACAGGCATCATTGCAACATTCAAACCTAATTCTGAATTTATGGAGCCAATCATCTACAATCCATCCCCAACATTATATTTTCCTGTGTGTCATAATAGAATAGATTATATTGAATTGATGGTCACTAATGAAAAAGAAGAATTAGTTGATTTTGCTGGAGCCACAACAACTGCAATCATAGAGATTAATATTTAAATAAAAATACATACAAGAAAAAAATGGAAAATATTGAGAGTTATGAGCTACAATCATTCCCCCCAAACAGGAGGACATTTGCAAATTTAAATCAACCCAACACAGAAATTGAGGTTGATCTTGATGTAGGGGATGGATTTATACACCCCCACAGAGCAGATCTATACATCAAATTTGATGTTGTAAAGCTCGATGGTACAGATTATCCGGCAAATTCAAATATAAGATTGGTAGACAATTTTGTGCCACATCTGTTCTCTGAAATTGAGATCAGAAAACATGATGTTGTTATAAACAGAGTAGATTACCCTGGCACTACCTCTACAGCTTTGGCCACACTAAAATTATCCAAAACCGAGGCTTCTTACTACAAAATAGGTGGATTTGAGGCTGGTGATAAGATATTATCTAAAAACCACACTGTGCTGTTCCCCATGCGCCTATTGCCAGGATTCTTCTCAGATTACAAAGAAATTATGTGGAAGGGTGGGTTAAGAATCACATTTAGAAGAGCTGCAAATGATAATAATGCTTTGATGAGGTACAGTGCAATAAACTCTACAGGGGAAGCTCTGCCCGATACCCTACCTGATGAGGGCAAATGCATTATTCAGACTATGGAGTTAAGAATCCCTGTTGTTGAGTATGAGGCCAGTTATGCTCTTAAATACAAAGCTGATATAATAAAAAATCCACAAATTCCTCTACAATTTTATACATATCAATGTGTACAGAAGCCCGCATCTGGTACATATTATGAGTTTGATGCTACAAATTCATTCTCCAGCATACAATATGACATGCCTGATTTTGTGGTAGTACTGTTTCAAACTGGGAGACACAACAATCAGGAAAAAAATTCAAGTAAATTTGATAACTGCAACATCAAGAACATATATCTTAAAAATTGCAGAAATGAGGTCTTTCCTAGAGAGAATTACAATTTAGACATGTCCAAGGATGATTTCCTTAAATTATATGAGGCTTTTACGGCTTTCAAGAGGGTCACTTCTGGCAATACTGATATGTATTACACACCAGATGAATTCAAAGCACAGAGACCCATGTTTGTAATTAACACCTCAAAAAGAAAACAAGTTGTGGTTAATGAAAGGACAAACATTAAAATTATCTGTGAATTCCACGATACACTCCCTGATGACACTATATGTAGTGTTATTCGATGTAAGAAATGAGAGAGTCACAGAGCAATTCTAGAAGGCCTCTGCACAATGCATTGTCTTAGTACTAGATATGCAAGTTGGGCCTGGTGTCCAATTAAAATATTCGGGTTAACATATTAATACTCTGAACTGACTGTCAAGTATTTAAGCACACTTGACAGAGTATTCCACTAGAGGCAATAAGCTCATATGAGCATTTTTGGCTTAGTTTTAGGTGTGGCCAAAACAATATCAAGATGGGCATATTTTTGACAAGCTTATGGACAACAATCTCACAGATGTAGCTTTTGTACACATGGCCAAATGTTGAGGCTTCTTCATTTGTACACTAGGGCTCAAGATTCTTTAGATTCAACTGTGTCCACACTTGGCCGATTGATTCATATAGACATCTTGACATTGTTTTAAGTGTAGCCAAATCGGGCTGTTTAATCATATGAGCTCTTCATTTGTACACTGTGTAATTCTTCATTTGTACACTAGGACTCAGAATTCTTGGGATTAAGAGCATATCACATTTGAACAATTGGGGCATATGGGCATCTTGGCATAGTTTTAAGTGTAGCCAAATCGGGAATATGGCTCTTTCATTTGTATGATTTTGTGCTAATAATAGTACCAAACACGCTACTTACCATTTGTAAAGGAGGAAAACAACATCTGCGCGTGCTTGCATAATCTATGATTCGCACAAGTTTAGAATTTTCGAGAACTAATTTGAATTTCTTTAAGGTAACAAAATTTTGAAAAATTTGAAAAATATATTGGAAAGGTATGTTATTTTCAACTTTAACTATTTTATGTAAGTATTGTAAAAATCTATTTTAAATGCCGTAATTATGTAAATCCATAGAAACTTGTAAATATCCACCAAGTTTCCTTTGTTTCTTGTAAAAAACTGTGTAGTATAAAAGGAAGCCGGTTTTCTGTATATTTCGGCTTTCTTACCAGATTGCTGGTATCACAAGTTTACCTTGTAGGGAGAACTACCCGGTCTTTGCTTGGGATAGTTTCTCATAACCTGGTCTAGTTGCTTGCGATACCAAAGCAATTGTCAATAATCTTGGAAGGGTTATCCGTTTCAGATTTGCCATCAAATCTGAATCAGTTTACCTAAATCTAAGATTGCCAGGGAATAAGTATCATTGTACATTGTCCATTAATGATAATAGACCAAGACTTTATTGGAAGGAACTTACATACCTTTTCATTACTAAAAACGGTAATTATGCAGCCCGAACACCTCTTACTCTTCTATTTCGTTCATTTTAGCATTGATACTTACCTATTCTGCATTGCGGAAGATTCTTTGAGGTGAAGTTATGCCTTTTTCCATAAAATAGTGTCAACCTTTCATATTACGAGTCATTTTTTGTCTTCCTTGTTCCGCTAGGGTAACAGACAATATGGCGTGCACTCGTCGTGGATCATCGCGCGTCGTGCTTGTGTTTTGTCGATTTGAAGTGGGTATGCAGTGTTTCAACCTTCTTAACCGAAAAATACCTACTTTCGTGTTCATTATGTCATCACAAAGCATTGACGGATAGCCCCAAAAACCATTCACGATAGCTCCACGGACCATTTCCGGCAAGGTTAGGTTAGGTAAGCATAGTTTAAAAAAAAATCTCGTAAAAAGAAGCACGTTTGGAAACACTGGCGAGACCGTGTGACTTTCGACGCTCGCGCCATCTGCAGGTACATAATGGAAACAACGGCAAAATGTTGTCGCTATGCAAGTTCCTTACATAAAAAGTGATTGTTTCTTGTCCTGCAGCATTCTATGGTGAAGTGTTCAGTTTCCGCGAAAGAAAGTACCTCGAAGAACTTCGACAATGCTACAGAAACTCATTTCAGTAAGTAGTTTCTCTTGTAAATTTGAAGAAATCCGTTCGGGCTATATCGCATATTTACCTGTTAATGAAAATAGACCAAGACTTTATTGGAAGGAAGTTCCATACCTTTTCATTACTAAAAACTTAAGAAAGGTATACAATCCAACACCAGTGACCAAGTCAGGTGCTATAATTTAGTTAGTCTATCAGCCAACTGAGAGGCCCGATCAAGGGTAACTTAGTAATCAACCCTAGGCCCTAGAGGACCAGTGTAGGTGCGTGTCAATTCGTGGTCGTCTATTATATTTTTTAATCGTAGAAACCTTTTTTTGAATTCTTTCCAGACTATTTTCATAAGATTTATAAATAGGGGACCACATAATAGACGCATACTTAAGTTTACTTCTCACTATACTTTTACATATGGTTTTAATACAGTCAATATCTCTAAAGTTCTTCGTACTTCTTATAACAAAACCTAGCACATGCGAGACATGTTGTTTCAAGTCAGGTCAGAATCTAAATGGACACCAAGAATGTTTAACTATAACTACCTGTGGAAGCACTTGATCATTAATAGAGTAAGTATATTGATAAGTAAACCTCTTATTAGTCAAGTGCATGAAACAACATTTGCAGGGTAAGGGGAAAAAACAAGAAATGTCCATTTTTTTCGATTTTGATTTTTACAGCTCATTCAGTTGGTTGGAACTTGGGTAAATATGAGATATCGCCCGAACGGATTTCTTCAAATTTGCAGGAGAAACTACTTACTGAAATCAGTTTCTGTAGCATTGTCGAAGTTCTTCGAGGCATTTTCTTTGGCGGAAACTGAAAACTTCACCATAGAATGCTGCAGAAAAAGAAATAATCACTTTTTATGTAAGGAACTTGCATTTTCTGTAAAGCGACAACATTATGCCGTTGTTTTCATTATGTAGGCCTACCTGCAGATGGCGCGAGCGTCGAAAGTCACGCGGTCTCGCCAGTATGCTTACCTAAGCTAACCCAACCTAACCTAACCGGAAATGGTCCGTGGGGCTATCGTGAATGGTTTTTGGGGCTATCCGTCAATGGTTCGTGGGGCTATCGTGAATATTTTTTGGGGCTATCCGTCAATGGTTTGTGGGGCTATCGTGAATGGTTTCTTGGGGCTATTTATCCGTCAATGGTTTGTGATGACATAATGAACACGAAAGTAGGTAGTTTTCGGTTAAGAAGATTGAAACACTGCATACCCACTCCAAATCGACAAAACAAGCTCGACGCGCGATGATCCATGACGAGTGCACGCCATATTGTCTGTTACCCAAGACAAATAATGACTCGTAATATGAAAAGTTGACATTATTTTATGGAAAAAGGCATAACTGCACCTTAAAGAATCTTCCGCAATGCAGAATAGGTAAGTATCAATGCTAAAATGAACGAAATAAACGAGTGAGAGGTGTTCGGGCGATATCGCATAATTACCGGAACTTGTACTAAACAACTGTACCGCTGGAATGGAATGAGAAATGTGCGTGTAAGAGACATTCGAATATTTGAGGTACTGGGAAAGAACATAGGAAAGATTAGTATTAAAATGTAGTTTTCTCCAAAAACTTGTTTTGTGACATTCCTTGCTTTTCCCCCTTATCCTTCATTTGTTTATATTAAAACTAAGGTCGTTCACACAATATGTAGATTATTTTGACTTAACTATACCTTGTCCCAGCTAACCGTGGAGCAGGGCCGCGCATACCGGCGAGGAGGAGGAGGGAAATCGAGTGGGCAAAGCCAGAGCGAAGCAGGGACAGCGGGTAACTCAAGTCTCCCTCCTCCCCATTACGCAATCCCGTTCCTCTCACTGTTCATTGGTGGAGCCGTCTCTCGTCACTACTTGTGCAGAGACTTTTTATCTTTCGCCTACTCTACAGATAGCTGGGACAGGGTATAGGCTAAGATGTGAATGCAGTTAAAAATAATACTAAAAATACTTGTTGAAGTAGCAATAAGCAAGGAGAAAAATAAACGCACGCTCAGTGGCGAACATTTCCTTCGAAAGAGGGGAAGCTGAGCTGGTTTTGAGTTGCACATCATATTTTCTACAGGTGTGCACGACATCACCAACAAAAATACAATTATCAAGAGAAAACGATATTCATAGAAAATTTCGCATGTGGTACGGGGCACACCGAGCTTCAACCAAACGCCAAAACTAAAAGCTTGTTCTGCGGGTTTTAGTACGCCAGAAATTAGTTTAGCGCAAATGAAAACTTGAACGAAACTAATCGCACAACAGAGCGAATTCTCGCCTTAATTCATTTTGATGACAATAGATGGTCATGAAAAATAAAATAAAAATAGATGTTATTTCTTAAGTTCGAAAGCAGATTCACCGAATATTCAAGTTCTGAAAGGAGTAATTTCTATGTAAACTAACTTGAATATTAGGTAAATTTTAAACAAAATATAATACATATTCATTTAATTGGATAATAATTCTCAACGACTGAATTATACCTCAGAGTTTTAAATTTCGAGAGCTGTATAATGACAAAAATAAATATTATACTTGCATGTAAAGCTATATTCAGTAACATGGTTAGTTGGTTGATTTGGGGTTTTAAGTCCACTTTATGCACAGAAAGGCTAACCGGGACTGGGCCTACAGTTTAATTGGGATCCGAAAAATGTGCCTCCACCGGGTATCGAACCCAGTACCCCTTGATTACAAGGCAACGACTTTACTACCACTGCGCCATCGGGGAGGCCCTCAGTAACACGGGAACGCCACCATTTTATGTGAATTTGTGCACAAAAAGACTTACCTTATATATGAGAATAATACCAATTAATCTAGAGAATGTCCCATAATGTCATTAGTAGTACATTTATTTATTAATATAGTTACATTAATGAACCCAACAGGCTAACGCCCAGTTATAGTTCATGTTACATAATGGAACAGAGACACATGTTATCAAACATGCTTCAGTGAGCATTATTTGAGAGTGTTTTCATTACAGCGTTTTTAAATTGCACACAAGACATACAGAATAAATCAATATTTTTGTTACGTTTTTTAAAGACATTGTAGGAGCCTCCCCCATAGCGCAGTGGTAGCGTCATTTCCTTGTAATCAAGGGGTCCCGGGTTCGATACCCGGTGGAGGCACAAGTGGTTCGGATCCCACTTTAAACTGTAGGTCCATCTCGATTAGCCTTACTGTGCATAAAGTGGACTTAAAACAGAAACTCAAACCAATTACATTAAAGACATTGTAGACGACACCCATTCTCCAGATCACGTGGTGTACGGGGTGACCATCTGTGAAGACACCTTGAAATTCATGTTGGAGACTAACGAGTGTCTGGCGTATGGACTCACAGCCGGTATAATCCTGCGTGTTGTATTTGTGATTGTTCCTTCATCTATTTCAGACATCATTGTTCATCTTCATACTCGCGATCTGCCAAAATTGTCAGAAAAGTTAAGTAAAATAAAGCAAATCAATCAATCGTTATCCCTACGTCACACCCCAATTGTTAATGAATAATAGTTCTCACAGTGTCATAAATGCTCTCGATTCTCCAATTTCAGTGCTTTGCTAATTTGGCACCCCGTATTTCTTCGCCTACGTTGTCAGAGGCGATTGGAAAAACAAGGGTAATGATCGTGACGGGAAAACAAAACACTATCACTCATGATATGTGTGGGATTCGAACCCACGACCTTTCATTCCGCAGCGTGATCAGATTCATCTTGAATCTCGACAAAGACAGTGCTGACTTAGTAGTTCAGCGTTCTGCCGCATGGGGGCATACTATGGCAGTGCGTCGACTCTCACCAGAGGTCACTGAAAGCGCTCGGAATGCTTGTGGTGGACTTCGTTGTAATGAAGTGTCCGATTGAATCGGCCTCATTTCGCGTCGATTTTCTGTCAGTTTTGGCTAATCGCGACGGATTGGTGATCAGATGAAATTGATGAAAGACACTCCTAAAAAAAAGAACACTCATGAGAAGAACGGAAATATTATTGGGAACCTTTGATAGTTACTCAATGTCCTGGGTATCATCACGATGGCAAGTAATTAGTTCTATTATATAATATTGTATATAGTACATAATCATGAATTATATATGCGCATGAAATTATGAATGCCCTATGGTAAGGTAAAGTTCCCCGTGCATATAGCACCGTGCCATGAAGGCACAATTAGGGAGTGTGGGGTAGGCTCCCACACATTCTCGATCTCAGTCATCTTTGGAGGTGATGTGATCAGCACCACGCTTTACGCCTTTATTCCCCCTTCCCCCCGGGGAGATTTCAGGCTGGGTGAGCCCCAGGGCCGCTCTATGCGGGGAAAAATTCCGACCTTGGATCATCAAACTCAGATCTCCCGCGTGGAAGTCAGACGCCCTGCCGAGAAGACCGCAGCGGTCCTATGGTACAACTATAATATGTTGAGGTATAAATGTGCATTGCCCCCCCCCCAAAAAAAGAAAATAAATTTGATTTTAAACCCTCTACTGGGTGTGTTTATATTAAACTCGTACCAGGTAGCGTTCAGTTTTCCACACCCCAATACTCCCTGTAACACCCCTCAAATTGTTCCGAAAACCTCCCTGATAATTTTCCCAGAAGTCTTATTTCTGTTCATTTTGGCTCTAAGTACCCCATCTTCACCTCCTCTAAAATCGACCTTACACCTCCATGTGGAAAATTCTAGAGTGTTAGGCTTACAATCCCGACACCAAGGTTCTGGGTTCGACTCCTTGTCATGTGTGTTCCATTTTGAGATTCTGTTAAGTCAAAACTGTTGAATTTATTCTGGAAAATAAGTTTTTTTCAAAATAAGGTCTTTAGAAATTGATTTTAACCTAAAAACATATAAAGAGGCTGAATTTATATTATTATGATTAGAAATGAAAACTTCGACGGTGCCCAAGGGATGGGAAAGAAGAATTAGTAGGATCGTTGTTCGCAAACTTAGTGGTAAGAGACCTGTAGAAAGCCTACAAAGATGGGAAAACAATGTTCAGATGAACCTAAAGAATAATCAATACTGGAAGTGTAAGGCTTCGGTTTAGGAATGTCACAGTGTTAGTTTTGCTAAGTAGAGAGAATTGTTAAAAACTGGACATCGAATTCTTCCATACAGATTATTTAATTTACCAGACAATAGATGGCCCACCAAGAAAGATCAAAACAAAAGTGTGTTTTCCTTAGTTTAGATTCTGAAAGCATTACAGAAAGCCTTAATTCTGAGAGGAGTTATCCCAACCAGCTATTAAAGTAATTACTTACATTTCTTGGAAGAAATTGTCTGTACCAGTTGACTATACAAAAGATTCCTCACAATGATTATTGTTTTAAGATTTGTTGATATTGAAACCGATTGTGTTGAATTTCCCGCCTGATCCTTACCAGTGCGTAGTTAGAGATCGGTTAGTTCATTGAACTCTCCAGCCTAATTATTGCCTATTTTTGTGGGAGCAGGAAAAGGTTTATTATCCATTATGCCTAGACTCATCTCACTCAACAGGTCGCTAGGTGCCGTGGCTTGCCGCGAGTTGATAGCTTCCTGGATATGAGGCCTTGCTCGAAAAGGTTTATCATTCGATTGTGTTGAAGCTAGATATTTTGGCAGCATAGGCAGGATTGTGTTTTAGTGTCCCTTTCCCCCCGCTGTACCAAATATTGTAGATCGATAATTCATGTGCGTCCTTCGATATTTTCTTCTTACGCCATGGTGTGTGAATTTACATCCTTCAAATTTTGAAATGAGGAAACAAAGAAAAGCTCATTAAGAATAATGTAAGTTATATTTAAAGATTCGTAGCTTGCATTTCTGATTGTTTTTTTTAAAAAAGTTTAGCATGTTTAAGGATATTTCAGTTACGTCTAAGTGCTTGAAGAACATTTTTAGGAACATACTATTACTACTACTTTGGTTATAGAAAATTCCAGCAGTTTGTTACAAGAATATACCTCTGCCAGGTGCAAATTTCACCGTCGCATATTATTAAATCATTTTTGTCAGTAATTTATTATCATTATTTGATAAAGTGTCGACGTATCCCTGAAGATTTTGTATCGATTCACATTGAGATTTCAAATGTAAAGAACGGATGGGGTTCTCGCATTCTACTCAGAGAACTAAATGCATCATATTGATTGATGCACCAGAATGCATCTATTGATGCACTAAAGTATGTTTTATGGCTTCTTCAAATAATCAGATTCATATTTGATTCATTTGGGTGCATTTTTGTGTCGTGAAAGAAACACCAAAGTGCATAATTTGATTCAAGTGAGGACTTATTACTGTAGAGATGCATTTCAATGTATCAGTTGATGCACCTTGATGAATTTTGATTCACCAGAATGCATCTTTTTCGGTGATGCACTTAAACGTTTCGTCTGAGCTACATAAACTCTGTAGCTCAGACCAAACGTTTAAGTGCATCATCCAAAAAGATGCAGGAAGGTGCATCAAGGAACATCAACAGAAGCATTGAAGATTTGCAGAACCGCGTGTCCTACGCATCGTACTTCCTCGTAGATGGGAGGGGCAGGGTGGAGCAGGCTTCCTTATGGGCCGAGTTAAACGCATGGAGGGGAAGGTGCGGGAAGAATTTTGGCCGAAGATTCTTTTGCTTGTGGTCACTCTATAGACAAGAGCAAAGCAACCACACCAAGATTAACGTGATTTTTTCTAGAAGGTGAGCCTTTCTTAATATGACACTTTTCTGAAAAAAAACCTTGCTGGTGGAGATTAGATATTCAGGTTTGCTTTCAGAATTGTCATAAGAGCGAGACTTAATTTCATGCAATTTCCTTCCATTCGAAATTTAGTGAACTAGAATGTAAGGTGTTTGAAAGCCTCTCTTGAGTTCGGATTACTTGAATATAACTGGCTGTCTTAGTTTTTAAAGATGGCCTCTATATGGTGTACAACTTAATCTTAAAGTAAAGTGACATCTGTTGGATGTTTTGGGACTCGAGATGAGAACAAGATTTGCAAATCGAGGCAAGGCCAAGAACGAGACATTCTCGAGAAGATACGAGAATGTGCACGTCTTCTCTCGTCTCGCAAAGTTAATACACAGAAAGATGAGGTTACGTTGAACTAAAAAATAAGTGAATAAGTGTCAGTTCTGGCGCTATTTTGCTATCTTGGTCGTATCTGCGCACTTCATAAAAATGTTCCACAACTTTAATATTGCAGCTAGGTTGACTTGTGTATTGCTTTATCAAATGCAAGGTCGCCCGCAGGGGGGCTCTTGCCCCCCCTCCCCCTGAGATACCAGGATTTTTTTAAAATTTCCCGATGCGGCGAAAATCTTGAATTGTACACACTATTTCCCCGACAAGTGATTGTTTTTACACAAGATATTTCAGACACTTATAGTGCAAGAAATATAAAAAAATTAACTTTTGAAAATAAGATCCTTTGGAATTTGTCGGCTCTTCGGGATTACGAAAAGTCAGGAAAACATTTCTCAAAGATGGGATCTGATCGTAATTCAAACCCTGTCATTTTGCCATTTATATAATATACATTACCCTTAGACACGTAAAAGCATGAAGCAGAGGTCATGAAGGACAGTAGACTGTCGTCTCTGTTTGAAAATCTGTATAGGGTGTACCAAAAGTCCCGTTACCTCCCTTTGAATTTTAGACAAACCTGCAAAATGTTATTTTAACGGCATGCGTACGATGAGAGAATGGTATACCATTAAATCAAACCAATGACCACCATTTAATCCAAAGTACTATGGATTCCACACTAAAATCGGTCGTTTTCGATTATTTTCACATGTCACTCCCTTCCCACCCCAACCCTCTAAAGGTGCTAGGGGTGTCTTGAAGTTGAACGGTATTGGGAGTGTCACTATTCATCTTAGTTACCCCGTAAACTATGGATTCCACACTAATATCGGTCGTTTTCGATTATTTTTACATGTCACCCCCTTCCCACTCCCATCCCTAGAGGTGCCAGGGGTGTCTTACCACCACAGTATTTCTCTCCATATTGCAAGTGATATGTGTACCAAGTTTGGTTGAAATCGCTCCAGGCGTTCGAGAGTTATGGGGGAACAAACACACACACATCCATTTTTATATATTAGATAAATAAAAACTCCAGGACATTTGAGGACTTACCGTGTGGCTTTTCATTGTGTGGTGGACGCATCGACTCCCATCCCTACCCTGTTCTATTGAGGTACACTACCTCTTTTCAAGCAACTCTCCAATCATCCCTACGATGCTGCGTCAGCCCCAAAGTGGGCGCCAACCTTTCGGCTACGAGCTGGTGTTAGTCTAGCAAAATTCCATGTCACCTGTGCTAAATGCCCGAAGCACAGTGTCACTTTCAAACTTGTTAATATTCAACGTCAACATGTGCGAAATATGTTCAGGAAACCATCAAGAGAGGTACTTCCTGCACAGCTCGACTAAAAAGTAAAACAGGGGAAATCCTAAGGATCGAGTGTTACATATTTCATTGCGCCAGTACTTTTCCGTTCTGTAACCGTTGACATAATGGGAACTTTTTCTTCCTGACCGAGCAGCTCAAAGAAGAAAAAAAGTTCTTCTGACCAGGTCTTCTGGAGTAACGTCTGGAAGAAGTCACAACACCAATGAGACCCGACCATCAACTTTCTTTTTCCTCCAGATCCAACCGGAAGGTAGCAGAGCAGCATTTTTGGTTCAGGTGGGGACAAGAGGGGTAACGTTAAAACACCTTTCACTTCATAGGGCGCTCTGGTAGTAAAAAAAATCTGGATCCTATCGAGTGCGTTTGTTGACATTTATCTCGATATGGAAACATTGCCTGTTCCACTTCATCCGGTTTCTCCGGGCAGCCTCTTACACTTTCCAGAGATGTATGCTGTATATTATTAGAAATGGGAGGCGCCATCTGCGAATAGGGTGGGTTCACAAATTGCAGGCCCATCGTGTTTACGTCCGGATGATGGAGAGTTTCTGGGCGCAATGTTGCAAACCTGCCCATTTTGTAACTAGACGTTACGCCTCTGTACACAAAAAGTAAACACATTACTTAACGCAAAAAATGTTACATAAAAGCAACATCTTCAAGCATAAGTCTAAATGCATCATACAGCGTGTCCCAAAAGGTACTTTACAACTTTGATGTCTTACAGCACATATAATGGACAAAGAGGAATATCCTTTGTTTTAGGTGATTCACCAACGCATTAAGTTTATTTTGTAAAGTATTGTATAAGATGGTGCACACCACACTGCGCCTTATACGTGAGAAATGTCCCAAACAGGACATTTCCTGCACGTTGCATTTGAAGAGATGGTCCAATTGCCTGGCCTCCTAGATCCCCTAACATTACACCCCTGGATTTATTTTGCGGGGCTATGTCAAAGACACAATGTACAGCACTCCTGTCATAGATCTTAATGATTTGAAGGTCAGAATAAAGCTACAATTGCTACAGTTGACAGGGATATGCTAGGGAGGGTATGCACAGAGTTGAAACTTTGAATAGATGTACGCGCCACCATGGGTGCACATGTTGAAATGGACTAATACACAATAAAACTTCATGCGTTGGTAAATCAATTTCTTTATGTAAATTGCAAGTTGTGCTATATGACATCAAAGTTTTAAAGTACCTTTAGGAACACTCTGTATATTAAATACAGTAGAGTCTCGATAAGCCGATATTCCGTGTGGATAATTGGGGACTGTGATTTTTCGCAAACGGCGAGAAATGTCTATTGTTTCCAGAAAGTGTTTACGTGTGTACAGGGACATGTTCTCAACACGTTTCGTAATTCGCTGTCGCAAAATAACGCGAATTTGGCATAAAATGAGAACTGTGGCATTTTTCGCGAATTGCGACCCATTTTTCGCATAAGAAAACTAAAAATACCACAAAATACAACATTCTGGTGTTTTAAACTTAACAAAATAAAATGTTTCATATTTAATTGCGTACAATTTTCCAAAATTGTATCCCTCCGAAAAAACAACTATGGTTGTTATAAACTCAGTTCCGTCCAGTTCGAATTATAGGGATGTATATGTATTAAAATGCACTTATTTTTACAAATATGACTAATATATATCAAATTATTAGACAGTCAAACAGATATCAAACTTTCTTCCAAATGGTAATAAAATTGAGTTCATAAGATACCACTAGTTCGTTCCTTCCTTGCAATGGAGCAAATAATATTAATAGCGTACTAAATATTGTTAGATTCGAATTACTTTCGGAACATCTCCAGTGGACTACGCGAGTCTGTCAAGCGAGCCTAGTGGGTGTGTAGAGCCTGAGCAGGGGCTTAGCGATAGGTTCTGGGTTGAGATGACATCAGTGGCTCGCTTCGTTGATTGGCAGCTACGAGAGTTGTGACTCGTTTCGAAGCTTCAAATGCATAACAGCCAAAGATGTTATGGAAATAATGTCCCTTCTAACAACTTTCATAAGATATTTAGCAACAAAGTAACAAGAATAATATTAGTAAAAATAGTAGAAAATGCAGTCAACCAGTCACAAGAACTAATGAAGCAATAAATGTAAGAACACAATCATATAATTTTGATCCAAGAACAAAAAAGGGCATTCCAGGAGTGGCGTACTCAAGGGAGTGGTTGGTGGAGGTCAAATCCTCCTCTTTGGCCCAACATTTCTGACAAAAGAACATTAAAGATGACAAAATGAGGACTGGCTTCTAAAAATAAGTATTCACACACACTCACATTTCGAAATTCCTGGGCACGCCACTGCATTCCAGTGTATCTCTTCGTTCATATAAACGCATCATTTACTGCTAATGTACCGTGCGTCCATTTCGATCTTCAGCCGAGAGATCGGGAGAAGCGTGGCGGGCGGCGCTGAAGGAGATGCCGACATTTGCGGCCTGTAATGCCCGCTTATTTTTATGGACATATGCAGACATTTATATAAATATTGCAAAAAGGCACTAACCTGTGTTATAAGAGTTGTTTAAACTGATATCCACCAAGTGCCAAGTGTGTAGACGTTGAATAGCCTGAAACTTTCGTGCCTGTAGCTAAAGTCCTTCTGGGTCGGGCCGAGAACTTATCAGCCACCCTCGTAACGTGAACCTTGCGGCTGGCATTCCAATCCTCTCACTGACGCAACACACATACACACTGCAATAACACAAACAAGTAACGGAAAGTAACCAATAATAACACTCTTGCGCACAGTACGAAATTAACACGCTCTTGGTTTACATCTGCTCACCGCTATATTCACAACTCTGTCGCGAAGAAACAAAAAACTCGAGCTCGGAGATTTCGGATCGCAAGGAAGCTCACGAACACCATTGACTTTTAACGGTTTCATCTACAGCGTAATCTTGATACAGTGTTGCACATTCGAAACCTCCAAACGATCCCCATCGACACAAAACTCTTTCAAGGATATAAACTTAAGCAGGACGTTACTGGCCAAAACTATGATTAAAATGTTTTATTATCTGTGGCTCATTACATTGTTTTTTAAAGCGTATTTTTTGTATATATAATGGCAGAACTTGGATGAATTACAGATGATAAATTATAACACAGGTTAGTGCTCGTTTTGCAATATTTATATAAATGTCTGCATATGTCCATAAAAGTAAGCGGGCATTACAGGCCGCAAATGTCGGCATCTCCGTCAGCGCCGCCCGCCACGCTTCTCCCGATCTCTCGGCTGAAGATCGAAATGGACGCACTGTATAAGCAATGTATTAGATCAGAAGTTCTAATCAACAACAAACTAACAATCAAACAGCGAAGGCCGTCAATTGTATTGTAATCCAATATTGAAAATATAAAATTTATTTTTAAATATAACTGAAAGTTTCATAAATGAGAGATAAAAGAGAGAAGTCCTGTTCGTTTTATCCTACTGAAATACAAGTATATGTGTGTATGTATCTATTAAACTTAACTATTTCTGATTTATTCGCTTTCAGTACGGAATTTTACTCACAAAAATAACCCAACTCAAATTCTGAACATAATTACTAAACACACATCTCCATCTAGGGAAAAGAAATGTATTTACAAGAAATGTTTTGAATTAGGCATTACATATGGGATATATATATTTATCCTGTAGTAAACTTTAATTGCTGCAGACATACATCTCGAAATCACGATTTTGTGTAATGAGGTCTGTTGTACAGTGTGTTCAAAAAGTCACGCAAAAAAGCGATAGAGATAAGAACCTTACACTGGGTATTAACTTTATCTATGTGCATATTTTTTAAACATTAAACAAGAAAATTAAGAGTAAACTTTCATTATCCGCAAAACGCCTGAAACTCGCTATTTCTGTCACTTTCCATATTCCTACTTACGTATTCTGCATTGAGAAACATTGCTGAAGGTGGCATTTTGCTTTTTTCATGGAAATAATCTATATTTTCGACGTATGAACTAAGTTTTGTTCTTTTCTTTTTTCCTTCAGTAACACGCTAAATGGCGGCCACAGTTTCACTACCGTAGTCGGCATGCAGTGTTTCCACCCCACTCCACCCAAAAATACCTACGTAGGCCCAGAAACTATTCACGCATAGCCCCACGAACCATTTCCAGTAAGGTTAGGTTAGGTTGGGTCACGTTTAAGTTAGAATAGTCAAAAATTGATTTAAAAAAATGCGTAGCCCCACACACCATTCTCGCATAGCCCCACAAACCATTGACACATAGCCCCACGAACCATTGACACAGAGTCCCACGAACCATAGACACATAGCCCCACAAAACCATTTGCGGAAATATACCTTCTTCAGTTACAAAAACACGTGTTTGGAAACACTGACCGTGATTACGTCATCCCATACAGGCAACATCCGGCTGGAAGGAAATGGATGCAACAGCTTTCGTGCATCAGTCACACATTTATATCGAAAAATAGATGATTTACCGGCAAAATTCATTGAACGATGCGAGAAAACACTTCCCCGAACTTCCACAAGTCTATAGAAACTGCATTCGGTAAGAAATTTCTCCTGTAAATTTTCAGAAATCCGTTTTCCGGATTCTGAAAGTTTACCAAATTATGTTCTACATGAACGTTCAGCAATGGCGGCGATTGGGTTCCGAAACTGTGAGAGGGGGGGGGCAACTGCCACCTCGCCCCCCTAATCGACCCCACTGACGTTCAGTGTGTGGAAAAGTAACTAAGTAAAACTTCTTGTACAAAGTCGAAAGAAACATGAATAAAAGACAGCTGTGTAGTGGCTTGCAATAATTTTCGATGTGTATCGATGGTCTCTGTGGATATTAATCGAACTGTAAAAAACAATATTTTTTACGCATTCTATGCATTACAGACGATTTGTGGGGTTAATTATGGCATATTCACAAAGAAGTATGTTTTTTAGTAAATGACGAGGTGCACTGGCAACACTGGTAGTGTCAGAGGCCAGTACCAGGTGTGCCCGACATCTGGCTATGTTCAATCAATGCCCAAATGAAATAAAAGATTAGAAATTTATCTTACAAAAAGATTAGTAGGTTAGTTTAGGTACAATAAATTTGAACATCTCAACCCACACCACTGACTAATATCTCAGGATGATACGTAATCAAAGTAATGTTGTGTACAAGAGAAGTTTTGAAACCAGCCGCTTCCCCCACTGGCGCTGCCTGTTTAAGTCATGACATTGCGATTATTAACTTAATTCTTTCGGGCGGGGGAAAGTGGAGGGGCTTCGAAGTCTCAGAAGTAATAATATAAATGTTTACATTAACACGTTAATATAATTTGAGTTTTGTTATTTACTCCACTTTATGCACAGTTAAGACCATAGGCGTAGCTAGAACTTTATATTTGGGTGTGCACAAAGAAGAAAAAAAAAAAGGTCTTGTACCTTTTTAATAGCATATTTTGCAACACCATCACTTGCGACAGTGTTGAAAATTTCTGAATATAGGCTATGTAGTAGAAAAAAGATCAAATTGCATAGAAATTACACACACAAAAAATGTTCATAAATGTTAGAAACAAACCTACATCAAAATACACGTCATCTATAACGAGAGACGTCTGTCAAAAGGTACAATGTTCTTAAACTCATCAATAACTTCATTTACATCAATAGACTAAGCTTTTTCCTGTTCCACAAATAGCAAGAGCAGGGCTTCCAATCTATCCTGCTTCTGAGTTGCTCTTAATTTAGTTTTAACTTGGGAAAGCTTCGAGAAAGCTCTCTCACACGTGCAGCTTGTGACAGGTATAGAAGATAGGCGCTGCAGTACAGAGTACAATGCAGAAAATATCTTCTTTCTCCAATGACATTAAAAAATCAAAAAACTATAGACACTCGTTTCATCAGCGATAATGCACACGTTTGTACCAAGTAATGACATTTTCAACTTCTTACAAACTGCCGCTTATTTTCTCTCTCATTGAAATATCTGTCTTTAATTCTCTTTGATAAAGCAGTCCACCCCGTAGCTACGCCCATGGTTAAGACTATTCTGGACTGGACCTACAGTTTAAAGTGTACACAAGTTCGAAGGTATCGAACCCGGGACCCCTTGGTTACAAGGCGACGACGTTATCACTACACCATCGGTGAGGCTTTGTTAATATAATTTATAGGTCTATTCACAATAATCTGTAAATTTATTAATATTGTATTATTATTAGATGACTAGGTAAAAAGATGGTGTAAGAATTGAGATATAACATTACGTATTCATTATCTAACTTACGTGTAGTTAAGATTGCTAAAATTTGCATAAAAACAACAGTCCTATCTAGGATATTAATGTCAAATAGATAAGAATTGAATATTTATTAAAAAAGTAAAGTGTTCCCCTGTGCATAGCACCACGCCATGAAGGCGTATAGGGGGTGTGGGGGTAACGTCCCACACTTTCTTGATCCGGTCGTGAGAGGGGTTGATGTGATCAGCATCACACCCCTGACCGCCTTTACCCCCCAGGGTTTCCCCCAGGTACCCATGTTATTCGACGCTGGGTGTGCGCCGGGGCCGCTTCCACCGTTAGAAAAGTTCCAGGATTTGAACCGGCCGGGGATCGAACCCGGGACCTTTAGCATGGTAGTCAGACGCGTTACCGACTGAGCCACCGCGGTTAACATCATAACAAAAAATGATGTTAGATACAGTTGACGAAAAGTAGCTCCTGGTTAATATTTTATGCATTTTATCAATAGTGTGCATGAGTCTGCTTTCGTACTGTCATTCAAAGCCGTATGGTCCCAATCTAATCCTCTTCTATACTCTGTCCCAGCTATCTCTGGAGCTAGGAAGCAGAGAAGGCCGGTATCGTGTGGTTAGAGCGAAGCAGTACACGCTGCTACGTGTTCATTGGTGGAACCGCCTCCCATCACTACTTGCTCCAGAGATACACGGAGAGAGTATAGTAAGTTCAGCGGAAATAATTGTTGTTGTTGAGTTGGTGTTCTAAGTCCACTTTATGCACAATAAGGCTAATCGGGACTGGACTTACAGTTTAAATCACTCTACGTACCTCTACCCGGCAGGAATAAATAACACTAGATTATACAAGTGATAAACAAGCATATTTTCATATTTAATTTTAGTACAGTAAAACATCGTTCATCCAAACCCGCTAAATTAAGCCGGACTTAGCTTAATCCGGACAGGCAAAAGACAAAAAAAGCAGAATGCAAGGTTTTAAATGTGTGTAGAAGTCAACAAGAGGACTTCCCAAAGAAAAGGCAGTCAACCACTGATGAAATTCTGTTTCCCGCAGACTTTGTACTGTACTGTATAGTGTATTTATTCCTATGCCCTTTAAATACAATATAATAAACGTGTTTTCTTGGTATAAACGGAGTTCTAATGCACTTTCTACTGTTCTTTTAGGTTATTTCAGTTCATCAGTGCTTTCGTTAAACCGTTCAACTTATCCCCCCCATTAGTCCGCATTAACGAGGTTTTACTGTACTTGTTAAGTCCTTTCGGGGAGAGGGTCTCGACCCTCTGTGCCTCCCCATTATACGTCCTTGACTTCTTCATACTTCCTTGTGTGATTGCTTAGCTGTTGCTTCAAACAATTACCTAACTTTCTTTTTTCCCTTTTTCTAAGAGATAAATATTGCGTGCAATTAATATGCGTAGATTAAGACACACACCTAGAGCACGTACAGATCCAGTTAAAGACTTCCACACGAAAACGTTTTGCAGATGTTTATGGCGGCTGTGAAAGTTTTCAGAGAAAGTGAGCAGGGTATTTTTTTTTTCATATCTTGGGCAACACGTGATGATTTTTTTTACCTTCCCAGAAATGGTAATGTAGCAGATAAAACACTCCGTACGCATGAGTTAGTACAATCATTAGAACGTCATTACGCCGGCAGAAGATGATACCGTCAACAATTACTCATTGTTGTAATTCATGTAATCATTTTTGGGCTATTGCCTGTTATTCATACACATATAACGTAAAACAGTAACGGAGTGGTTACCACCAGTGATGTGCCGTAGACTATAAGTTTACGTCTACATGCGTTGTCTACACGTAATCTACGCGTAGATTACATTGGGTTGTAGTATACATAGACTACGTAGACAATATAAAGTGCATTAAAATTAATTTTCAAGGGTTTCATGAAAAGAAAAAACATTTTCAACTATATTGGTTCCTAACGAAATGAAAAGAATCCTATTTATAACAATATTTCTCTTCTCTTCTATCATCAACTATGCAAGAATATAAATGATATGCAAAAAAGAACAACAGATGGCAGTAGTTAGGCAAGAGTGGTATTTCCCCATAAAACACTAGAATATTTCCTATATTAGGTTTCTTCTTAGGTGAGAAATTGTTCGAACTTGAAAGAAAGAGTATGAAAAGCTCTCTGCAGGCATCAGCAACTGATACGCAGTATAATTTTCTTTAAATTCCACGGCGCCCTTTGCTAAGTTATCAACTTTCGCCATGTTGTTTACATAGATTACGTAATCTACATGTATAAAATAGTCTAAGTGTAGAATGTAGACTATCGTTGTTTATGCGTCACTGGTTACCACAGAGCGCTACGACGTCAGGAGTCCGGAGGTTCGTAATCCGGCCTGGGCATGAGTATTCTTTGCGAGTGTCCTTTCATGAGTCATCTTCATCTCCGCGATTAGCAAATAATGTCAGAAATCATACCAATAAAGTTTGAACTACCCCCCTCTCTATAATGCAACATAACGTAATTATGAATATGACGTTAAATCACGTCCATTTGTGGATGCGGTGTGTTCAGTACCACGCTCCTCTGCCCTTATTCCCCAGGGTTTCCTCATGGTGCCCATTTATTCAAGGCTGAGTGACCACCAGAGCCGATACATGCCGAGTTATTTTTGGAAAAATTGCCACCTCAAATCTTCCACCTTGAAAATCGAACCTGGGTCTACCGCGTGGTATCCAGACGCCTTACCGAGTAGACCACCGCGGCTCCATAATATTATTTTTCTGTTGGCCAGTTAACGTCATTTTGTGCTAATTTTGGATAATCGCGACGATGAGGATGAATGGTGATAAAATATACGTTATGATGAGACACTTATAAAGAACATCCACGCCAGTCGCGCTGTGCTAACCACTCCGTGACGGAAGTCGGCTAAGACAAGAGAAGAATCCATGGGTTAAGTACGAGTAGTTCCTTTAATATGGTTTAAACTGGAGAACGACTGACGTAAGCAAAATTTCAATTGGTTCACAAAAATTTAATCAATATAGTGATGTTTGTTACAATTAGCTTCAACTAGTCACCTGATTTAGAAGGTAATTTTACTAAGTAGCATCCAACAATCCTAGTTTCCACTAACTAGTTAAATATAAATTCCAGTATAGTTACAACTAGGTTTTACCGATAACCATTTGGGCCTCCCCGGTCATATATCAGTAACACTGTCGACTTGTAATCAAGGGGTTCCGCGTTCGATTCCACATGAAGGCACGCTGCGCAGTAGTTTTGAACCCACTTTAAACTGTAGGCCTAATCCCAGTTAGTCTATATGAAAATAAAATAGGCTTAAAAAGAACTAACGTTCGATCCACAGGCATTTGACTACTTTTTAGCGGCGTATTGTTTCCGGAAAAACAAGTGAGCACTGATATTAGGAAAAAATGCATTTCTCTTCGTGTAGCAGGTTTAAGAAACTCTATATTCCGATAAAAGCTACAACAATATAATCAAAAATGAATAATTCATTATTGAAAGGGCACATGTCCAATATTCCTTATTTTACAGCAGACAATTAAAAACTTCATAATTTATTTTTTGAATGTCAATACGTTATATCGGTTTTTACATAAATCCAACTGTCCTTGACACTCAGAAGAGTTGCTTTAGGAATAAGGCCTTTCAATACTACACACTTGATGCACATACAATGATACACCTTTTTGCGTGTGAAAATACATACAAGTGCATAAAAAGGCACTTTTATCAGCTGGTGTTCAGTGTGATGTACTAAAAACGCATCAATTGGGAAGATCAAACAAAATTCTTTCAAAGATAACAAATTTTAATTTCTAATGCACCAATTTACACAGATAAATGTATAATTTTGTTATAAGCGCGATTGCAATATGCCACAAATGTGAATAGCTTTTTAGATATGATCGACTATCAGAATATCGAATATCTCGACTGTGATCTTGCTAATTTCTTATTACATATATATTTCCATTTTCTTTTAACATTCCTATGTGGATTGTGTTCCTCATTGAGTTTTTCACTAAAATTTTAAGGAAGAAATTGTTATTTTTTAACACTTTATGCTGTATTGTAAATACCAAAATAAACCATCTTACGTGAGTAGTATTTTAAGCAAGAAATTGGTTAAAAACACATAAAAAATACTTAAAAGCTAGTAGCACCATCTGGTGTCGAGTTTACTGCTATCGGATAACATTGCAGTTGGTGGGTAATTTATGCTAATTTCCTTTTGTCTTACGTCATGTTTCAACCATAAAGAAGGCGGAGAATGCAGAAGAGCTCAGCTCAATAAATAGTTTAACCATTTTACAAAGTATCTTGTAAATATTTTGCAATTCCATGTACTTTATTATTAAACCATACCTTTCAATGAACAAAATAAATTAAAAGCTAATTATCCTAGTTTGGAGAATGATTTTAAGCAGATTTTCTTAACTACATTCTCTTCCCCACACATATGCAGTTAGAACACACGATTAAGAAAATTTTGCGTAAGTCTAACAGAAATTATATTTTCCTATTGTATATTCTACATTATATTTTATTACAGTTCTTCTTTTGATTATAGGTATGTATCAAAAGAAAATACGTCATTATTATTGAAATTCTTAAACCATGAAGTCAGTATCGAACTTATACTGTTAAGAAAGGCGTATCGCATGGTTTGCTGCAACCATCATTAGATGATGATGATGATAAATATACTGTTATAAGTGAAGATTCCTTGGCGCAAAGCCCTTTGCGAAACAAGGGTGCCAAAGGGCTTTTTCACTGGGTGACGAGTGGTCAGCGCATCGACTCCCATCACCTATGTTTTGTGGCTTTCGAGACCGCAGTCGGCGACGATTGCTTTCAAGTAGCTCCACAATTGTCCTCGCAATGTTAGGTCAACATCGAATTTTGTGGATCGAACCCGGGACCGAGGGCACCAAAGGAGAGGAGAGCACTATCATTCGGGTACTGACAAATTTGATTAATCCAGTAACGTTTGATTGAGCTTTATGGTAAAAAAAAGACCAAATTGGGCATATTTTTGTGACCATATTAATGAACCCGGTTTGGGCAAAAATCCTGATCATTCTGTGAATGCCTTCGGCAAAACGCTGTGACAAGTTGTGTTGTGCAATTCAAACGTCCCATCTCCCCAAGGCAACATCCGAACCAGACACGTAACAGATCTCGGAAGTCCGGAGTGCTTGCACGCACCTCGTCCCTCCACCCCCTTTCCTAGCCCCGCCCCTCTTTCTCCGAGAAAGAAGTGTCACGAAGAGCTGGAGAGATTTCCGCTCCGGAGGATTGCAACACTTCAGGCACCGGACCCAAGTCAACTCTTATAATGGTCGGAAGAGAGACGGACAAGAAAGGGTTTTGTGGAGGTCAGTGAAAGTTTCATAAAAGTGACCACACACCCAATACTTCCATGCGATTCCCTTTAACCCGGTATATAAGCAAGTAGCTTCCACTTTCTTTAAGACATTTCGTTGGTGACCAAGGAGCTACCCCGTTCTATAATACGGCAGCTGGATAGATACTCATAGAAAGCATGAAGTCCCTGGTAAGTTGTCATTCCACTAGTAACTCCTATCGGCGATTATCACTTCAACTGGAGCATATATTCTAGTGTGGTGTTCTAGTCCGATTCACGCACCGTATCCTCACTCTGGATTTATCAGCTGAGGTACTGGTTAGCGTTGTCGACTTGTAATCATAAGTATCCAGGTTCGCCATCAAGTACCGCGTTCAGAAAGGTTAATAGTGATTGAACCTGCAGTTTAAAGTGCGTACTGTGTCATCATCTGGACTCGGCCCCGGAACTACTGGTTTTAAAGGCGACAGTATTAGCTGCAATTCTATCAGAAAGGGCAAACTAATGTATAGTGATTCCCACTCCACTACTTCGGGACTGACTATGTTCACCATGAGCATCTCTTGCATCCAATCATCATCCATCTTCATTGTCGCGAGTAACAAAAATCAACAGAAAAGAAAACATGGGGAAAATTCTAACAAATATGGCCTTCCCGTTATTGTCCTGTGATCAGATGTCATATTTCGATCCTCGATCGAAGCACATTTCACAAGTTCATTTGGTGTATTTTACTTCGCTTCTCTGCCACTTTTGGCTACTCCCGAAGATAAAGATGAGTGATACTATGATTAAATTGATAAAGGGACACTCAAAGAGATCGCCCAGGCCGGGATTCAACTCCGAACCCATGGCATCTTAAGCGCGCTATAATAACCATTACGAAAACTGAACATAAGCATATCTAAACGAGCACAGAGTGGTTGTGTTGAGGGTGTTAGTTTTTTTGGTTATGTAGCGTTGCTCTTCTCTTCCTTTTGGCAATCGCTACAATAAGGATGAGTGATGACACACAAAGAACACCTGTTCCCAGGCCGGGATTCAAACCCGGGACCCCTGACGTTGTAGCGCGCTGTGCTAACTACTCCGCCACGGTGGTCGGATTTGAGGGACTGATGTTGGGACGTCAAACAATGACGCACATACCCACACATGCCCTAAAATGTTCATCTTAATTTTTATTACACCATACAATCTTTGCAATCAACCCTTAGGAGACAATATTATTAAAGTGAAAGCTGTGAATTTGGATGTAGTGAAAGGTAGTAATATTGTATACAGTTTCGATATTATATATGTACGTGTTAATTGAAGTAATTTACTTTCATCAGTTTCATAACTTATAGTAATAACATCATGTGGACGTATTCCTGGATTTTCTGCCATCTAGCGGTATAATTTAGAAGTCCTGGTTTGATACTCCGAGACAGTTGGCAATCCAATTCCGAGTAGTTCTTTTTGCATATAATGGCTTTTAACCAAAATTTGTAACTAATTATCAACCTCATCTATGATAAATTAACTTGCATTTCGTTAATATTGTATGGCAGAGATATGCTAACAGTGATGCAAGCTCCATAGCTGAGAAGTGAATAAGATGAGACTTATTATAGGGTGCCATGATATGATTACAATGTAACGATATCATCTCACATAAAAAGTGGGTTTACGATGTCTGCAAGCCAGAGTCCAAGGTGATATCGAATTAAGTCGATCCTTACGGGAAAAACATGAAATGATCTGAACTTGGCCTGAAGATATACAGGAAGTTAAAAATCATGTTGATTGTTTCGTCTTCTGTTTGTTCACGCTTATTCTCAACATTCAATTCGTAGTGCTGGCGTCAGTTGTTCAATGTTTTAAGTGCATTTATCTTTTTCTACATTAATTGATTGCTAATAGCGTAGAGTTTCTTAATTTGTTACTTTTTTCCATAATTATTGTTCTTTCCCACTCATCTCTCTTTTCTATTTCTACATCTTATATTTATTTAGTCATTATTTCATTCATTATTACTTTATCCCTGTATTATTTATTAATTATTTCCATGTTCTCTTGCTTTGGTCATTCTCTTTCCTTTTCTTTAACGTTGTGTCTTATGCAGTGATGTGCCGTAGACTATAAGTCTACGTCTACATGCGTTGTCTACACGTAATCTACACGTAGATTACATTGGGTTGTAGTTTACATAGACTACGTAGACAATCTAAAGTGCATTAAAATTAATTTTCAAGGTTTCATGAAAGAAAAGTGACATTTTCAACTATATTGGTTCCTAACAAACTGAAAAGAATCTATTTACAACAAAATTTCTCTTCTCTTCTCTCATCAACTATAGAAGATAAATAGTATGCAAAAAACAACAACAGATGGCAGTCGTGAGGCAAGAATGGTATTTTCCGCATAAAACACTAGAATATTTCCTATATTAAGTTTCTTCCTAGGTGAGAAATTGTTCGAATTTGGAAGATAGTGTATGAAAAGTTCTCCTCACACATCAGCAACTGATACGCAGTATTATTTTGTTTTACTTCCACAGCGCCCTTTGCTAAGTTATCACCTTTCGCCATGTTGTTTACATAGATTACCTAATCTACGTGTATAAAATAGTCTACGTGTAGAATGTAGACTATCGTTGTTTACTGGTCTTATGGCTTGTAGCATGTAATTTGCTTTTTCTTCTTACTCTTGATTTGATTTGTTTTTATTTTACTTCGCATTTTCTGCCACTTCTGACTAATCGTGAATATAAGGATAATTGATGATAAGTTGAAACTGAGGACAGTTTCAAAAATGGACAGTACACAGTACCATTGAGGTATATACTGGCTGTGAGTTCAGACGCCAGAGCCTCGTTAGTCTGCAAAATGCAGAAAGAATCACCCTTTACACCCCCTTCGTACTCTTATTCTTATTCTGTTCTTATCTCTATTCTTTGTCTGTTCTATAATTTTCCTTACATACACACACATAATTGACAGTTTAATGTAATCATGAGAAAATTAAGATTAACTACATTTTAATAAACATACTAGCTTTCACAGGAATATTGTTATGAACTTGAAATCTGCTTACGTACGCAAAATTAGTAGTATTTCGTTTAACATGCGCAGTAAAAGTGCATATCACATAGCTTTCCAGATAGGGGCGGGTTAAACCACAAAATATTGTGCAACTACCATTTTTACCTTTGTTTTAGATGTTGTTCAATGACAAAATTGGTTTTCGGGTGTCATTTTAACGGAAGTTCGTCTTTGGGTTTCCACTGCTTTTATTTGAAAATTTTTATTTTCTCAAAATTTCTGCAGGGGCTTTAGCCCCATCCTTCCTGCGTACACCAGTGCCTTCAGGTCGGAGTTATAATTGTCTGTTATTTTTCTCATTGAGAACATGTTCTGTTCAACAAATATAATGGTTGTGGTTTTCTTTTCAGGTCTGTCTATCTCTACTCCTTCTTGCCTCTTTAACGTGTGCCGAAGAGGAGAAGAAGCATGAGAAGAGAGGGATAGCAGGGTATGGGTATGGAGGGTATGGAGGGTATGGAGGGTATGGAGGGTATGGAGGATATGGAGGACACATAGCAGCGGCGCCCATAGCCCACGCGGCACCCATCGCCGCCCACCCGCTGCCACCAATCACGAAGTCCATCCACATCACCAAGCACATCCCATACGCCGTGCCACACCCAGTAGCCGTCCCAGTAGACAGACCAATTGGAGTTCCAGTGCCTCACCCAGTGCCGTACCCAGTCGACAAGCCGTACGCCGTCCACGTGCCGCACCCAGTAGCAGTGCCAGTCGAGAAGCCGATCGCTGTACCGGTCGACAAGCCCTACCCGGTTCCAGTCCCGCATCCTGTCGCTGTACCCGTACCCAAGCCGGTCGGTGTACCCATCCCTAAACCTTACGCCGTTCCTGTACCCAAACCGTACCCGGTCGCTGTTCCCCACCCTGTTGCAGTTCCTAAACCAGTCGCTGTTCCAGTCACTCCAGTCATTGCCAAGCCAGCACTTGCCATCGGCAAACCAGCTCTCGGCTATGGCCTTGGAGGATATGGTCTTGGAGGCTATGGCTTGGGGTATGGCGGCTATGGCGGCTATGGCCACGGCGGCTACCTTGGGTAGATACGCATCATGTCTTTACGTAGGTAAGACTACATCAACGAGTACCGAACCATTAACTTTAGTATCACACTATACCTTGAGAGTGTTTCTTAAAACAACCCGTCGGGCTTAATCGTCAATTCTCGTGCTTCTTCGGAAAGATATCGATCAGAGCCATGACACACAGCGTGATGATATAATACTATTGTTATCTCTATCAAAAATACTATACTGTGTATAGAACACTTCGGGAACTTTCGTCAACTCTCGTGCTTCTTCGGGATAACAAACATTTCTAAAGCAGAAGCTGTGACTTCGCTATGTAATATTGGTGTGCCGACACAATATGTCTATAATATTGTCTACCAAATAAATTTTAACAATAACATTCACATATCACCCTTCATAAACCTCATTAAAAGTCTTTCGGAAACTCTCGTGCTTCTTCGTAAAAAAATATTTTTACAGAACAAGGTATAATATCCCTATGTTATAGTGTTGTACCGATATCATATTTCTACGATTAGTCTCCCAAATAAACTTTAACAATAAGACGAATACTCATTCACTTATCACGCTTTACAAACTCTAATAGACTTTCCATATTTGTTAAAAATATAAATATATGTTGATTGGTAGAAGAAATACTACTTTAAGTTAGCAGAACAGGTTGAACAGTTCATTGTGTGTGTGTGTGCGTGTCTCATTCTGAATATATCTTAAATTATTGTCATCTAAGTCTTGTTGCTTAGTTATTCCGATAATTTTAATGATTCAATACAGTTCATAAAATTATTATAGTGGTTAAATATTATGTTTATATATTGAAATGATTTGATTCCAATTTTTCGGTATCTGACTGCAATATTGTTTGTGCTGTTTCATTGATATAGTATATTTTAAGTTAGCGTGAAATTTAAATTCACATTATATTGATAAACTATTGTGTTTCATCGACGAGTTCCAGTTTCGATACCATGTGAAAAAACATTGATGAATTCAAACAAAAATTTGACAAAACCACCGGATAACGCTATATTAATTTTGAAATCGTATCGTTTATGTTGTAGGTATCTAGATATACTAATATACTTTGCGGATTATACATAGTAAAAATGTATATAACGTTCACATTATACTCCAGAGAGAATGACTAATTAACATGTCTTTTAATGAAAAGGAAAAGAAACAATTAAAATCTATCAGTATCTAAGTATTTGTATTCAAAACTAGTCCCATCTTTGAACGTCTATATCAATGTAGAGTGAGATAACATCTCTGGCTGTTTTGCATTGGCAGCTTTGGAGCGAGTCATAAGTCTTGGAACAGCCAATCAACATACGAGCCGCTGGCGTCATCTCTACCCAGCACCTATCGCTAACCCTGTTGCTTGCGCTCTGGACTGTTGGTAGGCTCACTAACTGGACTCGCACGGTCAGCTGGAGTTGTTATGAAAATAATCTGATTTTTACCTGTCCGTATTTGTGCATACCTGTCGTTGACATGACGTTTACTTCAGAGTATTAATCACGTAACTATGTCTTTCTTGCAGATAGATTCCTGATCACTCTCATAGAATAACTTCATCCAATGACTGAGCCGTTCATTACTCCTTCATATTCACAAGATCATCTCCGCATTTAATGTCTATTAAGCATATCGTTATAATGCTCATCGTTGCTTCTTTATAGCTTGTGTAAATATATATTTTGTACAATAAAAAAGGTTTTATAAAAAATATATGTATGTTGTGTATTTGCTTGAACATCATTACACAGTAAGGATACAACTCCTTGTCAAATTTATATAATTTGATTATATTTCTTCGCATTAGCTTGCCAATGTGTAGTGAAATCCTTTTATGGAAAATTGTACTGCGAATATGATTACCCACTCTGAACGAACGTGGTACAAATTTGAATGCAACATTATCAAATTCTACATTAACTAATGTAACGTATTTTCTAAATACTCTAATGTGATTGGTTCTTCCAGGGAACTTATCCTATTGTGACGAACACCTTAGGCAGGTTTCACACCAACAAGCGACGCGGGAACATACAAAATACTATAAGAATCCACACTAAAGTACATAGACTCTCTAATTCAGTTCTAATCACTGCTACCACTAATATTAAATCACTATACTTTAATTGTTCGAATTAGGCAATTTTTCGAAAGTTTTGGTTAATCGCGACGATACTGTGTTTTAATAGAAACACTGAATGAGATATAAATAATATTAATATGAACTACCTTTCTTCAATTGCACTTGAAAAAGATTCACAAAAAAACAAACGTGAACAACCAAAAACCTACAGGTTAGTCAATAACCACTTCGCAATTTCGTCATATAATTAAAATATCGCCTCGGTGGCTGAGCGATCAGTGTTTCCGGATTTGAGTCTCATTTGTGAACGGTTATTAATTTTATCTTCTTATCATTCATCCTCATCGTTGCGATTATCCAAAAGTGACAGAAAAAAACGCAAAATATACATTCCATCGAAACATCAGTTTGTTGCCAATGTTTTGCCTAGGAGAGGTTATTGGGGGCCATAAGCTCTCAACACAGCTTCTGGACCAGTTTCTCCTAAAAGAAAAGGCTACAGGAAGAGATGGTTAGATATAGCTCTGGCTTTAAAGAAAAGTTGTAACCATGCATTAAAACAGATCTGGGCAACCCGCCGTATTTGTGAAAGAGCGCTCTCGTGGATTGAAGAGCGATCGGCTGTGCTGTATTATTATAAGAGGGGTGGAAAGGATGGAATGAGCAGGGCAGGAGGATTCGTGCAGGCGAACAGCACGGGAGTGTTTGCTGGCCCCCACAAGTGCAAACGAGTTGCCTAAACCGTTTCTGGATTCATATCTACCCCTTACGAAATTTGCAGGCACGGTACTCGACAGTACAACTTATAAAATGATCTGAGTAATTATAAAACTGAGATTAAACACAGAAGAATCTTGATTGGAAGTCTAAAATTCTGAAAAATTAATGAAAAGTGTTAATAATTGTTCACGCTTCTCATGAAAACTAGCAGAGCGGCATACTCATAGGAGGGATGGTGGGAGTTCTACCCCATCTTTGAGCCACATTTTCTAAAATGAACGTCAGGTAGACATTGAAAGATGCAAAAATATTGCAGTGCATATTTAGAAATGTCTGGATACGCCACTGATTATAGTGAGATTATTTCTGTAACATCTGTAGCTGTTATGCATTTGTAGCTTGGAAGCGAGTCATAACTCCCGAAATCGATCAACAGTGAGGCGATGACGTCATCTCACTTCAGCACCTATCGCTAACCCTCTTGCTCACGCTCTAGGCTGTTTGTAGGCTGGCTAGCTAGACTTAGGCAGTCAAGTTAAGATGTTCCTAAAAAATCTGGATCATCCATTAATGGTGAGAATGCAACCCATGGCTGACGTACGAGGAACAAAAGAACCAATCAGCTTTTAAAGATTATGAATCGTGACTATAATTTTTCTAGAGTTTCTAGGAAAGGTATGGAATACAACTAAATTCATTTCGAAGTTGCTTAAATGAACTGATAAATCACGAAGAAAGCAGTATATGTATAAACACAATACAAGCAACTCTACAGTTCTTCTTGTTCTGCGTGCCATGACGTTATGAATGGGAAAGAAACTACACTTAAAGTTAAAAAAGTAATTTAACCTTCTTTACCTTTTATGCAATATGTTATCTTCTTTACATATTCTTTCAGGGAAGTAATATTTCTAAACATCTCCGCCATCTATCGAGCGAAATGGAATTGTTAAGAAAATTGCAGAGAAGCAGGATACATAATTACTTTAAAAACTTGATAATAAGTACTGTAGCTATATTTCGTATATTACTTTCTATTGATACCTTTAACCTCGAATTTGATCAAACTGCATTCCTGTAGTTCACATTATCTAAAGTATTCAGATATCTAAATTACAAATGCTTAAGGATACTGGCTTAAAAATATACTTAAAATCCAATATCAACAAGTATTGCTTAAAGAATTACGCACTAGTCAAATAACCCGAGTTCAATATCCGATGATGTAATTGTTTCGTTGTGATTAACTTGAAAAGGCAGAAAGCATTGAAAACACAAGTAATAAAAATATTTCATCACCAATCAACCGTTTGAAATTCATGACAAAAACATGCATTAATTGGGCATTGTTCATTATCTACTACCTACACTTTTTCCTATTCTAACCCTGCATTTCCAGAAGCATATTAGAGTGTGGTTCAGTTTCCACTTTTGACTTTGGTCCTTTAGACAACCCAAGAACCGATTCATAGACTATGTAAAAATCATATTTCAACAACTGATTTGTTACTTAAATGCTTATATATTATTCTCGCGAGTTTTGGGAATATTACAGATGATTTCTGAATTGTATATTTAAAAAATTATTGCACAAAAGCATTCTTCCTACTTAAAAAAAGTAGTTCAATACAAGAAAAATGTTTGTGTCGTACATTGTTGTAAGGTTGTTTGAAATAACATTACTTGCTTTTTGAAAAAGTGCCATCTCTTGGATCGAATGCCAAGAATTTTGGTATTTGAAAAAGGTAACCTCTTCTGTAGGTGATCCAGTGTCAACCCTTTTAAGTTTTGATTGATTGGGCTGGTTTATTTTACTTCGCTTCTCTGTTACTTTTGGCTAATCGCGAAGATGAAAGTAATTGGTTATAAGATATAATTGATGAAAGAACAATCACAGGAATTCATGGAAATGACACAACACGTGCCCCACAGGGTAATATACTGGCTGTCAGTGCAGATGCCAGAGCCTTGCCAATCTGCAATGTGCAGTCTAGGGCACTGTTTCTCAACCGCCGTGCCGCGAGAGGTTCTCGTGAAGTTTGAGACTTGCAGCCCGAGCTGGAAACCTCTTGGAAATATGTCTTTTCGTTTGGCGTTCACTAGCGATAAGAGGAAAGCCTTTCTCTCCAGCAGGGTTGTTAAAGGTCCAGGAATTTTTAATAAATTCAATTCCGGTCCAGGAGGGAAAATCAGCAAGCCTAATTGGGTTCTGGACCGTAAAGAAACTTTCTATCTGTAAAGTACTGAAATTCGGTCCAGGAACCTTTTTCCGGCTCAATTTTAATACGGTCCACGAACCTATTTTCCCGCTTAATTGAAATACGGTCCAGGAACCTTTTTTCAATGAAACAATACGCAACTTGGACCGAATTTAAATTGTGTGAGAAAGAAGGTTCCGGTTCTGCAGAGGAACCCAAAGAACTCATTAGAATTGATGAGTTCCTTAAATTTTAACAACCCTTCTCGCCAGAGCTGGTGAGGATTCAAAAATACTGAGAGAGCATAGTCACCCGTACAGCCTCCAAATTTGAATTTTAACGGTTGGTCTTTCTCAAGTTGACAGAAGAGTGAAATTATAGGGTGTTCCGTAGAGGACCCCGGATTAAAAAATTAAATAAAAATACGGAAAATATCATGAAAATAGTTATATTTCACATATGTAAGCAGTAACATCTCCCATTTACTTATGAAAGACAATGTCAGGCATATGTCCACCCCTACTGAGTCTGCATGCATTTATACGCTCCACAAAACTATTGATAACCCTCTCGCAGATGTCTGTCGCTATGCCTCCAATCACCCGTAGGATTTCCGCCTTCAGTTCCAAAAGGGTTCGTGGTTTGTTGGCGTACACCTGTGATTTCACAAACCCCCATAAGAAGAAATCACACGGTGGAAGATCACACTCCACCTGCCAAAACCCACACCACAGAGTCATTCTCAGCGGATTAATGCATTTCACGCTCCTGGATTATTCGAGTATTTACGGAAGGAAACCACAACAAACGATTTAAAACAATTGAGGCTACATTAATCGCCATGACAACAGATACCAACATTGGTAAGAACAGGTCTGCCAACCTCGAAACAAAACAATACACTCGATTCAAATTCGGCGTCCTATACGGAACCATCCTTACTTGCAGCTCCAGCTGGAAACCACCTGGAGAGATGGTTTCGACTGCGATATCCTTTCGCTACAGTGGCGGTGCGCCATCAAACCATCTAACCGGAGGACGTATAGCCATCCAAATTTGGAGGTTGACGGACGGGCACAACGGCCAATTTAGTTAGCGTATGAATATTCATTAACAAATATATTGAAGTGGAAATATTTTCATTAATTGGAATTTTTGGGTGTCCGAAATGAAACATTCGAATGAAAATCTTAGCCTACCAAATTAATTTTACGATGTTGGCCAGATATACTAACGATTCCATTAATTCGAGTCGTTATCAACAAATTTCAACCATATTTTATATTTATATATTTTATATTTTATATTATTATATTTTTATATTTATATCTTTTATATTTTGTCGAAAAACCTACAGATAATCAAACTAATATTCTCTATGATTAACTCTACCATAATTCATTCATTAATATTAAATCCAATGGTATATATTTATTAATATACAGTAAAACCTCGTTAATCCGGACTAATGGAGGGATAAGTTGACCGGTTTAACGAAAGTCCGGATTAACTGAAATAACCTAAAAGAACAGTGGAAATTGCATTAAAACTCCGTCTATAGCAACAAAATAGTTCATTATGGTGCATTTAAAGGGCATAGGACCAAATACACTATACAGTACAGTAAAAAAATATAAGAAATACAACAATGCAGTGCTTCTAGTCACATTTAAAACCTTGCATTCTGTTTTTTTTTACCCTTTGCCTGACCGGATTAAGCTAAGTCCGGCTTAATTAAGCGGGTCCGGATTAACGAGGTTTTACTGTATAAATTTAAAAAAAGTAGTAAGCTATTTACGAGTAATATTGTTGGGATTGGGTCATCCACTTTAATAAACAATTTACAGGGCCTCGGGCTAAAGAAAGTTGAGAAGAGACACACACACACACACACACACAGATCCATTTGTAGAAGATATATGTTACCTTCACCTGACAGATTCAGCCCATAATTTTCTACGGTATATTGTTAGAATCTCTTATTGTGCACCGAATCATTTTTAAACAACATGAGCCACACTCTTGGTTTTCTTCTGGTAGTCAACTCCCCTAACAAAATTTATTTTCCGTAAGGTATGGACAGTTGATACGAGTCATATTTTACGTGACGTCACTACTTGACAAATATGACATTAAGGTACCATTTTCAACGTCTGTTTCCAAGTTCAATTACAGGCATGGCTAGCACGACAGTATTACATGTCTAAAACATTTCATTAAAATAACCATGATGTAGCAATTTTCGAAAAATAGTTTCACAAAAATCGAAACGTATGCAGGAGATTTGTTGTTATTAACTATTTTCCAATTTCATTTGCAATTAGAAAAATATTTAAAGAAGGTATGTCAATTTCAAATTTAATTATTGTATGTAGAAGTTGTAAAAGCCATGAGGGGAAAATGGCTGATTTCTAGCCCCTGGACGGAAACAAACGTTGCTAGGGAGTATGAAACGGGTATTTTCACCCTTTGAAAAAGGATAAGCGAGCGTCTCGTGCTCTCTCCGACGTGGTTTGCTTTTCAATGTAATGTTATGTGTGTATAGTCTCTAATATGTTACAAATATTGTATATTTTCTTAATAATAAACTAAGTAAGTAATAACTGTTTCAAAATAGTTAGTTGGATGTTTTGTTTAAACGAATTTAATAGCGACACTAAATCGGAAACGTCTCTTGTCATTTTCGCATTTTTAAACGTAATTGAAAAATAGGCTAATTGTTTTCCATCGTTCCCCACGAATTCCTACCTCTCCTCTGTAATACATTCTGACGCTCATACTTTGAAATCCGAAAAGTCTAGCATAATTCACCTACAGTAGTTTTCGGGGTGAAAATAAACTTTCTTTAAGTTTCCTAGCAACGTCCGTTTAGTGAACAACAAGCACCGCAAACTCTCTAAGTAATTGTATGTTATTATACCTCTAAACATTTAATTAAAACAACCACGATGTAGATATTTTCGTATTGAGTTTACCAATATATACGCAAGCAATTGTGTCTGGGCTGAAACTCCTTATGTAGATGTCACCCTTGTTTGAGGCACCTTTTTGAACCAGGAGTTGATTCATCTGTGTGTGATCTGTGAGAAATATAATGTATTTAGCTAGACAATTCAGAATTGAAGGAAACAATGTATGCTGCAAAAAAAATACCCCTGGAAACGGTTGCTAGGGACGTGAGAAAAGGGCATTTTGAACCTTAAGGAAGGGCTAATTGAACGATTATTGAATTTTCTCGGCCTTTTGGGAGAGGGGCGTCGTAATCGGGCATTTTTCGCCTCCGGGGCTTCCTTCATGGAGAACATTTATGTCAGTGAGTCAGTCAGTGGTGGGATTGGGGCTTTATATATAAAAGACTCGCGTACTTTCGACGTGGCCTTTGGCCACGTCTTGTACGCTCGCATGCGTGACATCGGCTGCGTAGTGGGCGCAATCATGTTATAGATGTGGTTCTTCATAGATCTTAATGACATTGAAAATGTCTGCATGTTGTATTGGATGATGGGGAACATATGTATAAGTTTGAAAAGTTTAGAAAGTAACTTTATGTGTTTATGGGCTCTAATAAGGTACAAATATTCAAACTATTATTGTATATTTTCTTAATAATGAACTGAGTAAGTAATAACCGTTTCAAGATAAGTAGTTGGATGTTTTGCTTAACCGAATTGAATAGCGACTAAATTGAAAATTCAATATTTACGTATTTTGTTATTTTCACATTTTTGAACGTAATTGGATAATAACTGTTTTCAGTCATTCCCCTCAAATTCCTACCTTGCCTCTGTAATAAATTCTGACGCTCGTATTTTGACATTCGAAAAGTCTAGCATAATTCCCTTACAGTAGTTTCCAGGGTGAAAATAAACTGTCTTTAAATTCCCTAGCAACGTCCGTTTCCATGGACAACAACAGGCACGGCAAGCTCTAAGGAATTGCATGTCATTATACCTCCTAAACATTTAGTTAAAACAAGCACGATGTAGATATTTACGCATTGAGTATAACAATATATACGTAATTGTATCTGGGCTGAAACTGCTTATCAAGTAGATGTCACCCTTGTTTCAGGCACCTTTTCAAAGTCATGAGTTCATTCATCTGTGTGCTATTGATCTGTGAGAAATATAATGTATCTCGACAATTAAGAATTGAAGCATTACCTTCTCTATCTGAAAGCCTAATGGCTTGCTCCGGTCACATGACTAAGCGTCATCAACTGGAGGCGAGATAGCCGCCATGTTTGATTTGCTTCTTCGGAATCAATGTTGAACCTTTTTAGTGAATGTGGGATTGTAATGCAAATTTAAGAACTGTAATTGAGTTTACATGACGTGTAAATATGCTCAAATGTGCAAGAAGTCTGGTGTGTAAGTGTTGTGTACTCAATTGCAGAGGCAATTATGATGAAAAAGGTAAGAGTATCGTTCACATTTCTTCAAGATGTTGAAAATGAGACATGTTTAGGGCAATTCCATGCCATTCGGCCCCTACGAAAAGATACAAGTTAAGTAACAAAGGTTTTATACTCATAAATAAATAAGAGTAATAGTTCATGATGTAAACATTTCATGTGGCCGGAATAGGAATGCAATATACTCTTAAATGTGTTCATGTTTTCTCTCTTGTCAACAATTTTTTTAAATTTACCCTGAATTACAAACGTTGGTTGACGTTAAGATACGTTGTTGCTTATGATTACAAATTAATTTCAAGATTTAGTCAACGTTTAAAATATACGTTCGTGTCTACAAGCAGTTTGTTAGTGTAACTTTTATGCAAGCATTCGATAACATATTCATATTATTTGCACAAATTTTCAGTTTCGAAATATGCTTAATGAAAGAAAGCTATACGACAGGGCAAAGTTGATAGATGTGTACATTTACATTCTTATTTTAGCTCGCTTTATGCTTCTTTAGGCTAATCGGAGGCTAATGGAAGATATGTCGTGCATTCAAATACGAGGGTGCGATGTGTAACAAGAACTTCGATGAAATATTCGTGTGTAAAATTATCTAAGAATATATTACTTATGTTTCAAACACAAATGTTTTCACACAGAAAGCATTTTGTTACCTAGCTATGTTAATATGAACTACAAATGTATTAAATTTAATAAAACTGTTTTATATGAACTGCTTTTTATCTTTTGTATTTGTGAAGCTTCGATGTTCGTAACTTTGATTATTAGATCAGTGATAATGTTTATTGTTTCATAATTTTTTAACATTCTTCACGATTTTATTAACAGAGTAAAGACAATGTGAAGAAATATTCCAAATGTTTATTTCCCAAGTGAACGCTAAGATCGAAATATTAATCTGCTTTTTCTTTTCAATGAAAATGTTGGAAACTCTAGTTATTGTCACAGATCTTACTAACTACAATGAAAAGATTCAATTTATTTATTATCGTTCAATAAGTCAATAGGGTCGAAATTACAATGTGACAAATGATTTACGTTTAGTCTTTATACGCAGAAATGTAACATTGCCCTTGTACCAATAACTTTCGTAAGTTTTTGTATTGAGATTGTATAGCTACACAGAATGTCTGCATTATCTGGTTGATTAATTTGGTAAAGTTATAGACAATTTAATTCATTAGGTAACTTGGAAAGTTTGCGGTCAACCTAACATGCAGGGTTTTGATTTAATCAATTGATTTTTACACTACAACAGTTCATACAAAAGGGGTTACGAGTTTTACTGTAGCTGACAAATATTCCCAATAATATTTTTCAAATATATACAATGTTTAAATTTTTCCGCCAGGAAGTTTCTAACGGTTTTCAACCCTTTCTTTGTGCTATGCTAGGAATTTTTTGTGGTGTCCATAGTGACTTCCTGAATGAAAATATTGGTATAAATATTCAATATTCTACTTTTCTCTTCTAACTAAATTCGTCGGGAAGGTAAATGCCAAAATTCAACTTCATAAAAGAAATAAATATAGCTTAATTCTCTATGATAAAAATACGACAAGGGATTTACAGCGTTAAGACGATCGCCTCGAGATGATGACGTCTTGACTGAGCGCTGTGGCCTGAACCTCAAGATGGTCTTGATTGAAGTAAACAATGTGTGCTGCAAAAAATGTCCGTGGCAACGGTTGCTAAGGATATGAGAAAAGGGCATTTTCACCCTTAAGGAAGGGCGGATTGAGCGATTTTTTAATTTTCTCGGCCTTTTGGGACGATTTCATGGGGGGTCGTAATCGGGCATTTTTCGCCTCCGGGACTTGCTTCATGGAGAACATTTATGTCAGTGAGTCAGTGAGTCAGTGGTGGGATTGGGGCTTTATATATATTGGACTCGCGTAATTTCGACGTGGCCCTTGGCCACGTCTTGTACGCTCGCATGCGTGACCTTCGGACACGTTGTGGGCACAATCATGTTATAGATGGGCTTCCTCAACGATCTTAATGACTGAAAATGTCTGCATGTTGTATTGGATGAAGAGGAACATGTGTATAAGTTCGGTTATTTGAAAAGCTTAGAAATTAACTTTATGTGTGGAAGTGCTCTAGTATTATACAAATATTCAACATATTTTTGTCTTATTTTCATATTAATAAACTGGGTAAATATTGTCCGTTTCAAAATATATATTTCATATAATCGAATTGAATAGAAACACTATATTGGAATAGCAGTATTTACGTCTTTTGTAATTTTTACATTTTTAAACGTAATTTAAAAATAATTGTCTTCCGTCATTCCGTGCGCTCCACTTCAAGATAGTTAGATATTTTGTATAAACGAATTCAATAGCGACACTAAAACGGAAAATCAATATTTTACGTCTGTTGTCATTTTCACATTTTTGAACGTAAATGAAAATAATTGTTTTCCGTCCTTCCCCTTAAATTCCTACCTCTCCTCTGTAATAAATTCTGATGCTCATATTTTGAAATTCGAAAAGTGTCGCACAATTCACTTACAGTAGTTTCCGCGGTGAAAATAAACGTTCTTTAAATTCCCTAGTATCGCTTTTTTAAGATAACACAATAAATATATTGTGCACAAAACTTAAAACCTAACTTATGGTGAAGGTAATTCTAGTTATATCTAACATACTATACATCAGTGTTCATTTGTGTTTCCTACATGAAAATTAAGGAAATATGTTATCTTCGCTTGTTAGATACAACCCATAATTTTCTACTGTATATTGTTAGAATCTCTTATTGTGCACACGAATCACTTTTAAACAACATGAGCCACACTCTTAGTTTTCTTCTGGTAGTCAATTCCCTTCACAAAATTTATTTTCCGTAAGGTATGGACAGTAGATAGGAGTCATATTTTACGTGACGTCACTACTTGACAAATATGACATTAAGGTACCATTTTCAACGTCTGTTTCCAAGTTCAATTACAGGCATGGCTAACACAACAGTAATACATGTCTAAAACATTTCATTAAAATAACCATGATGTATCGAATTTTGAGTACTAATTAAGTAAGTTATACATGACCGTTTATGTTATCTCTGGACTAAATATTCTTATCTAGATGTCACTATTGCCTGATGCATGTTTTCTAACTATGAATTTAATCATATGTGATATTGATTACCTCGAGGATAATAAAAATGTTCGAAGGCAGTAAAAACTCTTAACTAAGCACCGAAAGATACAAAATGCAAGTTACTTGAATTGTTATTATTTTCTTGGACACCATGTGTCGCCTCAGTCGAATATGACCGTATACATTTTTAATCCAGCATTGCAACATCTGCGCTTACATTAATCAGTGCGATTAATAAAAATCGAAACATATGCAGGAGATTTGTTGTTATTTTAGATATCAAGATTAACTATTTTCCAATTTTGTTTGCAATTAAAGAATATTTAAAGATGGTATATCAATTTCAAATGTAATTATTGTATGTAGAAGTTGTAAAAGCCATGATGGAAAAATGGCGGAATTGTATCCCCTGGACGGAAACTTACGTTGCAAGGGAGTATGAAACGGGTATTTTCACCCTTTGAAAAAGGCTAAGCGAGTATCTCGTACTCTCGCCTACGTGGTTAGCTTATTTTAAAAGTTTTCAACGTAATGTTATGTGTGTATAGTCTCTAATATGTTACAAATATTGTATATTTTCTTAATAATAAACTAATTAAGTAATAACCGTTTCAAGATAGTTAGTTGTATGTTTTATATAAACGAATTTAATAGCGACACTAAATCGGAAACGTCTCTTGTCATTTTCGCATTTTTAAACGTAATTGAAAAATAGGCTAATTGTTTTCCATCGTTCCCCACGAATTCCTACCTCTCCTCTGTAATACATTCTGACGTTCATATTTTGAAATTCGAAAAGTCTAGCATAATTCACTTACAGTAGTTTTCGGGGTGAAAATAAAGTTTCTTTATGTTCCCTAGCAACGTCTGTTTCCATGGTGAACAACAAGCACCGCAAACTCTCTAAGTAATTGTATGTTAATATATCTCTAAACATTTAATTAAAACAACCACGATGTAGATATTTTCGTATTGAGTTTACCAATATATACGTAAGTAATTGTGTCTGGGCTGAAACTCCTTATGTAGATGTCACCCTTGTTTGAGGCGCCTTTTCAAAACTAGGAGTTGATTCATCTGTGTGTGATCTGTGAGAAATATAATGTAGCTAGACAATTAAGAATTGAAGGAAACAATGTGAGCAAAAAAGAAAAGCCATGGAAACGGTTGCTAAGGACGTGAAAAAAGGGCATTTTCACCCTTAAAAAGGTCTAATTGAGCGATTTCTTAATTTTTTCGGCTTTTTGGGACAATTTCATGGGGGTCGTAATCGGGCATTTTTCGCGTCCGGAGCTTCCTTCATGAAGAACATTTATGTCAGTGAGTGGTGGGATTGGGGCTATATATATATTGGACTCGCGTACTTTCGACGTGGCCTTTGGCCACGTCTTGTACGCTCGCATGCGTGACTTTCGGCCACGTTGTGGGCGCAATCATGTTATAGATGGGGTTCGTCATAGATCTTAATGACTTTGAAAATGTCTGCATGTTGTATTGGATGATGGGGAACATATGTATAAGTTTGAAAAGTTTAGAAAGAAACTTTATGTGTGTATGGGCTCTAATAAGGTACAAATATTCAAACTAATATATAGTCTATTTTCTTAATAATGAACTGAGTAACTAATAACCGTTTCAAGATAAGTAGTTGGATGTTTTGCTTAAACGAATTGAATAGCGACTAAATTGAAAATGCTATATTTACGTATTTTGTTATTTTCACATTTTTGAACGTAATTGGATAATAACTGTTTTCAGTCATTCCCCTCAAATTCCTACCTTGCCTCTGTAATAAATTCTGATGCTCGTATTTTGAAATTCGAAAAGTCTAGCATTATTGCCTTACAGTAGTTTCCGGGATGAAAATAAACTATCTTTAAGTTCCCTAACAACATCCGTTTCCATGGACAACAACAGGCACGGCAAGATCTAAGGAATTGCATGTCATTATACCCCCCTAAACATTTAGTTAAAACAAGCACGATGTAGATATTTACGCATTGAGTATAACAATATATACGTATTTGTATCTGGGCTGAAACTCCTTATTATGTAGATGTCACCCTTGTTTCAGGCACCTTTTCAAAACCATGACTTCATTCATCTGTGTGCTATTGATCTGTGAGAAATATAATGTATCTCGACAATTAAGAATTGAAGTAAACAATGTGTGCTGCAAAAAAATGTCCGTGGCAACGGTTGCTAAGGACGTGAGAAAAGGGCATTTTCACCCTTAAGGAAGGGCCGATTGAGCGATTTTTGAATTTTCTCGGCTTTTTGGGACAATTTCATGGGGGGTCGTAATCGGGCATTTTTTGCCTCCGGGGCTTCCTTCATGGAGAACATTTATGTCAGTGAGTCAGTGGGATTGGGGCTATATATATATTGGATGGATGGACTCGCGTACTATCGACGTGGCCTTTGGCCACTTCTCGTACGCTCGCCGACGTGCTTCGCTTATTTGGAAAGTTTTGAACGTAACTTTACATGTGTACGGGCTCTAATATTGTACAAATATTCAAAATAGTATTGCCAATTTTCTTAATAATAAAGTGAGTAAGCAATAACCGTTTCAAGATAGTTATATTTCTTGTATAAACGAATTCAATAGCGACACTAAATTGAAAAAGCAATATTTACGTCCTTTGCAATTTTCACATTTGTAAACGTAATTGAAAAATAATTGTTTTCCGTATTTTTCCATCAACTTCCTACCTCTCCTCTGTTTTGAAATTCGAAAAGTCTGGCATAATTCACTTACAGTAGTTTTCCGGTTGAAAATAAACTTTCATTAAGTTCCCTGGCAACGTCCGTTTCCATGGACAACAACAAGCACGGCCAGCTTTAAAGAATTGTTTGTTATTATACCCCGAACATTTAGTTAAAACAAGCACGATGTAGATATTTTCGCATTGAGTATAATAATATATACGTAATTGTGTCTGGACTGAACCTTCTTCTTATGTAGATGTCAGTCTTGTTTGAGGCACCTTTTCAAAACCAGGAGTTCATTCAATGTAGCTAGACAATTAAGAATTGAAGGAAACAATGTGGGGAAAAAAAGAAAAGCCATGGAAACGGTTACCAAGGACGTGAAAAAAGGGCATTTTCACCCTTAAGGAAGGGCCGATTGAGCGATTTCTTAATTTTCTCGGCCTTTTAGGACGATTTCATGGGGGGTCGTAATCGGGCGTTTTTCGCCTCCGGGGCTTCCTTCATGGAGAACATTTATGTCAGTGAGTGAGTCAGTGGTGGGATTGGGGCTATATGTATATTGGATTAGAATAGATAGATTAGATTAGATAGATTAGATTAGATGAATGAAGTATGCTGATACTGCAATTAAATTACCGGTACATATGATAAATCAGCCGGCATTCATATTACGGGGGAGGGGTAGCCATTCCCTGCCCCCGTTCCGAACGCCCCCCTTGGGAACATTACTGCGAGTGTGCAGAATTGAAAGGCTGCCTTAGCTACGGCTCTAAACTTGATAAAAGCAAGAAAAACAGGTAATGCGAGCGAAGCGAGCAATACAATTTTAAGAATGGTGTTTTTATTTGCATAAAATTTAAAATCGAGGGGGCCAATTGCCCCTCTGTGCCCCACTAGAATCGATTTCCGTCCAAGGTTGAGGGGGGCAATGCCCCCCTGCCTCCCTGTGGTTGCGTCACTGCAGAAACAGTACCCCATTGCACGAAACTGAGTGGCAGCGTTTTCTAGGTCATTGCAAGATGAAACAAAGGCTTTCATGTGCCCATCCGTAAGCCACCCATTGCACTACATCACCTGTTTTCCAAGGCCACATCTTTATAATGTAACAATGCAACGTTTTGCGAGTTCCAGCATGTACTGACACCACAACAATCAAACTTCGAATGCGAGACTGACACCATTCACAGGCACTCTGGTTCTTTGCATATACAAGACAAACGCATTGGGTTTTACCTAGCACCAGTGAAGCCAAAGAACTGGTTAGCATCCACAGTGAATGAATGTTCCAGTTTAACGACAGACAACCCACTTTGAAGTGTAAGTACTACATCACTAGCATTGTCTGGGTCGATTAGAATATGTGCTTTACCTGAATGGTATTGAGGACGGTCGCTTTTTTGGTATGCTGATCCTTCATTGTTGCAAGAGTGTTCATTTGTTAACAATCGCACGAAAGGCAGATAGGCCTTGTTTTGGTCTCCAGAAGTTACTCAATGATTTTTTTTCCGCTGCTTTATTTTTAATTCGCCGAGCGGTTTCATAAACTAGTAAATGGCTTTTTGCTGCTTTCGCCACAGACGCTTCCTTGTTTGAAAGCTAGGAGCGGTGTCAATGAATTTTGACGGGCTGTAACGGACCGTTTGAAATGTTCTTGACGTCTGACTTGTTCACGTCCTTCCTTCTCTCTTCTCTTTCTGTTTTAGTCATCAATCTATCTGTACATCTCAATTTCTATTTTCCACAATCTCTTTATTTTCTCTCTACTATTCCATCTTCTCTATTTCCTCACTTTACTTGCGCTCTTCTATCTTCTACATCTCCTTCCCTATTTCGTTTCTCCTTCACTCACTCGCTTAGATAACGTTTTATTTATTTTTCACTCTTTCATCTCTTCCATTCTCTCATTTGTACTTTCTCTCTCTCTCCGCTACTCTTCTTTTCTCTAAGATTCTCTCATCCTCGTTCATTTGTTTATTTTGTTTACCTTACGTCACTTCACCACTTATTCTAATCGCGACGATGAGGATGAATAGTGATGATTTGAGCCCGGATTTTAGGCAAAATGCCTATTCGTTTCCGACGCTGGTAGACAAAAATTGAACACAAAAGTACACCGATCCGAATGTTCTTAACATTCTGAACAATAGGATGTTGCCTTTTTTTGCCTATTTCACCTTACGCTGCCTTTTTTGCCTCTTTTTGGCATTCCGACAAGGCATTTTTTAAAATTATATTTCTCTTCTTCTATTTGATTTCGTTTTTCAATAACCCTTGTTATTCAAATTATTATTTGCAAATACATTTCTAAAGATTTAAGAAGAATTTAAGTCCTTCTCTTCAATTTTTAATGCCTCTTCTTCAATTTTCACTGCCTCTTTCTGAAACTTGACTGCCTTTTTTCGACATACACTGCCTTTTTTCAATTCTTCGTTGCCTTTTTGCCTGCCATTTTTAATACTTTTCAGTGCCTGAACATCCGGGCTCTAGTGGTGATATTGATGCCAGGATAGACATATATGGCCGACACAACGTAATAGTAAAATCGTCGCGTTGTATTGAATTGAATTGAATTGTTGTTTGAAGTCCACTTTATGCACAGAAAGGCTAATCGGGACTGGACCTATAGTTTAAAGTTGGATCCGAACCACTATGTGTCTCCACCAGGTATCGAACCCGGTACCCCTTGATTACAGGCGACGACGCTACCACTGCGCCATCGGGGAGGCCTCGTCGCGTTGTAATCAAGTGGTTCCGGGTTCGACAAAATAAAAAGGAACAAAACTATTACAAGTAAAATGTACAAGAAAGAAATAAGTAATCATTTTTTTCTATCATACTGTAGTTTCACAGTGCTAGCCAATACACCACAGACGCTGACATGGATGATTATCAGATTAAAGAACAAGCACTATGAAAATTCCTTGATCGGGACACGAACCTTATAGGTCGGAGGGGAGTAAGACACCCCCCTTTTTGAATATATCCAAATTTCAACTTCAATTTCGCAATAAAATAGTAAATTATAACTAAATAAATATAATAAACACACAGGTGACACCTGTTGGAATGATTTACATAAGATGAAACAGCAAAAAGGCTAAAATAAGGTAGTGCCTGGGTGTCATGGTAGCTTAATTGGAAACCGGCCTGTGTTGTGTAGTGGTCAGAGTCGCGTGATAAGATTCCAGAGGTCATGGGTTCGAATTCTTGGTAAGGCACTAATGCGTGTGTTTGTTGGGATGAAAACAACACTCAAAAGCACATCACACAGACTTACAGGGCAAATATAATTTTCCGTAAAAAAGGGAGTTGGTAATGTCCGGAGGTTTGAGTCCTGGACAGGCTTCTACTTTTCGCAAATTTTCTTCAACAATGCAGAAATTTTCTTACTTGTAACGGACTTTGTTCGTCCAAATTATGGGTCCTCCATGATGTTGTAGTAGTTACCTGTGACCTTGCAGTCAGGCGGTACAGGGTTTAATTTGAAGGTGCAGTCCCGATTAGCCTATCTGCGCACATTCCGTCGCTTTGCTTCTCGTTTGGTTGATCGTGACGATGAGGATAAAGAACTGATGCAGTAGATGGGACACGCAGATCGAAACTTTCATGTCTTATTCTGGATTGATTGATTTGGTTTATTTTACTTGTCTCTTCCATCTCGTTTGTCCAATCGCGAAGATGCTGATGGGTGATGATATGATGAAATTGATGCAGGGACACTCACAAAGAACACCCATACCCAGGTTGGGATTCGAACCTGGAGTTCTGTGATAACCGCTCCGCCACGTGATCGGCCAGGACCCATGAGGTCGTGGTACAGTAACGGTGGCTGCAGAAAGAATGGTCACCATACTTGCACAAGTACAGATTACCCAGAAGGACTGTCCTTGTTGTGCAAAAACCGTACACTATCATCTAAATACGTGCATTCCTTAATCTACCTTGATGGCCGTGTTACGTCACTGAAACCATCCGCCATTTGCTTCGTTTACCCCGCCCTTCTTTGTCAGTTACATCATTACGTCCAGCAACGCTACGTAACGCTACGCAATATGTGTTGCATGCCTTGAAGCACGCACGTGAGAAAGATGACGACAGCAAAAGCAGCACTAAACGTTAGTGGGGGAAAGAAAAACAAACCAAATAATAGGGAAACGGAAGCCTTGTATATATTCTATGGGTCTTCGGTACTTGGGGGCATAAGAGAAAGCTACGACATACAGAGTAGGGAATTGGGAGTTGTCCTTAGTGAAAGTAAACCATATGATCAAAAGAGGGCTCTATATATATGGGAACGTAGAACACCAAGTTTCTGATCCGAATTCATTCCCCTTCTTGCACTGGTTTAGTGAAAGCTACAGGAATCTGCCCTTAGCAACATGAAGGCACTGGTATGTATGAGAAAGTAATTGATGTTAAGTTGCACGTTAGAGAAAACGTTTTAGTTGTAAATGATGTTTACGGAATTTGCTTCTTTTTTATGAGTTTCCGGTACATTCTGGTTTCCTCGACTGCAATGGTAGGAAGTCTCACCAGGAAGGCCTCAGGTTGATTGAAGGACTGTTGAATCGTCTTTTTGTTGTGGAAATGGTTGGACTGGTCTTGTGCTTTCGTTTTCGTCGTGGTTCTTCGGTATATAAGGGGCAGATTCACTAGAGAAACTGTCAAAGATGTGCAGAAGCCTTCACCGGCCACTGATGGTATAACGTTCAAGACTTGTACATTCTTTGGGAAATGCAGTATTGAGAGTCGAAGAGACATGAGACAAAACTCGTGACCAAGACCTAACACTTCGGAACTTGTAGACCGAGAACGAAAAAAATGCTTTGCAAAATGAAGACATACGAGTTCAAAGTAATGTTTATAACATAGATTAAAACAGCTTTACTGTGCCGCGACTTATCAAATTACCAACGGATGTACTACATGTTTATTTATAGACAGGCTACAGGTTCTTTTAATGTAAAAAAAGAATTCATTTAAAGTGATTTCGACAATTAGGACAAGAACAAGACAAAGTGACCGTGACAGACATTTGCTTAATTGATTTCGTTTATTTTACATCGCTTTTCTGCCACATTTGGTTCATCGCGAAGATGAAATTGATGAAGAGACAGTGGGATTCGAGCGACTTCAGGTGTAGCAGCGCGTTGTGCTAACCACTCCGTCATAACAAGACCCAAAGTCCACTTTATGCACAGGCAGGGTAATAGTGACTGCACCTACAGTGTAAGGTGTCAAGGAAGCTTTAGCAACAAAATTAGAGAAATTAAGCCTTTACGAGCGTGTCGTTCTAATGTATGGAAGACCGAACCTATACATATCTAGCCAAGATATAGAAACTGTGAAGGTGCCTCGGTGTTCTAACTTGTCGAGGGCGCAACTAACAAAACTCTTCTGGGTTCGACGTCAGTTTGTGGTTTACTTATTGTTGTTTTATTAAAGTTGACTTTATGCACATCACTGGAACCAGGGTTTAAAGAGGGACCCGAAAAACTATGTGCTTCCAACGCGGATCGAAGCCCGGGTCCATTGGTTATAAAGCGACAACCTTACGAGTAGGCCATTTTGGAAGGCCCGATGTTCGTTTGTTTGCTCCTTCGTCTAAATTATCATAAAACAGTCGTGCTGATTTCCTACTAATCAGGGGTCGTTAAGATGTGCCTTTCTCTCTCAATCTCCTTGTCCTCTTCTCATTTTCTATTTTTACTCACATTTACTCTTTATGTCTCTCTCCCGCTCTCTCTGTTTACTCTCATTTCCTTCTCTTTCTCTGCCTTTCTGTATCTCTTTCTCTCGCTTTCTTTTTCTCTTCTTCCTCTCTCTCTCTGTCCCTTTCTTTCTTCATCTATATTTCATTCTCACTTTTTCCTCTCTCTCTGTTTCTTCTCTAAATTTCCCTCTCTTTCTCTTTCTGTTTCCTTCTCTTGCCTTCTTTTTCTCTTTAATCTCTCTTTTTCTCTATTTTCAATCTGTTTTCTCTTTATCTCTTTCCCTGTCTCTCCTCTTTATTTATATCACTTATTCTGTCTTTCTGTTTCTCTCTTTATCTCGCCCTCTTTTTCTCTATTTTCCAATCTGCTTTCTCTTTATCTCTTTCTCTGTCTCTCCTCTCTATTTATCTCTCTTTCTCTGCCTTTCTGTTTCTCCTTCTCTTGCTTTCTTTTTATCTTCTTTTCTCCCTGTCTTCCTCTATCTTTCATTCTTGCTTTTTCTCTTTATCTATCCTCTCCACTTCCCTCTCTCTCTGTCTTCCTGTTTTTCTCGCTTTACTCCGTCTCTGTCTATTTGGTTCTCACATTTTTCTTTATCTCTCCTCTCCACTTCCCTCTGTTTCTCTTCCTTTGTGTTTCTCTTTCTTCCGCTTTCCTTCTCTCTTCTTTCTCAATCGTTCTTTATCTCTTTATGTCTTTATCTCTTTCTCTGCCTCTCCTCTCCCACTCTCAGTCTTTGCCTTTCTATCGCTCTATTTTCTCCTCCTTCTCACCCTCTTTTTCTCTTTATATCGGAACCTGGAAAACGATGCTAGGAGTAACAACATTCCGTTTAACTTCAGTTAGAATCTGAAAACATTGTTCTCTCTTGTATTATTATTTTTTATTACCATTTCGGAAGTTATTCGTCATTTTTCGAATTTTCAGACAAGACCGAGTCTTAAATGTCTCAATCTCATTCGAAATGCGTTTTGTTCCTTTTTCAATTCTGAACAAAACATGTATTTATAAAAAAAATTCCAAAACCACTATTAAAGGAGTTATGATGGATTTTCTTAGTTAGTGCATGAAGCGGTAGCCATCTTGGATTTATGACGTCACACAGACCTTCTGCCACAATTGCTGGCAAAACACGCGGTAGTACGTTATTGTGTACCACACTAGCAACATATTAACGGTAGTCATATATTCTCTTGATTCAAAAACCCACGGATTATAGAAATATTGACATATGCGCCTGGACTACAATGTTCTTTCAATATGAGCGTTTATCTCCAATGAAATTGAGGGACATCTTTACGTGATATTGGAGTTAATTTTGGGGCACAGATCGGTGAAGGTGAAGGAATATTCGGTGTTCCACCCCATTGGTGTATTCAATGAGAGCAAGGGGGCACTAGCTCCCCTGTAAAAAGAGTGTTTTCATTTGGTTCATTGTACTTTTTACGTGGAAAGTAAAATAAATGTTGTTCTCTTTTCAAATAATTCAAAATGAAGCATTGACATTGAAACATATAACCCTTTCCTCTCTTGGAAAGTGTTGATATTGATTTGGTTTATTTTACTTCGCTTTCTCCCACTTTTGGCTAATCACGAAGATGCAGATGAGTTATGGTGGGGTGAAACTGATATCGGGTCACTCACATAGAACACTCATGCCCAGTCCGGGATTAGATCGTGGGACTTCTGGCTTAGTAGCGTCAATGTTTCAGGAACCACAAGTTATACGAGTATAAAGCCAAAATTTAGTAGCCTGATGGACGAAACATAAATTAACTAAACCCGTCCGTCTGATCTTAAGGGACTGCTGCTGTACCAAGAAGAGTAAACTTCTCCAGCCCCTGCGTTGCCAAAACGTGTAATGTTCAGCAATACATCATCGTTGCCTTTATCACCATACCTTTGTATCTTCATGAAAGGATAGACCGTGTACAGAAAAAGCAAAAATTTAATATGTAACGCTGTTAAAGCTTTTTGACATATATTATAAATAGGGCCCGGAACTTTATGTGTTATGTACTATAAAACTTTAAAATATGTATGTAATTATGTTATAAAAATGGAAAAATATGTCATGAAAAATTAAAAATATGTCAGAAAAATTCAGAAGTATCCCCAGTAAAGCCAAAAATATGAACAACAGTACTTTCGAATGTCTCATTATACGGGATGTCAGTATCTTCCAGGCAAGATCGACAACGATGGGGGAGGGGTATTAAATGAAGTCAGAATCCCTTTAATCATATAAGGTAGTGGGAAAATACTGACAATATATTGTGAGGTTCACTGCAATTATCCAAAATGTTATTTGCTATTATGTCAGATTTACACCTTTGTGGAAAGTAAAGCATAATTGACAGCTCGGTATAAAAGAGGGGTATTTTTGTTCTGTACTAGTTGGTAAGAAGAAGACATCTGCTTTAATTTCTTCGTTCGTAATTTCCTTATCCTTCCATCGATAATATGAACTATCCGTTGTACTAAACGTACGAATTATAAAATAAAAATAAATAAATTACAAAATAACCGATTATATGCAAGACAATTACGAAATTATACAGAAATATGTCTCATTAAGAGAAAATTGAAGAAATATGTTGTAAAAACACGAAATTAGTCAAATATGTCAAAATATGCCTTATCAAGTTTGTCTATTTCGACTGATTTTCATCAGATATGTAAAGATCTAACCCCAGTATCCGATCTGATGCCAAATAAAATATATGTTATAACATAAAGTCCCGGGCCCTAATTATAAATATGGCAGGGGAAACGTTTTCGTCTTTGGTGACTGAGGGGAGTAAACAAATGACTGTCCCCTAAACCTTGCGGGTTGACCACGGTCTTTCTCTTATTGGTACGACTGTAAAATCGATCAAAAGTGATATCTCGGAAATTTATAAATACAGGGCGGCCAAAACAAAACTATACAAAACGAAGCGAAGAGTGTTAGTATGTTTGATAAGGTACATCTGTAGCATGTTAAAACGGAGGCAAATGCAGTCACAAGCGTGCCACACAATGCACTGCCCAGATCAGATGTTGGAAGCGCCCCTTGTCCACAAATTCAAGAATAAACCAAAACACGTCACTCAAGAAGTCTCTGACAACAACAACAGAAACATTCTGATTATTAATAACTGAGTTATTACAGCCTTTTTTTGTAAAGTTTTATTTGGGCCACCCTGTATGAATATTCGAAATTTTATCAAAATTAAATACCTACGGACTACGCTCTCTCTTGTACCTCCCTCTATCTTTCTTATTATTATTTCCTTTGTTCTTATTTTTCTTTCTTTTGTTCTTTTTCCTTTTTCTTTATCTCTCTCTCTCTCTCTATCTCTCTCTCCCTCTCTCTCTCTCTCTCTCTCTCTCTCTTACACTCCTTCTTTCTTTCCTTCTTAACTTTCCTTCTCTCTTACGAAGCAATGAAAAGAATCATCTTCTCTCTTTCTTTTTATCTCCCTCGCCAGCCTCTCTCTCTCTCTCTCTCTCTCTCTCTCTCTCTCTCTCTCTCTCTCTCTCTCTCTCTCTCTCTGTCCAAAAAAAGACAAGAGGGAGAGAAATAGAGAAAGATAGAGAAAGTACCCTTCTTTTTCCTTCAGAAGGGGAGGGAGAAAGAGAGAGAGAGAGAGAGACTGAGAGGAGAAAGAAGGAAGGAAAGATCTTTCTTTCCAACTTTCTTTCTTTCCTTTCACGCCTTTCTGGAAAGAAAAAGATAGAGAGAGAGAGAGAAGAATGAAATAACGGGGGGAGGGGCTCCAAATATTTAGGGGCGTTAAAAACTGCCCAGATTCTCCAAGACAGTCTACTCACGACATTAAAATAATGCAATCGGTTATTTTGTAATGTGATAACTTCAAAAATATTCAAACTAAAAATATAAAATTAGACAAGTTAAAAGAACAGTGAATTATCTCTTGACGCGATATCTATCTTCTCTATCTTCTTTATCTGTAGACAACAATCGATACCTATCCAACACTCAGAAATATCAGTGATACAATTATTATCTTGTAATTTATATTGTTCCAAGAATAATCCCCGCTTGCCTATGGGAACCAAAGCAGTTGAAAGCAATGTGGATTGACTTAAATCAGGTGATTTTTTTTTCAAATCACTAATTTAAATCACTTTAAATAAATAATTTATACAATAATGTACATAAGAATTTTGTAGATATCAGAAACAATTTTGCTGAAAGTACAATAATCTTGTAATCATTTAATGGTGATTATTAGGCTCTAAGATAGAAAAGTAAAGGAAATAAAATATATGAAGGGGTGAAGCTCCAACGAAAGAAAATCTAATGTGTAAACTGTAAACGCATTTAAACTTATCTTGATTTAAAATTCAACATTCAAAATTGCAAACATTTTGTTTGGAAAACTATACAAAATACTAATCATGTTAAACCATAAATAGTGTCATTATCATTAAACTGTAAATAAACTGTAAACAAACTATCATTTTAAAAAAATGTCAAAATTCATCTACAAAGACTATAAAAATATTTAAGTTTATATTTTAAGTTACAATTGTAGAGTACATCCAGAATGTTTTATTTTCACTGGAAGAAAAGTTACTTAAATTATTATAGTTTCATTAACACACTCAACAAACATTTACATTGTTGGTTCATATATACAGTATCAGAAACAGAAAAATGTATATTTACTTATAATTTTTTATTTGCTTTAATCAAACTGTTGAAATATTTTACAGGGCCATTTACTAGAAAAAGCCTTTCTATAAGAAACATGTTTCTATATGTATATGGTGCCAAAATCCATACAAGCAATTTTAAGCGTGTTTTTTAATATATATATATATATTTCTTTAGTTATATATACATATTTTATATATATATATATATATATATCGATTTAAATTTTTAAAAAATCAGATTTAGATAAAAGAATCATCAAAAAATATTTTTTAATAAAATCATAACTTCTATACACCCTGGTTGAAAGTTAATGATCCTTCGGTTATATCAGAATCAACCAAAGATACAAACTTGCAATTTGTTGTACCGAGAGCCATATTAAAATAACAACTTGACTCGACAAAGTATTTCAGGTTGAATTATTAAATCGATCTGATCGACTCAACAATCGTACCATTCGATTCTTCTGTTTTCTCCCAAAAGCCAACAGATATGAAGATGGAATTTCGTGAACAAAAGAATATGCCACATTTCTGGAAGTTTATACCTTGATCAATCTCTCTCTATGACAATAATGGGAGTCAAAGAATAGATTGTAACTTATCACCAGGAAACTTATTTATATGTAAATGCAAGTCTTCAAATTGTGCTAAAAACAAAGCTATTTTGCAAATTGTGGTATGTAGCTAAGCTTGGAAAATGCTACATTCCACATATTTGCATTACATACACCTATTTACATATAATTTTCATATTTGCCGACAAACATTCCATATTCAAGCTATTGGTACACATCCTCTTCTTGTCTTAGATACCAAATGGTCCCCTGTTCAACTGTATTCTGTTCGTCTTGTACTCTGTTTATTTTAAATCTTGACAATAGACGACGCATCTGTCATACTAACATTCTTGTCAAGAATAGAGAATGCAAGCTCAAGATTTCGTTCCGAAATCCATTGCTCTAGTCCTATTAGTTCATGCTATAGCCTATTCAACGCAGTTTCAGCCCATTCAAATCTGTCTTTAGAGGCAAAAGAAGGAGATTCACGTTTCAGCACGTAGAAAGTTTGGTAATCCATTGTTTTATCATAAAAATAAAGCACATTTTGTATTTGAATTTTGAATTACAATGAATAACATATAAGCCTAATTAATGCATTTCATTTTGTTTTAGTTATTGAAAATTCACAAATGCAAATCCATATTTAATTCCAAATTTTGATTAAAAGAAATACCTAAATATATATTTACACATCTAACACTTTCTTGGTGCATATAAATCCTTTCCCTCCTTATACAAATATGAATATTTTATGCAGTGAAGTGCAGATTAAATAATTAGTAGTTATCTCTATATGCCTATTTAGGAAAGTGCTAATAAAATCTTATGTAATTAAATCTCATTCAGACAAATTATGATAGTTACCTCGTAAAATACTTATTACATTTATCAAAATAAAATATTTATTACATTTATCAGAATAAAGTACTATATCTTAAAAGAGAACAGCTACTTTTTATCACTCAACCTTTACGCATATCTGAGTAATTAATGGCATAATTTAAATTATAATAATATTATCCTTCAAAATATGAATATGGTAGTTTCTGTGAAGTTCACGTGGAGTATATTCAGGTTATATAGCACAGCACCATCTGATTTTTCATTCGACTAGCAACATAAAAATATGAAAATCGTTTCAAGGTAAACATTAGCACTGATTTAGTTAACTAAAAGTTAAATTCTTTTTTTCAAATTATGCATTTTTTTCCTACGAAAGCTTCAAAACACCTGGATACAAAATGTAAAATAGTGATTCGTTTATCAGTCCGTTTGAAGACACGACATAGTTGGGGACTCTAATTAATTTGCACTAAACTGCCTTTTTTTCATGTAATTTATAGCTCTTTAGGGGTAATTAAATAGAACTTCACTTTCACACGGGCAGTTCATTGGATTAAACTGTTAAAATGATAATACAATTATTCAAATATTCTTCTTCAGAAACTCAAATATACAAAGTCGATATAAATTGTATATATAGTATATATCAATGTGCACCTATTAACAACAACATTATTTTTAATTATTTTCATATTTATTTCTTCAACGTTTAAAACATTTGTCAAAATATGTTTCAATTTTAAAGTTTTGAGACTACATATAATAAATTATTGCCAAATACAACATTTCTTGTGTAATATATTATGAAGAATTGAATGATTGATTTGATTTACTTCGCTTTGTGCCACTTTTTGGCTAATATGCGAAGATGGGGATGAGTGATATGGTGAAACTGATGAATGGACACTCACAAACATCCATGCCCAAAGAAGATATCATTATTGTAATAAGAATATGTGACAAAATAAAGCATAAATACTTTTTTTCAAAATGCGTCCAAGTAATATAATGAAATGCTTAATTGTTGATTTGATTATGTAAATAATGCAAAAGGTTTACTAAACCAATAGCAAAGGTTTGGACTCGTTAAACCCTCCCCCATATACGGGCATGTATCTTTCTTTTGTCGTTAAATCATATCGTCATCACAATTAAGAAACTTACAAACAGGCATGGTTAAGGAGCATTCCATTTTCACGGGTGGGAAATTTAAGCAACATTTTTCTCACAGTTTCTGTACAATGTATTATGAAACTAAACACTGTTGATTTAACACAACTACCCTTAAAATACTTTCCCGGATTCATAGCTATAAGTGAACAATTTTGTGTCATGGGTGGGACGGATAAAACACTTCCTCTTCACTTAATAAGAAATTTGTCTTAATTTCTGTGAATTTTGAAATTTTTTTAAAATAAATTGTTTAAGACAAAGAGAGAAGGTAACTGGCCTTTTAATATTTTAGTGGAGTTGACGAGGTAATTTAACGGTTAAAGGCAGGCTTACGGGATTAGCTCGGACAGTCCTGGTTTTTCAGTCCTGTCCGGGGTGATGTCCGGGATTGCAAAATATCCGGGGTTTTGAGAATCTGAACATGAAAATAGCTACCGGTATTGAATATTCACGACAAGAATTTATGACCGGCAAGGATCGATCGATTATAAGGATCGATTATACATTTTCTTTCTTCGAGATATCGACTTCCGAGCGGTTCCGTTTCCGTACTTACGTGAGCGCAGTGATGTGCGTCTACGCGTAAACAACGATAGTCTATATTCTACACGTAGACTATTTTATACACGTAGATTACGTAATCTATGTAAGCAACATGGCGAAAGGTGATAACTTAGAAAAGGGCGCCGTGTAATTAAAATAAAATTATACTGCGTATCAGTTGCTGATGTGTGAGGAGAACTTTTCATACTCTTTCTTCCAAATTCGAACAATTTCTCACCTAGAAAGAAACCTAATATAGGAAATATTCTAGTGTTTTATGGGAAAAAGACCACTCTTGCCTCACAACTGCCATCTGTTGTTGTTTTTTCATACTATTTATCTTCTTACATAGTTGATAAGAAGAGAAGAGAAATTTTGTTATAAATAGGATTCTTTTCATTTCGTTAGGAACCAATATAGTTGAAAATGTAACTTTCCTTTCGTGAAACTATTGAAAATTAATTTTAATGCACTTTAGATTGCCTACGTTGTCTATGTAAACTACAAGCCAATGTAATCTACGCGTAGATTACGTGTAGACAACGCATGTAGACGTAAACTTATAGTCTACGGCACATCACTGCGTGAGCGTCTTGGTGGTCTTGCAAGCGTGTGAGGTAACTCGTCTACACGTTTTCGATACAAGGAACATCTGCTCCAGTTGAGAAAGTGTTTTCAATTACGAGGAATATTTGGTCAGCAGAAAGAGGTAGACTTCTAGTATCCACTGTTAAACATCTGCTGAATGTTAAAATTAATTCAGAACTTTCATGTTGTGAATTTTATGATGTTATTAAACAAACAAGCTATTACTGAAAAAAGTCATGTCTAGTGTTCAACTGAGTCAACTAACAGAACAGAGAGGCTTCCTAAACATCAGAAAATGTATTATTCAATTAAAGATTTGAAAATTAATTGATTGATTTTAGGAAATGATGTTAATATTTTTTCTTGTACATTATACAGGGTGTCCCACGAACGGCGCAACTGGGAATTAAGAGTGGCGTTACTTTGTAACCGAAACCTGTACATACATAAGTCATACACCAAATGTTAGCCCTGTCCAAGTAGATATTTTTAAACATAGAAACAACAAACGGGGTGCAGTGTTGTTCATGCAGTGTTGCCAAATGTAAGTGAAAGTATAAATTTATTTTTCCACAAAGCATGGAAAATTGCATGTCAAACATTCGTACGGAAATTTGGACGTCAATTTCCGCCTTGGGTAGGTGGACTATTTCGCCATCTATAGTTCAGAGAAGAAAACCTATCGTTTTCGCGTGAGTGTTACCTACTCCTGGCACTTTTTTCACCATAATTTTCATTTTCTTTTTTCCTGTTTCCAGTATTTCCATGTCATAGACCATCACTAAACACACCTTTTGTTGCCTTCAAACATCAACAGTATTGCCACTGTACCTCACAATTTTTTTATAACACCCATTTGGACCGGTACGCCTTTACGAGGCATTTCAGGATTGGCTATAAGGGAAATCGGTTTTCTTCTCTGAACTATAGATGGCGAAATAGTCCACCTACCCAAGGTGGAAATTGACGTCCAAATTTCCGTACGAATGTTTGACAAGCAATTTTCCATGCTTTGTGGAAAAATAAATTTATACTTTCACTTACATTTGGCAACACTGCATGAACAACACTGCACCCCGTTTGTTTTTTTATGTTTAAAAATATCTACTTGGACAGGGCTAACATTTGGTGTATGACTTATGTATGTACAGGTTTCGGTTACAAAGTAACGCCACTCTTAATTCCCAGTTGCGCCGTTCTTGGGACACCCTGTAGTTTAATATTCCAATAAAATGTTAAGGCTTTTATGTAATTTCAATTTATATTTGTAAAAACAAAAAATCAGCAGTAACGAGTTGATCGCGAATATGTCCTGGGTTGGACCCAAAAAATATGGTAAGCCTAGTTAGAGAAGATATTAACTATTTGGTGGAATGGGTGGGACACAATAGACAACAGAAGTAAATTGAAAAATTAAAATAACCTAACAATATGTCAAATACACTCTACCTTCTTATTTAATTATGAAGCTATAATACTTGACTTTTTATCCAAATGACAAGATAGAATTAAGTTACAGCAATTAATGTAATTTCAAAATTTAAGATTCAGGGGCACTCTGGAATGCCCCTTAATGAAATCATCCAAACAAAATAAGAATAAAAATGAAAAGTGAAATTTCTTTTGTTATTGCTTCCAGGTGTTTTTGGTTGTCCTCGCCCTCGCTTCCGCCTCCGAGGAAAAGAAGAAGCAGGAGAAGAGAGGCCTGTTAGGGTTAGGCCTGGGGTATGGCGACTTGGGGTATGGTGCCTTGGGGTATGGCGGCCTCGGGTATGGAGGTCTAGGTTACGCCGGCGGATTCGGGTATGGCCTGGCTGCGCACGCTCTACCGGTGGCGTCCAAGACCATCACTGTAACCAACCACGTCCCAGTACCAGTCCCTCACCCAGTTGCGGTCCCAGTAGACAAGCCAGTTGCAGTCCCCGTCCCACATCCAGTCGCCGTCCCTGTAGAGAAGCCTTACGCTGTACCCGTACCGCATCCAGTTGCTGTACCGATTGAAAAACCAATCGCTGTTCCCGTTGAAAAGCCTGTACCTGTCCCAGTTCTCCATCCAGTAGCCGTGCCATATGCCAAGCCTGTCGGAGTACCGATCCCCAAGCCATATGCTGTTCCAGTGCCGCAGCCAATTGCAGTTCCAGTGAAAACGCCAGTAGCAGTTCCTGTACCGCATCCGTTTCCTGTAGCCACTAAAACCATCGCTGCACCATTAGTTGGTCTAGGAGGATATGGTTTGGGATATGGCTACCATGGCTAAACCAGTGCTTCTTCTAGGTGAACTGGAATTTGTGAAGAGTGTACATTTCAGTAGGTATAGCTATATTTTTTCTGATATTCTCTTAAATGTATAGTGTGTGTAGGTACTAGTTACATGATACTACTACGTGTATCAAAAAGTAAGATGAATTTTCGATTTATTGAAAAACGTGCATACAAAAAAGAAATGAAACTGTAGTATGTTTGACACAAGGCATCACACTAAAATTCCACATAGGTACCACTGCCTTCGTGGACATATCGTGTGTGAAAGTTCGGCCCCCCTATCCCTCGTTTCTATCCGGCCCTCTGGATTTCTTCCTGCTTTAATCTCTCAATCTCTTCTTTCACCTCACCTTGGGTGCCAAGCGAGCAGATTATATTTGCGCCGGAATTACAAAAGGGGGGTTTCACATAACAATTTTTATTTTTATGTCCCTGGTTCGTTTACACATGTACAGACAGTGAATATACAACTTGTTAAATGGACAGTACCGTAGTTTTTTAAATCATAACATTCTAGTAGGATATATTGGTTTATTATACGTAGTTATATACATATTTTACACAGCGTTTCCATGTGTGTCTTGCATAGACCAAATTAACAAATCTCTAAATCAATATAATTGCGCACCTATGGCATAACCATTGGCACTTCCATTACCGCAGAGTTAGCATAACTATCTCTGCGGGCCTACTCTCAGCTTAAATGATATTCCGTTCATTACAAATGTGTTTCCTTACGCCTTCACTCCTTCTTTTGGGCATCAATTAATCAATACGGACTTTTTCTAAAAGGGGACTTGGGACAGCAACAGGGGCTGGCTTAACCAGATGCTACATTATTATATCCAGTTTAGCCACCATAAGTGGACTAAACTTGAGGAGACATTCCTCGTCGTCGATCAATGGGGAAACACTGTTTTTTGCTAAAGCCCACTGGCCCTTTTTATAGCCGGGGTAAACGTTCGTGGACGTGGACCCCGTAGCGTTGAAAAGTTCCACTGCAACGGTCTTTTGAAAGACAGCTAGCTCCCCCAACCGGGGAGGTAAAAAACTGGAGAATCTAACATCCAGCAAAGCACAATCCAATAAGCACATACACTTACCTGCAATAATAACATAAAAGTACACTCATGGAAACATATTACTTAACCCTACACCTTGTAGCTGGCCAGCAATTAATTAACATATTACCAAAACCAGTAATGGTCAATCCGACCATTACACGTGTGAGGTGCGTCAGGGAAATGCCCATTCGGTGGTGTTTTTGGTCGTCACTCAGATTTTTGGGCACCCAGCGCACACACACTTTCCTGAAGCCAAGTTGGTCATGGACGATACTCCTCACTGAACCATATGAGATGTTCAATGCATCAGCAATGACATGCAACCTGACTCTTCTGTCTTCACGAATCATCGCATCCACGTCTCACACATTGCTGTCGGTGATGGACGTTGCTGGTCTGCCACTTCTGTCATCATCTGTCACACTACTCCTACCACTTGCAAATGAGTTACACCACACATACACTTGTTTCTGCGACATAACACTCTCTCCATAGACCTCCAACAATTCTTGATGAATTTTAGATGGTTTCTTTCCCTTGACCCATAAAACACGAATAACACTGCGCACCTCCTCCTTGGAGTAATGTTCAAGTCGTTGCGCCATCTTTGAATTGCTCTAGGTACCAGACGGGTTGACGTAGAAGACTGTACTTGCCGTCAGACTTGCATCACCTTGGTATCTCACACATACAAAAAAAAAATATTAGCTACACAAAAAACTCTGGGTTTTACAGACAAATTCACCTTACTTTTTGATACTTTTGTGCTGAATGTTCATGTTCAGTAACAGTGGCGAGCCCAGGGGGTTGGAGGGATGGTGTAGGTCATACCCCCCCCTTTTGGTCCAGGATTCCTAAAAAAAAAGTCAAAGGCAGGAGAAAGTGACGTAATGAGAACCGACTACTAAAAAGGATAACCCCTCCCTTTCGAAACTCCTGGGCACGCCACTGTTCAGTAAGGTCTGAAAAGTTGGTCGAAATCTGCGGGGATCCTAATTGGGGCTGGTACACTCAACGGCAAAAGTAACAGGAACCATATTGTTCATCACGATTTTCATTCAATTTTTTTCAACGATGTGGCGATCATGAATTGAAATAAAAACGTCAATAAGCAGGGGACAACATCTACATCGTATCAACATAACTCCATTCATTAAAACAAGACAAGATATAGAATAATTGTAGAATGAAAATAGCGATGGTCAATTTGGCTACTATTTCTTATGCTGTTGGGTGTACAGTTTAAAGTAGAACTATGGCCATGTCCGAATTGACATCTGCTTCCATCTAGAGCATCATTACAGTCCGAATTCGCGGTGGAGTTGGAGGGAAGAGGTGGACAGCGTAACAAGGATACCCTTCAACTCGCTGTACTCCTAAGCTCGGCAGCCATATTGGAACCAGTCTTGCCACATGAAGGGAAATTGGAACCAAATTTTGAACCAAAGGGGATGAAAAATATCAAAATTCCATGGAAATTTTAAGACACCAAACTCAAAAATAGTACAGATTATGTACTATTTATTACTATTATTTTTAAAGGTTTTTAGTGAAGGGGAAAACAGTGCAAAAAGGGAAATTTTGCACATTGGAAAGGGAAATTATGCCCTCAGATTATGGAAACACTGATTGGAACTTTCGCTTTGTACAGGCAATGTTTACTGAACAGGCGATGTAAAAACTTAGCATTTCTTGCACATTTTATCGATAAGACTGTGTTTATAAAATTCCAAAGGAAGAAATTACTTGTCAAATTGGCAGTTAAGTAGTGATTAGGTGAAGAAGATATAAATGTTTGGTTGGCGTCTGCCATATGCTTTCTGTATTTTGCGTCTGCATCTCAGACCTCGGTGGGTAACGTTCGAACTGACACCTGGCGGGAGAAATGGCAACTGTACTTCCCGGGACCTTTTCGATTCGAACTTACGGTACAACAAAACAACCGGTAAGAACATATCGGTGCTAGTGCAAATTCGGACACGGGCCGATCCACTGTGCGCCGTGCGTCCCACGGCGTTGAACCCGGAACCCTTGAATATTGGCCACTACACCATCGAGAGGGCCTTTAAAAATAAATCATCATAGCTTTATTAGATATTTCAACTCTATGGTTTTAAAATAAGAATTATGATGCTAGAAACTTGCAACAGTGTTGCATACTTCGTAAGCTTAGATGATCTGGAAAATAACACGTGTTTTTCTTAACAAAATAACGTTATTTAAAAAAAAAACACAAGAATATATTCACATGAGAACTGGATGTCACTCAGGGTATGGGAAATCCTTCCTCGTTCGTTGTTAAATAAAATCAAATTCAACTTTCCATGGCTCGACTGTTGGCACTAAATTATAACTACTCATAATTCATCTTCTCAAGCTTTTAAAACAGTAAATCGTAATTCATACTTTCTCACTTTTGTCAACTACACTCAAAACTAAAAGATCAAACAAAACACACACCACAACCCTTATGGCAATGAGTTTCACAAGATGTGCATATAAAGGTAAGTCACTATTCTCTGACATTATCAGGAATAGAAAATATTGAACACACACATCAATCACATGCCAAGTTAGAGAGATTTAAAAAATAACAATAATAAATATTTGTCCAACGAGAGAAGACGTACTTAAGTTGTTACCACAACAACAACAACAACGAAATCAATCTAAACAAAGTTCTAAATTGGGCTCATCCATAGATACATATACGTTAGTCATAAAATACGCTCGTACAAATTTTAGTGGTTTATTTAAGTATCTTTATAATACGCTCTGTATTCCCACACGAACGGCTGACATTGAAATTAGCCAACAAGATATTTCGCAAGTCCCGTGCATTTTCTTACATCAACTTCGTTCTTAGAATAGATAAAGTATAGACAATTTACGCAAATCTCCAACTCTAGTTCGTTTTTAACATTCTTATATTCCAGATGAGAAGTGAGAAGAAAGGCAACAGATGGACGTGCAATCAGCCAGATTAAATGATGTACGCAGGTCAAAACATACAAAGTTAATTTTTCTCAGCACTGCTCAAATAACTGTCTCAGATCTCTGTTCTAAGAGGGGAAATATGTTGACTCTTTGTATTTCATGTAATACTATTTTTGTACTTTAATAATAAATCTTATTTATACAATATGTACATGCATGCTTTGGTTAATTGAACATACCTTGATCAGTGGCGTTCCAATAAGAACGTAAAGGTGTTCACTTCACATTGCAACATGGAATGAAGCGTTATGGGGGTGTGGAGGTATGGGCCTACACCACGATCTTGACCATTCTATGGAGCTGATGTGATCAGCATCGTGCTCCGTTATTAGGGGGTGGAAGGTGAGAGGGCATGACTTTCACCCGGCTGTTAAAACTTAAGAAAGAAATGAAGGTAGGCATAAAATGTAGGCTTAGTATTTTACAAATATGTCCGGTATCATATCCATCCCCCACTTTCCTCTCTCTCCTATAAACTCATTTTTCCTTCTCCTCTAGCAATCAAGGTCTCCCCTGTTCGATTCCTGGTGGTTCGAATCCCACTTCAAGCTGTATACTAGAGTCGACCACTTTCGCTCGCTCGAGCCTCCCACCCTCGATATTATACATTCAAATATAATTTAATGTGATAATAACCGTAGACACACATCTGCCTTGGTAGTTTCAGCCCACAATCATCTATCAAATGTTCACATATCATTGTGTATTGGTACGGTAGACAAAAATTCAGTTTAACATGGAGATGATGGCTATGTTCGTTTGTTTTGCTGCATTTTTCACTTTAAGATCCATATTTTACAGCTCACTCCTATAGACAAATTACGGTTGGTTATATGTGTACTACTGCCCTTCGAGTGTATACCGCTCGATAACTGTTCGCGCGTTATTCGCTCGAACGAAGCAGCTCTCGATTCCGTGCGCTATCTAGCGTCAATCTTACGAACTATTTGGCGATCGAGCGAAACCCTCTTCCTGCGCACTCTACTGTATACTTTCTGTTTCTAGTACACTATGAGCCTTAAGTGAGCTTAAAACTAACTTCATTTCTTGCCTTTTCCTATCTATGGCTAACTACTTATACCTTTCTCCTACTCCTTCTTTGCTTGTATATCTTTTGCTCTTTGTTTGTGTCTCTATCTATCCTCTATTCCTCTAACTTTGGTTTTGGTTATTTAGCGTCGTTCATCTGCCACTTTTGGCTAATCGCGACGATGAGGATGAGTGATTAACTTGATGAAGCGACACTCACAATGAACACCCAAGGCCAGGTCTGAATTCGAACCCGGATCCCTGGCGTTATAGCACCCTGTGCTAACCACTCCGTCACGGATGTCTACACTATGTCTCTTTCATCCCTATCTCTATTTATATTTTATATTAAACGTTTAACATTTTTTCGTCATCCTATTTTACTAAGTAGAAAAAACTAATTTTTATCGATTATTTGTTTATTTATGAGAGCAAAGGTAATCGATCAACGCGACACATAAATTTCAATAAACGAATGATCTGCATGTCTGCATTACTATATTCATTCCTAAACCCAGTAAATAAAGTTACAGCTTTCTTGAATTAGATTGCATTATCGTTTCTAGCATCGACAATATCCACAGAAAAAATATGCATAAATCCATGACAGAATATCTTAAAAAAAAATCTTCTTTATTTATTGAATTCCTTCCGGTGGGCAAATGTATGGTATAAGGAAATTTTAGCTGAGCGATTGCCCACCCTAGCGGCAACTCTGATAATTGCCCACCAAGTTGGCACATTCTTCTAAATATGCTGTTATTTCTTTTTAATGTTTTGCAGTGTTATCAGATACTGCTTCAAGATGACTCTGAATTTTACTAATATTTAGAACCTTCCTGAAAATACATTAGAGCCAAAGAATTGCAAACAAAAGGTAGGATTTGAAAGGACATAAATGAATTAGTTGTAATAAGTATCTCTAATATATTTTATGTTTATTGCAATTGTTATAACTAAACAACCTTACTGACTTCTTTAGTAATGAAAGTAGATTTTGGTTATAAGTTAAAGTACACAGATAAGAGAGGTCATTAATAAGATGTAGTGTTATTAGTTGGCAAATATGAGAACTCAATGCTTATGCTTCGAAGGCATCGTGGTCTTTTGTCTGACGCCATTTGAAGTGAACAACGAAGCTGAGAGCACGCCGAATTATTTGCACATTTTTGAATATTTATAGTGATTTTTTTTTACGAAAAGTACAGTTGTAAAGTTAAGCTACAACAAATTTAATATTAATTGAATCAATTTGCTGACAAAATATTACATATAATAGGAAAGATTACTAAAACAGAAGATTACAATTTTGACCTGGAGCGACCATTTTATATTTCTCAATTTTGTTCCCAAAGAAGAGATAGCTAGGGATCATATTAAGAGATAGTATCTCTTGCTTAGAATCTTTGTTTTTAATACAGGGTGTTTCATAAATACTAGAGGGTTACAAACATTTATTGCAAGTAAAGTACTGAACTTACGTTAATGAAACCAGAATAGAACGATCGAGGAACGCAAACAGTTTGTGCGTTCTCTGTTTTGTTAAGCAGAGAGTTCATATCCTTGCCGCTAGGCGACACTCAAATCTCAAACACCACTCACAGTGTTTTGTGCAATGTTTTGGTCCCCAAGATCACCGGACCTAACACCGTGTGACTTCCTTTTGCGGGGTTTCATCAAAAACAGGGTATTCGTCTCACCGATGCTGCGTGATATCGCAGAACTAAGGGAGCATATCATCGCAACGATATACACTACAGACAGGCCCGTGTTGATGCGAGTGTTACAAGAACTAGACTATCGTGTTGAAAGAAAACCTTAGGTAATAACTGTTAAAAATATTAAATTCAATGCTCCATTATGAAGAAAAACCCTTCGATGACGAAGAACCTTTCATTTGTACTACTTGCTCCAAACAGCGCAAATATCAAAAGAAGTGGTCGCAAACTAATTATATAAGTTAATCAACTTAACATTAAAATATTTAGAAAAACAAACACTTTAATTTTACTTGGAAAATGTCAACAAATAAACAATTTTGAAATGTTCCTAAAATTTATTGAAGTATATATGATAAGAATTCCTTCAGTTTTGAGTTCAATAGTGACAAATGTTTGTTTATGCTTACAAACAAATGTAAAAATGCACTTATCTCTTATTTGGAACTCCTGTCCAAAACACCACTCTTTCCCAATTATAAATAATAATAAAAATTATCTGTAAGTTTTATTGTAAATTCTAAAAATAGAGAAAATATACGTATTATACCGAATCAGATTAGAAATATCCATCTCCACCCTCATTCATAGGCAATTAACGAAAAGTGTGTCTTATTTTGGTATTTTACCTTATCTACTCTCTTTTTCCATTCGGGATAGGTTAGAAATCCGAAAGGGGAGAAAGTATCACTTACACAAAACGTGTTACAACGTTAAATGATATACATAGTACAAGAGAACTGAGTATGCAAGATGCAGACATTTCCGGTTTTCACCAAATGAGGACATGGCTTGTCACTTCATACGGGTAAATTTCTCCCATTTTTAAAATTCGATACAAAACAGGTCGATAATTACGCTTGGTCAGTATGAATGTGAAACCCTCTCATTGGTTACAATGAAGAGGGGAGGGATGACAGCCTCGTAGCTAGATATTTTGGCGGCCTAGGCAGAATTGTTGTTTAGCGCCCCCCGCACCAACATTATATGTGCGTGCCTCGATATTTTCTCATGGTTTGTACATCCTACAAATCTTGAAATGAGGAAACAAAGAAAAACTTGTTTAAAAGCGATGCAGGTTATAACACTGCAGTGGTCGCGAGAATCACAATAGCGATTCACTCGTTATTTTCACATGCTACTCATGGGCGTAGTTTGGTAGGGGCTAGCCCCCAGAGCCCGGCATTAGCCCCCGCCCAAACGCATGCGGCATATGCACACAATAATTACGGAAATAGAAACGTTGAACATAGAAAGGGAAATTGTAGCGAACCACATAGAATTTTTAAGGAATGTATACAGAAGAGCAAAAAAATAGCACTTAAATAAGGCAATTATATAATTTGTGTAATACCTTAGTTTCTTCCACGAAACTAATCGTACGTGCTTCTCAGTGTTTTGCCTTGCAGCAGTATTATTTGTTTATTACCATGAACACCGGGCTATCCAATAACAGTCTGGGCCTCCCCGGTGGCGCAGTGCTAGTGTCGTCGCCTTGCAATCAAGGGGTCCTGGGTTCGATGCCCGATGGAGGCACATAGTGGTTCGGATCCAACTTTAAACTGTAGGTCCAGTTCCAATTAGCCCACTTTAAACACCAACTCAAACAAACAAACAATAATAACATACTAAAAATATACTTTCTTCATCCTAAAGAAGGAGTGTGTTCTTTAATAAATTTGCACCAATCTGTAATAGTGCATTTATTCCTTTCACAAAAGTAACAGTCGGCATTCCATTTCTTTTGGATAAGATTATTTTGGGGATCATCTGTTTCCCAAGGAGAATGGCCATGATGGTTTTCATAATGGATAAAAACATGAATAATATTAGTTTCATTTAGCCCCATCCCCACCCCCACAAGTGGACGGACAAAACTACGTCTATGATGCTACTGCAGTTTGGCAACACTGTTGACCTTGGCTCCCAGTCTACGTTCCTGAAACAGTCCAGGGACTATGATCGTTCAGCCGTTATTTGTAATGTATCCATTGTTGCCTTTTTATTACAGCTCATATTTCAGTGGGGCACAATTGTGACCCACGCGATCATTGACAGGAGTGTTTTCGGGTACGTATAATAAACAATATAAGTACGTTATAAATCTGTTATAAATATACGAAGTGGTCCAGCAGACCACTCAAACCATATTTTTGAATTTTTGGGGGGAAACAATAGAACAAAAAGTAAGATCACATATCTATTTTTGGTTGGTTTCATCACATCCAAATAATAATGTGTTGAGATAAATAACTTACGATTCTTTATTAAGTGAACCAGAATACTTGAAAATGATATTTTCGCAATAAAGCCAGAGAAATTTTGAACAGTAATGCTTAAAAGCGATAATATTCTATGGATCATAATAGTGATCCGCGCAACCAATGACAGAAGTTTATTTTTTCTGCGCGACTTCGGCGTAAGATTCGTAGTTTGAATTTCCGTTTTAAAAATAGTTCAGCATATCTAAGGATATATTTGAGTTATTTCTTAGTGTTTGAAGAACATCTTTAAAACGTACTAGCCCGCTTGGGAAGAAACAATAACATACAGCAAATCCTATTTTACGCAGTGGCGGCCGGCGGCAACTATGATTGGTAGTGCCAACGTGATCAAGTAAATAGAAAAAAACCTCCGCAATGACCCCCCTCCCGCCCCCTCCTTTAGGTTGCGCCACTGGCCAAGATGTTTATCCTCGCTTGGTAACGTGGAAAACAGTGTGTGTTTAAGTAATAACGTACTAATCCGATTCATCTTCACTCACTAACCTATCTTTATACACTACAGGACACTTCCCTAAAAATATAACAATTACAAGAGGAAAGAAAAACAAATCCTATCACCTTCTCCTCCTCCATGCACACGTATTCTAACTGGATGTCGAAAATATCTTTGTTATGAAAAGAAATTGTCGAAATGCCAAAGGAAACTCGCATCATCATAGGATTTTTTACTTTTATATTTTTAAAAAAGTCTGGATGGCCCTCTTGGTGCATCTATCTATTATGGAAAATGTTCATTGAACTTTAGAAAAAGATTAGGTTCGTTTCTCCAAAAGTAGACAGTACTTTCCCAACGGGTCTTACAAACCAGTCGTATTTAGCGACTTTTTTTCTGAAGGTGGCAACTGTGTCGTGTCAATACTGCGAAAGTTCCCTCGCCGGGCCAGGCTAAGACTGGCACGGTTTCTTATGGGCTAACCCCGCCCCCTGCCACTTTGTTCTCAGCTCATGGTGGAAATGTTCCTCGCTGAGACTTCTTCAACCCTCTGCACGTGTCTCAACTTGGTTAGGTCCATGGGTTAGGCCAGCTCTTGGGCGGCACGGACTGTTGCCTCGCGAGGGTACGAAAGAAACAGCTGGCGATGCAGTGAGGAGGTTGGGGCGGTCGTCACGTCAGCTTGACCGACTGCAAGATTCGAATCTCCTTGTCTGTAAACTATCAATGTATTCATTTAACTTTACTTGGCGACGTATGCGTATCTTCTGAGGGTAGTGCCATGGCACGGCGGCTCTACCCCTTGAGCCGCCGCTGATTCTACGTAATTACACAATGCACACGTATAAGTCGATCCCCGCTGCAGAGTGGTTATAACTTGGCGCTACGGTGCCAGAGGTTCCGAGTTCGAATCAAGGCCTGAGATTTGGCGTGCTTCGTTAGTGCCTCTTCATCAGTTTAAAATCATCACTCATCGTCACGATTTGCCAAAAGTGGTAGAAAAGCGACGTAAAATAACCTAATCAAGCAAGCAAGCACGCACGTGTATACAGAATAAAAATAAATAAAGTGGAGATCGTAAGATACTCGGTGCACCCTTGCTTGTTTCTGGACCACAAAGCTCAAACAAATAACACTGCTGAGAGACATTTCATATTTATTGATTTTTAAGTCAACAAATGTTTATCATGTCCTAACTATCTCTGGAGCAAGGCAGCGCATAGCGGCAGAGAAGGAGGAAATCGAGTGGGCAGAGCGAAGCAGAACACGCTGCTGGGAGGGCTACAGCCTGACAAGTTAAGTCCCGATATGCGCAAATCGCTGCGGAGCACTTCCTATTACGTCATCCTCCCGACCACTCTTCTACGTACTGGTCTGGCCTTGAGACTACGAGTGGTGCCAACTCAGCAAAATTAAGCTAAAACAAATATTACAAACTATTTTTACTGTGTAGATTGACGGTGCCGGCTCATATCAGTTTATCAGTGATTCATTTGATTTAATCTGGTCTTTGAAAATGCGAGCGGTGCGCGGATCGTAAACTGTACTATTACGCATGCGCATTAACGTTTATAACGAAGATAAACTACTGGGGCAAATGACTTCATTTTCTGAATTCGACATCGAGCAGTGGCTTGTTTTGTTTTTATTTAAAGCCGAGTGGAGTGGGGGTTATTTTGTTTATCGTACAACAATTACTACGAGAAGGCAATCTGATAACACGCTTGCCTGTGTTCTTTTTTAAAGCACTGAAATGTTTTTGCTCTTTACTCTTGGCTGCATATTTTTGAAATGCAAAAATCAAATCATGCCGGGTATAACGAAATCCACAATCTGCTCTGGAAAGCCCCTTAGAGGACAGGCCAGAGAAATTGTTTACAATGTTGCAACATATTTGCGAAATCAGAAGGAGTTACATAAATTTAAGTATAATGGTGTCGAGTCCACAAGCGCCGCCACGGGAGTATCTAAATGGATGGTTTCTCAAGTTTTAAAAGAACTGGATTGGATTGATTTGTTGTTGTAAGTCAACTTTATGCACAGTAAGGCTAATCGGAACTGGACGTACAGTTTAAAGTGGGATCCGAACCACTGTGCATCTACTCGGAATCGAACCCGGGATCCCTTAATTACAAGGCGACGACGCTACCACTGCGCCATCGGGTAGTTCAAGTTTTTAAAGAAGGAAAACAGTCGTTGGCGAAAGGTGAGCTGAATTTATGTACTCCGACAGGTAGAAAACAGCCCAGGGAAAAGCGAATACAAATTTCGTTGAAAATCCTCAGACCATTCCGCTCCCTCCAGGTTGCAACACTGCGAACCAACGTCGCTGCAGAGAATGGAGTGGGGAAATGTGGTGTGAGCTGCGCAACAGCTATTTGCAGCGTCATGTTTTTTTTTAAACTTGTCAAGTTATAGTAACAACATTCACTTTTCCCCCTCCACGCAATCTCCTTCTTCTCACGTGTTCATTGGTGGAGACATCTCGCGTCTCTACTTGTGCAGAGACTTGTTTCTATTCGCCTGCTCCAGGCATTCCCATACTATAATAGCCCCTTCCAGTTCGCTGCACCTCTTGATACTATTTGTAGTGCATGTGTATCCCGGTGTCAGGCTGTTGCAAGGAAATTACGTTCAACCAAGTATAGGAATAGCAGCGTTGAAGTTCAGAAGATTCTGCTGCTTTAAACATTCATTTGATTAGTTAACACACACCACGTGATCATACACCACACGCTACACCGCTCCAGAACGCAGTGCAAACGGTGCAGACACCAAATACACTACTTGACACCATATCAACGAAGTAGACGAATCAGTGTTGCATAGGCTTACCATATTTTCTTGTGTCCAACCCAGAACATATTCGCGATCAACTCATTACTGCTGAATTTCAGTTTTTTTTTTTTACAAAAATAAATTGAAGTTACTTAAAAGCCTTAACATTTTATTGGAACATTATTAATGTTATTAATTATTATTATTGTTTCTCCACACCTCTAAGTATTAGGTACTACAATTGTGAAAATTGTCTACGCTTAAAAATAATTTTTGTTCCTGAACATCATTATTTTCTTTTAGAGTGCATAGGAATTCTTTGGCAAAAAATGGTATAAATTTATGGGTTCTTCATTCCTGAAGTTGACAAATTAATTGAGAATATGTCTGAAATACTTCTGTTGCTGTTATAGAATTAGCTTCCAATTTCAAAACTACATTATTAAATAACTGTAGAGAACCATGCGAAAACTTCAAATACAATTCACTTTCTGGATTAAAAAAAATCAAATAATAATTTTTGGCGTTTCTCACAAGAGAGGAAGTATGAGTTTAGCCCATCAAAAATGGCAAGAATTCTTTCTATTGCAGGCAACAAACTAAGGAAACTTGTGCTGCTATGGGATAATACTTTTTTGTTTACGTTAAATACACACTTTCTTTTGCCCATTGCCAAATGCAAAGCCCTTGTAAATACTTATAATTATCAAAAACGTGTAGACGAGTTACTTCACACGCTTGCAAGACCACGAAGACGCTCACGGAAGTACGGAAACGGAACCGCTCGGAAGTCGATATCTCGAAGAAAGAAAAAGTATAATCGATCCTTATAATCGATCGATCCTTGCCGGTCATAAATTCTGGTCGTGAATATTCAATACCGGTAGCTATTTTCATGTTCAGATTCTCACAACCCTGGACATTTTGCAATCCCGGACATCACCCCGGACAGCACAAAAAACCAGGACTCTCCGGGCTAATCCCGGACGTATGGTAAGCCTAGTGTTGCACCAACCAGACGCGAAAGTGCAGCGAACTAGAAGGGGCTATTGCTGCTGATTTCAGGATGTGTTCTCGTGCTTATCTAGAATGTATCCTCTTCTTGAGCTATGATATCTCTAGGTGCCTTTATGCCGAAGCTCTTAGGCATGTTATCTTAAGGTTAGACCATGGTGCCAAATCAACCAATGAACCTTGACATCTCACAAATTGATAATTACCAGTAAAGTTGACAAAACTGTAAAACTTCAGATTCATGTCGCCTCTTAGTTCTTGGGTTATTGACTTAGAAAATATCACAAACATTTGACATTTTGGGATCTTGCAACAGATGTAGAATTTGCTTGTTTGACGAGTCAGAACACAAAATTCATATTCTATCTTCTTAATGTACTTTCATTTGAAATGCAACATGAATGTGATGTATGAATTTTGAAATTTATCCAAAACTCAAGTATCAGAAAATTATTTTTGTGCGCGCAGTAAATAACTCAAGAAAGTACTTTGAGCATAGTTTCAATTGATTGTAAATTGTCATCATAATCTTTAAATTTACATTATGAAGTTTGATGTGACATCTATTGTCATATTTTAATATATTCTTGGCTCAGAATCCAGTTCGTTCAAAACATAATCAACACAAATTAGGCATGTAGAACAAACATTGCTAAAAAGAGATCTTTTCACCACGGGTGAAAATAGAATTCAGCGCCCCATGTTTGATGTACGCAAATATTCATAGTCCCTTAGTTTACTCTCTATTTTAATATACAGTAAAACCTCGTTAACCAATAAGCCGGACTTCGCTTAATCCGGACAGGCGAAAGGACAAAAAAAGAAGCAGAATGCAAGGTTTTAAATGCAGAGCCAGGTCCGTCGGACACATCATCATAATATGAGTATCGCGTATGTACAGTATTGCTTTACATTTACTGTACTGTATAGTGTATTTGGGCCTATGCCCTTTAAAAACACTATAATAAACGTGTTTTGTTGCTATAAACGGAGTTTTAATGCACTTTCTACTGTTCTTTTAGGTTATTTCAGTTAATCCGAACTTCCGTTTAACCGGTCAACTTATCCCCCATTAGTCAGGATTAACGAGATTTTACTGTATTAGCCGATCTCCGTGTTGAAGTGGTTAGAGCACGTCACGGATTGGAATCCCAGCTACGCATGGGTGTTTGTGAGCGTCCCTTCATCAATTCCATCACATCATCACTCATCCTCATCTTCACGATTAGCCACAATGGCTGAATTGCGAAGTGAAATAAACCAAATTAATCACTTAAATATAATAAAAGAAGGAACTATCAGAATATTATACTGAGCAGCATTAAATTGCTCATTGCGAGTACCAGATTTGTAGTTGATTAATTTTGTATTATTTTACTTCGCTTTTCTGCTACTTTTCGCTTATCGCGAAGATGAAAATGAGTGATGATATGATGAAATCGATGAATGGACACTCAGAAACACCCATGCCCAGGCCAGGATTCGAACCCAGTACCCCTGGCGTCGTATCGCGCTGTGCTAACCACTCAGAATTGATGGCTTTGAAGTACAGAAGACACGAGTCTGTCGTAATTTCTATCTCCAGCCCCAGCAAAGAAAACATTTGTTGGACTGAAGGTGAGAGAAGAGGTGTTCTCTATACACGACACATAGTGTTGATTGATTTGGTGCTGTATGTCCACTTTACGCACATTAAGGCTCATCGGGACTGGACCTACAGTTTAAAGTGGGATCCGAACCACTAAGTGCCTCCACCGGGTATCGAACACGGGATCCCTTGATTACAAGGCGACGACGGAGAGGCCCTAGTGTATAATAAGAAGCACTATGCAATAAAAGAGTAATTGTCACTAACATTCAGACATGTATTAGATTAGAATGGCACACCTGCATGGTATGTAGTGTTGCTCACGGGACGGGACATGTCCCGTCTCGTCTCGTGTCTCGTCTCGTTTTCGAGACGAGACACGAGACGGGACAAGCCTTTTGAAATTCGAGACGGGACGAGACGGAATGCCTTTCTCGTCTCGTTTTCGAGACGAGACACGAGACGGGACGGGACGGCTTTTGAAAAGTCTCGTCTGGTCTCGAATGTCTCGAAAAAATAAAAGCAAAATATTTAATCAGTTGCAAATACTTGTTTGCTTGGAAAAAGGTATTTCAATTAGAAACGTTGATAAGCGCGTGTTAAGTCAAAAGAAGACTATTCTAGAGAGAGTAATGAATGAATGAATACCTAAACTTATTTTCAATACTCTTTCGAAACACAGGGTTACTCCCCATTTTTATTTTTCAATTTATTCCAGGTTAATAACTTTATGTTACGATAGTACTCCAGATACTAATACAATTCTGAATAACATCAAGTAAAAGGGCAGGTAGAGAAGGTGGAAGGAGGGGCCAAAAGATCGTGGAGTATCTGAGTCCGAGATTTATCTTGTAAACATAGTCTCAGCTCTATAGGTTGGAAAGATAAACGGACCGACGGATAGGGTTTATTATTATTATTTAATTTTTACATCAAAGGGTGTACAGAAGTGAATGTTATTAGGAAGTAGGAAAAACATTGGGGGAAAAATGTCAGTACAAATTGATAAGGAGTTGTTGGGAAAGTTATTAAGGAGTCCAAGATATTAGCAAGACCAAGAGAAAGAGATAATTAGGGACAAATAATCTTGCATTATCCCACTCCGAACAGCTGAGAGCTAAAGAGGAGGAGAAAATACGGGTATTATGGAAAGAAGTAATTTGGTGATTTTAGTGTTTACAGGGAACCATGACAAGATTTTACCACGTGATTATTTGCACGGGTTGCGAAATTTTTAGAATCGGGATTGGAACTACAGTTTAAAGTGCCTCCACTGGGTATCGAATCCAGGACCAAAGGTGATCGAAGAAAACCCGACACTCCATGTCAGTTGTTGTGGATTCATCGCGGTTTCTTACTATTCAGGGACTTGAATTTCGAGATGATGAGTCTGGGAAAACCTTAACAAAGGGAATTTCTTCGATACTCTTGAAGTTAATGAGGGGATATTATTTGGAAATGTATTGAACGTGAACCTTAAAATGCAAATTACACTTAAAATTCGATTCAAAACATATCGCGTGCAGGTAAAATAACGCTTATTAGGATTTGCTACTCTTCAATCATTGGATGCAGGTTTGTTCTTTCTCGTACATATCAAAATCGAAGAACTTCTTCCCATGAACCCCATAGAGTAAGAGTAAGTAATGCCAGGGTCAGAATATTTCTTGAATTATGAGATAACTGTAACCTTTGTCTGATTTTTTTATCCTGTGATAACATTTCCCTGAAAGGTGAAACACAAATTTTGCCCAAAACTCTTCAGCATTACGAAGATGGTTGTCCTTAAAATCTTTGAAAAGGCTTTCTCGAAACAGGATGCTGGATGCAAACTGCCTCATTTGACTGTTCTTGCCATTGAGAAGAAATGACAAGTCCTGGACGTACCAAAGGTGGGCAATGTGTTCTCCAAAGCACATAGAGCAGAATTCTCCTACAGGAGAAGTGCCTCACATTGTTTCTAATACTTAAGAAGATTCATTTCTTCCAACGTCACGTTTATTTTGCAAGAAAATTAAACTCTTCGAAGCATTTTTTCGTCATTTATATTAATATCTTATAACTAAAATATTTATATCAGTAGTTTCATCTCAAGAAAGACGATGAATTATAAAATTATGAATGTCTTCCAATACTGAAATAGGCCGCTAGAGACAACGCAACTTATCAATAAAAAAGAATTAATGTCTTTATTAAAACGAATCATGTTGGAGATAAACTCGTAATCAAGAAGTAAATTTAGGCAGTAAACGTCCACTCTAAATAAAAGACAAACACAAAACACCATACATGAATATAATAATAATAATAATAATAATAATTATTATAATTATTATTATAAGTATTATTATATATGTATATATATATGTGTAGTGTTTTCTCGCGTTTTAATGTGACTGCCCCCTTACAATATTTTGTTGCCAGCCTTCCGCCCCCCCAGTCACATTTCCCTGGCTCCGTCACTGGTTGGAAGTAAATTTATTAGGACGAGGAAAGTAACATTAGCTGTTGACAGTGTTGCACCAAAGGACGTGATGTGTGCTACTGTTTGTATAAATTATAGGAAATTTAAGCAAAAAATTATAATTGTTGAGACTTGAGAGTTGTTTCCTTCATTTGATCGTAGGAAGAGGTTTTCTGAGACAGAGTGGGATTATTTTACACATACATGAGAAAGGGTGGTTGTTTAAAGATAGTGACGTATTTCGCACATTTTTTCAAAGTTCAGATAAATCGAGAATTTAGCCTTACTCTTATGAAAAAAAAATAACGCTGTACAGGGAAAGAATAACTCTTCACATTTCTCGCACCTGGTGGGATGCAACCCACATGCACAAGAGTATTGCAGGAAGTCTATGAACGAGGATGAAGAGGGATATGTGAAATTTGACTTAGCTGCGGGTGAATTAGTGGGTTCTAATATTCTTAAGGTTGATATTGGGTTTTAAGTCCACTTGATTCATAAATAGGCTAAATCGCGAACCGACCTACAGTTTAAAGTGCGATCCGATCCACTTTGTGCCTCCATTGGGTATCGAACGCGGGGACCCTTGATTACAAGACCTCGACGTTATTACTACGTAATCGGGGAGGCACCCAATTTACACAAATATGTTGATTCCAATAACACGTTATATGTATAATCTGATAATGATGCACTTTTGGTGCATCTAAACATATTTTTTTCAACTATAGCATGTCTAAACGAATCATTGAAGTTGGGATTTTTATAACTTCAGAAGGCACGGCTCTGTAAATGTGCGATATAAAATATATGCAGGTTTGCCTTCCATACGTGGTGGTTTTGTCACGTTTCTTCGCTTCGTACAACATACACTTTTGCAAGAACGGCTTCTTGCATCCTCCTGGGGCCTTGCTCTAGCTAAACAAAAATATATTTCTTTAGCATAATCGAGGGTTACTTTTTCATGCCGAACAAGGATTTTATTGCGATCATACGACTTTGAATGACAGTATCAATGAAGATTTATGTACACTACTACTTATAATAATGAGAATAAAATATTAATCAGGAATTTTATTTTTCGTCAAGTGGACTTAACATCCTTTTTTGTTATTTATCAAATATTCAATTCATCACCTTTTTTGACATTAAACTTCTTGCCAGGACAGTTGTTTTTATGCAAATTTAGGCGATCTTAACTACACGTAAGCTAGATATTAGCTAATATTCGTGCTGTTATATTACTATTCTTCTACAATCTTTGTAACATTTCATGTAATAACAATAATATAATTGATTAATTTACATATTCAAGTGAATAGACCTATGAATTATATTAATGTATTAATTTAAACATTTGCTTAATTGTTGTCGTTAATGTTATTATTATAATTTTTTCTGAAACACTTGGCTCGGACACCCTCCCCCGACATATATTTCTAGATGCGTGCCTGCCGAAGGATAAATTAGATCAAGCGGTGGTGGTATCTGACTTAGAGGCTAAAGAGAAAACAAAGAAGTATGTGCATCATAAGCTGAGCATAAGAAACAGCACAATATCACAAAGAAACACTTTTTGAAACTTATGTCATAGAAGATGTTTAACAATATTAAAAACAATAAATGCTTTCTATTTGTAATATACTAAGTATTGAAATTTTAAATAAAAGAAGGTTAGTGGAAAACATTTCAAAACTTCCAAAAGGTATAGCAGTAATAAAAAGAGCACTCTTGTATGGAAGCCAGAAAAACCACAAGGTAGATTTCATAAGATACCTAGCAATCAGTAACCAACAAACTGCATTTTTAATATTAATGTCCTCATGATTAACGAACCTTATTTATTCTCACCACGCAATGGGTAAAATATTTGGAGCTTTATCCCACTTTCCGGAAAAATATTTCGTGTTTCTGCTACTTTTGACTTTTGTTGGCATGATATCCCGGATCACTTTTACGAGACGAGACGAGACAAAACGAGACGGGACGAGACGAGACGGGACAGAACCCTTCGAGACGGGACACGAGACGGGACAAACGAATATTTTCGAGACGAGACAGCATTTTCACGAGACGGGACGGGACATACAAAAGTCTCGTCCCGTCTCGTCTCGTGGGCAACACTACAATGGTATGGTTCAAGTCCTCATTGGAACGCCACTTTACTTCAAAGAAAGTTCCGAAGATCAGTTTCCCTCTGACAACCACATGTCCACGTGGAGCCCAGTATATCCTCCCGTCAAACCTTTTCCACCAATAGCGTCCGATTTAGGAACTGACAGCACTTGTCAAGTCCACGTGGAGTAAATTAAATGTTGCCAATTCAGTTTCTTTAGAGATTTCATAACGTGAGGCTGCGGTTATCTTTTCTAGGTTGTGTTACTAGCCTCGTCTAGTTGGCTACTTTTTGACTCGCTTTGACTCTCTTTGCACCGAAACGTCTAGTTCGTTGATTTGGTGTCAAGTAGTGTACTTGGTGTCTGCACCGTCTGCACTACCTTCCGGACCGGTGTATGTATGGTGTATGGTCACGTGGTGCGTGCTAACTAATCAAATGACCGTTTAAAGCAGCAGACAGGCATTTGTTGAATCTTCTGAACTTGAACACCGCTTTCCGTCTATTTGGTTGAACGTCATTTCCTTGCACCACTCTGACACTTGATACACCTGCACTGCACCGAGTGTCAAAAGGTGCAGCCAACTAGACGAGGCTATCGTGTTGCTCTGCATTTTTTAACACAATGTGTAGACCTTGGGAGCTCGTGATGGATGTCTAAACACTGTAGGTAAAGGTGGCGACAGCGCTTCTCAGAAAAACAGATGCTGGCTCGAAACGAGATAATGTGAAAGATACCGAACTGGCGTTCCAATCAGGACTTGAACTTTACAGACTCAACAAAGAATGTCTGAAGGAAGTAAAGACTGTGTTGTATAATGGCACTGATATAATGGCGATCGTTACCAGGTCAGAGCGGCCGTCAATCTTTGAAATTGCCGCTAATAGTGAGCCGAACAGCCGCTTTGAATCAACTGACAAGACGCTAGATCGAACGCCCTGATATTCCACGCTGAAAGAACACCTGTTTGGCCGACCTGGTCCTCTTGTTTGATTGTCAGCACTCCCCACCATGCGCCCTCTTCTTCCTAAGTGTACTGAACGCAAAAAAGCCACCAGAAATCTGATAAACGTTGTACGGAACACATACGTTAAGGCACGATGATTGTACGGACAGTAAACAAAGAAGGGGAAAGTTATAATTGAAATTTAAGCAGCGGTTCGTGTTGGTTTTTGTGGTATGGTGAAAGCATAGGTTAGCCCTGTGTGGCCAATATCTCGCCTTGTTGAAAGGTTACTGTTATTTGCAAGAAATGGTAAGCTTCCCCGCCCTATTCAACAATTTTTGGTCCTTTATTTTGAAACCGGAAGTACCTTTGACAACAAAGTTCATGATCTAATCGTTGGAAAGTTGATTTATAGTTAGTAACTATTTATAAGAACACATATACTATACTCTGTCCCATCTATCTCTTGAGCCAGCGAACGAAAACAAGTCTCTGCGCAAGTAGTGACGGGAGACGGCAACACCAATGAACACGTGAGAGGGAATAGGATTGCGTGGAGCGGGAAAGCGACTGCTGTTACCAGCCTTCCCAGCAGCGTGTACTGCTTCACTCTGTCCACTCGATTTCCCCCCAACCATTTAACCATTTCTGTCGATATGCAGGGCCTTGCTCCAGAGATTACTGGAACAACTGTTGTAACTGTTGTCTCCATGCTTTTCTAGCTGTCTTCTTTTCTCGGGCTATTTCTTCATGCTTATTTCCTTCTTTCTGACTCTCTCTTGCTTGCCTTTTCATTTTACTTTCTCTGTTTTGATTCTTCATTTCTCTGTTTCTATTCCTTCTTTTCCCTTTCCATTTCTCACTGTTTCTATTTCTTCTTTTCCAGTTCAATTTCTTTTTGTTTCTTCTTTTCCCTTTCAATTTCTCTGTTTCTATTTCTTATTTTCCCTTTCCATTTCTCTCTGTTTCTATTTCTTCTTTTCGCTTTCCATTTCTCCGTCTCTGATTTTCTTCTTAATATCTCTTCCCCCTCTTTCTCTATCCATGATTCTTCTCTTTTTCACTCTCGCTCACTGTATGTGTCTTGTTTCTTAATTTCTCCTCGTTTCTTTCTATCTCTGTTTCTTTTCCTTCTTTCTTTCTCTCTCTCTCTTTGTATGTTTTCTTTTCCTTCCCCTCTCTACCTCCTGTCTCTGTTTCTTTCTGCTTCTCTTTCCATCTCTGGTATCTTTCGCTGCCTTTTTTCTTAATTTCTACCCTCTCTCTGCCTGATTTCTTCAATTCTTTTCCTTGCTTCTCAATTTTTCATCATTCTCTTCCAGTCTCTCTCTCTCTCTCTCTCTCTCTCTCTCTCTCTCTCTCTCCGTGTACTTTACTTATTCATTCCTCTTTGTTTCTCTTATTCTCTATCGCTTCTTTCATACCTCTTCTCTCCCGATAGCGTAGTGGTAGTGGTAACATCGTCGCCTTGTAATCAAGGGGTCCCGGGTTCGATACCTGGAGGAGACACTTAGTAGTAGTTCCCATCCCACTTTAAGTTATAGATCAAGTACCGATCAGCCTTTCTGTACATAAAATGGACTAAAAATAAATACCCAAACTCATATCTCCTTCCCCTCCCTTAAATTGTAAAACCTTTAGCCGTCGATTGTATACATCAAGTGGTCAATTTAATAGCAGACATAATATTGATTATTACCTCTTGATTAGGAACTGAAATAGTAATATATAATTTACCTACTTTTACGTGTGCCGCCTATTGATTGTTTTAAACGTAATTTAATTTTAGACTTCTAGAGGGCGACACTCTTCGACTTTTATATTGAATGAAGAATTTATTCATTTATTGTATTAACGTACGACAGATAACCCAACTAGAACATGAAAGAAAGATATTTAAATAACCTGGAAGGTTATTGCGTGGAATATTGCTTCCACAGCCCTTAACAATAGCAATATATCTTATTCCCTCTGATCAATTCTGCGAATTTTATTATGAAATTTAGAGGTAAAATCATGTATTGTTACAAGTGCCGGATCTACAAAACTTGGGGCCCCCGCTACTTACCTTTACATATATTACACATATATACATATACATATACAGTGCCTCCCCGATGTAATCGATGTCGTCTTGTAATCAAGGGGTCCGGGGTTCGATACCCGGTGGAGGCACATAGTGGTTCGGATCCCACTTTAAGCTGTAGGTCCAGTCCCGATTAGCCTTACTGTGCATAAAGTGGACTTAAAAACACCAACTCAATCAATTATATATATGCAATTCTTGATCTCATGTTGACAAACTCACATATAAGGGAGTACAGGGTGATTCAAAAGTCCCTTAAGACTCCCTTTAGAAAGTAAAGGAGTTAGGCTGGGTACAATTAGTCATGATAGACACAGGTTAGGCTCAGGGGGGACCATATTGGTTTGTTCCAGGCGGATGTCCGCCATATTGAATTCAACTCAATTTTTTTAAATGGGAAGGGGATGATGTGATATACATGACACTGTTTTCTCACACCTGGAAAATGATACATTTGTTACAATCGTAACTCTTTCCTGATTAAAGATAGGTTGAAGAAACCTTCACCTTCACAACTGCATTTCATGTGAAATTCTAGCTTGGTTTTATTCTAGTCTGACTGCCGCGCGGGAAACCCGGGGTGGGTGATCTAAGATCAGAATTTTTCCGGTTTTGTCCCCGAATAAATCGACTCTAGGGCCCACCCAGCCTCAAATCAAATGGTACTCGGAGGAAAAAGGCGGCCGTAGCGTGGTGCTGATCACATCACCTCCAAGATGACCTACATCGAAAATATATGGGGCCCACATACTCTAAATGTGGCTTCATGGCACGGTGCTATATTCACAGAGAATTTTACCGGCATTATATTGGTTTCTGTACCCCTGAGTAACTATTTTCTTTACATATGCATATACGAACCATCTACAATGGCGATACCCGGTGGAGGCACATAGTGCTTCGGATCCCAATTTAAACTGTAGGTCCAGTCCCGATTAGCCTTACTGTGCATAATGTGGACTTAAAACCGCAAATCAATCAATCAATCAATACTATGTCAATGGCTGAAGGCCCCTAAAGGCTTAATTGTCTCAGCGCCCCCCACCCCCACCCCCCCGCACTGCGGGTTTTTGCAGCTTGTAGATCCGGGACTGATTGTTATTGAGTGTTGTGTGTGGTATGTTCCACACAATAGTGTTCCTGGATATTAAGCATTGTATACATTGTTTAAGTTGCCCGATTGTACGTTAACACAATCAATGCATAATATCTTTATGCAGATTGACAGTCCGGTTAAGTAATCATTGGTCATTGCTTACAAAACGCTACAATCATTCGGAGAAAAGTTCTACCGAGAAGTTGTAAACAGTCATTAAAATGTGAAAGTGGTGTGTCAGAATTATAAACTAACCTTCTGTTGAGTATATTGTATACAATTTATAATATTTGCCCGCCGAAGGCTTCAATTGATATATTTATTGCACATACGTTTCCAAAACGTGTACAAGTTTTCGTTGACACCTTTTCTTCGTATGAAACAAGCCATAACCAACTTGCAAGTCTCAAACAATTATTGACCACAGTATCCGCATTTCAGTGTTCTGATATGGTTAAAAGTGATTCAAGCGTGAAAATTTTTGCCTTCTTTTGTTTCTCATTAGCATTATCCCTACTTTACTCTATTGAAGGCGCAGGCTCCGTGGCGGAATAGTTAATGTAGCACGCTACGAAGTCTGCGGTCCTAGGTTCTATTCCTTGATAAAGCATGGACTTCAGTACTTTCATCAATTCATCATTATCACTACGATGAACCTACATAGATAGAAAATCGGCGTAAAGATTCTACATTGTTCATTGAATGCACACTCTTATATGAAATTCTACACATAACTTTACTTAAAATTCAACCAAGAGAGGGCACAATGTTTTCATTTTCATATAACTACATAAAAAATGCCAAATTCAAGAATTCGTTCAAAGTCAATACCAAAACTTTGTTTCAAGACAAATAGTTGTATTCCTTTCTTTACCTAAAATTATGTTAAGTACTAGTAAATTTTGACTTAATTTGCTTTTACATTTGAGTCTGAATAATATTTGCTAATTATAACTTAATAAATGCGAATTGTAAGGGAAGAATACGAAATCAATATTTCCTTCTGCACACGCCCATGGAGAGATACGAGAGACATTCCGAAAGTAAGTTTCGTCATTTTTTCACAGGGAAGCTGTATTACAAAGTGAGAAAACACATTGCCATAACAAAAGACAATCTTTCCTGAATTCACGACGGGAGGAGCGAGAGCCGAGGAGCGATGGCGCATGCGCAGAGTGCCGAAGAATAGAGATTAGCAGCAGAGCGACGTGCCCGAGCTCATTCGCTCTGGGACGCGAAGTGTGTCGTTTGGTTTGATTAATATACCTCACTACAGGGACCGTCAATGCGGCACGATATTGCCACACACTAAGCAAACTGAAGTCCGCCATTCGACGTAAGAGACCAGGGCTCTTGAGTCGAGGGGTTTGTTGTTGGACGACAATGCAAGACCCCACACAGCAAGGGTCACTGCAGAACACATTCGACGTCTGGGATGAGAAAGATTGAATCACCCGGCCTACAGCCCTGATCTTGCCCCATCAGACTTCCACCTTCTTCCTGCGTTGAAGTCAGCACTATCGGGACGTAACTTCGGAAGCAACGAAGAGGTGCAACAGGCTGTGAAGAACTTCCTTAAATAGCTGGGCACCGATTTTTACCAGGAGGGTTTCTTGAAATTGATTTCACGGTACGACAAATATATCAATGTTGGTGGCGACTATGTGGAAAAATAGCCAAAATATTGTATTTTGTTATGACATTGTATTCTTCTGTTCGTAATAAAGCTTCTCTGTGAAAAAAAATGACGAAACTTACTTTCGGAACGTTCCTCGTATATCACGTAACGATTGTTTACTTCCAAGACAAAAGTGGCACAATAGCTTATGAAGGAAGGAAAACGATAGCCCCACTGCACTAATATCACAGTTCTTTTGAGTGGAAGGAAGTAACGGCTTCAACCCATTTCCTCCACCCACCGAGAAGCTATTCCGTTTCCGGGTGGTTGTCTTCAGAGTTCTACGACCTCCTACGGCACATCACGCACTGCTTCCAGTCTAGTGGGGCAGCTCGCTCCTTCGCTGAAAAACAAGTCAAGCATCAGGTGTGGTTCCTCAAGACGCACCACGCCCTTGGTACCCGCAGTCTGGGTAAACTTCTTCTCGTGTTTCGCGATGGTTTGGAAGTTTCTCCAACAGGAGATGAAGATGACGAATTGAGATGCTGCAACAAGCAGAAAACTAATTGATGCAAAGCTATTGGTATATTTTACTTTGCTCTTCTGCCACTCTTGGCCAATCGCGAAGATGAGATGATAAAATTGATGAAGGGACGCTCACAAAGATGGCTCATGCACAGTTTGGGATTCGAACCCCTGGCGTCGTAGCGCGCTGTACGTCAAGGTGTGTGGGCTCACTTCTATGCTAGCCAAAATATTCGGAACAACTTTATACGAGGGGCGATCAAGTTACTCCGACCCTAACATAGAAGGAATGATATTATGATTGATTTTTTATTTTGTTATTGTTTAGTGATCCTTTATATACTTTCATTCCGAATTGCAAGTCTGAGTGGCGTACAGTTTTCTCTTTACAGGAGTTTAACTGAATGAAGTTATGTCAATGACGCAGAATGGAGAAATCTGAGGTGAGAGCGGTGATCAAATATTTTGTGAAGAAGAAGTGGACGGTATCCAAAATTCATGAGGACTTGGTGGATACACTAGGGGACATTGCTCCTTCCTACAGTATGGTGAAGAGTTTGTGTCGTGAGTTTAATTGTGGGAAAGAGTCGTGTGAGGATGAACATGCAGGTGGAGCACCAAAAACTGTCATGACGACCGAAAACATTAACAAAGTCCACGATGTCGTGCTGAAGGATCGTCGAGTCACTATCCGTCATGTTGCTGAGATGTGTTGCCTGTCATATGGCACTGTGCAAGACATAATTACCCAGGATTTTGCAAATGAAAAAAATTGCTGCAAGATGGGTTCCTCGAAACCTCACCCCAGATCAGAAGCGCACCCGAGTGTTCATCAGTCAAGAACTTCTTGAGAACTTTCGTGCTGATGTAGACGATTTCCTTGTCCGATTTGTAACTATGGATGAAACATGGGTCCATCACTTCGACCCAGAAACAAAATCACAATGCATGGCGTGGAAACACCCACATTCTCCACCAACGAAGATGTTCAAGGTGCAAACGTCAGCCAAGAAGGTGATGGCCTCAATTTTCTGGGACTGCAAGGGTGTCCTTCTTGTGGACTATCTACAAAGAGGCCAAACCATCACTGGCACATACTACAGTGACCTAATCAAGAAATTACGTGATTCCATCAAGAAAAAGAGGGGTGGGATGTTGACCCGTAGTGTGCTCCTTCACGAGGACAATGCGCCTGTTCAGACCTCACACATTACGAAGACTGCTATCACAGATGCATCGTTCGAATTGTTGCCTCACCCTCCCTATTCCCCAGATTTGGCCCCCAGTGATTTCCATTTGTTCAAACATTTGAAGAATGACTTTCGTGGGCAAAAATTTTCTGATGATTCTGAGGTGGTAAGGGCTGTGGACTCATGGTTGGAGGACTAGTCGGAAGAATTTTTTTTTGCAAGGTATCCAGGCGTTGGAGCACCGGTGGGAAAAGTGTATTGGAGTTGCAGCGGAGTATGTTCAGAAATAAAAAAATATTGAAACCCTATTGCCGCTCTTTCTATGTTAGGGTCAGAGCAACCTGATCGCCCCTCGTATGTATATACTCATGTACAGAGTGTTGTATCAAGATTTCAACATGGGTTCTTACGTTATAAGTAGACGTCGAATTTTAGGTTTTTAACCTATTTTTCCCTTTACAGGTAAATAAAAAATAACGAGTTACGTCAGCGTTTCATTAAAAAACGAAACAACTGACTAAGTTTTATAGTACCTAAAATAACCTATTTTGCTTGTTAGAACCTATTTTATGCTTATGCCCCTAAATCAAACCTTTTTTAGGTTTCATGGATTTTTTAACCCTCAACTACAGTTGTGACGTCCCACGGACCGGAGCGTTCCTTTTCCTTGTTGCCCCGCCATTAATTTTGACCAGTGATGTGCCGTAGACTATAAGTTTAAGTCTACATGAGTTGTCTACACGTAATCTACGCGTAGATTGCATTGGGTTGTACTTTACATAGACTACGTAGACAATCTAAAGTGCATTAAAATTAATTTTCAGGGGTTTTATGAAAGGAAAGTGACATTTTCAACTATATTGGTTCTTAACGAAATGAAAAGAATCCCATTTACAACTAAATTTCTGTTATCTTCTATTATCAACTATGGAAGAAAATAAATAGTATGCAAAAAACAACAACAGATGGCAGTCGTGAGGCAAAAGTGGTATTTTCCCCATAAAACACTAGAATATTTCCTATGTTACGTTTCTTCCTAGATGAGAAATTGTTCGAATTTGGAAGAAAGAGTATGAAAAATTCTCCTTACACATCGGTAACTGATACGCAGTATAATTTTCTTTTAATTCCACGGCGCCCTTTGCTGAGTTATCACCTTTCGCCATGTTGTTTACATAGATTACGTAATCCACGTGTATAAAATAGTCTACGTGTAGAATGTAGACTATCGTTGTTTACACGTAGACGCACATCACTGATTTTGACCTTGAGGCTACCTATCTTCCAGTACCTTCCTCAACTTCAGTGTGCTGTGAAAGCGTGAAGGTAAATTTTCCATTATCTGCTTCTGTGGTGTTCTATCTATATACTGCGGTCCTGCGGACGTCACGACTGTGTTTGGGAGTAAAAATCACCGACGATTTATTATGATCAATAGTCAAGAGAATGGCAGATTTTTTATTTGTGGCATATACTGACTATAAGGACCCATGGTTTTGAAGAATGAATGTTAAACAATAACTAAGGACTAAATTCACGTTGATCAGAGTAAATACTCAGTTAAGATATATTTTGGCTTAGTGAATTTGTTTTCCTTAAACTCGCAATATAAACGAAATACTTTTTTGGAGAAGTTAAAAAAGAATGTTACGCTCTCAAAACTATGTAATCGTGTTCAGTGAATAACAAAGCATACAATATGGTTAAATTCATATAATTTAAAATATGTCCTGATATAGTTATACTCCTTTTTTTTCTTAGAGGTCTTGTGGACAGCACGACTGTGTTAGTGCCCGAAACGTTCATGACAGCGCTTAAGGGTTAAGGTTTTTAAGGATTTTTGTATCACACAAAGGTATTTTCTTGCTATGGTACTGAAGAAAGTCAATGATTAACTCGTTTGAAGCAAACTTATTCAATCAATGATATGATTGTTCGAAATATGTGCTTATTTAGTACTTTTAGACATAAAATATTTCTGAATTTGATATATGTGCTTAATTTTCAACTTAAGGTAACCAACCTAATCACATTAACTGAGCGCTGCAAGTGTTAGACAAGCCTACATTCTGACTCGAGTGCCGAGGAAAGATTTTCAAACACTAAGGGCGCAGTAAAACAAATAAGTTTTGAAACTACTGCTCTAAATAAAGCCTTGCCAAGTAACGTTTCAAGATTCAAATTTGCATCACTGACTGTTTTTGTCGAAAGATCATGTTAAATACGTAAGATGATCCTCACAGAAAAAAAGCGAAGTTTGACTGGGGATAACATGAAAAAAATTGTTATGTATTCAGGGTGGTCACTCTAGGACCATGATAAAATTCAACTATAATTCCTGGTTTTCAAGGCGAAATTTTCAAGAATTCAATGGTACAGGCAGATATTTTCTCTATTTCAATTTTATGTATTGCCGCCTCTCACCACACACACACACACACACACACATACACAAATATATATTAACAATACAAATGGTGCTATTCCAATGTATCCAAAAATTGAAATTTTGTATTTTAACGGTTGTACCTTATCAGTATTTTTCATGAATTTTGAACCATTTTACATTTTTTGGAACCAACTTCAGGCTCTTTAACCTAATTTATGATTTTAAGGACCTAGTTTAGGATTTTTAGAACCTATTTTAGAATTTTAGAGCCTATTTTAGGATTTTTAGAGCCTATTTTATGATTTTAGAACCTATTTTAGTATTTTTAGACCCTATTTTAGGATTTTAGAGCCTATTTTAGGATTTTAGAGCCTATTTAAGGAACCTAAAACCACTGTTTTTAGAATCTAAAAATCCGAGGTCTAGTTATAAGCCAGTATCTCTGAGACATCACTGATTTTATTAGTAAGTTCATGTGATTTGATTTTTTGAGTTGTTGTTTTAAGTCCACTTTATGTACAGATAGGCTAATCGGGACTGGGCCTGCAGTTTAATGATGTGATCCGAACCACTGTGGAATGTGCCTCCACCATGGTTCGAACCCGGAACCACTTGATTACAAGGTGAAGACATTACCACTACGCAATCGGGGAGGCAATTGATGTGACTTAGATAGTTTTTCTACAGTATTTGATGTAGTTAACCACGATATAATTTATTAAAGCAAAGTGAAATCTCTATTGCAACGTACTCCAGTTAGACACCAGTCGTCAGAAAGTTAGTCCGCTACTCCTTTAGTCGGGAACATGAGAATCTTTGCAAATCATCAGGGCTTGCTGGGTAGAAAAGAAACCCAACACAGTATTGAAAGTTAAACGCAGTTTTATAATCATTTATATTTCCTATCGTATGTGGACTTACATGCAAGGTACAGATTTGCTTACGTTTCTGCCTGAAGAGGAACAATTCTATACCATATTAAATCACATCACAATCACTAAACACACTTGCATATAGCATTAACGTTGGACAAGGCAAACGTAAATACACGAAAGTTTCTGTACTTAATTATTATTTCCGAGTATAGCCAGAATGAAACGAAAATAATTACCAATTACACTATTCGGGTATTCCATTAACCGTTACCACGTTTCTGTTGATTTCTCACCTTCACCTGTTTTCTAACTGAGTCTGTCGTCAGGTGAAAAACATTCAATAGGGTTCACTTACTCTGCTGAGATGAAAAAGTGACGTCAACACGAACAGATTATGACGTATTTCTAAACATATACACAAGTTCCAACCACAACTGTATCATTCTAACTATAGTTATCTGTGACAGCTTGCACATTATTTGAAGTAACAAACATTTTAAAATCTTAATATCTTACAAATATAAAACCTTAAACGCTCAGGTTCGTTATACTATAATCCTTCATGTTGTTTCTGTATAATATCACGGAAACATACATTTACAGGTTGTTAAAATAAAGGTGCATCATTAACCTGACGGAGATGGATAATTGGCAAGTTTTCTCGTAGGCAATGCAATGCTACTTCTCTGCACATATACACCTAGTTTTATAGTTTCATAATTATGTTTGAAATAGGTTGGAGGCCCTCATAATTGTTGTAAAAAACGACAATCAAATTTACGAATCTCTAATTATAATAATTATAAATCTAATGCTAGTGTTTGAGTTTTAAATATATATTCGAGAAATTATTGGAAGAATAAAAATTACAATGTTCTCATTTTTCCGAATATGGATTATGATTAATACCCATATCGGTTACACAGTAAACGAAATTTCCAATTTCATTCTGTTTGTATTCCTCATCACATTGAGTTTAAGAAATAAGCAACCAACGTACCATGTTCAAATATATCTAATTTGAAAATGTTTTTCGCGGTTTCTTCCTTGTGGTATGACGAATTAAATTTTCTACAGAAAAGGTTTGTATCAAATGTAATTATTGTATATATAGATGGAAGAAAAATGAATTAGTAAATATTTATGGCACTAAAATAACAATAATGGCAGTCATAAATTTTAATAATTTACTATTCATGAAAAATGTGTGCACCTTTTAACAATACCCATATACACAAATCTATTCGGTAAATCATGGGAAAGAAATATATATAGATGGAAGATTATTGAAGAGTCAAATTAATATATATTTATTAATGTATCATTGTTATTCATTAATACATGGAAGGAATATAATTTAGTTACTAAAATGATAAAAATTCTAATCACAAGATTTGAGAATTGATATTAATATAATGTTAGTAATTCTGCCCTCTATTGGTCTGATTATTATTTACACAAATCAATTTGGTACATCATTGAAGAAATTAAATTGAATTGTTATGAACTTTATGCACAGATATGCTAATCGGGACTGGACGTACAGTTCAAATTGATCCGAACCACTGTTCAATGTGCCACTGAAGAGAAATGTATGAACATGGAAACTTATGCAAGATTCAAACGTATTATATAAGTATTTTTAAGTGTGTGTAAATAATGTTCGTTTAATATTTTTCGTTCATGTGCCAGGTATTGTAATAATCGGTTGAAATTGATGAAGCAACGCTCATAAAGAACATCCAACCCCAGCCCGAGATTTGAACCCGTGATCTATGACGTGGTAGCGCGCTGAGGAAACCACTCCGCTCCGGATCTCGGTCTATACATGTTGAACATATTTGCGAGATGTATCTTGTACTGAACCAATAATGAACAGGGAATTCATATAAAGGATGCAGTCATTGTTGATCACTATAGCCCAGACTGTAAAGCAAGCGTTGGTGTTCTGTGCTCATTGACTGATTGGGTCATGGAAAATATTATACAAATTATTGCCAGGGATCTTTGATATGTCCGTCAAAGAAAATGGGATTGAGAGCATATAACCATTTCTTAGTTATGTAAGAAACACAATTTAAAAATTATTCGTGTCCATTAATGTTCCATTTATCAAAGCCTTCCATGCCGAACAATATGCAGCCTTGTGGATAAGAAAAGGACATCATTCTGAACTAACCAACCATACCATGCCGAGACAACAGCAGCCTGTTTTCCATTTACGTTTTCATGGCATAGTGATGATATTTTACATTGTATTAAAATGTTGAGTAGAAACGTATAGGCAGGGTTGTTAAAAGTCCAGGAATCCATAAATTCTATTGGGTTCCATTGGGTTCCGCTGCAGGATTAGAATCTTTTTTCTCGCACAATTTAAATTCGGTCTAAGTTGCGTATTGTTCCATTGAAAAAAGTTGGACCGTATTTAAATTGAACCGGAGAAAAGGTTACTGGACCGTATTTAAATTGATCTTGAAAAAAGGTTCCTGGACCGTATATAAATTGATCTGGAAGAAAGGTTCCTGGACCGTATTTAAATTGATCTGGAAAAAAGGTTCCTGGACCGTATTTAAATTGATCTGGAAAAAAGGTTCCTGGACCGTATATAAATTGATCTGAAAAAAAGGTTCCTGGACCGTATATAAATTGATCTGGAAAAAAGGTTCCTGGACCGTATATAAATTGATCTGGAAAAAAGGTTCCTGGACCGTATTTAAATTGATCTGGAAAAAAGGTTCCTGGACCGTATTTAAATTGATTTGGAAAAAGGTTCCTGGACCGTATTTAAATTGATTTGGAAAAAGGTTCCTGGATCGTATTTAAATTGATCTGGATAAAAGGTTCTTGGAAAGAATTGAAATACTTTACAGATAAAACCATTTACTGATTTTTCTCTCCTGGACCGGAATCGAATTTAATTAAAATTCCTGGACCTTTAAGAACCCTACGGGCCTTCCCGATGGCGCAGTGGTAGCGCCGTCGCCATGTAATCAAGGGGTCCCGGGTTCGGTACCTGGCACATAATGGTTCGGATCTCACTTTAAACTGTAGGTCCAGTCCTGATTAGCCTTATCGTGCATAAAGTGGACTTAAAATACCAACCTAATCAATCAATCAGTTTAACATCCCTTCTTATAGGTAGGTTAGATAAACTTGGCAATTGAAATTTAGTCAAATTTGCGTTGTTACTAGCTCGATAGCTCTTTTTATGTATAAGTTTGGATTGCCATAGAATGTAAATAGCTATACTAAGTGTTTTCTAAATTACGTGTAAATGTTATCATAAGATTTCAAGATCAAAATTAGAACCAATGTTAAAAAATAATTAGAGCCGCTTGTCAATAGTTTAGTATACTGACTGGTAACACGCAAATTTGCATACCCTAAAAAAAAACCTGCCCCCGGAAATGAAATAAAAATACGCCACTGAGTGGGCACCTGCACCCCTCCTCCCCAAAGCAAAAACTTAATTACCACAGTGCTCAAATTCGTACATGATTTCGCAATATACTTATTATACTATTAAGCCTATCATAGATGCATGACGTTCCTCGCCCCGTTCCTCTCGTCGAGAATAAGTTGTTCTTACCCGACTGCGTATCGGCCACAGCCGTCTAACCCATGGTCACTTGCTGTCAGGACTGGATCATCCTCTGTGTAGTGTTTGTCATGTCGTTAAAGTATATTCTTGTTGAATGTGCATATTTTCCTTTCCTCAGGCAGACTTTTAATCTTCCCAAGTGTTTGTCATTTCTGTTAAGAGATGGCGACATTGTTTTATGAAATGGTTTTAGCTTTTTGCGAAGAGATGGTCTCTTCCACTCTCTGTGAGGAAGCTTTGTTTATTCTGACTTTTTAATTTGTGTTGTTTGTCTTGGGCAGGTTCCTTTACAACCTAGCGCTATTAACTTTTCTCAAGGGGCTTTTTATGCCCTTGTATATTCTTTAGTAAGAATTTTAGAAATCATAAAGTTGCTAACCAAGGCACTTCATTAAGATTTAAAAGCACTTTGCATGTAACGTTTTTATTCTATAAGGTCTTCCTCAGACTAAGAACTAAACTAAAAATTAGTTTAGTTCTTCAACTGAGGAAGACCCTGGCAGAGGGTAGAAACGTTACATGCAAAGTGTTTTCAAATCTGAATAAACTGCCTTGGTCATCAACTTTATGGTTTTTAATATGGGAACAAGAACTTTTGATATTTACCGTATACATCGAAGGGAGTAAATTGGTTATATGTGCCGACGCAGTCAACAATTTTTATTCAATCAATCAATATACTTATGTTATGCAACAGTAACTTCAATTAACTCTTGTCTACACAAATCCAACTGTTTTTTTCAAACAAAGAGCCACTATTATTTCTGATTATATAAGCTTGGCTCTTTGTTTGAAAAACAGTAGAATTTATTTTTAAGGTTTTGACGCTACCCACGCCGGCGGAATGGTTAGCACATCGCGCTACGACGCAGGGATCCCGGGTTCGAATCCCAGCCTGGGCATGGATGTCTGTGAGTGTCTTTTTCATCACATCATCACTGATCTCCATCTTCGCAAATTAGCCAAAAGTGGCACAAAAAGCGAAATGAAATAATGTAAATAAATAAATTAATTGACGCTACTCAAGGGAAACGCCTCGATTTGACGCCCCGGCTTGTCGGCCGCCCCTGACCAATTGGTTTCATTCAATCACGGAGTGCAATGCCCTTTCGCACGTCTGAATAATACCAGAACCGTGCAAACAACCGCAACGAGCGTCGGCCAACAATTTCACCTTTCTCCGTCCTCTCTGTGCAGTGCCAAGTTGACTTTCACGCTGGAGGTCGCGTCCTTGGCCTTGCTACGCCTCCTCCCCCTTCAGACCCGCCCCAAAGGTACGATTCCTTAATTGGGATTTCTCCAAAAACAAAAGAAATGCAATTGAGCAAATGTGGATGAAACTTGTTAAGGTAGCCATGTTCTGAAACTGTACCAAGACAAGAAGTTGGTCTTCGTCCAGACACACCGGTCCTCAGAAGGAAAAGCTGACAAGCAATAAATGTAATGAAAAAAAAGGTGGAAAAGCAAGCAGAGATGTCCTGGCAAGGTGTTGGTCTTTCAGAGCCAGCCAACCCTTAAGGAAAAACCTTACATTGGCAAGTAACAGTCCTCCCTCCTGGTCAGGTTACATAAGAGAAAGTTCCTGGAATAATTCTGTCGAAGAAACAAAATGACCAGTGAAAGCGAACTGGAGGGGACGTCATATAAAAGTCCAATCACACTGTTGACCGTCATCCATTCCACCGTCAGCAGATCAAGAATCGACAGCGGTCAATCCAATTAGCATGCGGGCTCTGGTATGTAGGCACACCTTGATTTGCTCAAGGGAGACCGTGTTGTGCGAAAAATTATTACAAAATAATGTGTTGTGTCTTATGTGCGTGTGTGCGTCTCGGTAGGGGGGAAAAATTGGCGCGGTGAAACTTCGTTTGCGTAAAGCTTACCTGGAATTCTTTATAATCGCCTTTTATTATCACCTGATAACAGGTTTGGACTGAATTATGATCTGTGTGAAATCGAAGATGTTATGTAAGTGAATCACCCAAGGGCGTTGAAGTTGCTTCCTCTTTGGCTGTGGGACAAGGAAGAAAGTAGCTTGCATTTATTTTACTTTTTTTTTTACTGGTACTGATTTAGCATGTTGTATATTGGGACCAACTGCTGGGGGTGATCTATTTTCGCATCAATTGTCACACGTTGTGGTCACATTGGAAGCGAGTCTCATGTTGCTTAGACTAGTCCCACTCGCCACTCTTCTTCTGCGCAAGTAAAAGAAACGTACTGCGCATAGCTTTGCGCATGTGTTGTCTGACGTTACATGGGGAAACACATCTTTTCAGTTTTCTGCGCATATTACTGCGCAAGCGCAAGAAAACTACTGCGCATGCCTTTGCGCATATGCTGTGTGACGTTCAATGGGGAAACTCCTCTTTTTTTATTTTCTGCGCATATTGCTACTCATTCATCTTTGCAGACTCGAGATAAGCTTCGCAGTCAGGATCGTAACGAGATGTGATGAGACGAGACTTGCCAACCTCTCGTCTTGTCTCATGAATGAGCTAGCCTGTCTTGTTCTGGGAGTTGAAACTGTATCATTCCCGCTTCAATCTTCAAGAGTAAGTTTCAATATCATGTCTGTCTCGTCTTGAAACAAACTAAGAAAAACACAAGGTTCCTAATAAAAGCTAATTTTGATTTGACAAAATTTCCATGTATTTTACTTGCAAGAGTAGACTCAGCAATCGATTCTTACATACATATCTCGTTCGGAGCCTCGTCTCGATTTTTAGAGGGCGGTTTTGTAAACATCCCTAAAACAAACTGTTCATTATCATGTTTTGTTTTTAGTTTTCTGAGCAACGTTAAGAGAATATATAAGTAACCACGTTTATATTGTATATATCTATATCACTTATCTAGGTGCCTTAAAGAGTTGGTTCTATGTTATTGCTTTTTTGCATAGATATTCTCCTCTTTTCACTTCCCTCAATAGATGGCGCAGTTAAGACATTATCAGATTCGAAGAGTGGGCCACATTGAACGTAGAGATAAATCATGAATGGACAGGATATAAAGGCACAATTAATACTTCAACGAGACTTGAACACAATAAACCTCGGTTATGATTGCTTTATTTTCAATTCGAAATCCGCAACCACCAAAATCTTTGGATATAGCTGTATGGAATCAGAATATTACTAACTATTGATGACTACCTTTATAAGTTAGGGGCATTTTCAGTGATCGGTTAGTTCGTATGAACTTTCCAGCCTGATCATTACCAGTGCGTAGTTAGAGATCGGTTAGTTCATTGAACTCTCCTGCCTAATTATTGCCTATTTTTGTGGGAGCTGGAAAAGGTTTATTATCCTACCTTTATAAGTTATACAATACATATTTCTGTTACTAGATGAATACTGTTTATTTCAACGTTAATCATTATTTTCCAATGGGAAAATAATAACAAACGAAAGATCTAAGGAAAGTAGTACAGATCAGAAAAAAGTTCACTTGCAATTTCGTGAACACTACATTATACAGGGTGTTTCATAAATACTTGAGGGGTAACAAATATTTATTGCAAATAAAGTATTGAACTTACGTTAATGAAATCAGTCCAGAACGAACGAGGAAAGCAAACAGTTTCTTTTAACACCACACGCACACATCGATACGATATTATACTTCTTGCAACACTTGCATCGGCATCAACACGGGCCTATCTATAGTGACTACCGTTGCGATGGTTGGTTGGTTGGTTGATTTGGTGTTTTAAGTCCACGTCCACTTTATGCACAGTAAAGCGACGACGCCATCGGGGAGGCCCTATCGTTGCGATGGTACGGTCCCTTTGGGCTGGGATATCACGCGGCATTGTTGAGACGAATACCCTGTCTTTGATGAAACCCCACAGAAAAAAGTCACACGGTGTTAGGTCCGGTGATCTTGGGGACCAAAACATTGCGCAAAACACTGTGAGTGATGTGGCTGATTTGAGTGTCGCCTAGCGACAGGAACATGAACCCTCAGCTTAACAAAACATGCACGCACAAACTGTTTGCGTTACTCGTTCGTTATGGACTGGTTTCATTAACGTACGTTCAATACTTTATTTGCAATGAATTTTTGTATCCCCTCAACTATTTATGAACACTCGGTATATGTAAACAAATAATCCACTCAATTTATTATTTAAGACAAAATCACATACTAAATAACAGAGATTAAGACGAATAACAATAAACATTTGTAGAACGGAAAGGAAATTTTCAACAATAAATATTGGTCCATGGGAAAAGGATGTGTCACAGTAATACACTTTACTCTTTGCTAGGCTGATTTGACAGGACATAAAGTTTGTATTTGGATTTGAACAGCTCTGCAATATACATCAATCGTAGATTTAATAAATAAGGATATTTTAAATAGGTTGCACACTTGTGGCAAATCAGGGGGACGTTTCCGTTGGCTTGACTGTTATGTACAGAGTGTCCGAAAAGTCACGCAACCCGGTGTTTACGACCGTATAACGGAATAGCGAAACGGAATTAGAAGAAACGCTTTCTGCCAAGAGAATGCCCTGTATATTGGGAAAATTTAGAGAGACAAACATATGTAAGAACATGCATGTTTTAATAACAAATAAGCAAAGTGTTGCCAAAGGCGGAAAAAAAATATTTGCAAATCGTGTGTATTGATGCACAGAACTCACTGAGGTAAATTATTGCAACATTTCACAATACCAACGAACAATTTGGATGGCCATCTATTGACAGAAAAAGAACTTTGACGAAGTTTCAAAAACATTGCAGAAGGGAATAAATGGGCTGTTCCAAAAATCGATGTTTTCACAATATTACGAGGGACACTGGCAACACTGTTGGTGTCACGTGTCACTAACAGACGTGTTTCACCTCAGGCTATCACACTAAGTCACTTTTAACGACAAAGGAGAAAGTTGGTTATTCTCGAACATATGCAATAAATTACATACACCTTGTAACCCTGAAATGTGTGTTCAGAAGAACGTGTATCAATTGTTACGTTTTCTCTGCCTTAGGTGGTTGCTGTTTGCCGCGAACGGCATTCCAGATTGTGTCTACTTATGCTGACGTCGTGTGTGTGTTTTTAAAATGCCATATTCTACACAGGAAAGAGTGTTTATTGTTGAAGAATATATCCGAACATCGTCATATTCTTGCGTAAGAGAAGCATTTTGGGATATCCACATTTCAGGGCTGCAAGGTGTATGTAATTTATTGCATATGTTCGAGAATAACCAACTTTCTCCTTTGTCGTTAAAAGTGACTTAGTGTGATAGCCTGAGGTGAAACACGTCTGTTAGTGACACGTGACACCAACAGTGTTGCCAGTGTCCCTCGTAATATTGTGAAAACATCGATTTTTGGAACAGCCCATTTATTCCCTTCTGCAATGTTTTTGAAACTTCGTCAAAGTTATTTTTCTGTCAATAGATGGCCATCCAAATTGTTCGTTGGTATTGTGAAATGTTGCAATAATTTACCTCAGTGAGTTCTGTGCATCAATACACACGATTTGCAAATATTTTTTTTCCGCCTTTGGCAACACTTTGCTTATTTGTTATTAAAACATGCATGTTCTTACATATGTTTGTCTCTCTAAATTTTCCCAATATACAGGGCATTCTCTTGGCAGAAAGCGTTTCTTCTAATTCCGTTTCGCTATTCCGTTATACGGTCGTAAACACCGGGTTGCGTGACTTTTCGGACACTCTGTATTTAGGTTTAAGGTGAATCTAACCACGAATTCTGATACCGACCACTATGCAACACTGTTGCTCTACTATTCGTTGCTAAGTTCCAACACTAATTTTACAGCCCCCAGTTACATCACGCGAACAGTGAAATAACAGATGAAATAAAAGATGTAGAAGCACCTCGCCCATAAAGATTAAGTACCAAACACACATAATCGTTTATAAATATCGTTGGCGCGTGTTAAGGTATTGGCAAGTATTCGGTCTGTGTAGACATAAGTACAGGGCTACCATAAATGATTCATTCGATTTCAAAACACTGTATTTTCCAAAGTATTGCACATACAGATATGAATGATACATGAAAATAACTGTAAACTCATCAAGTTTGCATCGTGACACACCAGTTGGCAGCTCGAGTGCAGTGCCTGTACAAAATGGCGACAAACCGACAATAGTGTGTTGGAATATACAAGATGTTCATCTGTTATTGCAGTGAAGCGTGCATTCAGAAGAGACGTTGTTCTGGACACTGTTTGAGCTCAGGGAACGCATCAATGCTTCTCTGATGGCCATTGACGAGGGATAGCTACAAAATGTAGCAATTTATAGTAGTCCTGTAGAACATTTCCATACAGAAACAGATTTTCCTTTTTCGGGTTAGTTTTATAAATAATTATCTACATCATTCTTGGAAACTTGTTTCGTTGTTCTTTTTTTTAAAAAAAATTTTAACATGTACTTTGTGTGTTGTTGTGTTCACCCTTTCTCGTGTAAATCGTTCTAAAACTCTTTGAAGATTAACTTCTTTCACTGACCATAACGGTGGTGAAGTGGTAAATCGTTGCCTTGTAATCAAGGGGTCTCGGGTTTGATACTCAGTGGAGACACATAGAGATTAGAATCTCACTTTAAATTGCAGATCCGGTTCCTATTAACCCATCTGTGCATACAATGGACTTAAAACAAGCTTTAAACTTAACTTCTTTCCCATTTTCGACACTGGAAGTTTTCAAGAACTAAATCAAAAATCAATTTTGATGCTTTACAGAGAAAATTCCATTGTCATTAACATGAAATGTAAGCAACTTCAAGCTTCACTGTCAATTTGTTGGAGTGGAAACGATATACAGAATCTAGTTTTCCTTTCTCCTAGGAAGTAGTATTGGAGCGTTTTAAAATGGATTATCTGCATAATACTTGGATAGTTGTTTCATTGCTTACAAATACAATTATCAGCTTCATTTGATAAGTACGCTGCTGCCATCTAGAAGAAAAAAAGAACGAATTACAACCTATCTCTATTTTATGAAGCTAAGTCTTCCCTCTGCATTGGAAGTCTTGTTTATTGTATGTTTTTGTATTTTGTATATTATTGTATTCATTCTTTCTAACTTCACCCCCATTTGCAGCAAATACAAACTTCCAAGAGTAACTTCACCCTCTAACTAACTAACTCTCTAGCCTTCTTAAAACCCGAAGGTTTATCGCTGCAGTAACACAAGCCTTCCATATGTCCCTATCCTGAGCAAGATCTATATACTCTTTTCCCTCCCTACCGATTCCCTTTAGTTCCATCTCAACGTTATCTCTCCAGCTTCGTCTTGGCATCCTACAGGTCTCTTACCATCAGATTTCCCAACAAGAATCCTGTAAACTCCTCTTTCCTCTACCATTCGTACCACATGGCCTGCCCATCTAAGTCTTCTTGTTTTAATTATTCTAATAAATCTGGACATGAATACAAATTATGGAGTTCTAAATTATGTGACCTTCTCCATTCACCTGTCTCCTCATTCCGTTTATGTCCAAATATTTTTCTAAGGATTTTATTTTCAAACACTCTTAATTTATGTTCCTCTTTTAATGGTACCAAGTTTCACATCCATATAATACTACTGGCAAAATTACTGTTTTGTATATTTTAACTCTTAGTTTCTTAGATGTTATACGAGAAGATAAAAGTTTATGAAGAGAAAAGTGACACGCATATCCTGAATTAACTCTGCTCTTTATTTCCTCACCCACGTAGAATCCGTTCAGTAGTTTCTCAGATATTCGACTTGAAAGAATCTGATGGGCGGCCATCTTGATGACGTCACTACGCGTGACGTAATCATTTCTAAGGTTGACTCCCGGCTGCGTATTTACAAACCTTATAGTGGTGCAGAACCTCCAGCGATATGTGGCTTCTGATTGGCTGTCATTCCGGAAGTTAATGTAGTGTTCCTTAAAGTTAACGCTAGATGGCAGGGTTGAAACTGACAGTGTAGATTTCAGAGATTCATCCCAACAAGATAAGAAACCCCTTCAAACTGAGGTTAATATTTTAGCACATTTTTTAAGTTAATGCTTTGAAAAAGGCAAATCAGAACTCTTCTTGAAGTGAATGGATTTCTTATTTAAAGTCACATCAGTGCAAACATTGAAACTACTTATGCACCGTCTCATTTATTGTATATTTACTATGTCACGTCTATGGTTGATTATACAGAAATGGAATTATTTAGTAAATTCCAAGATATGAAATTTCTCCTTTAATGCAATAATCACTTCATATAATTATGTTACTGTGATGGACTTTTCCCAGCGTCCACCCCAAGGTTTATTTTTTTTTCTTATTTTGGAAAGTTAGCGTGGGTCGTGGGAACTCTCATGGACGTCACCCCTATTTTTGACCACCTCCTTCGCACAGCATGGTGCTGTCACAGTATGTGAATTTACCACCATGCGACTTTCACGGCCAAGGGACAGAATGCAGCAGCCAGTCTAGAAAGCTGAAAAAAATGTAACAATAGAGCTAGGTCTCCCCAACGAAATGCGCGCCTGGACGTCAGTGTTGCCAGCCATGTCAAAATTTCACCAGCATAAGTATGTAAAGGTATCACTTTGTCTTTTCCTCTTTCAACTTTCTAAATCTAGTGATTTTCTTCCATGCTAGATGGCTCCACACCCTCCATTCTAGGGGGGGTCTCTTCCGATTCGAGTCGCACCACATTTTCAGACATTCTCACGTCAAGCCTTTTCTCAGTCCATCTGTGCGACCATATATTTGTCTCTCGAATATTTACAAGCCTGTCACCATTTCGAAACATCCCTTGCGTGTAAATTTCAGAATTAAGCTCGAAGGAGAACTATTTACCTTCATAAATTTCGAATCTAGGCATGTTTCTGTCGACTTTAGTAAAAGGGTGAGATATATATAACGCTGTAAACTTGCGAGGTCACATACCCTCCATGTTCATTGTCAGTAGTGCATAATGGAGAAGAAAGTGCAAGCTCCTGATTGGTCAGAGGAGCACAATAGTGCAAAATAGTGTTTCCAGGAGTGTGGAGAGTCCTGGGACAGACAGTCTAAGTTTTAACGGTGAAGAAGTAAGGAGACAAAGTGGTCGCTCTCGAAAAGTTCTTTGATTCCTTGCCTTGTACGCATATGAGAGCAGTGCGGATCTGTTGACCTTCGGGCGTGTGAACGTTCAAGTGTTAAAACAGCGCCAAGTACGAACTGTGTGCAGTGCTGATTTGTTGACGCTCGGAAGTGTGAACGGGCAAGTGTTGAAGCGCCGTCAAAGTACGGCGAGTCCAACGTTAAGATGCCTGCAGAACAGCTTATACAGTAATCACGCGTGCTGAAATGGACTGAACCGGAGACGACCAAGGAACCCACCAGTGGTTGTAGATGCTCTACTGAAAAACCGCCATCATTTCATCTATTACCCCCCCCCCCATCCATATCTCTTCACACGTGGCGCCAGGACCATATTAGAAGACTGGGCCCCAACGATGAACTCAGTGCGCGCTTATATATATATATATTTTTCTTTCCAATGTGCATCGGCAGACAAGGTAATGTGCAAACTGTAGTGTAGTACGCGTACTGCATGCATTATGTAATTGGCCAATAATTTCAACTCTTTATTGCTAATTTAGTTGTGACAGTGTGTATAAATTTTATAAATATGTTTATAGGTCTTGATTCTTGGATCAGTTTTGTTTCATGCCTCAGTTAGCTAAAATAATATAAATTAAAATTATCAAAATAATAATGGTTGTGTTTGCATCTCGATTTACCTCCTCATATTGAGTTTCACCTACAAATGTGTGCGTTACAAGGAGCCAGTTGAGGTTGTATGCATAGCTAGCCGTGGATTTAATTTTTGATTTGTCTTGTTTTGTTGCCCAACTGGTTCCCGGAGGCACTGTTGCCTCCATGATGTGGTGGCTCCCTATTTCTACCGGTAGGCAGTCATTACAGCCTGGCCCCCAACTAATGGGCAATATCTGTTAAATCAGCTAAGAAACCCTGTTTATTGAATTTTGGACATCTGTCATAAATTAATAATTGTAATCCTTGATTCACTTTTTTCAACTAATTAGTTAAATTATCATGGAAATAATATCAGCAATAAAAGGAAATCGAGATGCAAAGGTTTGAAACATCTTTTTGAAAACGGAAATTATTGCGCATGTGAGATTGGTTTTGAGATGGTGACAGGGTTTGCCGCTAGCAGCGTTTTCTTTCGTTTCTCTGTTATTTCTTTTCTCTTCCTGCCCATTAAGCTGTTATCTGCTAGCGTTATCGATTGTTTTCTTTTGCATTATCCTTTACATTTCATGCAGTAATTTTTCTACATCTTTTTGATACGCCACTCTCCCCCCCCCTCTCCCTCTCAAAGTGTTATATCTTGATATACTTGTGCCGTTCACTTTTTTTTTCTCTCGTTCTCTTTCACATATTGGCCTCCCATATTTAGTAGTAGTAGTAGTGTTTGTTGTGTTGTTGCAATTGAGCGTTTTTGTCATAACCGACCATGAATTCGAGGTATAATTTTCGCGAGCACACTAGGCTGGCTAGATTTATTGGTTCTGCTGAAGAGTCGGGCGATCGGGAAGGTAAAAGGCGAGACCTCGCCGATCGTGGGGACGTGACTGAGACTCCAGAGATGCAGGGAAGAAGCGAAGCTAATGTGACAACCATCGCGGGTGAGATGACAACGGTCGGCAACGCTCAGATGTTTGCGATGCTACAATCCATCATGGGGAAGCTAGATGTACTTCAGACAGATATTCGAGACCTGGAAAGAAGGCAGGATGAAAAAATGGACCGGAGATTCGAAGAACTTGAACGCAAGATGCAGAGGTCGAACGAGGATCTAAAACGAGAGATGCAGAGGGACCTCAAAAGGGTGAATACCGTGCTAGGGAAGGCGATCGATGAAGTGGCGGACAGAACCGAATCATTAGAGCAGCGGACGGAAACTGTTGAAGAGAGCCTGCATAACATCAGGGCTGAATTTGCGGAATCCATGGATCAGGTCCAGGAGACCCGGATGCAAGAAATATCCGAGAACTTGCGAGACACCCTGTCTCAACATCTTGAAGCCACGATCGAACGAAGAGATAGCAGAGTGCGGGAGACCATCAATGAGGAGATTCAAGCTCTCAGAGCGCAGATCTCAAGCACAGCCTCGTCAGAGACACGCAGAGTCGATACGCTGGAAAGCAACGGCGACCGACGCGACAACCCTTCCCCCGCTTCAGTGTGTGGTGCTGGGATAGCAGCGGCAAATGTGTATCTGCAGAGGGACCTGTTGCTACCCAAGTTCGACGCCAAAAATCAGGATGAATTAAAAGCTTGCACCTATATCCAAGAGATGGAAACTTATATGGATCTCGCGCAGATTCCGGAGAACCAGAAGATCAAGGTCGTCGGGCTGTCCCTTCGAGGAAGTGCGCTCGCGTGGTTCAACATCGATAAGCGCAATTTCACGGATTTTCAGGTTTTTAAAGAGCGGTTTATGGCACAGTTTTTGGGTGAAGAGAAACTCATAAAAATGAAGGCCGAACTTTACACAAGCAGGTACGCGCCGGGAGACGGGAAGACCCTTGCAGAATATTTCATGGACCTGGTGCAGCGAAATGCGGTGTTGCCAGATCCTCTCTCTGAGCAAACATTGGTGCAAGTGGCTCTGAAGCAGTACCCAGCATATGTTAGGAGAGCAGTTGTAGGACTCAAAATTACAACGTGTAACGAGCTACTTAACGTGCTTAGGGAGGTGCAAGAAACATCTTACACGCCGACGCAAAACTTGGCTTCTGTGCAGAATCGCAACCGCAGGGAAGTAAATACTTTTGAGACTCGCGGTCGGTCCTCTCGCGCCGGTGCAAGCAGCAGGGGATTCAGATCGGATGACAATCCTTCGCGGTCACTCAGGTTCGACCCTCAACCACACGGCCGACAGCCACCTCGAGGCAACGCCCCCCGTCGGGACAGAGGCGACAGACGGCAGCAAGGTTATAATGACTCTTACAATAATGGACCGACCAGGGATGATGCGGAAGAAAGGCAACAAATGAACGTCAATTCTATAATGGAAGCAAGGCAAGACGACGTGGATCGAAGGCGAAGCAGCGATTGACAGCCAGAACGGGAATGGGGAGAAAGGAGTGAAAGTATGACGTCATCTCCCCGGCCCCGGGAAAACGACATAGGAAACGAAAACAGGAATTTTGATTACCAAGGTGACTACAGTGACGGAAGAGAGTGTGAAACAAATGTGAAGAGTTTCATGGAAGAGAGTGCACACGTGAATACGTTATTTGATAAGGTTTTTGATGAAAATAATCAAGATGCTCTTAACAAGCCGCGCCCCTTGCCCCTTGTAAATGTCCTCGTAGAGAGAAAAATGTGTGAAGCGCTATTAGATTCCGGGGCCAGCCACAGCTGCCTGAGCGAGGAGATATGGCTATCCCTATTGGAGGAAAACGCCAATCTGCCACAATTAAGCGTTGGATGTTTGAAAATCATTTCAGCTTTCGGTTCCAGGGCCTCAAAGATTGTCACGCAGACTTATCTGCCTGTATCGTTTGGAGGTGTGACGGTAGACGTCAATTTCCTTATTGTTAGGAACCTGGTTAAACCTGTAATTTTGGGGAACGACTTTTTAGAGGACAACCACGCCCACCTGGACTTCCACAAGAAGACGATGAGATTGAGATGCAGAGGCCTATACACAGAAATAAAATTTGTCTCCGCCGAGTGCGAAAGCATTGAACAAGCAGCGAACCACATTACTGTTGGCTACGAGTGCGAAGGGCCCATCTGTAGGTGCGATGGTGATATAATGGCACCGCTCCTTCCAGTGAAACAATTGGAACCATGTGGAGAGGGATGTCGCGAGCCGGAATGCAGTTTTCGCATCCAGGTAGCAAATCCGTTTGTTGTGACGGGGGACAGCTGTCAACCAACCCCCCCGGCTACGATGGTCGCAGCGGCACAAGTTGTAGAAGCCAGAGAAAAGAATCGCAGTGTTGCCAGAGCCTACGAGAAGAAAGCAAAGGGGCAGGAGACAAGAGCGTCGATGCAGGATATTCGGAAGCACGTTGATGCCACGCCCAATCTCTCCGAAGAGCAGAAGGAAAAATTGATGGCAGTCTTACTCGATTTTCGAGATATATTCGATGAAAAGCCAGGTTTAGTGAAGGGATACGAACACACACTGGAGCTCACAGATGATTCGCCTTTTTCACAGAAAGTCTATCCAGTCCCGTATGCATACAGAGAGGAGGTAAGAACACAGATTAGGCAATGGCTGGACTGGGGCATAATAAAACAGCAAACTACTGCGTACGTGAGCCCGCTTGTGTGTGTCAGAAAAAAAGACTCACAGCGAAGTGTACGTCCGTGTCTCGACGCGCGACTCTTAAATTTGCGTATAAGATCAGAACACGATCAGCCACCTCCAGTGTTAGAAGTACTACAGAAATTCGAGGGCAAGAAGTATATTACTTGCGCTGACCTCACGAGTTTCTTTCTTCAAATAAAATTAAGAGAAAGTGATCAGAAGTATGTGGGATTCGTTTTTGACGGCATTTCATATACTTTCACCAGAGTGAGCTTCGGCTTAAAGACAGCCATGTCGAGTGCGGTGAGAGTACTTAGATACGTGATGGGACATGAAATGGACGATTTTCTGTCGTGGTATGTCGACGACTTGCAAATAGCAAGCAACGACTTCGATCAGCACCTGGAACACCTGCGCGCCGTTTTTATTAAACTTAGAGATGCTGGCCTAACACTAAAGTTAAAGAAGTGTAAGTTCGCACGGCAAGAAGTATCCATTCTCGGATGCAAAGTCAGTCCGCAGGGGATAAAAATGGACGCAGAAAAGTTGGCACCAATTCACAATTTTCCCAGGCCGAAGAACGTCAGACAGCTTCGCTCGTTTCTGGGTCACCTTAACTATTACAGAATATTCCATGTGAAGCACGCCGAGCTTATCTCGCCGCTGTTAGAATTGTTGAAGAAGGGAACCTCGTTCAAGTGGTCACAAAGGCACGAAGAAGCGTTCACGAAGATCAAAGAGACGTTTGGAGAAGAGGTAATGTTGCACCACCCTGATCCAGAAAGTGCATTTTATCTGGAAACAGACGCGAGTGACAAAGCTATCTGTGCGATACTGTACCAGCTTAAAGAAGGTGACGTACGAGTTATAACGTGCCACAGTAGAGTGTTAAGCGACTGTGAGAAGATGTACAGCATCACGGAGAAGGAGCTCACCGCCATCTTGTACGGCATACAAAAGAATTTGGTGTACCTGAATGGAGCGCGGTTTGTGATTCGCACAGACCACAAGGCACTGAAATTTCTCTTTACGTGCCGCCTCACGAATCCGAAGATAGCCAGGTGGTTACTGCTACTTCAGTCATTTGACTTTACTATTGAATACATAAAGGGCAACACTAACCTCGCTGATCATCTATCTCGGTATCCTAGCAGTGGGAAGATAGAGGAAAGCGGTGGAACAAAGGAACCGTGTGAGGTCATAGCGGCCATACATTTCAGGCCTCCAGAGGATCTCAAAAGGAGGATGCAGGACCTTCCGAAGCTGCAACGAGAAGACGAAGTGCTAGGGCCAATAGTTCGATCCCTAGAGGGACACCAAGAAGAGGAGAGAGAGGAAAATTCTCGTTATGTGATAAAAGATGACATCTTGTGCAAAAAGGAAAACGGAGTGTTTAAGATTTGCATTCCGAAGTGCTTAACGGATGGCATAATGGATTTTTATCACAAGAGAGGCCACTACGGACAACAGAAAACTCACGTTGCAATCTCCGAATTCTTCACTTGGAAGAAGATGAGAGCAAGCATCAAGAAGCACGTGAATGCATGTGATCTCTGCCTGCGGACGAAATATTCTAACCAGGAGATGAAAGGACCGATGCACCCAGTGGTGGCAAGTAACGTTGGCGAAATTATATCAGCTGATCTCTACGGTCCATTACCGAAGGCGAGATACGGTCTCCAGTACTGCCTGGTACTTCTGTGCGTCTTCTCCAAGTTTGTGATGGTTTATCCGCTGAAGAAAGCCACAACAAACGCAATCCTAAATAAGATTGTGAATTACTTTTTGGTACTCTGTCCGAATGCAAAGACGTTCCTTACAGATAAAGGGACTCAGTTTACGGGGAAGAGATGGAAGCAGGAATTGAATGAGAGGGGAATCGAAGTGCGATTCATTAGTGCCAAGAATCCTAGAGCTAACCCTGTGGAGAGAACCATGAGGGAGATAGGAAGGCTTTTTCGCATTTGCTTAAAGGACAAACATCGTGAGTGGCCGCAACACATTCCGGACATCACAAAGTGCATGAATCTGGCCGTGCACAGTTCGACGGGATATGCTCCCTACGAGCTATTTCTCAACAGAAACCCGGAGGAGGAAATAAGGAGAATATTCAATATCCCTCGACTAAACGACGATTCCAGTCGTGAGGTAAAGCTAATGAGAGCCAGGGAAAATCTAGAAAAAGCTGCGGCTGCTAGAAAGAAACAGCACGACAAAGGACACTTGACAACATTCAACGAAGGAGACTATGTTCTAAAAAGGTCCTTTGCGACCTCAAATGTAGACAAAGGGATCTACAGAAAATTCGTTCATCTCTTTGAAGGCCCATTCGTGGTGGTGAAGGAAGTAGGGCCCAATGCATATCTCTTGTGCAACCCACGAAGCAACAAGGAGATTGGTGTTTACAACACCACCAACCTACGCCGATACACTGCAACACTGGAATAGCACAGTGAGGCTGATGATGGAATTTAAATGTAATTTAGTGATTTTAGTGTTTCTCTATTGTATCATTAGTATTATTAACAGTAACTGTCATTATTATTATTATTATTTTCATTATTATTATTATTATTATTATTATTATCATCATTAGTGTTCTTATAATTGTAATGTGCATCATGTTTAAAGTGCCAATTGTAAATAATAATGAAAAAGTTTCGCCAGGAATTGCTGAAAAGAAAAGGGAAGAGGATAAGAAGATTATAAATGTATATATTTTTTCGGAATATTGGAAAAAGGAAGACATCAGGTTATGGCTGTGCGGCGAACAAGAGGGGTCCTTTTGTAGTAAAGCTACCCGACCACTTCTGAAGCGCAAAGAAAACGGTCGACAAGCTGTAGGAAGGAAACCTTGCCTGAAGGTCGCCGGCGAAGGAATGAATGACCACAGGTCGTTTGCGACCCTTCCAGGGACAGTTTGAAAGGAAAGAAAGTGGAAAGACCTCTTCCGGATCCAGAAGGGAATCTTTATTTTCTTTTATGTACTTGTCTATTCTTCGTATTTTTGAATATTTAAACTTTTTGTATTTCTATTATTTTTTTATGGTTACATGTATAAGTTTATTTTTGTTTCTGTATATTATCTATTCATAAGGATATTATGTCTTGTAGGTTCATCCCAGTAAACTTTTTTTTTTTTTTGGCGTACTGTGAGGGGGTGAACAGGCACATGCCCCAAATAATTTATTGTGTAGATATTCAGATTATTCAGATTTTCATCGTGATTAATCCGAAGGGGGGGTTCTGTGATGGACTTTTCCCAGCGTCCACCCCAAGGTTTATTTTTTTTTCTTATTTTGGAAAGTTAGCGTGGGTCGTGGGAACTCTCATGGACGTCACCCCTATTTTTGACCACCTCCTTCGCACAGCATGGTGCTGTCACAGTATGTGAATTTACCACCATGCGACTTTCACGGCCAAGGGACAGAATGCAGCAGCCAGTCTAGAAAGCTGAAAAAAATGTAACAATAGAGCTAGGTCTCCCCAACGAAATGCGCGCCTGGACGTCAGTGTTGCCAGCCATGTCAAAATTTCACCAGCATAAGTATGTAAAGGTATCACTTTGTCTTTTCCTCTTTCAACTTTCTAAATCTAGTGATTTTCTTCCATGCTAGATGGCTCCACACCCTCCATTCTAGGGGGGGTCTCTTCCGATTCGAGTCGCACCACATTTTCAGACATTCTCACGTCAAGCCTTTTCTCAGTCCATCTGTGCGACCATATATTTGTCTCTCGAATATTTACAAGCCTGTCACCATTTCGAAACATCCCTTGCGTGTAAATTTCAGAATTAAGCTCGAAGGAGAACTATTTACCTTCATAAATTTCGAATCTAGGCATGTTTCTGTCGACTTTAGTAAAAGGGTGAGATATATATAACGCTGTAAACTTGCGAGGTCACATACCCTCCATGTTCATTGTCAGTAGTGCATAATGGAGAAGAAAGTGCAAGCTCCTGATTGGTCAGAGGAGCACAATAGTGCAAAATAGTGTTTCCAGGAGTGTGGAGAGTCCTGGGACAGACAGTCTAAGTTTTAACGGTGAAGAAGTAAGGAGACAAAGTGGTCGCTCTCGAAAAGTTCTTTGATTCCTTGCCTTGTACGCATATGAGAGCAGTGCGGATCTGTTGACCTTCGGGCGTGTGAACGTTCAAGTGTTAAAACAGCGCCAAGTACGAACTGTGTGCAGTGCTGATTTGTTGACGCTCGGAAGTGTGAACGGGCAAGTGTTGAAGCGCCGTCAAAGTACGGCGAGTCCAACGTTAAGATGCCTGCAGAACAGCTTATACAGTAATCACGCGTGCTGAAATGGACTGAACCGGAGACGACCAAGGAACCCACCAGTGGTTGTAGATGCTCTACTGAAAAACCGCCATCATTTCATCTATTACCCCCCCCCCATCCATATCTCTTCACACGTGGCGCCAGGACCATATTAGAAGACTGGGCCCCAACGATGAACTCAGTGCGCGCTTATATATATATATATTTTTCTTTCCAATGTGCATCGGCAGACAAGGTAATGTGCAAACTGTAGTGTAGTACGCGTACTGCATGCATTATGTAATTGGCCAATAATTTCAACTCTTTATTGCTAATTTAGTTGTGACAGTGTGTATAAATTTTATAAATATGTTTATAGGTCTTGATTCTTGGATCAGTTTTGTTTCATGCCTCAGTTAGCTAAAATAATATAAATTAAAATTATCAAAATAATAATGGTTGTGTTTGCATCTCGATTTACCTCCTCATATTGAGTTTCACCTACAAATGTGTGCGTTACAAGGAGCCAGTTGAGGTTGTATGCATAGCTAGCCGTGGATTTAATTTTTGATTTGTCTTGTTTTGTTGCCCAACTGGTTCCCGGAGGCACTGTTGCCTCCATGATGTGGTGGCTCCCTATTTCTACCGGTAGGCAGTCATTACATTACAAGCTCTTTCAGAGATATCAACATTATTATTTTCGATGGCCTCATATTGATTTTTATCACTTGAAAACGATTCCAAAAAAAATTAACAGTTTTTTTTTCATTCAAATATATATTTCTTAGCATAATTTCGACAATTTGATTACAAATTTTATTCCTAAATAATCACGAGTCAGATATTTCCATACTTATCCTGTATACAGTCAAACAAGGAATGACGGACAAGGGACGTAAACACTAAACACTTCCGATGCGTACAGCCAATCAGAAAGCGTTCTGGTTCTACAGTACGAGGGTCACTATTTATATTTTATATTTTGAGCCTAACAATGAAAAAACAGGAATTTGGCATTGAAAACTGCTTTATTGTTTTTCGAAGTATTCTTCTTTATGGTCAATACACGTTTGCATTCGTTCGAACCATTTGTGAAAGCAGCTTTTCCAATCTTCTTGAGACACCTCCATAATATGGTTTTTGAACGCATCAACGGCGTCTTCCGCCGACGAAAATCGTTGTCCACGCAATTTATTCTTGACATTCGGGAACAAGAAGAAGTCATTGGGTGCCAAATCAGGACTGTACGGCGGATGACCCATCAATTCGATTTTTTGACTGTTCATAAAGTCGGTTGTTAGACGAGATGTGTGACAGCTGGCATTGTCTTGATGAAGAATGACCCGACGGCGTTTGTTTGTTTTCCGTATTTGACCGAAGACCTCTGGCAAACAAATTGTTGTGTACCATTCAGAGTTGACCGTGGCAAAGGATGGGGCTTCATCTCCAAATGTGGAAGTAAGTTGATCGATGCACTCTTGTCTTGATAATCCACGTCGAAAATCGTAAAAAATCATCGCACAAAAATGTTCACGAGTTAATTCCATTTTATTGTTGTCGCGCAATCTCCAAGCCAACATAAACAACACAAATGAAGCTATTGACAAAACATTTGAAGTACGTTATGGTCAATAATGCCAGACGATTCCGTGCAAACGTCAAATCGCGCCTAACTTCAATCATTGTTGCCAAGGCTCAAAATATATATAGTGACCCTCGTACTTTAGGGTTTGTAAATACGCCTCCCGGCTGTTTATAGTCTTTGATATGTATGTATTTTGTAAACCCCAAGCGTTTGGGGTAGTATCCGGAATTGATTTTTTTTTGGCGCTTATTACCCACATTAGAAGTTAATTCATGCTTTCAAGCATCTTCAGGAAATAAAAAAGATTTCCAGCTTGTGAAATCTGAATAAAATGTAACTCAGGTATCATTTTCAGGGGGTAGAAAGCATTTCGAACTTCTGTAATGTTGCTCTTTGATAAGCCTAGATAATTTAGTGTTATATAGCTTTGCTACATAGTGTTTTCTCTCTTCTCTTTACAGGTATTAGTCCTTTCCTTCTTCCTCCTCTCCTTCTCAGCCGCAGAGGAGACGAAGAAACCAAAGAGAGCTCTTGGAGGACTCGGATATGGTTTCGGATTCGGCTACGGGTTATCAGCGCCTCTACCGGCAGTTCACAAATCTATCCACGTCACAAACCATGTCCCAGTACCTGTTCCCCATCCAGTGGCCGTTCCCGTAGACAACCCCATCCCCCATGCAGTTCCTCATCCTGTAGCCGTACCTGTAGACGCACCGTACCCTGTAAAGGTACCCCATGCCGTACCCGTACCCGTAGAGAAGCCGTTTGCGGTTCCGATAGACAGTCCTGTCCCCGTACCCATTCCCCACCCGGTAGCAGTTCCTTATCCAAAGCCTGTGGGAGTACCGATTCCTAACCCCGTGGCTGTACCGGTTCCCCAAGCTGTTCCCGTTTCTGTGCCGCATCCTGTTGCTGTTCCACAGCCCGTAGCTGTTCCGGTTTCTCCGCTTGCCGCTCCGTTGAGTCTTGGTCTAGGGTATGGCGGGTTGGACCTTGGATATGGATTTTTGAAAGGCTGAGCAGCGAGTTCATTGGATCTCTTAGGTAAACTGTTCAGTTTATATACTTGTCTACGGCTCGGAAGTTCACGACAAATCATGTTATTTTCTGAGCTTTTAAACTCATAACAGTCCATTTCCTTTCAGCTAGAACCAGAAAACATTATTTATGTTTTGCATTTTTCGGCCTCTTTTTGGCTTTTAAGTAAATTCTCAGTATTTTTGAGGTTTTTATTGCATTTTTCTTCATTTTCGAGGCTTATTTTTCGTTTCCTGAATTTTTATGCTTAGCTTACATAGTTTTCATTTTACAATCCTGACATGGTCCTTTTAGCAAGTTCGCCGTTAATCGAAAATACGGTCAATGGGAAAGTACAATATTATTTTAACTGAAATGTTTGGCAATGCATTTAATTATTTATTGTGGTAAATTCATTTTTCCTTCAGGAAACTTAAAATACTTTTGTGTGTCTACTTTGAGGTTAACTTAGCGACCTCTATTATCTCTCGTTTTAAACTAAAATTAGTCATAATATTTAAAATATAACCACGAAAACACAACCGTAATTTCAGACGCTGGTCGACTACTGTATAAGGTTCACTCTGAAAAAAGATACAGTAAAACGTTACAGTGTATTTTGAAGTAAAGATAAGAAAAACTACAATAGCACTTAATTGCTTTTATCCCCTTGTTTCAGTAGCTTAAACCGCCAAACAACGGTTTTTGTTATTGAATTGTTCAACTACTCCCTTGTAATTTATAAAAAAAATCAGCTTTCATTATCGGAGCAAAAATTATTTTTATGTTATTTCTAAAAGTTTTCAGGTCATTTTTTTAAAAAAATTTCAAGGTCATTCTATTTGGGAATTTTTGACATTTTTTTAAGTCAACTTTCGATATCTGCAGACAGAACACTTATCATTACATTTACACGCACATATCTATAAAAAAAATTATGTGTTTTATAATTTACATCACTTCTCCTGATCGGGCTTCAAATATTTATGGGATAGGAGCTCCTTTAATACAGGGTGGCCCATAAAAGGTGACCGAAATATAGAACCGTTACCTTATGTGTTCGGTTACCTTTTCTTGGGCCACCCTGTATTATCAATTATTTTCCGGAAAATTCTTTAATTATTTCATTTTGGGCCTAATAGTAATTTTTAAGCAGATTTCTTGTCCATGATTATTTTTCTAGAATATACATTACTGCTTTGCATAAAATAATATCCTTATATCTTATGTCCCCATATTTCACAGAAGTTATTGGACGACTATTTAGACAAAAGTAAAAACGATTCCCTTTTACAATTGTATGTTACATTTTCTTATGAATATTAACCCACCAGTCAAATATCTGGATTGACCACCAAACTTGTCAAATTTATTGGAAATTGAATCCTTAAATTAGCTACATATAGATTTGTATAATTTATTTCTCTCCCGATTATATGTTGGACATTCCAGTATTATAATGCACGTCTCCACTTTTCCACCGGGAGATTTAAAACAATCATAAGCTTGGATTTTCATTACTTTATCAGTTTTGTGGTATTCACAGGCAGAATGGTTCTAAATTACAGATTACAAGTTCACCATCGTTGTTTTTAGAAATTAAGACTGTGCATTGGCAACACTGCTGATATTTCAGTGCCACAAAAGGTGTGTTTCGAAACTGTATACATCACGCAATTATTGAAAACAATAGAAAATAAACTTGGAAATGTTCATGAAAATAGTGTTACTTACATGCACCTGGCAACCATGCGACGAGATTGCATTTCCCCCCCCGCTGAGTTGGATGAAAACTGCGGGCACTACCAGTATCTGCTGTAAAGCATTGCTGATGCATCGCATGGTTGCCAGGTGCAATTGAAAATGAAAATTTCCAAGTTTCTTTTTTATTGTTTTCATTAATTGCATGATGTACACAGTTTCGAAATACACCTTTTGTGGCACTGAAACATCAGCAGTGTTGCCAATGCACAGTCTTCATTTCTAAAAACAACGATTTTCATAGTTCCCTCTTAAAGACGCCTCATCCGATTGTCTATCTGTAGAAATGAACATTTCTTTTTTCACTGCCATAGATGCCGAGCTAATCCACCTAACCAAACTGAAAATTACCGACTGCATGTCCGTACATGTGTGTTATGTGCCACTTTTCATGCTTTGTAAAATATTTCATTTACACTTCCCGTTACATCTGGCAACACTGCGTGCACATTAATGAAACTCAATCATTGTTCCCCGGTTTAAAAATATATGCATGAACAAGGCTTCAATTTGGTATAAGCATTATATGTGTAACACCTTCCGGTTCAAAAGTTTCCCTGAAAGGTGTTGTGTGTGCTGGAAATTTTCATTGGCAACTTCTACCGCCGCCGTAGAGTTAGGCAACACACATAGCGCCTTGCAGGGAAGCGAGTATTTCAGGAGCTAGGTGTCCCATTTGTTTTGCCGGTGAGTGTATATGCATGTCACTCCCGCACAGAATACGACAGTATAGTAAACCAAGTAACACACAGGTATCACTATTCATAACCTAACCAAAATATTTATACTCAGTGACTATAGAGCAAATCCATGAAAAGTGGGAATATTGGGAAATGTTTTCCTTAATTAATCAGATTTTTTTAAAACACTAAGTTGCTGACCAAGGCAGTTTATTAACATATAAAGACACTTAACAAGTAAGGTTTCAACCCTCTATAAGGGTCTTTCTCAGACGAAGAACTAAACTAGTGTATTTAGTTTAGTTCTTCGTCTGAGGAAGACCCTGATACAGGGTTGAAACGTTATTTGTTATGTGTTTTTATATCTTAATAAACTGCCTTGGTCAGCAACTTAGTGTTTTTAATATGGAAACAAGGCTTAATTATATTACAGATTTTTTTAGTTTAACACCTTTTTAAGATGTCAAATTGTATGGAATCAATGGATTTATTTAATCACCATTGTATTGAACTGGGATTTGTCAATCATTCATAACACCCTTAACAAAACAAATGTAATATCCACGATACAGGAGTTTTTTTGTTTTTTAAATATTGAATTTACAGTCCAGTGCGAATTAATCAGTACAAGATATTTTTATGCATGATAGTCTCAGGCTTGACTATGGTTTCATGACGATGAATCTATGACAAATCGTGTAATACAAATTATATTACAGAAAGAAGAACATATTAGCTATTAAGAAACATTACGAATATGTAATTTATCGTTTCTAAATAGTGTAATTGATGAATTGGGGTATAAGTATAAAAAAATACATAACGTGTGTAGTTATTGTCGTATTTCAATTCATTCGCACGGGACAGTAGACCTCATTTCTGATTGGCCTACTTTATTTGAAATATTTTCTCAACGTTCATACATTAAATAGTGGGCGAATTCACACACACGTACAGTCCCGTGCGAATTAATTGAAATACGACAATAACTACACACGTTATGTATTTTTTTTATACTTATACCATAATTCATCAATTACACTATTCAGAAACGATAAATTACATATTCGTAATGTTTCTTAATAGCTAATATGTTCTTCTTTCTGTTATATAATTTGTATTACACAATTTATCATACATTCATCATCATGAAACTATAGTAAAGTTTGAGACTCTATATCTTGTTCCGATTAATTCGCACAGGACTGTAAGAATGTTTTAAATAAAACCTTAGGATTCATATTCTATATAAATATGGAACATTAAGCAAATTGTAATCTGCCTCCAATTGTTTTTAAAGCATTTATTAAAATAAGTTATCAAAACAAGGAGACTAAAAAAGTAATCATCTCTATTTTCATAATGGTCTAATATCTATTATTTTCTGTCTTTCAGAATTCTTCACTGTTGACATATTGTCGTCCTGTATGAGGCCACCCAACAATGCAAGAGGTAAAGGTTGGAGTCATAACGAAGTCCAGCTCTAAACAAACTCTTGTTTATGTTATGTAGTCAATGTTTTGTAAATAAAGCCATTTACATGTGTTTTCAATAGAAGTGTTTCCTTGTGCGTGCCCTTCCAATTTTCGCTTTGTGCCACTTTCGTCTATTTTGACGAAGAGGTTGAATGACGATGTGAAGATATTGATGGATGGTCAGACAGCAACATCAAGTTTATTTGTGGGAACATCCATGACCAGGCTCGAACCCTGAACCCTGAGTCTGCCACTGAACGCACTTCTTGTCCACCGAGCTGGTCGTAAGCGTTTATCCAATTGCCACCTCGATACTGCCAAGTCTGGAACAAGCACACCTCTGTGGCGGAGTGGTTAGCACAGCGTGGTACGACGCCAGGAGTGCCGGGTTCGAATCCCGGCCTTGGAATGGGTGCTCCTTCATCAGTGTCATCATATCTCATCTGATATTTATGATTTTCAAATTTATAATATTTATACAGGGTGTTCAGGCTAGAGGTATTCAAAATACAGACATTTTTTAGCAACTGTAAAGTTTATTAACTTTCTTGTTCTGGTTTTGTACAGAGTAACTTAGAAAGTTTTTATGCACGCTGGTACACCACAATGTGGGTACCATTTGTAGCTCGACAGTTATCAAACGATACTCAAGCTCGTGTCAAGTGTTATCCAATATTTGACGCGTTATTATTGCAACGATAGAATGTCTCAAATCACGCAAATCGTGAACTTTCCTCTTGTACACAACATCTTTAATGAAGCCCAATGCAAGAAAAGTCTAATGGTGGCAAATCTGGTGATCTCGGTGGCCAGGCAGTTTCTGCGCATGCGTGACTCAACAGCACGATTGGTCCACAGTACAAATGGACTACTGAAATCTGGGACTGATGATCTATCGACTGAGCTCTACTACGAGACAATATAAGGAGTAGTTCTCGCATTGTAAGCAGTTCTCTAGCCCGAATACCCTGTAGGATCATACTCATCCTCATATCCGCGAGTAGCCAGAAGTGGCAGAAAAGCTACGTAAAAACAGCCTAAAATCAACCAGTCAACCAGTAGTGTAACTAACAAGCTCTACGCCCCTCCGCAACTTTTAGTTGTGCTCTCCTATTTGTTAAAAATGAGTAGTTCCTTTCTAAAATATTAATTCACGCATACATTTATATTACGTATGTACAAATTTGAAAATACATGCATGTGATTTGAATCACTGTAAAAACTAGTACGAAAGATTAAGACAAACAGGTTTAAAAATGACGTATCTTATTACAACTTGATCAATTTTAGTAATATTTTGGGTTGTATCCAAAATAAGGGCGGGATATGGTGCCTTTAGAGCGTCATCTATTATGCCACTCAACATCTGTTTTGAAGCCAGTATTTCGTCTTGCTTTTATCATTTTCAGTATGAATTTTAAGAAGTTAACCATACCTCGCTAACAAGTCTATGATGTTCCCGGGTCTTTCTGGAAATATCCTTGTAGTATAATAGGTTTGGATGATAAAATTGAAGCTCTAACATCATCTACTACTACACTATCTACCAAAATGTAATTGGGCACCTATGATGGTGGTAAATTTAGTATCTAATTTGAATCATTTAGTATCTAATTTGATTCATGTGGGCTTCATGTTGTTCCGCGAGCAAGAGAACCACTTGTGAAAGTGATGGTGCGTAGTGCAGAGCTATCAGACTTTGATAAGGGTATAATTGTGGGCTGCCACCTCAGTGGGCTGTCAAATTAAACAGGCCCAAATCAACAATAGCATTTGTACTTCGTAAGTGGAAGGTGCATGGACATTGTGACAATGGTGAATGTTCCAGGCGACCGAAAAAACTGACTAACAGAGATCGGAGAACCATAAAACGTGAAATTGTCAAAAACAGGACACAGCCGATGGCTACCATCAGACAGGAGTTTACGGCAGCAACAGGGGCGTTAGTTTCCATAGGAACATTGCGAAGAGAGGCCCACCAACTCGGATATTGCGGAAGAGCAGCGGCACATAAGCCGCACCAAGGTGAATAAAGCTCAGCGTCTCAAGTGGTGTTTGTACGGTCGCGACTGGACACTGGAGCAGTGGAAAGCGGTTCTGTGGCGTGATGAGTCGAGATTCACAATGTTTCGGTCTGATGGACGTGTATGGGTATGGCGGCTACCCGGGGAACGGCTTCTACTAGAGTGTATAGTGCCTGCCAGGAAATTTGGTGGTGGTGGAGTAATGGTGTGGGGTTGTTTCTCGTACTACGTGGGACCACTGGTGGTTGTTCGTGGCACAATGAACTCACAGGCATACTGTACAATACTAGACAATGAAATGCTCCCAACCTTGTGGCGTTTTTACGAAATGGGACCCTGTTACTTCCATGATGACAATGTTAGGTGGCATGTTTCGGAGGCTGCTATACAGTGGTATGCCGACAACAATGTTCACCGATTGGTCTGGCCTGCACAGAGTCCTGATCTCCCATAGAACTCCTTTGGGATGCATTGGACCGGCGGGTGAGGTCTCGGGAGATGCGGCCAAAGTCCATTGTCCAACTCATAAGGGAGGTTATCTAAGTTTCCCCCTCCGATTTCCATGAAACTTTGAAGGTGTATAGAGGGGCCCAAAGGAAGAAATATGTATTTTTTGTTTCGGCTAGAAAACTGTTTTTGGGGGCAAAACCCTCCCTCAAATGTCAAAATGAAGTTGGGATCTGACCCCTTGTCCCCCTCTGATTTCCATGAAACTTGGCAGGTGTATAGAGGGTCCCAAAGGAAGAAATACGTGTTTCTTGTTTCGGCTAAAAATCTTCTTTAGGGGGCAAAACCCCCTTCAAATGTCAAGATGAGGACAAAGTGAAGTGAGGATCTGACCCCTGTGTCCCCCTCCGATGTCAATGAAACTTGGTAGGTGTATAGAGTGACCCAAAGGAAGAAATATGTATATTTGTTTTGGCTAAAAACAGTTTTAGGGGGCAAAACCACCCTCAAATTCAAGATGAGGACAAAGTGAAGTGAGTATCTGACCCCTGTGTCCCCCTCCGATGTCAATGAAACTTGGTAGGTGTATAGAGTGACCCAAAGGAAGAAATATGTATTTTTTTTGTTTTGGCTAAAAAACGGGTTTAGGGGGCAAAACCCCCCTCAAATGTCAAGATGAGGACAAAGTGAAGTGGGGTTCTGACCCCTGTGTCCCCCTCTGATGTCAATGAAACTTGGTAGGTGTATAGACTGGCCTAAAGGAAGAAATGTGTTTTTTTTGTTTCGGCTAAAAAACTGTTTTAGGGTGCAAAGCCCCCCTCAAATGTCAAGATGAGGACAAAGTGAAGTGGGGATCTGAACCCTTTGTCCCCCTCCGATTTCCATGAAACTTGGCAGGTGTATAGAGGGCCCCAAAGGGAGAAATATGTGTTTTTGTTTCGGCTAAAAAAGGTTTTAGGGTGGACAACACATGGCATGGCAAGATGTAAGGTATTGCATGTCATTTTACCCCTTAGACATTTAGTTAAAACAAGCACGATGTAGATATTTTCGCATTGAGTACATCAATATATATGTAATTTTATCTGGACTGAATCTTATTCTTATGTAGATGTCACCCTTGTTTCAGGCACCTTTTCAAAACCATGAGTTCATTCATCTGTGTGCTATTGATCTGAGAAATATAATGTATATTGACAATTAGGAATTGAAGGAAACAATGTGTGCTGCAAAAAATGCCCTTGGAAACTGTTCCTAAGGAGGTGAAAAAAGGACATTTTCACCCTTAAGGAAGGGCTAATTGAGCGCTTTTTTTTTATTTTCTCGGCCTTTTGGGACGATTTCATGGGGGGCCGTAATCGGGCATTTTTCGCCTCCGTAGCTTCCTTCATGGAGAACATTTATGTCAGTGAGTCAGTCAGTCAGTCAGTGAGTGAGTGGTGGGATTGGGGCTTTATATACCCAGGTATATTGGATAATGATAATATAATATATGATAATATATTTAGTTTAATGTTCGGAGTTTGCATTTGCAATTTCACATACTCAGACCAGAAATGCATCTACAAACACAAGTCACAAATGTTACGGGATATACTAATCTACGAAATATTGTTAATTGTATTACAATGTCAAATTTACCTAATCAACTTCAAGATATCTTATCTTGCAATAATATTCCGTATGCCAGATAGATTACTCTACAATGGACACTAACAAAGCAAACGGATTGAGAGAATTCTGCATTTTCCACGCAGATTTCTTTTCTTTTCCTTCCTCGATAAAAATAAAACCTAAACTGTGGTGAACAACTTGCCTCAGGGCATTAATAAATATGTATAAATTGAATGGGATTTGGAATTTGCGATTTTTCCCGTCTACGGGAAAAACTTCAAGCAAAATTCATGCATAATTCCCGGAGACAATAATTCACGCAAAATTCCCTGAATTCAAGAAATTCCCGGTGAGTAGTCACTCTGTTGTATATTTTCTCCAAAGTCCTATTTTCTTTTAAATAATTGACGATCTGAATAGAGGCCAATAGCTGACAAAAAAAACAATATATGCACAATTACAGCTGTACCCTGACAACTGGCGAAGGCCCACAAATCCATTCAAAGGAATAAAATAGTCATTTAATTAATCTCAAAAAAGATCTTGGTGTTATCATCGACGAAAATTTAAACTTTAACATACACTACTAAATGGAGCCATACGTTTACTTGGTCTTTTGTTGTACAGGTTCACTGAAATCCGTAACCAATCATCGATCAGCATATTTCTCAAATCTTGAATACTGCATCCCTATCTGTACCATGGCTCCTAAACCTAATATCTCATTCTGTCCTCGGCCTTTTCGTTGCCATTGTTCGCCTCAGAATACAGGGTGATTATAAAGTCACTATACATTTCTGCGTGAACAGGATTTGTTGCACAAATTATGTTCTGAGACATATATCACAGTAGGACACAAAAGGCACAAATTCCAGCCACAGCCTGAACCATCTTCTCCAATATAGCTGGTGTAATCTCAGTAACAGCGTTGTTTCAACTGGACAATGTGGATCTTCGCCATGTGCACTCTTGACTTGATAAACCCGCAGATGAAAAAGTACACAGTAGGGAGCTTGGTGTTCTCCAATCCACGGCGCTATGAACCACACGTCCTGACACGTTCTGTACATTTTGCACAATTTGTGGTGTTATGGCTGGCCTACAAGGACATTCTTCATCCACAACACTACCAGTTTGTTTGAATTTGTTAACCAGATCCTTGATAGCGAGCCTGGTGGGACCTGGTTTTTTGAATTTCCGGGTGAAGTCCGTCCGCACCTGAACATACGTCACAACCAACGGCTGTTCTTTCTTCTACAGTTAGCATTGCTTCATATAATCAGAAAAAGAAATGTATTTTGTCACGATGTCACTAAAAAGTATAGAGACTTTATAATCACCCTGTATATTCTCTGAGACACCCCCGCTTCCATAAAACAGCTATTTTGAATATCCAACCACTACACATTGGTGGAGAACTATCAGACATGAAATGGATGCATAAAATAGTCAATCGTAAAATTCGAACCGAATTTGGGCGTACACAGGATTCTCGTAATTAAATTTTGCCACCTATTACGGCACTTGATGTTCCTTTTTTTTAGCATTTCTGGACCAATGGGGTTATAACCCGCACCTTGAGCACATCACCGTATGCCTGTTTCTTTATAATTTATTCATATGGACAATTGTTACCATTAAATAAGCAACAGTGCATACATATTTCTTCTATTTTGAACAACTTCTCACTTCATTCATATGGACCTAATTGCGATTTCAATTAATTTCTGAAATATTTTAATAGCTTCTTACCTTAGGAATTAGGTAAGCGGTTATCGTGACGGAATTGCATACCATAAGTCTTGGGTTCGAATCTTGCGGTCAGACACGCTCACTATAGGTCTCCTCGACCACATAAAAGATGAGAGGGTGCTACAGAAGAGAGGTGCACATAAGATGAATAGAAAAGGAAGTGACAAAGCAGATGGCGTGTTGATGCAAAGTTGCCAGTAAAGTCACATGACCTGCATCACCTGGTCAATTATTCTGTAAGTAACGAATATTAATTAATAACAGTGATTGCCGTAATGCAATGAACGACAAGTTGACAACAAAACATATAATCTTGATGAAGATGTAACATTATTTATTTATTCAATTTTGTGTTGATAAATTGTGTGACTTGCCTTGCATACGTTTGCCCAGAAATCACTTACTTCCTGCACTGACCCGCAGTAGACAGCTGCGCCATCTGTCTTCCAACTTGTACTTTCTGGATAACCATAATCAACTTCACTGGAAACCATTTCCACACCTAAATGGAGCATTTGGTACGAGGTTTCACTGTCTGATTGAAACCTATTAAAATGCCTCACCGAATGGTGATAATGAAACCAGTTAAGTGAACGATTAGACAAGACCTACATTTCTGCCGATTCCATTGTTGTCGTTGCGCAACAATCGTTATCCTTTGTTCTTCCTTGTTCCGCTAACAAGGGAAGCTTTTGATGCTTGTCTACAAAGGCGTGTCCCGCCTTATGCTCCTGAGTTTCATGACCAAGAGCTGGTCAGGAGAGAGAGAGAGTATCAATATGGCGTCTGTTCCACTTACAATGCTGCCACCTGCGGGGAATTTGCGGAGTTAATTACATGCGTTATGCGAGTTGCATAACGACCTCAGGGGAAGAGAATGGTGAATAGAAAAAACTGACCGAGATGTTTCTTGCGTGAGGTAGCGAATCGAGTCCATTGTGTTGAGGTGCTTACTAAAAGGAGAATATGCAAAGTGGAGCTTTGTTTGGTCGTCTCGACCTTGACTTAGTGTTTAGAGGACTGGTTGCTCAGTCCACTGTACTATTTACTGACTTATAGTCAGTGATGTGCGTCTACGCGTAAACAACGATAGTCTACAATCTACACGTAGACTACTTTATACACGTAGATTACGTAATCTATGTAAACAACGTGGCGAAAGGTGATATCTTAGCAAAGGGCGCCGTGGAAGTAAAACAAAATTATACCACGTATCAGTTGCTGATGTGTGAGAAGAACTTTTCATACTTTTTCTTCCAAATTCGAACAATTTCTCACGTAGGAAGGAACCTAACATAGGAAATATTCTAGTGTTTTATGGAGAAAAGATCACTCTTGCCTCACGACTGCCATCCGTTGTTGTTTTTTGCATACTATTTATCTTCCTCCATAGTTGATAATAGAAGAGAAGAGAAATTTTGTTTTAAATAGGATTCTTTTCATTTCGTTAGGAACCAGTATAGTTGAAAATTTCACTTTCCTTTCATGAAACCCTTGTAAATTAATTTTAATGTACTTTAGATTGTCTACGTAGTCTATGTAAACTACAACCCAATGTAATCTACGCGTAGATTACGTGTAGACAACGCATGTAGACGTAAACTTATAGTCTACGGCACATCACTGCTTATAGTGCATAGTGGTCTAGTTTTATTTATTTTAAAAGAAAACTTCGTCAAATTAACTTTCAAATTGATACGACACAGATCCCCATTTACAAATCGGTACAAACAAGACCATATCGAGACTTGTCGAGACAAACGAGACTAGATCGGCACTTATTTAGCCAAACGAGACTTCTCGAGACGATGCCCTTAATTTCCAACAAAATGTCACTTTTTATGTCTTAAATTAAATGAAGCTCTCATAAAACACGTTTTCCGATAAAACTATCAAATTTCGAATGAATGGAAATAATATTTTTTTAAAATTTTTTCCATTGGACTGGGAGAGCCAAGAATAAATATATAAATACTTCATATTTTATTAAATGTTGCGCATTATAAGAATCGTAGCTCCTGTAGCTTAACTTCAGCCCAAAAAAGCCAATGAAGTTGGCGTCGTATTTCAACATAGCGGTGAGTAAGATCGAGTACCTTCACATTGGGCGAATGTGTGAGTGAGTTATTTTAATTCAATCTGTAGTTTGTTCTTTTTGTTCCAGCAACCTTTTTGCAAGTACGTACACATTGATGAGAAGTTGGGTGGACCCATCCGAGAGCATACACTCCAGGAATCGAACTCTCTTCCCTCACTTGGCAGCAAGACCCCTAGCGACTAGTCAATCGCGCCAAAGCCTCGTTGGCTGTTTATAATGCAGTTTCCAGACTCCAGAATATATTACGTGCAAATGTGGTTGGCCATTTTGTATTTCTGTTAATTTACATTTCTTTTCTAACCCTTGTGTTAATCGCGACGATGAGGTTATGATGGATGATGCTACAAATACAATGATACGCATGCTTTGCTCAGGGTTCGAACCTGGAACCTTCGTAGCGTGTTACGCTGAACACACCGAATCTCCTGAGTGAGGTAGCGGTAACGTGCTAGCCTTGTAGTTTAGGGTTCCCGGTTTCGACCACGTGGAGGCACGTTGCGCAATGTTTCATATCATAGTTAATACTGTAGGTCTAGACCCATTTAGCCTACATTGACTTAAAGTGGACCTCAACCGTGACAAAATCCAGTTCAAAAATGTGTGCTATGTATGTAAAGAGATTACAAAATACTTGTAACATTTTATTGAGTCTTAAGACAACAATTAATTCTTGCTTTCTATTAATAATTATATATATATATATATATATATATATATATATATATATATATAAAATTCAAATTCCATACTTATATTGTCTTGCATTCGAATTTTTTCTATATTTTTGTATATGTTGCTAAGGCGGCTACCCAGAATGTTTTAAAAGAGGGCGTAAGACAAGGACAATTTTCTTTCTCTAGGCAGACGAGTTTCAGTTTTTGTTTTAGGTACAATTAGGCTAATCGGGACTGGACATATAGTTTCAAGTGGGATCAGAACAATTATATGCCTTTACCGAGACTTGGTAGACAAGGCTTAGCATTGTGCAGGGGCAAAAGTGGAAAATATCGGGGCAACTGTTCCCCATGCCCCTAAATCTCCGCCACTCCTGGTAGGTCTGGATCAATGGTTATAAAACTGAAACTACCAAATAATGCAGTGCAGGCAGCAGACTTCTGGAGCCTAACTCTCTACACAACACAGTCATTTATGCAAAGACAAAACTGACTTTTTTTTTACAAATTTGTTATTTTCGTAGCTTTGTATATGTTCATGTTTAAAGATTTCATGGTTCGAGGGGGGCGGCCGCCCTGGCCCCTCCCCTGGACCACTTCACCACGTAGGTTGGCGATTGGTTGACACGCCGTTGCATACGAAGTTACCTATTACACCCCAATAATAATATGAACAATAAATGTTAGCTTTTTTCGTGATAACGTAATTCTGCAAGAAAAACTACAACAGTGATTACTAGGGCCCTGGACTTTATGTTATAACATATTTTTCATTTGGCTTGGTAGACAAGGCTTAGCATTGTGCAGGGGCAAAAGTGGAAAATATCGGGGCAACTGTTCCCCATGCCCCTAAATCTCCGCCACTCCTGGTAGGTCTGGATCAATGGTTATAAAACTGAAACTACCAAATAATGCAGTGCAGGCAGCAGACTTCTGGAGCCTAACTCTCTACACAACACAGTCATTTATGCAAAGACAAAACTGACTTTTTTTTTACAAATTTGTTATTTTCGTAGCTTTGTATATGTTCATGTTTAAAGATTTCATGGTTCGAGGGGGGCGGCCGCCCTGGCCCCTCCCCTGGACCACTTCACCACGTAGGTTGGCGATTGGTTGACACGCCGTTGCATACGAAGTTACCTATTACACCCCAATAATAATATGAACAATAAATGTTAGCTTTTTTCGTGATAACGTAATTCTGCAAGAAAAACTACAACAGTGATTACTAGGGCCCTGGACTTTATGTTATAACATATTTTTCATTTGGCTTCGGATCAATATTGGGGTGAGATCTTTACATATCTGATGAAAATGAGCCGAAATATACAAACTTGACAAAGCATATTTTGACATTTTTCACCAATTTCGAGTTTTTACAACATATCTTCAATTTTGTTATAACAAGACATATTTCTGTACATGACGTCCGCAGGATTTTTTCCAGGGAGGGGCAAGGAAGGTATTTTTTTCCAGGGGGGCAAACGAAGGCAAATTTTCACCAAAAATAGTGTTGTTCTATAAAAAACATTGCTTTAATTTGAATTTATGGTGTTCATGCAATAATTAACACAGATTATTGTGGCTAAAATGAAATTATATGTGTGAAATACATATTTTTTGGTTGACTTTAATTTTCCAGGGGGGGGGGGCACGGCCCCCCCTTGCCCCCCCTTCCGGACGCCCATGTTTCTGTATAATTTCGTAATTCTCTCGCATATAATCGGTTATTTCATATTTTTTTCTTCGTAGCTTTAGCACAACGGATAGTTCATATTGTCGATGGCAGGATATGGAAATTACAGAGGAAGAACAATAATACCTCACTTTTTTTTATCCCGTCGACAATTGATAGCCATGCAAACATTATTGAGGCGAAATGTTCTCTCTCATTGTTGCACGGGAAGTAAAGAAGTTACGTTCTCATTTCTTTTTCGCTTTTCACAAAAATCAGTCAAAAGTAAAAATGACATTCGGTACATTACAGCCCCTACTCTACTCTACCGGGTATGGGAGAAATTCGAGAGTACTGTTGTGCATATTTTTGGCTTTACTGGGAATATTTCTGCATTTTTCTGACATATTTGTAATTTTTCATGACATATTTTCCAATGTATATGACATAATTACATACATATTTTACAGTTTTATTGGACTAAAAGTCCCGGCCACTAGTGATTACACCTTGAATCTTCATCAAGCGACAGTGGCGCCACGGTGGCATAAAAAATGGAACGCCTTCGGACACGAGGTTGCATCACAGCCCCACTCATGGGTTACTGGGTTATAAAAAACAGTCTCTCTTCTCGATCAACAAGATCACCTATTACGACATCTTGCTCTCTGTACTGTCCAGCTCCTTACATATATTTTTTTGCTGCTCCGATGAGGAGAAAGTCCATCTTTGTTGCCTTTTAATCTCGACACCATCCTTCATGCGTGGATGTCAAATGGAGAGACTGCATGAGACAACATATACTCGTTGGTGCGTAAAGGAATAGCCACACCCTATCAAATATATGATCACGGAAGTAAGACTAGGTGTTATTCTTAAACTTTAATGAGTATTTCTTGAGGCATTTCTTCAAATCCATAGATCCATAACAGTGAGTAGCAGAATGACTAAACGGCCATTTAAACGGGGCAGTCCCGTTTTTCAGTAGCCATATTGTTGCGATATCCAGCGTTGGTCTAGTATATAGGTGTTATCCACTCGATATTTGGGAAATTGCTGCTTTCAAAGCGATATCTGAAGTTTTGAGAGCGTGGAATCCTGTGGTTTGTGGAGATACTTTTCAAAGATTTTAACTATTAAGGATTTTATAAGTATATTTTGACAAAGGGTGCCAATACCCCCCCCCCAAGGCTAATGGTGCAATCTCCCCCAAAATCATGTCATGCGCCCCCCAAATTATATTATTCACGCACTGAAACCATATAGTAATCCCCAGAAAGAAACACTCAGGGCGATAATATAATACGGTTCCTCTTTCAAAGAACTCCCCACCTCCGTTTTCTTGGGGTAAATATAATTACTTTAGTAACCCATAACAATAATTACATAAATTTTATCTTCAGTGCAAATTTAACTTGATAAAGTAAAATTTTCCTGTGAAAAGAAGTTCCAAATGAAGCACCTGCTTTAAATTAAGCAGTATACCAACACTAAGCATTAAGTGATGTTGTTAATGAATATCGAATATGTCCTTGTAATGCACCTATAGTATAAAACTTCACATTTAGCTCAGTAAAGCACCAAACAAACCCGAATTCTTGGAACACAATATTGCGAGCGAAGAAAAACAAGAAAATTTTTACATCCATCTCTTTACAGGCTTTCAATAATATTAATTTAATGGGGTGTCAATACTTTCTTATTATTCCGAGATAATTAGTCTTTTCCAGATTCTCTTTTGGCACGTTCGGAGTCGAAATGTAACTAAATACAGTCGAACTCTCTCTCTCCACTACAGAAATCCCTTGACAACCTAAGATTTAACACTATATCAAGAGCTTCCTATCTCCCCCTTTAAATTTAATGTTCAATCCACCTCTAACTAAAATACCCGATAAACATCTAAGATCTAGATTTGGATACTGTCCCCCCAACGTTTAATTCAGAACCACCCCCCCCCCCCCCATAAACCACGTGTTGGAGGTGGATATTTCCCCAACCACCTCCCTTCTATAATACCCTTAAGCACTTTCTATTCTTCATTTAAAGGATTAAATATGGTGCATTTATGATCTAAAATAAATGTTGAATTTTATATTATTTGAAGGGAAAAAATCCCCCAAAAATCTCGATGGCGCAGCCTGCGTCATAATCCCCCCCTATGGCCACCCCTGATTTTGACCCAAAACTGAAATCTTGAGAAGAATTGGCTCTTCGGAAAAGTAAACTTGAAAACAAATGTAGATGTGTCCTTGATTAAACCAGAATGCATTTTAGAATGCATTACTTTTTAACTGATATTGTACTCATTTCAAATAACATATATTATTCACTGCAAATAATTGTGTGTTGCATTTTGGGATAGTGTGGCCTGCTTCCTACATTTTCGTGGGGTGCCTACACGACACCAAAGTGACGTTCCTTCCTTCTGAAACAAAATTATTCTCATTGTTTGATTGATTGATTGATTGATTGATTGATTTAGTTTATTTTACTTCGCGTTTTGTGCCTCTTGGCTAATTTGCGAAGATGGGGATGAGGGGTGAAATGATGAAATTGATGAATGGACATTCACAAACAACCAAGCCCGACCGGGATTCTAACCCGGGACCCTTGGCGTCGCAGGGCGATGTGCTAACCACTCGGCCACAGGGTCGGGCTATTCTCATTGTGTATCGGGTCTTCTAAAGTCTTTAGAAGTCACATAGGTGGCGGTAAATATGCATACCTGAAAATTTCACACAGTTTGTCCCCAATTCGGAGTCAATGCAGTTTTAATGTGATCAGCTAGTTATTCGTAGTGTATTGTATGATGTTAAGTCGAGTGAAGGATAATTTTATAGGATGAATAAATTTTATAGTTACTCAGCACATATTTCTTAAGGAAAGTTTATGTAACTTTTCCTTTTCTAATTACCAGTAAGTTGCACAAATTGATTTTTTTTTAATGTATCCCTTTGTAAATCACTTTCCGTCTGGAAAATAATATTTCTTTTCCCTTTTATATATCTCATTAGTCATTTGTTAACCCGATACTGTCACTTTCCATACAAAATATGAACTTCATGGCGTACAGCTCTCTAAAGGCCAGGGCCTACAAAGCTGGTTTTTCATTGGGTGGCGCATCGAATCCCATTGCCGCTCTTTTCTGGCTTTCGAGACCGGAATCCTAATTTTCCTCACGATGCTAGGTCAACGCTTTGGAAGCTTTAATCTTGAATCCTACCCGGAACCGCTTGCCATAGGAGACTTACATGAACTGACAAAACGACAGAAATAAGCATGCATTTCAACATTTCCTTTTGTGTTATTTTACAGTTGCGTCCCATTGTTTGTAAATTAACAGGCAAACTGTTAAATTTTAACATTAGAATGTAAGTTTGTTTTAGGTAACAGTGTTTCGTGTAGGTATAGTTCCTACTTTTCTACATTAGCGATCCCTATATTTTGTCATAATTTCGTGCATTGGATTTTTCTTTTTAGAACAGTTTTACCAATGACAGAGCCCCATACTTCAGCAACCGCAACTCAAATCCATTTAAAAAAAAATAGCTGCCCAATCAGTGACAATAGACATGTTTATTATGTTATTAACAATTTTGCAGCTTTTCAATCATGGGCAGTGAAACTAAACCCGATGCATTTTCTTTTTCCAGTCAACTTGTGAATGCGTTTTCATTTCTTGCTCTCTGATTGGCTGTTGGAAAGTTACGGTGCTGTGATTGTGAGAATATCTTGTTTGCGCTGTACGTTAGGTTAGGTTAGATTAGTTAGCAGCAAATTTGCGCTAAAAATAGGAAATAAAACATTCTCACAAACACAGCACCGTAACTTTCCAACAGCCAATCAGAGAGCAAGAAATGAACAAGTTGACTGGGAAAAGAAAATTCGCACCCTCGTCTCTTAGTGGTCTTTCCTCTTTTAATGTAGAACGTGACGGCAACGAGATAAGGGAAAAAGGAAGGAACGAACTTGATCGGGCGCGTGGTGTAAATAGTGAAAGCTGTAGGTTTCGTAGAAAGCACGCATTGGAAGGAGAGTGCAAGGAGCAACCTTGGAATTCAACTTTTTTTGTATGCAGACAAGCAAGAGAAATGTAATCTTATTCCCTTGTTTGGAACTTACTATATTTTGCACACGCTGACATGCGTGACGAAGTGGGAGTCTGCGGTCAGAGCCTTCCCACCCTACCTTTCCACATGTTTCTGATTTGATTTGATTTTTATTTCGCGACGATTAGGATGAGTAATGATAAGAGGCATGCATATTTCGTTTTTTGACGAAAACACGAAATGTGAAATAACGTTGACATTGTAATGTTAATTTCTCATGTTTCTGAAAGGTGTGAGGTGCATTTTCCTACCCTGTTTTGTCACGAAATAATGCGAAATGAACTGCAAAACGCGAAATATACTCTTAAACACGAAATTTACCGTTTATATACCGACGCGACACTTTATGAAGTCAGAATTATCCTGTGAGTTATGCAATTCACGGAAAATTGATTAATTCTTAATATTCTGGTAACGAAATAAATGTGTTTATTTTTTGTAGTAAGTGTAGTTTCTAAATCAAATTTGGGATTATATTCACATTTTTTAAATACAAAATGTCATTTTATAAAAGCGCGGTGGCTCAGTCGGTAACGCGTCTGACTACCATGCTAAAGGTCCCGGGTTCGATCCCCGGCCGGTACAAAACCGGGAACTTTTCTAACGTTGGAAGCGGCCCCGGCGCTCACCCAGTCGAATGACATGGGTACCTGGGGGAAACCCTGGGGGGTAAAGGCGGTCAGGGGCGTGAAGCTGATCATATCACCCCCTCTCACGACCGGATCAAGAAATTGTGAGGCTTTACCCCCACACCCCCTATACGCCTTCATGGCGTGGTGCTAAGCACAGGGGAGCACTTTACCTTTTACTTTACATTTTATAAACAGCTTTTGTACCGAAATTTTGCTTTTTTATTTACCAAAAATATGTGTCTCTAGTGATGATATAATGCACTTTTTGACACCAGGTGAAGTGCAGGTGTATACCGGTGCCAGGCTGGTACAAGGAAATGACGTTCAACGAAGTAGACGAATAGCGGTGTTGAAGTTCAGAATATTCAAAAAATGCCTGTCTGTTGCTTTAAACGTTGATTTGATTAGTTTTCAAGCACCACGTGGCCATACACCACACGATACACCGCTCCAGAACGTAGTGCAAACGGTGCAGACACCAAATGCACTACTCGACACCAAATCAGCGAAGTAGACAAGTCGGTGTTGCACCGTGTAACCAACAAGAGGCGCGAATGCAGAGAGAGTCGAAAAGTTTAGCGACGGGGTTAGTGAAATTGATGTAGGTACACTCACACAGAACACCCATGCAGGGATACGAACGTCGGACTACTTGCGCCATAGCGCTCTGTGCTAACCACCACCAAGTAGATCGGCCTCGTGTTTCTGTAAGGGCAAAATCGTTATTCATACATAATTGCATTCGTATACTTAGCGTCGCTTTCCTGTCACTTTCGGCTAATCGCGACGATGAGGATGATTAGATGAAACTGGTGAAGCGATACTCACAAAGAACGACCATTTCCAAGCCGGGATTCGAACCAGGAAACTTCGGTGCCGAGTTCGAAAGTCGACAACTTAACGCACCGGGTCACTGAGCTGCTGTCGTGATTGTATTTAAACATTTTTGTGAGAGGATAGAAAAGTTTACAGTAATCAAGGTGTCCCGAGTTCGATACCCTTCAGGTTCCACTTTAAACTGTAGGTCCAGTCCTGATTAGCCTATCTTAGCCTGTTTTTGTAAGTCCATTTTATGCACGGATAGGTTAATCGAAACTTGGTCTACATCAGTTTAAAGTGGGATCCTAACCACTATGTCCCTCAACAGGGTATCGAACTCGAGACCCCTTCATTACAAGGCGGATATGTTACTATGTACGCAGGGCCGCCGACTTGTCAAAATTATTGGGGGGCTGACTGAAATAAATTAATAAACGACTCACTCCCTCCCTTTTTTAAGTTTTGGCCTCAGTGTTCGGAATCTCATAAAAGCTAGGGGTGTGAGGGATTCCGAAAAGTCGGTACCGGGATCGGGGAAAAAAATTTCCCGTCCCGATCCCGACTTCGGAAATGATTTCCCGAATTTTCGGGATCCCGAGCAGTCGGGAAATACCGAATGTTCATTTTAAAATGTCGTTATTTCTCGACGTTTTCTGCATTGCATTGTCTGGAACTTATCGCAAATTGTTAGTATTTAATCCAGAAATCACTTAAAGTGAAAATGACGTGTAGAATTCGAGATTTTCAGAGCTTCGGGAAATTTCGAACATTTCCCGTCCCGAACCCGTCCTGCACACCCCTAATACGCCCATGAATTCCTCAAAAATATCAATTTTTTTTGTCCACGGATGGATATGTCACAAGTTTCGTCAACCATAATAGCAAAATATTCCCGACTTTTAATATCTGCTACCACGGAGCGCAAAACAGATCTCCCTAATATATCAATGATCTCGTTCTGAATGTCATGTTAGAGCCATTTGTAGCCCGAACGTCCCATCTACCACCCTAAGTCATGCACATCGTATTTTGAAACCCTTTTTAGTAAACATTTTAACAATACTCATACTGTCTCTGGTCATAGCCCCCCCCCCCCAAAAGTTGATGGTTTAGCGATCTCAGCCACCAAAATTTGATGGTCTAGAAAATTTTAAATGTGCGTTTAAAGTTACGTTCATGTGGCACAATTCAGAGTGAACTTTACAAGAGAAGCAAAATAATACATTAGATCCTCTTAAGCAATATTATTTGGGTCTCTGCCCCATTGGGAGGGCTCTAGCCCCCCCAAGTCCCATGGAGTCGGCGCCTGTACTACAACATCGGGAGGGTCAATAAATAAAACAGTCTTTTTCTTAGTGTTAATGAAGGAACAGAAGGGAAGGAATGACAAACAAGTTCTGGAGAAAACAGAAAGTAGAAGTTAAATAAATCTTAGAAAGCAAACTTGTGTAAACATGTCCTTGAAGTAATTAAAGAGATAGTGATTAATAGTTCTGGTTGCTATAACTCTAATAGAATATACTTGACTAACAGTAATTTGTTTTTTAGTTACTAATTCAAGTATTCAATTAATGCACTGTTATTAATGTGTTCTGATACCCCACATGACCCCCCTTTATGAAGTTTCGTTTCTCTGGCTCCAAATATTGTTGGATGTTCACTGGCGTCCTTCTTGTCCCCGTCGTAGCAGTATCCACTTTGAATTTTAGGTATTTACATAGACGCACTTCTTTCTTTTTATTATGTTTTTTGTATCTTTCTCTTCATTGAGTTTCATTCTCCAAGGTTACGTCTTCCTTAATTTATTCTAAGTTCCTAAATTCTGCCACGTTCCTTTCTGTGTAGCTTTAATACGAGTAAAACTTTCTTTGAAAAATTTACATAACAATGCCAAGATAGATGCAATATGGCGGCTTCGCTACATGAACGACTATTGCACCATCTGTCGGAGAAATTGCTAGGTCAAGCAGAACGAATCTGCTACTGAAACCACTGTTCTCAATGTCTGGGAACAGGAAGTTTGTGGGATAGAGTCGCATTTCCTTGCTTCGGTGCCGTGTGCAACGGAATCAACGAACACGGTATCTGAATTGCAATGAAGTCTGTGCTTGCACTGTGAAGCAAGAGAAAATGCACAAGGGAAGTGAAATGGGCGAAATTAATCACATGGATTTCATAGATTTCCTCAACTGTGTGCTGAATTTTCTTCCTGTTTTGTGCATATATTAATATTTTAAACGTGTATATTGTTGTTGTCGTTCTTGACACCATTTCCCTTAGCAATTCATACTTATGATTGATCGTCAATGTAAGCATGCATTATTTATTAAGAGTTTCTTGCTAAGGAAAAGTGAAGGTAAACATTTGTTGGTAAACATTTGTTGCAACTAATTGCATCTTGCTTGTAGTCAGAGCTGTAGATGTAAACATGTTGCATTAGTAACTGAAATCTATTTCCGGTTTTCATAATTTTAACTTTATTGGACTTGTAATTGAAGACCTTAGACTGTGTCAGTCGTTTCAATTCAGTACTTGCATCATTTTGTATTTCTTTAGTTTGAATCGCTTTTTGCCTTCTTAAGCTAATCATGATAATGAGGATCAGGGGCGCCGACTTGTCAAAATTATTGGGGGCTCTGATCACTGAAATTAATTAATGAATGACTCACTCCCTCTCTTTTATAAGTTTTGGCCTCAGTGTTCGGAATCTCGTAAAAGCCCATGAATTCCTCAAAAATATAAACATTTTTTACAGTTCGAATGCAAAATGTCAATTGTTCACGGATGGATATGTCACAAGTTTCGTCAACCATAATAGCAAAATATTCCCGACTTTTAATATCTGCTACCACGGAGCGCAACTCAGATCTCCCTAATACATCAACGATCTCGTTCTGAATGTCATGTGAGAGCCATTTGTAGCCCGAACGTCCCATCCACTCTCCTAGTTCATGCACATCTTCTTTTGAAACTCTTTTTAGTAAAAATGTTAACAATACTCATAATTATATAATTAGTATATAGTAATAAGTCATGTGTTATGCTGTCTCTGGTAATAGCCCTCCCCCCAAAAAAGTTGATGGTTTAGCGGTCTCAGCCGCCAAAGTTGATGGTCTAGAACATTTCAAATGTGTATGTAAAGTTTAAGTTCATGTGGCACAATTCAGAGTAAACTTTACAAGAGAAGCAAAATAATACATTAGATTTTCTTAAGCAAAATTATTTGGGGGCTCTTCCCTTACATCGTTAACATTGGTGGGGGGTCGACCCCCTCCCAAAGCCCCATGAAGTCGGCGCCTGTGATGAGGTTGTAGACAAGAACAACAATGTAAACGACAGGATTGCAATATGGGACATTCGAAGTCTTCAACCTGGATCCAGTAGTCAACTCTCTCGGTCATAGGAGGATATCTATAGAGATTTTACTGAGAAGGGCATAGAATATGCTGTAAGCTTATAAGAGGTGAAATTGGAAATGCAATGGTAATATTTTTCTTGATATTAAAAACCTCTCATTTGTGTGTTTGTGTGTGTATACACACAATATATGTCCTATATGTATACTATTCACAACAAAATAATTACAAGGGTTTGTTTTTTGCCTAGTTTTCGATTAGGACAACTAACGAGAAATGGACCTTCAATGTAGCCAAACCACTGAATGTATCTCCACCAGGAAATGAACCCATTGCCCTTTGATCATAATATGACAGCATTAGTAGAGTTTTGTGAAGTAGAAGTAGTTCTCAGTTATTTATATTGACAATGATTTACGGAAAGAGAGGAATGAGCTTCAAATTTCATTTCTGTCCCATAAGTTAACCAGTTAACGTTATCGCCTTGTGATTAACATAACAAGTCGCGAATTACATTTCCGGTGTTGACTTAAGTAAAGGCTGGTTTACATTGGTCGAGTAGAGTAAAGCGAGCTACTCTCTTCGTGTAAACAACTGGAGAGAGTACTGGAGCCAGTACTCGCTCCAGTAGTCAGGACAGTTGAGTGGCTGTCCAAGGAGGACACTCGGTCAATGTAAACGGTTTCTGAAGACAGTATAGAGTCTGTGTTGTGTTGTGTGAGTGTCCATGGAATTTGTGTCGATTTTAGGAACAAACAAAATAAACTACGGGCGTATGAAGAGATGAGACTTGATGCAATTGGCGTAGGTGAATTAAAATTAAAAATAAGGAATTTACGTTCAACCAAGAACAATCGAAAATAGAAAAATCAAAGAAATTAGTTATCTTTCCAGACATGTCCACGTGTATTGTATTCATTTTTCGTGACAAAAGTATGTAGAGGGAGATTATTTCCGTAACATCTTTGGCAGTTATGCATTTGAAGCATCGGAACGAGTCACAACTCTCGAAGCAGCCAATTAACCAAGCGAGCCGCTGACGTCGTCTCAACACAGAACCTATTGCTAAGCACTTTGCTCATGTTCTACACGCCCACTAGGCTCGCTAGACAGACTCGCGCAGTCCGCTGGAGATGTTCCGAAAGTAATTCGACTCTAAACCGTTTCAAAAACTTCTTTCTTTAAATCGACAACAACGTCGATGGGTTCAATCTGTGAAAAGAGCATCAAACAGTGCAGCTACTATCCCAGTTTGCTGGAGTCGAGTAGAAAGTGTGAAAACAGCTCGCCATAGAATGTCGAGTCGAGCAGACAGGCCAGTAACTCTCCCGCTCACTCGACCAATGTAAACGAGCCATACGTGTCTAGTAAGTCCCGTTTGTGCTAGACTTTCCTTTTCTCTCTGAAAAGTACCGTGATTTATCCACACACCCTCAACACCACCCAACATTTCCTCAATACCCCACTAAATTGCGTGTAGAGTGAACCAACTGCAGTTATCAGCCTTCGAAGCAGCGTGTACTGCTTCGGTCTACCCACTCGATTTCCCCCCTTCTCTGGCGCTACGTGCGGCCTTGGTCCAGAGATAACCGGGACAGCATAAATCTTAAAGCGCATTTCAGTGCAACGGGAAGCAAAAAGCACTTTCATTAGAGGTCCACGTCCTAGGGTTCCTTCGTCTCCAAATTATGTCACGGGTTGACGGAAGGGATTTACGCTCAGAGAAAGTAACTGTGGTTTCAGATTCCTTTTCCTTATGACAAGAACCTCCTAAGTCAGCGGTGCGTGAAGGCAACAGGTGGCGCTGGACCAGGGAATAATAGACATGGCTGACCGTGTCTTGTGCATTACCCAACCTGTGCTTCCATGTGCGTTGTTATTACCTGCTTCCTTCGTGTCTGTTGTCTTCAATTCGGCAAGCAATGCTTCCTACTTGAACGTGAATTCATTACTAGACCTCGCATTTTAGGTTTTTAACCTATTTTTTCCAGTTATGTCAGCGTTTCGTTAAAGAAAACGCAGCAACTGATGAAGCTTTACAGTGCATAAAAAACATTTTAGGTTTATGCGCCTAAATCAAGCCTTTTATTAGGGTTGTATATGGTTTAAAAGGTTTTACAGGATTTTTATATCACACACAGGCATTTGCTTTGTTTTGTCACGAACAAATTCATGACGAACGTGTTTGAAACGTACTCTCTGTCGATTTCCCTTCCTCCAAGTCCATGGTGATTTCTCAAAGCTCTAACTAAAGCAAAATGTCTGGTGCCACTGTTACCTGTACAATCCAAAGTGGTCTGATCCGTGTGGTCTTGCTCATCTTCGCGTCACTTCGTTCCTTTGTGGCATTCACGCCTTGGAAACTAACATTTCATCATTGATGTTTGCACCAATGACTATGTTTTTGTTGAAAAATTATTTTCAGCATATAAGATGATCCTCACAGACAACATTTGACTGTGGATAACACGAAAAAATATTTTTGCCTCACTATACAGCGAAGAGTGGATTTAAATAGCAAATTTCCTATGGTAAATTCTGCCATTATCGTAGGGGTAGGCAACACACATAACATTATGGAAGATATTGCAGGATATAGGTGTCCCATTTACATTACCCGTGCAGGATTTTTCGAGCCTAAATTAAGATTTTTAGAACCTATTTTAGGATTTTTAGAGCCTATTTTAGGATTTTTAGAGCCTATTTTAGGATTTTAGAACCTAGTTTAGGATTTTTAGAGCCTATTTTAGGATTTTTAGAGTCTATTTTAGGATTTTTAGAGCCTATTTTGGAATTTTTAGAGCATATTTTAGGATTTTTAGAACCTATTTTAGGATTTTTAGAGCCTATTTTAGGATTTTTAGAGCCTATTTTAGGGTTTTTAGAGCCTATTTTAGGAACCTAAAAGCACACTTTTTAGAACCTAAATATCCGAGGTCTATTCATTATACAAAATCTTATATTTGCAGCATTAATACAGAGTGGTCAGCCACTCTAGGACCATGATAAAATTCAAGTATAATTCCCGCTTTTTAAGGCGAACATTCCAAAAATTCAAGGGTGCCAGAAGTTTTCTCTATTCCAAACTTACGTATTACTGCTAACCACACACTTACACACAAACAAATATATATATGAACAATGTAAAGGGTGTGTGTGATTCGAACGTATCCAAAAAACTATAGTTCAATTCCTGTATACACGGTATATACTTTATATTTAATAATTTGAGGTGCAAAGTTTACATTTGCTATTTCACATAGTCAAGACTCGAAATACATCTAGCCGACATCCGTGGCGGAGTGGTTATCAGAGCCCCTAACGGCACCAGGGTGTCGTCCTAATTGCGAACAGTCCTAATTGTGAACAGTCCTAATTGCAAACACTTGCTGCCTGAACAGGAATAACACTATATTACCTGGAAAGCTCTGTCCTAATTGCGAACACAATGTTTCTGCCTTTGGACCTACAACTTCTGGATTTCCTTCATTAATGCATCAATTGATGCGTTTTGATGCATAAAAGTGCAACTCGACTGAAAGAAATCATCACTTGCATCATATGATGCATTTTGGGTGGGCCTCCCCGATGGCGCAGTGGTAGCGTCGTTGCCTTGTAATCAAGGGGTCCCGGGTTCGATACCCGGTGGAGGCACATAGTGGTTCGGATCCCACTTTAAACTGTAGATCCAGTCCCGATTAGCCGTACTGTGCACAAAGTGGACTTAAAACACCAAATCAAACAAAAAACAAAGCATTTTGGCGTTCCTTTAACGATAAACAAAAATGCATGAAACTGGTTCTTCCTCGCAGAGGCCATAAAACACACTTTAGTGCATCAATCGATATGATGCATTTACTTTTCTGTGTGATACGACGCCAGAAGTCCAGAGCTCGAATACCTGCCAACGCATGAATTTTCTTTATTAGTGTCCCCTCATCAATTTCACCATATCATCACTCATTCTCATGGTCGCGATTAGTCAGAAGTGGCAGAAAAGCGACGCTAAATAACCAAAATCAAATCGAACACTGTTCTTATTAAATTGGTTAATCTTTCGACTTACTTCGTGTTCCTAAATTTCAGCACAAACTGATTGTAAAGGGGAAACGAGCAAAGTGTGCTAATAGGGTGTGCACAGGCCCGGCGCACCCTGCAACCAGCCCGACCCTGGGCACGAACCTATATTTTACACTTGATTCGAACTCGGAATTTATAGTTTCTAACATCAGCTGCTTCATTGCAGCCTGTCTAAAACTTTCTATAGCATCTCGGGTGTACCAAGAGATTCACAGCATCCAAGTGTAACGATGACCTTCATCTGGGCAACAGTTCAAGATCAGGAGACTTCGTACCGTTAGAGGGAACAGGTTTCCTCCGAAGCGACTGTGGGAATCCCTTGATGTCTCAAGGCGAGGAGAGAAACGTGATGCAAGGTGCTAAAGGTTATGGAAACGATGACACCGTAATTGTCGGGGTCTTCTTTGGCTTTTCACCTTCTTTTTTGTCTGCGAACGGGCGGAGAAAGTGGTCCGTTATTGGCTAGATGGCGGGGAAAGTGAATACGGATCGCACACAACGCATTCTATATAAGAAAAAAATGTCTTTCGTGGAAATGCCTACCCAAAGTCTTGTTAGGGGAGACAGTATTTGCAAAGGCCTTGTGGACAGGATGAGGTGTCTGGTATGTATCTCATAGTAAGGCTCATTCTCGTTTATTGTCCCCTCATAGCTTCTTCCTACTCTCCAAATGACCAGAGTTCCTGGCAGTGAACGTTTGTCAGTTGAAAGGGACTGTGTGGATCCATGAGCCGATCACTGTCATGGAGACGATTTGCTTTTGTTCTGTGCTGCATTGCCAAACTTAGCAGCCGCAGCGGTTTCGCAACAGGGGGTGGAGACCTTATGATGTCACGACCTCCGTGGCGGAGTGGTTAGCACAGCGCGCTAGGACGCCAGAGATCCCGCGTTCGAATCCCGGACAGCGCATGGGTGTTCATTATGAGTGTTGATTCATCAATTTCATTATATCACCCATCCTCATCGCTTCGATTAGCCAAAAGTGGTAGATAAGCGACGCTAAATAATAAATCAATATAATTTAGGTTACTCGCGACGATGAAGATGATCAGCAACGAATGTATGATATTCGTTTTTCTTTTTAACGCACAGATAGGTAAATCGGAGCTGGACAAGTGGGATCGGAACCACTTCTATTGCGGATCGAACCCGGAACTCCTTGATTAGAAGGAGACGGCGTACCGCTACGCCATCAGTGAGACCCGTACTAGAAGAAGATCCGGTATGCTAAACAACTACTTTACAGAGATACGGTGATTGGTTAAAACATCAGATTTGTAGTATGATCGGGCCTCCACGATGGCGCAGTGGTAGCGTCGCCGCCTTGTAAACAAGGGGTCGTGGGTTCCATTCCCGGTGGAGGCACATAGTGGTTCGTATCCCAGTTTAAACTGTAGGTCCAGTCCCGATTAGCCTTACTGTGCATAAAGTGAACTTAAAACAGCAATTCAATAAACAACAACAATTGTAGTAAGATCACAGGTCTGTTATACGTTTGATCACCGGAAAAACGAAATTTCCTACCTGAGGAGTGCTACGTAGTGCTAGAATAGATGTAAACAGGCACGTAACCAAGAGGGGGCCTGGGGAGGCTGAAGCCCCCTGAAATCATACAAATGTTCGTTGAAAATTATGTATAGGGGAAGTCGGGGGAATATGAGCAGTTGGGGAATATTACCACGTTGAATCATTATCGCGCACACCGCCAAGATGAGAATCGCGTTTCCGAGACCGACAGTTGGTAGCACCTCTACCAGTGCCCCACTAAATATCGTGAGCCTAGCGACAGTCTTTTGTCATGTCATTTTAATGTAAGTCTGTGAAAAGTTTTTGTCAAAATGTAGTCTCATAGTTATTTAGTAATATTTGTATAGGCTAAAAGAACATGTTAAGTTGTTAGTCTGAAAAAATGCCATAATAGTAATTTGAAAACGTATTGATTGGGCTTTCCATTCAGAATGAAACTGTTTCGTTGCATGTAAGCATAGTGGCACAGGAGATTGTAATTCAAATCATAGCGTCTGGGGAAATATGAGCAGAGGTATTTGGGGTAATATGAGCAGAAATGGGGAAATATGAGCAACTATTTTCGACTGTACAATATTCCAAAATTAGATTAATAGATTAATTATTCTGATCCTTAGAATATTTAAATTAAAGAAATGAATGTAATTTAACAATATTATAAACACATAAGTAAATAGACAAATAATAATGAAATGCATTAATGGATGATTTATTCATTCTTTAACTAATGACGATTGTATGTGTCCTGTTTGCGGAGGAAAGTACAGCGATGATTTCAATGGAGACAAATGGTTAAGGTGTGAGAATAGCAGCGAGTGGTTACATGAGGACGTTGTAAACATTGAGAAAGATGGAGTCACCTTTGTATGTGAAAACTGCAAATGATTTTTTGGGCGGTGATGATGGAGACATTCCTTTTATGGTGGATTGTGCTTATGTATAGTATAAACGGTAATAACTACCAGGTGCACTAAGAAAAAAATGTAAAAATTTTGATATATCCAGCTTTATTTGCAGTGGCCCATATTACACCTGGTCTATGCTCATATTACCCCGTGTACTTGACATTATTTTGTAAAATATTGTTTTTACAAGGAACTATCTGTTGTTTCTTTTATCTGTTTTTGGTTAAAGTAGGAAAGAAGCTGAGGAATCAAACGGAGAAGCGTTTAAAACTGTAACAAATGCGGATTTTAAGATTTTGAATGAAAAACATTAACTATTCTCATATTCCCCCGACTTCCCTAGTGGTAAATAATTTTGCTTCCTTAGAAGGATGAAACATCTTGTATAATAAGTTGTAATATAACGAGAAATTAATCTTCAGAGCATCTACACCTCACTTTTTCGCCTTTAGATGGCGGCTGCTGATAAGGGATGACCCCCCCCCCAAATAAATTTCTGTTTACGGGCCTGTCTCGCGAACGAAAACACGTCTCTGCGCAAGTAGTGACTCGAGAGAGCTCGACCAATGAAAGCGTGAGAAGCGAAGTAAGTTCAGCTACCAGCTGTTTGCAGCAGCATCCATTGCTTTGATCCAACTCGCTCTCTCCCCTTCTCTACAGTTATGCACGGTCTTGCTCCATAGGTTTCAGGGATAGAGTGTAGAAGAACTGGGCAATGGATAATGTCCAATTAATATAGCATTAACCATTGTATCTAATATTGGGAAAAATTATTCAGTATGATGTGGCGTACAATACCTGAGATGTACAAAGACAACATTTGGTACTCTAACAGGAAAACATATAAAATCTACTAGCTGATCTTGTATATCAAAGACATTGTAAATGTTAGAGATATACATATTACATACGCCTTTTGAAAAATAACTTGGCTGTGGATGTAGTTGAGTTGCAGTCAGGAAACTAGAGATGGCGCTGTTTTGCACAAGTTCAGTTTTACATATTTCGAATTTGTGTATCTGGAGGTTTTTCTTTTTATGTCTATATAATTTTCCAGATTTTAGCAAGTTACTTTGGATAATGTAACGCGTTACAGAACTCATCACTGTGCTTAGAAAATAATATTTTACAGTTAATTATCACAAAGAAAGACATTAAAAAGTATACACATAACACAAGCATAACTGTCCCTGTAGCATGTTTTCCGATTATTGGTAGAGCTAAACTCAGCAATATAATATCAATATATTAATGCATTAACACCATGAGACTCTACATAATGGTTAGGGAGACAAATTTATGATAAATAAAAACTGAGGAGAGCGGTAAATAAAATGTTAGATCAGCGGTGGGAAAAAAAATTGGCACACACTTTTTCATTATGAGAGGAAACAACATACAAAAGATCTATAAATTGATAAACTACTTCATTTTTATATACTGTACACATACACAAGTACTTAGCTGTCAAACCAAAAATAAAACATCAACACAAAATCACTTCATTTCTAAATTGCATATCTCAAGTGATTTATTCATTGTATGTATTTAAAGGATATCCTTGCTGTCCAACAAATAAAATAATCACTACTGCACATACACAATACACAAACACATGTTGAAAATCATATGATGATAAACAAAATTCATTCACGACTGAACGCAAATGAAACCATAGTTTCCCTTGATGTCGGGCAACAGACTAATCTTATCGCTGCTACAGCTAGCAAGTTCAATGAAACTGGAAGTTGAGTAGACATTCGGGGGAAGAAAGGAATGCAGCTTGACAGGGAGCGAACTGATATTATGTGAATGGGAAATCCCAATTTGCAGCGTCTTCCTGATGTGATCGAAGATAAAACGTTCTTCAGCTGCAAGTGGTAGGAAACTTTAGGCAAACGTTTCGTTACAAATCGACAGTTTGCGCGCACAATTTCGATTGCCGGTTTTTGCGTGTTTTCTACTTAATTTGATGATATTTCACGGTTATTTCGCGAAAAAGCGTTCATTTCGTGGAAAAACACACATTTCGCATTACTTCGCGAATAAAACTCATTCATATTTCATCATTGGGGGTGTAGCTACGTGCAGAATGTTCAAAATTGCATCTTTTTTTCACATTTCGCGATTTCGCGCATCACGAAAATTCAATGTCCCTAATAATGGTATACAAACGACACCTTTCAGAGCAAGGGAAAAAATTAAGATTTGCAGTCCATCGAACTCAGAACTAACTTTTGAAATATAGATTCAGGAACTTATTTCTTTATTTCGAATACGAAGTTATTATTTAAAAAAAGCAAAATGTACATAAGTGTACAAGGGCAAAACTATACAAAACGATAAATCAATTCAAACTTCCCTGTCAGTGAAATAAGCATACAATGGCACTGACAAAATAAAATGCACAAATATTTCATACCGAGACAACGGTCTCAACAAGGATTGAGGGTTCGAGCCCAGACTATAAGAAATCAAATAAATTTGTCCACACAAAGACAGTAAACAAGTGCCAGGGCGAAAACGAGTTGTGTTGAAACGAGAGGACCGTAGGGTGTATTGCACCCTACACAGGCCCCCCACACGAACCACACCCCAACGAGCACCAAGGAGAATCTGAACAATACACATTGGACATATATACACTTGAAATAGCAAATGCAAAATGGTTCAGAATCTGGGGCGACTGGCCCGTATTTATACTTTTTTGTTGTGACGACTAGTATCAGAACGGAAATTATACATGTAAAAGCATGAAAAAAACATTAATATATAATAACAAAATGCACAAAATTACGTAGTGCATTTTGCAATTAAAACATTATTTACGTAATGCAAAACTTCATCAGAAAACTATAAAAACAAATAACGTGACGTCAGCAACAAGATTAATATATATAAGGTGGGACTATATACTTCAACAGGCTGACGTCACTCAAAGATTTTGAAAGTAAATAAAACATAGAAATAAATTGTAGCACAAACGGAACGTATATTATCCAGAAACAATAGCATAAATTATCGCGTGCTTAAAACTGTACACAGGATATGTCCTTTTATTTCCATCGAAAAACATACACACGAGCCATGGTGAACCAACCTCGTCACAAGAACTTCAGACGTCAAACTTCTTACATCGAGTTATGTGTTCGTGTTAATCACACACAGATACGGCACCAACACAGCAATTCTGCACAAACACAATGCGCAAGAGAGAACATCTCCCAACTAAAAAGAACACTGTTCACACGTCTGTAGTGGGGAAGTGAACCAGCTCTTGATCTCGGCGAAACCACAAGGGGGTCCCAGGAAGGACATGTCATGTTTCAAGTATAACACAACGCAATAAAGATGTCTCGTCCTGGCAATCAATCCTCAAGTTCTGAATTTATCAAGGTAACACAAGAACCGAAAGAATAACGTGATACTTGCGTTACGTTACTCCGCCGTTGTGGGCCATTCAGTGAAATACTATGTATGAATTTCCCCCCGAGTGGAGGGGAATCATATTTGGACATCCACTCGCAGAAAATGTCAACATATCACGTCGGGATTCGAACCCACAGTGGAGCCTTGAAGTGGTTCATTAGTTATTAGACAGTTATTTGATTCTGGCTATATTTGGGGGTGTCCTAGATAATATGCGTAGTTTTTGTGTGTTTTAATGGATTTTAAAAGGTTTAAAATTTCTACTTCTTCTTGATAAAGTTGGTTTTTATTAGCATAGGCTTTGTAGTCTAATCTGTACTGAATAAAAAGAGGTATGATTTGTAACTACTATTCGTAATATTCGAGATATTAAATTTAATCCAAAACAGTATTGAATTTAAAAAAATTCCTCTGAAAACCCGCTGGGCATTTGTGCAAATATCGGGCAAACAGCTTGGGCGTCTTAGGGATACTGAATACGAATTTCCCCGAGTGAGACACGCACAAGAAGTTCTACATCGGGATTCGAACGCACTGCACCCAGGCCATCACGACTCAGAAGCAGCTAATGAATATACGAATGATGAACCAAATAATCGAAAAAGCATATTCCCACCGAAAATATTATCGAATGCCCATTGATAACACAAATGATGGATAGATGTCACTATCATTCAGGACTTGTATGACTACCGGATTGGAATGCATAAATTCAAATACCATATTCTAGTCCATTAAGAGAATTAGTATGGAAATATATGTCACTAGATGAACTTGTGATGTTTGTAATCTATTAGAAACTGATTACCTTATACTACAATTATCTGATGTTCTATACACGTTTTGCGATTATAGGCATCTACCTGCAAATAAAATAGATAATAATTTAGCAATGATACATTACTGTTGAGCTTGAGTCTAAAGGATCTTTATAAGATAAAGAACAGAAATTAACATTTACATCAATAATAAAGTTAAGTTAAGTTAAGTTAAGTTGGTAAATATGCGATATAGCCCGAACAGATTTCTTCAAATTTACAGGAGAAACTACTTACTGAAATCAGTTTCTGTAGCATTGTCGAAGTTCTTCGAGGTATTTTCTTTCGCGGAAACTGAAAACTTCACCATAGAATGCTGCAGAACAAGAAATAATAACTTTTTATGTAAGGAACTTGCATTTTCTGTAAAGCGACAACATTTTGCCGTTGTTTCCATTATGTACCTGCAGATGGCGCGAGCGTCGAAAGTCACACGGTCTCGCCAGTGTTTCCAAACGTGCCTTTTTTTACGAGAATTTTTTTCTTTTTTTAACTATGCTTACCTAACCTAACCTAACCTTGCCGGAAATGGTTTGTGGGGCTATCGTGAATGGTTTTTGGGGTTTTCGTGAATAGTTTTTTGGGCTATCGTGAATAGTTTTTGGGGCTATCGTGAATGGCTTTTGGGGCTATCGTGAATGGTTTTTTGGGGCCAATGGTTTGTGATGACATAATGAACACGAAAGTAGGTATTTTTCGGTTAAGAAGGTCGAAACACTGCATACCCACTCCGAATCGACAAAACACAAGCACGACGTGCAATGATCCATGACGAGTGCACACCATATTGTCTGTTACCCAAGCTGAACAAGGAAGACAAATAACGACTCTTAATATGAAAAGTTGACACTATTTTATGGAAAAAGGCATAACTTCGCCTCAAAGAATCTTCCGCAATGCAGAATAGGTAAGTATCAATGCTAAAATGAACGAAATAAACGAGTGAGAGGTGTTCGGGCTATATCGCATAATTACCGTTGTTTTTTAATAAAAAATTAATTCCTAATTAGAAGTACCCTGTAAAAAATTGATTGAAGAAATAACGGTCTAGCACCGTAAATTTCCCTGCCATCTTACGGCCATAAAAATAACTATGATCGTTTTTCAAGTATTAACAACCATGACAGTCAAAGTAATGATTTTAACGATTCAGTCTTTGAAAATATATTTATAATGCAACCAACTTCAATTTATAATCATTATCTTTATGCATGACGAAATATTAAAATCTAAATAAAGAAACGATTGCATACTGTTCTTGTAAATGAGCAGGCAGACTGTTAAATTTTAACGATGAAGCTGATGAAATGACAAACGCAAAGTAACTCTTTTACCCGCTATGGCGCTCAAAGCCAGAACCTTCCGTGGCAACGAAGTTCAAGTCAATTTTATGTTCATATAGGCTAATAAGGACAGGGCCTACAGTTTAATATGATATCGACACAAATGTGCAGTGCGCCTCCTACAGAAATCGAACTCAGGACATCGGTTACGAGGTCGTAAAGGTACATATATATATAGTTGTACTAAGAAGAGAAAGACCTCGGCCAACTCGGGAACTAATTATCAAAAAGATTTAACAATGTTAAACATTACGTCCCTGCTTCCATTGTGTGCGTTTCCTTCACAATGATACAAATACTTGGTAGTGAATGAAGGTGGCAAGGAAATTTGACAAGAACGCAGCACATTGTGGCAATGCAGGGGCAGGGTTACAGGCAAACAGCTGATTGCATCACCCTCACTCTCTTAGGGTTGAAAATTTTGAGGACAACTCTCTTCTTGCTTTAGCAATAACATTTTTGCACTAACTTTTATGCAAATTTCTGTAATTGTTTCAAAACATTATTAAATTTTTCATATTTTTAGGTGTTCCTATTGTTGGCTACTGCAGCAACAGCAGAAGTGAGAGTACAATCGAAGCGAGGTGTGTCAACAATACCCATAGCCTCTGCCCCAGTTATATCTACAGTGACAGTCAACAAGCATGTACCTGTACCCGTGGCACAACCAGTGGCCGTACCCGTCAACCGACCTGTACCCATCCCTATACCCCAACCGTACGCTGTACCAGTGCCACGACCCGTACTTGTATCTATTCCTCACCCTGTAGCCATACCTGTACCCAGACCTGTACCCGTGGCAGTTGCCAGACCCTATGCTGTACCCGTGCCGCAGCCTGTCGGGGTACCCGTGGCTCACCCGGTGGGCATCATTGTACCTCAACCAGTGGGTGTACCTCAGCCTGTACCCGTACCAGTGAAAACTCCAGTGGCTGTACCTGTACCCCATCCTGTTCCTGTTGCGGTGAAGCCATTCATCCCTTCTCAACCAGTTGCATACGCAGGCAAGTCATGGTATGGATATTAAGGACATATTGCTATCAGGTTGGTATGCCGACTTCCTCTACTTACAGTGTTCCAAACTCGTGCATAATGATACTAGAATTTAAACAGGAAAAGATCATGATAAAAATTTCACCCGCGCGAAGTAGATTTTTGGCACACCCTTTCCTCACTTTCAACTCCTAATCCTTGACCATGTTACATATTTACTGTTTTAAATAAGAAAAATAATAGCCTTGTATTTTTAAATATTTTATGTATTACTGTTAAAGAATACGTTTATTTTAGGTATGCATTTATTTAATACTTACATAATGGTATAAATATAAAAGTAATATCTTATCTTAAATTGCTACATAAATTTGGAATGCATGTATTATGTTATGCAGCAATAAATTTAAAAATGTATTCATTGGAAGGGTGGTAACTATGAAGACATAAGCTATATTGGGCTGTGGTTTCAGAGTTCTTTTTAATAGTCTATCGGAACTTACTTTCTGAACGTCCCTCGTACAATGGAGAATTCGATTAACCCAAATTTCATTAGAAATGACTTATTGTATATAGCGACGCATTTGTCACTTTTGTGAAATCGCGACGATGAGGATAAAGAAACACACATGGCCAGGTCAGCCCTCGGATTCTAGTGACGATATCATATGACAAATGTATGGTGTCAATTTGAAATTTCTATCGCGTTCTATCAAGTTTGACACTTCAGTAGAGCCTGAACAATAACTGTTAGTTAATATAGAAAACGTCAAGGGATCGAGGATGGAGGTTGTTCAGATCGCACTTTAAACTGTAGGTCCAGTCTCGATTAGAATTCTGTGAATAAAGTGGGCTCAAAATAATTTCTCACAACTAAAAACTTCAATGAAAATATGGTTTAAATTTTTTAAGTTGATCAAAACTATTTTTAGATCTGTCTTTACTTTATTACACGCATCATGTACTAAATACTCTTCTGGATCATGAAAGAACTTTACGAAATACATACAACAATGTCGTGAACAAACTGTATGTTTTGTGAGCTTGGAACAAAATTTATAACTTTACTTTCACAAATCATTTCATTATTTCTTTCAGATACTGTATATTCTCTGCAGGCAGATGATCCTGGAGCATTTCAGCAATTTCAGGCCACAATCGTGAATTTCGTCCGCGTTCATACAGAAATACCACGATTGCAAACATTCCATGATTAATTTTCTGTTGTATATTTTGTAAATAATAAAGTAATTTAATTTAAAGTAAACTTTTATTAATGTCCCAAAACTTCCTGAAACTACGTTAGAGATGCAAATATGTTTCTGATATTGTCATATAAACTGCCATCTAGGGATTTTCAGTAAGGCAAGAATAGTTTACAAAAGTATGTATTAATCGATATTGTTATTTATTGTAGATAATGTATGAAATGTAACCTACCAACCGCTTGGACTCAAACGGAGCAATCTTATCTGAATTTACAAGAATCTATTTGTTTTATATCGTATCACTCCCTTTTTTTAGGTTAAGGTGACATGCCCTGGCTAAAATTTGAACACGTTCCTCGTTAAGTCTTATGAGGTAACTTTGGTCACGATTATCTAGAGAATTGATAGAGAGATTTTTTTCAGATTTTACCTAAGCACTGAGAAAGAATGTTTCTAGGGAACCACTTTTTGATATTTTCATTTATAGCATCAATGTCATGAAAATTCGTTAATTAATTTTATTCCTGAAGCAAGCCTATCTTTTTGTTCCACTTTCCTTGACACGGCAACCCTTCTGCCACCTGGTGAGCTCACCAGAAAGCCTCATGGTCACCAAATGAAACGCAGAGATTTTATATATAACATCTTAAGTTGACTTCCAAGGACTGCAGGGGCTTGGTGAGCAGTTAAGCATTGTAAGCAATGCTTACAAATAAAACAAATCATTATAACCCGGACTTAATCCTACAGCTCGAAATTTAACGTATTCAACTGTTAATCAGCTTCTTCTGGGCTATTCAATAATGCCAACAGATGTCGCGTTTACACACATGTAAGAAACGCCCTTGCCGCTCAGGCCAGATACGATAGGGGTCATTGCTCTCCACTAGTCAGTGGCACACAGCAGTAAGCAACTGAAATAATGAGTAGCCTTTTAGCTATTGTTGCTGTGTTCAATATTTCGATGAAGTTTTCTTCTTCATACATAGGAACATCATTATAATCTGAAACTATAATTGTTATTGGATAGAGATCGGTTAAACCTGTCTTAAAATTAGTTTGGTATTGATAGCTGAAGGAACATATGTCAGGTGTTGCCATATCGTACTGTACGGTACGCACTACGCAGCCGTCTGACGCTGTGTCGAGGAATACGTGCTAGGAAAAGGAACAACAATGATGAATGCTTTATTGTTTTCTCTCTTCATTTCCATCTCCCTTACAACATGAACGAATTAACGAAAGGAGCATTGTTTACAGGTTACCTTTTCAATATATTCTGAAAATATTGAATATATACACTTGTAATAAGCATTTCTTTCCGAAGTCGCCGTTCAAGTCTGCCCATCCTTCAATTATACCCCAACCGAAGTGCACAAAAGTCCAGTTGGTGGGGCGTCTGACTTTCACGCGGAAGACCAGCGGTGGTTTGTGTAACTTTTTCAAATATCCCGAGCGGCTCCGGGGTCGACTCAGCCCAAGTGAGTACCTGGGGAAAACCTGGGGTTAAGGCGGTCGGTGAACCACTTCCACTCCATAATATAGCCTAGGTCGAGGTCGAGAATTTGCGGAGAACTGTCCGGAACTTTATTTACAGAAATGATTGAACTCCCATTGTTTTTCTCTTGCTCAAAATATTTGCGCACAGAACAAACCATCTCCCGCGTTTGGCCTTTCAGAGGAATTCCGTTACCGAAGGCTTTCTCTTTTTAGTGCATGGCCTCTTTGGTACATTGTCATCTCGAGTATTGTCTCCTGTGTTTGACATTCTTCACACAAGCACAGACAAGCAGAACACAGACAATTATGTACAAAAAAATAACACACTAAAACAACACGCTATATACAACAAATAATACGCTAAATTCAGTAAACACTAAACAAACGGACCGGTTTAAATATCACAGCAACGCAACGCAACAAACTAACAACACGTCCTCTCTCAACAACATGAAAACTGATCGCAGAAACAATGGCCCGATAAGCGGCAACACCGTGATAAATGTTTTCTGTTGCTAAGTAACCAGGGCTTGGGTGAAGCACTGGGAAGATTTTGATTGGCTCGCATGCACCACCCCACCCTCCCGCAGTGACGTATACCCGGTTTCTCCACGTGCTTCACAAGCGTCTATACCAAACTAATTTCGCGGCAGGTATAGTTCATCGAACTATTCAGCCTAACTATTGCCTATTTGGGGGAGCAGGAAAAGGTTTATAGTATCCTTGCCTTGACTCATCTCACCCAACAGGTCGTTAGGTGCCGGGGCTTGCCCAGAGTTGATAGCTGCCTGGAGATGAGGCCTGCTCGAAAAAGTTTATAGTATAGTAATAGTGTTATTGAAAACTTTCTAATGCCAAATATACTAATGTACGAAATATTCGAGTGGTTTAAATACAATTAGTTTTAAATTTCGTGATAAGAGTGTGAAGTTATTTATATAACTGGCTGCAGGGAAAGACCTGGTACAACACAAATTGTACATACATTGTAACGCTAGTTATTCTCCTTATGTGACTCGTAATCTGCAGATTTTGAAGTAGTACTAACTCACTAACTCTCTAGTATTCTTGAACCAGAAGGTTTTTGGCTGCAAAAACATCTGTCCCTATCCTGCAAAATCCATCCACTCGTTTCTATGGCTACCGATTTTCTTTAAGCCCGCATTAGACGAAAGCATTTTCCGTAGCAATTTTCTTAACATTTGTGCCATGACCAAAATGCTACCGCGTAAAGTGAGAAATGTTATGGCATTTCAGATGTCATGGCATATTTCATGGCATTCCTCAAGGATAGGCTCGGTCCGAATCATTTTTCGTAGCGTAACCAATCAGATGCGACCTCTAGGTCACGAGTGCAGTTGTAATGGCGGCCGCGTGAGATGTAAACAATGTATCACCTCACATTTTTAAAAGCCGATAACTATTGAACCGAGAGGAATAACGTTTCGTGTAAAACGTTATTATTTACAAAACAATGGCGCTGCTTAAATACACACCTTACAACGTTTACTGTACACGTATGGAAGAATATTTTAGTTGTTTCAAATATAAACACCGTGCACTCATCATAGATGGTGTAACTCGACGTGCCTTTCATGCTGTCTTACATTGTAATCGCAAAAGCTAGCCGAAAAGTTACATGAAATGCTTGCGTTTAAAGTACTATGTGCTATAAGATTTTTGGAAGCTTTTACATAGTATTTATGCCAGCAAAAATGCTAAAGGAAATGCTTTCGTCTAAAGCCGGCCTTAGGTCCATCTTCGTTATCTCCCCATCTTCGTCTTGGCCTTCCTACTGGTCCCTTACCATCAGGTTTCCCTACAAGAATCCTGTAAACTCTTCTTTCCTCTCCCATTCGTGCCACATAACCTGCCCACCTACATCTTCTTGATTTAATCATTCTAATAATATCTGGATACAAATTATGTACTTCTAAATTATGTAACCTTCTCCACTCACCTGACTACTCATCCCTTTTAGGTCCAAATATTTTCCTAAGGATTTTATTTTCAAATACTCTTAATTTAAGTTTATCCTTCAATGTAAGGGACCAAGTTTCACATCCATATAATTGAATTGAATTGACTTTATTGCTGGGCGAAGTTCAGCTGTTGCTGCTTACCACCTAACCCCAAAAAGTACACATAAATATCAAAATAAAATAAAATTCAAGATTGCAAAGAAATTGAACGATAGTACAATAAAATACAAAGGGAATAAAATTCCATACAACCTTACTACAGGTAAGATTACTGTTTTGTATATTTCAACTTAGATATTATATGAGAACATAAGTAAAAAGTATGAAGAGAAAAGTAACACGTGATGTGGAGGTATAGAGCTGCATATATTCTTGGCCATAGTTGGGATGATGTGATCAGCATGGCTGCCTTTACTTAATCAGGTATCCATTTATACTAGGCTGTGTGGGCCTCACAGCCGTGGGGAAACTGACTGGAAAAACCCTGGCCCAGATCACCTATCCCGGTATTCGAACCCGGTCTTCCGCGTGGTACTGTACCAACAGAGCTCAGACGATCCATCTCCACGGATACCGGTTGCAATGATAATAAATCAAACTTGTGCAATGAAGTAGTGAATTATCGCGACAAAAGTGGAGGCCCATATGTCACGGTATCTAGTGACATGTAAAACGCAGTTCGATAAAAATTATTTTTTGTTTACTGATTCATTTATGTTCAAATATAAAAGTGTGAGGTTCTTTATTTTGTGGATAAATTTGTATCCGAGCCAGACGTCGGAAGTTGGGGACGGGTTTTTCTTGAGTGACAGCGGAACTGTCTTTTCGGCTTAGGACATGACATATTTGCACCGACACGGAGATACGAAAGGAATATTTTCGTCGAGACCGGGCTTCAAGTCAGCGGGCGGTCGAACCCATGTTCACGGATGGCCAGGTACACCAGCTGGAGCTCAAGCTTGCAAGGATCGACGACGCGCACTTGACCGCGTTTCAAGACAATGGAGAGAGGTCATTTCCACCCCCTCAGAAAGTGAAGCGAAGCCACCTTAGCGTCATTCCCAACGGACGAATTTGAATCTCTCTTAAATACGCGGTGCTACCATCACAGAGACAGTTTTTACCAGGATTTCATAGAGAGAGCATCTCCGCGCTACACTCTCGCGTGATCATTGCTTTGTGTCCGTGAACTTTGTTGCCTTACGTACCGTGAGCGAATTGCAGATAGAGTTACCAGTGTGCGCCTTATTTTGGTGAAGATTACGCGGTGATTTGTTTTTGCCAAGCGTGGACTACATAATGATGGAGGGCTAAAGACGATAGAGAAGGGGGCCGTCGCTCCCCCTGACGCCCGCAACGATGCATCGCCATCTTCCGATGAAGCCAGTCAGCCAACGCCAAAGACGACATCAAAGCCAAACACTGCCCAAAGCCCGAAGGACGCTGTCAGATCGACGTCCCAACCAAAGCCCGAAGGACGTCTTCAGAACGACGCCGATCGAAGCTCGTCACCAGAGAGAGAGATTGAAGGACGACTCCAGAACGACGCCGATCGAAGCCAGAGGGAGAGATTGAAGGACGACTCCAGAACGACGCTTCCTGAACGACGCCGAATCGGAGCCGTCACCAGAGAGATTCCGAACCGACGCGTGACCACGTACACCCGACGCTAGTGACGAGAGGAACGCCCGAAGTTCTGAGGAGGTGCAAGTACAACAGATCGTCGCAATTATTCTTCGTCGCGATCGACCTTGGAGGACAATTTCGCCACAAAGGAACCGTGTGCAAGTCCCGCGTCCAGGAGAGATGAATGACCACGCCATGTAGCAGAGTCTGGTACAGTATACTTCAGAGGGTCTCATGTACATGTAAACGTGCGTCGTTAGAATCAACACCGTACTGTTAACGCCGAAGTCTCACTTATTCGCAAAGTTACTCAGGAAAAACCTAAACCTAATTCCCGCGTCTGATAATTTTGGTATTGTTATAAAAAAGGGTAATTTCATGTTCAGGTGTTCTAATTTAATTGTCTGCATTCAGCGTTAGAAGCTCCATTTCATTTCTTTAATATTTAGTGTAAATTGTCAAAGTGCGCTCCATTTCTTGTGTAACCGACCGCCCCGTCGCGCCACTTAACTTGTCAATAGTTGACTGATGAGTCCTTTTTAATTGTGGAAAGCGTAGTTGTTTTTATTGCAAGGTCGTGTGCGTGAAATAGTATTATTTGTTGCATAGTGGTTTTTAAGGTAATTTTTGCTCGCGCCGACGATTGGTTAGCTGGAGCCAATTAAGTTTTTGCATCACTATGTAATTGAGTAGTTGTTCTCATGGGACGAGAGAGGCTTGTGTGTAATGCCCCCGTCCGAGAAACTTGTATATTGTCGAGCTTACGACTCGTAACCACGCCGACCCAATTGTCTTAGTTAACCGCTTTCCGAGGGCTGGCACTTAAGTTAATTTAAAAGAGCACAGGAGCTGGCAGACAAATGCCCTAAATTCACATAAAGGTTTAAAGATTAAAAGGAATGATATGTTAATGAGATCCATGATATGTATTTATACTCCACATGTAAAAATACCTCATGTGTGTGAAAGAGAGAAGAATGAATGAGAGAGAGTTTGAGGAGGCTTTGTAAACAGTTGTTGATTGCAATATTTTTTTGTTGTTACAATATATATTCACTTTTTTACCGTTCGTCAGTGTTGTTATTTGACGTTTTTCAGGTACCAGATATTATGCTATTAGTGTTTTATGATTGTTCGAATCTACATATCTAAGGTAAACAAAACAGTGTAACATTTCAAGGTATTAATCTCCGCCTCGCAATAGTATGACAATAAACGACCGTCTCAGTACCGAACTTGATAACTGGACCGTGAGTCACGACCGGTTTCCCGTACACATAACGACGTTTGGCCCCGTGCCGGGGTATGATTGACACGTCATTTCGGGGACCGTGAGTGCACTCGTTACATTTGGCGCCGCGAACATGGGACGGCAACTTTTGTCATGCCTTTTGTATACGTCATGCATAAAATTCTTGTGTTAGGTTCCTGGTTATATTTGTGTATTTTTCGTTTTGTATTTCGAGGGTTATTTTCATGTATTTGTCGTAGGTTCACGTGTAAGGACACGTTATTGGGCGTAATTGGTAACAATAGGGCAGATATTTTTTTTCGGCGAAAGCAGCAAGGGCAGCTGCATAGGGCATTTTTTATGTACTTTTTGTGTACTATTTTTTGGTTGTTGGCGTAATTTATGGCATCAGGCTGAGTTGCGGGATAAGGGATTCCCGACGGACCTCCTTTTTCTTTTTATGTATCGATTTGTAATTCACATTTTGTGTGAGCTCGCGTAAGTTTGCGCAACTGTTCCAAAGTGCGACAGAAGATTGAGCAGGTAATTAAGGAAAGGCCTTCATGAGATTAAGAAATCGCCGTATAGACTGTTTGAACAAGAGTGACGTCATGATGGTTTGCGAGGCTTGTGGACAGCAATTTTCCGACTCCGAAATCGAAGGGGAGGGAGCCAGACCGGTTTGTCCCCAGTGCAAGGGCCCGTTGGAAATGGAAAGGGAGATACCAAGTGCCCAAGGGGGTACATCGTCACGGGTGGACAGCGACCACAGCAAGGAACAAGATGACGTAGGAAGTGGCAGTGTTGCCAACCAATTCCAGCTGGTTCTCCAGATGCTCCAAGAGATGCAAGTCAACATGCAAGCCAACATCCAGGGATTGGAAACCAGAGTCCAAACCAACATCCAGGGATTGCAGGCTGAGGTGCAAGGGATGCAGACCGATGTACGAGGGATGGAAGAACGCCTCCAAGGGACGGTTCGCGCCTCCGGAGAAGAAATAACGCAACGACTCCTTCGGACGATCCAAGAATCCGAGGTTCGAATCGAATCCAGGATCGCCAGGACCGACGCTCGCATCGATGAACAGGAAGCCAAGGTGGCAACACTGGCGCAGAGCGTAAGTGAGCAGGAAGGAGCTTTGCAACACATCGGCCAACAATGTGCACAGCTGGAGTCAGCCTGTAATCGGAGCAACGATGCCCTCGAGCGACAGGTACGGCGAGCAGCGAGTCTAGCGGAAGGGAATTCCGAGAAAATAAAGGAAATAGAGGACAAACTAGAACGACTGAACGTAGCCGACGTTCCCGGATCATCGCGAGAGCCGGCAGCCATGACGTCATCGCAGCCAGCTGCGGTCCCCTCGTCTTCAAGGCGCGCGAGTGACGCAAGACCGACTACGCTTGTCAACGGAGGAAGCGAAGTGGAACCTGGACTACATCTTCCATCGCCGCGACCGTCCGAAGCCCAAACTTCAAACCGGGAAGATATACGGTCTGAACCAGCACCAACGAGAAGAGCTCTGTTCCCGCCGGAATATAAGAAACATTTCAAGAAGTTCTCCGGAGCCGACAGGATTTTGCCGTCTGCCTTCATCGAGGAATTCGAAGCAACAGCGCGGGAGTTAGGACTTGCGGATGGGGAGCAATTACTCGTGCTGAAAGGCCTAATGCAAGATCGGGCAAAGAACTGGCTGGATCGGAATGAAAGACATTTTCATTCATACTCGGCGTTTAGGGAAGCGTTCTTGACACACTTTCAGCGCCCCATGCAAGTGGAAAGGATGCTTATCCAACTGAGGAACGAGAGGTACGACAGGAACGGGGGACTCACTTTTGCACAATATTTCTGGCGAAAGTTCAATGAGTTCCAGGCTCTCCAGCCACAGATGACCACGTCGGAGATAATTGCGGCCCTAATTTATCATTACCCGCAAGAGATAAGACGGCATCTCAACGGGGCGTGCGTTTACGATGCAGAAGCCATGTCGCTCACTCTAGAGAACCTTAACCAGTGCGAAGAAGAACGCGAGAGGACGCGAAACGAAAGATGGACCAAAAGGAGGCAACCGGAGGATGAAGGAAACCGGGGAAACAAGCACCTACGCGTCCATTTCGTCCAGAGGAGGTACGATGGGCAACAACGCGCTCCAGGAGCCGAAGTTCACCAGCTTCGAGATGGTCCGCCTTCGCCACGACAGAGACGCCAGTATCGGGGACAGAGACGTCGAGGTGGTCAGACTCGCAGTTCGCCGGGTCACCATGGCAACAGCGGCGACAGCAACTTTTACAACGGGCGAGTGAACAATGGTTATTATCAACGTCACCCCGACAGTAGACCGGAGAGCCCGCGTTCTGACAACGGGCACACAAGACGCAGCCCGCCGAGGGTTCAAAGGAGCCCGACGCGAAACGCGAACGGGCCGAATCCCAGCAACACATCTCCACAGTCGGGGCCGTCAGATCGTCAGCGCCGAAGGGAGGAATGGGATGGCGAAACATGGTTAAGCGACATCGCGCCATTTTAGTAAGATAACATTGCGCCATACCCAGAGTGTATAAAATGTATATTTATTATGTAAATTGGAGGTATCATTTATACCATGTGTGTTGTGTTATCGAACTGGTTGATTTTTCTTGTACAGGGTGTTAAAAAATTTGTAGTCAAAATTTCGTGCCCCTGAGTAGTAAAAATTTTATTCGCCTACAGAATTTTTTGATCGGAAGGAGGGCGAGATGTCACGGTATCTAGTGACATGTAAAACGCAGTTCGATAAAAATTATTTTTTGTTTACTGATTCATTTATGTTCAAATATAAAAGTGTGAGGTTCTTTATTTTGTGGATAAATTTGTATCCGAGCCAGACGTCGGAAGTTGGGGACGGGTTTTTCTTGAGTGACAGCGGAACTGTCTTTTCGGCTTAGGACATGACATATTTGCACCGACACGGAGATACGAAAGGAATATTTTCGTCGAGACCGGGCTTCAAGTCAGCGGGCGGTCGAACCCATGTTCACGGATGGCCAGGTACACCAGCTGGAGCTCAAGCTTGCAAGGATCGACGACGCGCACTTGACCGCGTTTCAAGACAATGGAGAGAGGTCATTTCCACCCCCTCAGAAAGTGAAGCGAAGCCACCTTAGCGTCATTCCCAACGGACGAATTTGAATCTCTCTTAAATACGCGGTGCTACCATCCCAGAGACAGTTTTTACCAGGATTTCATAGAGAGAGCATCTCCGCGCTACACTCTCGCGTGATCATTGCTTTGTGTCCGTGAACTTTGTTGCCTTACGTACCGTGAGCGAATTGCAGATAGAGTTACCAGTGTGCGCCTTATTTTGGTGAAGATTACGCGGTGATTTGTTTTTGCCAAGCGTGGACTACATAATGATGGAGGGCTAAAGACGATAGAGAAGGGGGCCGTCGCTCCCCCTGACGCCCGCAACGATGCATCGCCATCTTCCGATGAAGCCAGTCAGCCAACGCCAAAGACGACATCAAAGCCAAACACTGCCCAAAGCCCGAAGGACGCTGTCAGATCGACGTCCCAACCAAAGCCCGAAGGACGTCTTCAGAACGACGCCGATCGAAGCTCGTCACCAGAGAGAGAGAGATTGAAGGACGACTCCAGAACGACGCCGATCGAAGCCAGAGGGAGAGATTGAAGGACGACTCCAGAACGACGCTTCCTGAACGACGCCGAATCGGAGCCGTCACCAGAGAGATTCCGAATCGACGCGTGACCACGTACACCCGACGCTAGTGACGAGAGGAACGCCCGAAGTTCTGAGGAGGTGCAAGTACAACAGATCGTCGCAATTATTCTTCGTCGCGATCGACCTTGGAGGACAATTTCGCCACAAAGGAACCGTGTGCAAGTCCCGCGTCCAGGAGAGATGAATGACCACGCCATGTAGCAGAGTCTGGTACAGTATACTTCAGAGGGTCTCATGTACATGTAAACGTGCGTCGTTAGAATCAACACCGTACTGTTAACGCCGAAGTCTCACTTATTCGCAAAGTTACTCAGGAAAAACCTAAACCTAATTCCCGCGTCTGATAATTTTGGTATTGTTATAAAAAAGGGTAATTTCATGTTCAGGTGTTCTAATTTAATTGTCTGCATTCAGCGTTAGAAGCTCCATTTCATTTCTTTAATATTTAGTGTAAATTGTCAAAGTGCGCTCCATTTCTTGTGTAACCGACCGCCCCGTCGCGCCACTTAACTTGTCAATAGTTGACTGATGAGTCCTTTTTAATTGTGGAAAGCGTAGTTGTTTTTATTGCAAGGTCGTGTGCGTGAAATAGTATTATTTGTTGCATAGTGGTTTTTAAGGTAATTTTTGCTCGCGCCGACGATTGGTTAGCTGGAGCCAATTAAGTTTTTGCATCACTATGTAATTGAGTAGTTGTTCTCATGGGACGAGAGAGGCTTGTGTGTAATGTCCCCGTCCGAGAAACTTGTATATTGTCGAGCTTACGACTCGTAACCACGCCGACCCAATTGTCTTAGTTAACCGCTTTCCGAGGGCTGGCACTTAAGTTAATTTAAAAGAGCACAGGAGCTGGCAGACAAATGCCCTAAATTCACATAAAGGTTTAAAGATTAAAAGGAATGATATGTTAATGAGATCCATGATATGTATTTATACTCCACATGTAAAAATACCTCATGTGTGTGAAAGAGAGAAGAATGAATGAGAGAGAGTTTGAGGAGGCTTTGTAAACAGTTGTTGATTGCAATATTTTTTTGTTGTTACAATATATATTCACTTTTTTACCGTTCGTCAGTGTTGTTATTTGACGTTTTTCAGGTACCAGATATTATGCTATTAGTGTTTTATGATTGTTCGAATCTACATATCTAAGGTAAACAAAACAGTGTAACATTTCAAGGTATTAATCTCCGCCTCGCAATAGTATGACAATAAACGACCGTCTCAGTACCGAACTTGATAACTGGACCGTGAGTCACGACCGGTTTCCCGTACACATAACGACGTTTGGCCCCGTGCCGGGGTATGATTGACACGTCATTTCGGGGACCGTGAGTGCACTCGTTACACATAATTAGACTTATTCTGATAAACCACACAGAAACGGCTAGGTGAAAACCTTAATTTCTCAGTTGCAACCACAGTACTTAATTATTTCTACAACATTTAATGCGTTCTTTTTTAATTATGATCATCTCCGCAGTCTTGGGATAATAAACCTTTTTTTCGAGCAAGACCTCATCTCCAGGAAGCTATCAACTCGCGACAAGCCACGGCACCTAGCGACCTGTTGAGTGAGATGAGTCAAGGCAAAATGGATAATAAACCTTTTCCTGTTCCCACAAAAATAGGCAATAATTAGGCTGGAGAGTTCAATGAACTAACCGATCTCTAACTACGCACTGGTAATGATCAGGCTGGAAAGTTCATACAAACTGACCGATCACTGATCGGTGTGTTCTCCGCAGTCTTGTAGCATGTCACGACTAACTTGTTAATAGAACTACCATAACTGTTCGCAGTAACAACAAAGTTACACAAACAAATACACGTGGCTTGTGAGAAATCCTGTTTGTTATTAGAGGAATCATCCGCGTAGGAATATTCTAGTCTTAAGTTTGCTTTTTGCAAAGGTAGACTTATCTGGATTCGTCCTACGTTTAACTTGGGTGCCCAAGCGCACTGTGCCACCACCTGGTATCAATCCGGGCTTGCCTTGATTATCAGGAGAACACGTTACTATTGCGCCATCGAGTAAGCTGATCATGCCCATCACTATACGTAGCTTCTATGAGCTATCTTCATTCATTACCTTCTGGCAGGAGAGATAAAGTTTTTATATTTAAAAAATCCGCTTAAAGTAGCTTGAATGAATATCTGTTCTCTTTACAGAAAGGCGTTTTCTAGTAAATGCCCTAGAAAATATTGAACAGTTTTATTAAAGCAAATAAAAAATATATGTAAATATAAATTTTCGGTTCCTGATACTGTGTATATGAACCTACTATGGAAATGTTTGTTGAGTGTCTTTAATGACTTTTCTTCCAGTAAAGAAAACATTCTAAGTGTACTCTATAATTGTAACTTAAAATTTTTAAAGTCTTTGTAGTTGAATTTTGACATTTTTTTTAAAATCATACTTTACAAATTATCTGGTGTCATATTTATGTACAGTTTAAAGATAAGATCATTATTTATGGTTTAACATGATTAGTATTATGTGTATTATTCTACAAAATGTTTTCTATTTTTTCTTATAATTTTACCTTGAATTTTAAATCAAGATAACTTTAATTGTGTTTATAGTTTATATATTACATTCCCTTTCGTATGAGCTTTACCCCATCAGTACGTATATTTTGTTTTTGTTCTCTTCCTTTCTTAGAGCTTAATAAACACCATTAAGTGATTAAGGGATTAATGTACTTTCACTAAAAGATATCTACAAAATCCTAATATACATTATTGTATACATTATTTACTTAAGTTAATCCACCTTGCTTCTGGTAAAGTAACACCAGAACCAAAACCTTCGAAAGGAACTATTTCTTAGAAGTCACGTGATTGTGTTTACATTTACTTCGTTCTTACAGTGGATGGAGAATAGTTCCACTTCAAAGCTATATTTTAAGGTATCAAAAACGTTGATGAAAAATTTCGAAATTTTAGTGCAGATTTTGACTTGGCATACGTTTCTAGCATTTCCATTCTAGACATTTCAAAAGGGTCCACGTTTATATACGCCGCTGTTCGAAAGTCCATACGTAAAGAAAGGTGAGATTAAGATCACGCTTGTTGGGGCCTGTGAGTAACAATGCTTTAAGAACCAAACTGACAACACATACGTCATTGTGGCGTCTGATTGTGCACCTTCTACAAGCTCTCCCTCAACGCCTGTCCGCGGGAATGTCTCAGAGATATATGGGACTCTTGGTGATGATAAAATACCCGGCTGGAGGGTACAACAGTTCCCATACAGCAGGAACCAGCAATCAAAGAGATTTCGACAAGACAGTTTCACTTGTTGAGATGCTATCGCCCTTCCCAACATGGGGTACCTCCGTCTTGGATGTCGATAGAATCTGTATTGATAATTGCACAGGCACGTTCTCTATCGCAACATGTCTTTGGTGATGCTTCTATGTCAGGTGCGGCTGAACAATCTTTTCCGTGCCACCTGGGAGTCATGGAACGTACGGTCACCGGCAAAACAAATGCGATCCGCTTCCCTGCAAGCTTTGTGTGTGTTGCCTACGATGGTGGCAGAAGTTGGCATTGAAAATTCGCTATTAATATCAGAGGTAGGCAACACACATAACGTCTCGCACGGAAGAGAGCATTTCAGGAGATGCCTCATTTTTATTTCCTCTGACTGTACATTAATTGAAGACTAAAATCGGTAAACGCTGTAAGTGCCACAATAATTCAAACACCGTTTTCCACGTTAAACTGTGAAATGTGCCACGCTTTATAATGTGGTAAACGTGAAGTTTAGCTGGTAGCCTCTAAGTAGTTCAAAGGGCGTGTAATCAGGTCACTAGTGTGCACGATCTTACAGGCTGATGTAAGAAACGATGCGATTTCCCAACACTTTCGCATTTGGCACTTACAACGTTTACCACTTTTAGTCCTCAATTGTTTATTGATTCGATTGCAGAAGGCAATCCCGTTCAGGGTGTTGTAACCAAAACTATACTCAAATCTTTGACAAAGGGTTTTTGAAATTTTCTGTCCTTTCTAAAAATGGCTACGATAGTCAAAAATCTATATATATAAAAATGTATGTATGTGTGTGTGGGTGTGAAGATATATGTTTGTTCCGGCATAACTCTCGAACGCCTGGAGCGATTTCAACCAAACATGGTACGCGTATCACTTGTAACCTGGAAAGAAATACTGTGTGTGTAAGACACCCATGACACCCCTAGGGGTAGGGTGGAAAGGGGTGACATGTAAAAATAATCGAGAACCACCGATATTAAATTCCGCACAGACATCCGTGACTCTATGCAATCCGCACAACGATATTGTTTCTCGGGTTGTCTAACATTCAGGCTGTGTTGCGAATGGAATCCATAGTTTTCGTGACACTCCCAATGCGGTTCAACTCCAAGTTCATCACCTATCGGCATGGGGGGTGAGAGGGGTCGAATCCATAGTTTTCGGAGTCGCTAAGCTAATTGGTGATATTCACGATCAGCTTTAAAATTAATAACATTTTGCACTATAGTTAGAATTCATTATTTTCCTGTCTAATACAAGATTGGGATAAATAAATACCCTGGCAATTCCTGGTAATCAGCTAGTTAAACATAAAAATAAAAATATACAATAAACAATTTTTTTTAGTCCACTGCTATAATTAATACTTAATAAAAATTCGTATTGGTTTTGTCATTTGTAATTAATTAATTATTTTTAGAGGTCCTTGTGATAGTCTGGTAATTTTTGCTGACAATGAGACAGCTTGGGGGATACATTGCGAAAATTTTTGCTGCTTGGGGGAATTCCCCCTTACTTCGAGCACTGTATACAATTCTTTCTAGATGATTCACATGAATTTTCGTGTGGTTTGCGATCTTCTCTAGATATGCGCGATAGTTTAATAGGCTTACTATTGCGAAAAACTAGATAACAGCCAAAGCAAACCACACAACAATTGAAGTGAATGCTCTTGGAGAAATTCCAAGCAGACGCAATTTTTGAGAATTTCAAATACAATAGCGGTCTTTCGAAAGGGGGGGGGGATATTTTGAAAACTGTTTCACTAACGTTGGCCCAAGTTCAGGCCGCGCCTTCAAGTTGACATTTTAGGAGGGGAGATCTGGAAAAAAAAGGTATTTGTGCCATTACCGCGAATCGAATCATCGACGCTTTCTTTACAGCTCAAAAGAGGGCGGGTAGTAAGTAACATGAGGTTACCGCTGCTTCGTTGACAGATTCGTAAAAATTCAATATGCTGACCAAGGCAGTAATTTAATTTTATTATAAAACATAAACTAAACTTAACGTTTCAACCTTATAGTAATGTCTTCTTCAGACTCTGCACCAAGTACAAGTGTAACAAGATACAAAGCAGGACGATTTATATACACAAACATTACTCCCATCCAGACTATTAGAAAGTTGTTCTGGAACAATCTAGCAGGTGGCCTTCCCTTATCAACTGTACTTTCACCTAAAAGGCAAAACATAATAGCTGGTTGGTCCAACCACATTCTATATGGAAGTTATTATGTTTAGCCTTTTAGGTGAAAGTACAGTTGACAAGGGAAAGCCACCTGCTAGATTGTTCCAGCACAACTTTCTAATAGTCTGGAGGGGAGTAATGTTTGTGTATATAAATCGTCCTGTTTTTGTACCTTGTTACATTTGTACTTGGTGCAGAGTCTGAAGAAGACCTTGCTATAAGGTTCAAACGTTACGTTTAGTTTATGTTTTATAATAAAATAAAATTACTGCCTTGGTCAGCATATTGAATTTTTATATAATGGAAACAAGGCTTAATGGTGTTATGACAGATTCGATGGTTCCGAATTCGAGTCCTGGTCTGCTCCTATCTGAGTTCCCTCTAATCAATTTCATCTAAGCCATCTTTCATTATCATCGCCACGGTTAGCCAAAAGAGGCCGAAAAGGGACGTAGAATAAGACAAAATATGCATTGCACCGTGTCATAAAGGAGGCTTATCAGGTCTGTGGAGGGAGAACCTTCTCGATAGCGTAGTGGTAACGTCGTTGCCTTGTAATCAAAGGTACCCGGATTATTGACCCAGTAGAGGCACACTTTAAACTGTAGGTCCAGTCCCGAGTAGCCTTCTGTGCATAAAGTGAACTTAAACCTAAAGTTCTTCGCAGGTCCTCGATCCCCGCTCTGTTGTAAGTGATGTGATCAGCACCACTCTCCGACCGCCTTTAACAAGCGGGGTTTCCTCCAAGTACTTATTGATCAGAGCCATTCTATGCAGTGACATTCCCGGGAAAATTTCCACACACGCAGGAAATCGAACCCGGATCTCCCGCGTGGTAGTTCCGATTGAGCCACCGCCACTCCACTGAACATTCTGAGATTTTTTCAGAATTACTGGACCACATACTTTGAATTCCAATCCAAATAACGTGCGCGCCTTGTAGTTGACTGAACTCTGAGAACTTCGCATTTTATGGGCTAAATGCCCATTTGGGCCAGATACATCGTCATCCATAGATAAGCCTAATGCACTCATCTTGTATTCTGTCATTCCACATCCAGGTCGTGAAGGTATATTTGCCAGTCGAAACATAGCGTGCGATGTGGAGTGATACTGGAAATTAATTGTGCAATCAGAGGAGTCCCTCGGCTCTCCTTGACTAGTGTAGGAAAACATGTCATTATATAATGTCAGAGGAATGTGTGTGGTATTCAGCAGGGACCACGTGTGTGTGTGTGTGTGTGTGTTCTTCATGTTTCGCAACAGGGTGAGAAGTTTGCTCAGACCTCCATCGCGAAGAAAGGTTGTGTGTTTAATAAACGCTGTCCCGAGATCAGAATAAAGAGAGAAAACAAGAGAAGGAAACGAATGGAGAAAATGAAAGAAAATGAAAAAGAGAGAGGAAGAGAAGGAAAGGAATGGAGAAAAAGAAAGAAAATGAAATAGTAGAAGAGATAGGAATCGAGAAAAGGGAACAAAATTAAATAAAATAACACAGAGGAAGAGAAGGAAAGGAATTGAGGAAATGAAAGAAAATGAAATGTTAGAAGACAGAGGAAGAGAAAGAAAGGAATGGAGAAAAAGAAATAAAATGAAATAGTAGAAGAGAGAGGAAGAGAAAGAAAGAAATGGAGAAAATTAAAAAATGAAATAGTAGAAGAGAGAGGAAGAGAAAGAAAGGAATGGAGAAAATGAAAGAAAATGAAATAGTAGAAGAGAGAGGAAGAGAAAGAAAGGAATGGAGAAAATGAAAGAAAATGAAATAGTAGAAGAGAGAGGAAGAGAAAGAAAGGAATGGAGAAAATGAAAGAAAATGAAATGTTAGAAGACAGAGGAAGAGACAGAAAGGAATGGAGAAAAAGAAAGAAAATGAAATAGTTGAAGAGATAGGAATGGAGAAAAGGAACAAAATGAAATAAAAGATGATAGAGTTAGATAAGGAAACGAATGGAGAAAAACTAATAAAATGAAATAAAAGAAGATAGAGGAAGAGAAAGAAAGGAATGGAGAAAAAATGAAATAGTAGAAGAGAAAGAGGAAGAAAAGGAATTAAATGGAGAAAATGAAAAAATGAAATAGTAGAAGAGAAAGGAAGAGAAAGAAAAGAATGGAGAAAAAGGAACAAAATGAAATAAAGGAAGACAGAGGAAGAGAAAGAAAGGAATGGAGAAAAAGTAGCAAAATGAAATAAAAAGAGAGAGAAAGAGAAAGAAAGGAATGGAGAAAAAGAAAGAAAATGAAATAAAGGTAGAAAGAGAAAGAAATAAACAGAAATGAAGAGGAAAAGAGGAAAGGTAAGGAAGAAAGAAACGAATAAGATACGAAAAAGAGAGACAACGAAAGAAGAAGGACATGAATGAAATAGAACAATAGAAGGAAAAATTAGAAAGAGAAAGGAAAGAAAGAAAAACAGAGAGGGAAAAGTGAAACGCATTTAAACATAAGAGAGAGAGAGAGAGAGAGAGAGAGAGAGAGGACAAGATGTAAAGAAACAGGTAGAAGAAAAGAAAGAGATAATGAAAATAAATTAATTTAAATACATAATGAAAAGGAAAAGAGATAAGAATTGGTTCAATTCCTCATGCATTTCCATCCATTTTATTTAATAGTTACAAAATTTGTGAAGACTATATGGTTATATTCAGCCGAAGGGACAAACGACACCCCGAAACAAAGATTTAGATATTAATGCAACCTTTGTGCCGAAGCGAATCGACAAGTTACACGTGTCGCTCGGACTGTGCTGTTTTCTCAATATCATGCATCTTGTCGCCTCGGTCTGTTGGATGGGCTGCTTGCCACCTCGGTGTGAAAGCTCTCTCAACGAACGAAATAATTTATTTTCGTTGCGATTAGCTCAAACTGGCAGAAAAACGACGTAAAACTAGCTAAATCAATGAAACCCTTCGTTAAACTAATGAACTTCTAACACAGAAATAAACACAAGTGGCGAAGTGGTTAGCACATCGCGCTACGATGTCCCAGGTTCGAATTCAGTCCTGCGCATCGGTGTTCTTTGTGAATAACCTTCATCATATCATCACTCATCCTCATCTTCGCGATTAACCAAGCGTGGCATAAAAACGAGTAAAATAAGTCAACTCCATCAATCAATTTACTCCAACATTGATAACAGTTTATAATATTTTTGAAATGAAATGGACATTATCAATGTAACGTGCTACATTATTTCCGGGATTCGAACCCACGATCCTGCTATTCCATGACCGTGTTCGACTGTTGTGTAATTCTGCTAAGTTTACCCCTTCAGCTAATACAACCATTACTTAGTTTTGTATGCTAAAAATCTTCAGGGTATAACATACATTTTTACAATCCACCTTCGGGTAAACGTTCGACAATGAAGCCCGCTATTATTACGTGTTCAGTAACGAGCAGTGGTCCTAATTCATCCCGGTGACAAAGGTTCAAGTCCCTCAAGGTGTATTCTGTTGATACAATTAAAGAGAAAGCGAACACGTTGATTGACACGTGTACACATATTCACGCATGAACGCAGGCAAAACAACGCACTATGAAGCGAGAAAACCTGATTGGACAACCCTTGACGTCACCAAGTTTATTGTAATTAATGGTTCAAAAATATGCACCAATTTATCAATTTGCACTCTAGCGTGTCACCTTTTACCATATTAAGATAGAACTGGTTTAAATTGGGTTCAAAACAACCCAAATAGAAGTCACGATGTGACGTGACATGATACGTTTCGTATTGCTGGTAATGGCATGAGAAAATTTCAAGAAATGTACTTTCTTTATTGCTGTCTACTGTACAGTGGGGGTTGTTAAAGATGCAGGAACCTATACATTCTAATGTGTTCAATTGGACAGGACCGGAACAGGACTGGAATTTTTTTCCTCTCGGACAATTTAAATTCGGTCCAAGTTGCGTATTGTTACATTGAAAAAAGGTTCCTGGACCGTATTTAAATCGATCCGGAAAAATTGTTCCTGGACCGAATTGAAATTCTTTATATATAAAAAAGGTTCATTACGGTCCAAAACCCATTTACGCTTGCTGATTTCCTCTCCTGGACCGGAATAGAATTTATTTAAAATTCCTGGACCTTTAACAACACTGCTGTACAGTCAAAGGCAAAAAAATTGGACGCTTACGCGTACATCCTGAAATTCTAGCTTTCCTGCAAAACGTACGTGTGTTGTCTAAGCCTACAGAACTTGCCATTGATATTAAAATTCACTCATCGTCGTAAAGTTAGCCAACATACATAACGCCTTGGAGGGGAGCAAGTATGTCAGGATCTACTTGTCTTATATTTTTTGCAGGTGACTATACGCTTACCACAAACATAGCAATTTATGGCAACTTCCTTGCAGCTGACCTCCGTGGCGTAGTGGTTAGCACAGTGCGCTACGAACCCAGGGGTTCGAATCCCGGCCTAGGCATGAGCGTTCTTTGTGAGTGTCCATCAATTTCATCATATTATCACTCATCCTCATCGACTAGCCATAAGTGGCAGAAAAGCGACGCTAAATAACAAAAAAATCGAATTCAAATCAAATGACAATTTCCTTGAAAAGTATAATATTTGGTGATCTTTATGAATCTGTTTTTAGCCGAGAGTCTTAAAATTTCTGAAAAAGGGGCGGTGGGCACATAACTTCAAGGTGGATTATAACTTTCCTTCTAGGCAGAGAAGAGTTAGTTATTAAAAAAATAAGCGACACGGTCATTTTGCTTCTAAAAATAAGCGTTTCGGTTACTTTGCTTCCAAAAGTAAACCATTACGTTCGAAAATAAGGCGTTACATCTAGTGTTTTATCTAAATATTCAACTATTCTCCTATAATATAGTAAAACTTCGTTAATCCGGACAGGCAAAAGACCCAAAAAAAGCAGAATGCAAGGTTCTAAATGTGTCTAGAAGAACTGCATTGTCGCTTTGCTTTACGTCTTACTGTATTGTATAATGTATTTAGGCCTATGCCCTTTAAATACACCATAATAAACGTGTTTTGTTGCTATAAACGTAGTTTTAATGCTCTTCTACTGTTCTTTTAGGTTATTTCAGTTAATCCGGACTTTCGTTAAACCGGTCATCCCCCATTAGTCCGGATTAACGAGGTTTTACTGTATATGAAAAATCAAACTTTCATTTTAAGAGCGAAAATTATTTTTAGGTCATTTTGTAGGTCATTTTCTTGTTTTTTTAAGGTCATTAAAAATGATCATGTGACGTGTTTGGAGTCAATCCTGCTCAGTGACGTCCACTGTGAGAATTAAACCTTTTGCTTTCGGGGGCGGATATGCAAATTTGTACATATTACGGGGCGTGGGAGGTGGTTGCCCCCCACTTTGTCACTTTTGTCCCCGCACTATGATAAACCTCATCTACCAAGTGAAAATACAGTCCTTGCCCCCAGTTTTGGAACTCAATCGTCTCCACTGGACTTGTCAGTTGTTGCGTGGCGGTTCTACTAGTAAGTACCTTAGAAACATTTAATACTTATATTATCTTTCTAGGAAAATCAAAACTCAATACACAAAAACAGCTTTCGAACTACTAACACCAAAAATATGACCAAATTTCTATTTTTAATCTAACCTACAAGTTTTTTGTGTACTTGAATACATGTAAAATTTCAGAACTATGCCATGAAAACTTTAGTGGAAAATAAACCTGCTGTTGGCTCGGTGAGTTGTTCAATTGCAAAATGTTGTTTTTTGTCTTTGAGAAAGGAAATAAAAACAACTATCTATTGCCATCATAGCCGTAACTTGACGAGGGCAAGGGGGCATTTCCCCCCAAAATTCAAGTTTATTAAAATTTACAAGTTAGGAGACCTGAAGAGCAAATTAATAATGAGTAATATTTGTGATTTCGCAAACGTCACAGTTATTTAGCAAGTAATCATGGATGCTGATTTTATTGGGTGGAAAACTTTTCGAATATTTTCCCCCAAACTTAAGCCTCAGGTTTGATTTTAACCCCTCAAAATTAGGCCCCGAGTGTGATTCTGCCCCCTCAAAATTAGACCCCGAATCTGATTCTGCCCTCAAAATTAGGCCCCAAATCTGATTGTGCCCCCTCACAATTAGGCCCTAATTTAATTCTGACCCTCAAAATTAGGCCCAAATTTAATTTTGCCCCCTCAAAATTAGGCCCAAGTTTAATTCAGCCCCCTCAAAATTATTCCCAAGTTTAATTCTGCCCCCCCCAAAAAAATAAGCCCAAGTTACGCCCATGCTTGCCAGGGATAAAATTATTTGTGCTGGGAAAATCCCTGGCATCTCCCCCATATGTTGTGCCCTAACATCAGTTCAAGCAAATCGTCATCCAAGTTTCAAAACGCTAGCGGCGTACAGTAGCCGACATACTTCACACCCAATTACATGCCAGGGATGTAAAAAAAAAAGAGTGGGTACTTTGGATGATTGACTTGTTGAAAAATCCAGCGTTGAACAGGAAGAGTGTTGTGCTTCTGTCTTCTCGATACAAGAAAAGATTTATCCGTGTAATTAAACTGTCAGACTTCCAAATTGTGAGATTTACGACTTAAATTTCGACAACGCCCTTACACATGTGGAATGATTTAAAGTAAGCCTTATTTGGAGGGGCCAAAAAAAGGGGCAGTTATGGATACTTGCTTGCCAGGAGGTACAAAAATGAGGAAGGTTTTACGACCAGTGAAATATAACACGGTAGAGAAAAGGGGGAACATATATTTTTAAATATTTGGCAATGTTGATAAATGTTTTCGGAATAACTTTCGCCGACAACAGCGCGCTACGACGACAGAGGTCCCAGGTCCGTGTTCTTTGTGAGTATCCTTTCATCACTCATCCTCATCTTCGCGATTAATCAAAAGCGGAAGAAAAACAAAACAAAATAAACCAAATCAAATTATTCGATGGGAATAACTTCCGAAAAGAAAGAAAAAAATCTGCTCTATGATTGGAGCATGTGACTGCTGACAAAAAAGACAGTATCCATAACATTCAGTTTTTAAAATTCGTACTTCATATTTTGAGTTAATTTTCTGCCTACTGTCGGATTAAAAATTATATACAGGGTGACTGGTAATTTGATGTATTCCCTGAAAGGGGTTAAAGTAGAGACAATTTGCAATAAATTTGACAATATGATACCCCGTCCGAAAATTAGTAGTTTTCGAGATAATCGAATTTCTTTTGTTTCTTTAAAAAATGACAATTTTCCACATAAAAAGATGAATTGAGAAAAAAACTGCTCATTGTATGGCACATATTTCAGCGTTTTCTGATAGCTAACAAATAAGTGGTTCGTTAAAAAAAGTTTTCCCAAATAACAATCACATGTAAGTAACGGGTGGGTCTAAACTTACAAGTGATGATAAAAAAATGCACTCTTAGTTTACTTGGCAACGTATTAATAACAAAAATGGTATGACACGAAGCGTATAAATTACTTAAATTACTTATTTGTGACATCTGCTATCCAACAAGGTACAAATGTTGCTCACATTGACATTTGTGTACAAGGAATAATACTTCGTTCATCTTCATGTGAATGGAATCAATGAACAATACAATTAAAGAACATTATATGTCTTGCTCAAAGTGGGTACCTCCGTTACGAATGCAGGCACGCAGATTTTTACGGACATTTGGTCTCTTAACTCGTGATGTGATGGTGTCCTTGATGTATAGTAGTGTTATTTGTGATAATATAAACTCGAGAAATGATGAGCCCCCCTCAGGCAGATTTGGCTACACTTAAAACTAGCTCAAGATGTGCATATGAGCTTATTGCTCAAGTGTGGTACTCTGTATAACCCAAGATTTTTGTAAAAATGCCCTCGGGAATTTCCCGTGAAATGATGAGCCCCCTCAGATTGATTTGCCTACACTTACAAAAGCCACATCTGTGAGATTGTTGTCCATAAGCTTGTTAAAAATATGCCCCTCTTGATATTGTTTTTGCTACACTTAAAACTAAGCCAAAAATGCTCATAAGAGCCACCCACACCCACCCACATACACCCACACCCACACATATTTACTTCCGGTCCACTTCCGGTCACTTCCGGCCTATTTACGGCCCATTTCCGGTCACTTCCGGTCCACTTCCTGTCATTTCCGGTCACTTCCGGTCCACTTCCGGTTTACTTCCGGTCACTTCCGGCCCATTTCCGGCCCATTTCTGGTCACTTCCGGTCCACTTCCGGTCCACTTCCGGTCCACTTGTGGCCTATTTCTGGTTTATTTCTATTGCATCATGTTATCCAATATTATGCAATAAATTATTAGGCATGTGTTGTTTTCTGATTGGTTAGTTATGACATAATGTGATGATGTGTTATATTCTGATTCACTTATTGTTTCAGATGTTTTCAATGCGGTCCGTGCTTAGGCTATATAAAGAGATTTTGCATTACATATCAGCCAGTATTGTGAGAGTGGCTGAGGAGTAAGGGTATGTTGTTGCAGTGCTCCTCATATTTTTTTTATTAAAAAATAAATATTAATAATATAGAATATCTTATAATTAAAACACAAAAATATTGCAAATTTATATAAATTGAATTACAAATCTATTTGATTTAATATACAGAATTTCTTATTATTCATATCAAACAAAGGGTTTATATCTGCCCCAGTTTGTTATACATGACACATGGTATTAGGTCATTGTTTTTCTAGGACATGCCTGTGTAGACATGCATTTGTGCTAGGGCAGTGCTTCTGTACTTATTCTACCTTTGTGCATGTAGGCTATCAGCTTTATACAACCTGTCATAGTTTTATTAAGTATAGAGTTTTGATTTGAACCCCAAGAAATTTTATATAAATACCAAAGCCAAAAATATTAACACACACACACACACACACACACACACACACACACTAAATATACAAAGCACACTGCTGAACCCAACTGATATTTTTTATTAAGTATAGAATTTTGATTTGAATCCCAAGAAATTTTATATAATAAACCAACAACAAAAATGCCAAATCAAAAATATTGTAATCAATGCAATAAGAATATATCCAGCCCCAATTGGGCTAGGCACCAAAAGAATTGTGATCCAGAAAAATGCAGAACACCCACAAAAATATGCCCAAAATGCCATAGAAAATATAGCATGGAATATTTCACATATAAACATATGGCTACTTGTTCTGCACAGTCATCAACATTGCCCCCACAACCATCTTCATCTGGTCTGAAAAGGAAGCTTGAAACACCTGTTAATGCTATAGCAGCAAAGCAGCCACGCTATGAACCCATCCATAGCAGTTTTGCTGGCCAACTTAGGGATTACCGGTTTGTATTAGAGCAAAAATGTGATATTAAGAATTTTTTGAACAGTATAAATCCTGATGTGCAGGCAATTCTAAATGCACAAAATAGCTCTTGTAAGCTGTCCCTCAAATTGTTTACACAATATAAGGAAGCAAATGGCACAAAATTTACACAGCCCCACATAACAGAAACTGTAGCTGTATATTCAAATGCAAATTTAGACAAAATATAATAAGCAGTTTGATAGAGCAATTGAATATTAAACATTCTGAATTTGCTGCAAAAGAGTCAGGATGGAGCCTATGCGGATCTCCACACAAGCTCTATGTTAATATTTCTAAATTTAACTCATTACAAGGATCTACATATCTGCCATTACCTGCCAATATTAAAAACAAAAGAGCCGTGGTTAACATAGAAAATAATGATGAGAAATGCTTTCTGTGGTGTATTTTAGCTGCTTTGTATCCAGTTTAAAGGAATCCTCAAAGAATAACTTATTAAACAACATGAACATGATTTTGATGATGCAATGGAGGGCTTAGAATATCCAATGTCTGTTCAGAATATTGATAAATTTGAAAAAAAAAAGGCCAGGGATATCAATGGTAAACAATTATCTATTAATGTATTTATTTGTTCTACTGGCCGTGGCAATTGCTTGATAGCACCTCTCAGAATCAGTACACCTCATGATGATTCTGCTGCCCCGATTGATCTGCTCTTAATTGAAGAGGATGGCACATATCATTACACTGTGATACATAATCTTGAAGCTTTAGTTAGAACACAACTAGACAAATCTAAGACAATATTCAAGTTGTGTAGAAGATGTTTAACTGTATTTGATGGTAGAAAAATGGTGAATGGTGTTTGTGAACAGAATACAGAAATTGCTAAAAACAAGTTAATTGAACATTTAAAATACTGTGGCAACCATAAACTTGTTCACATGGTGATGCCCAGTCCAAGTGAAAATGCCAAATTCAAAAAATTTGAAGCCTTGTTGGAACACCCAGCATATATAGTCTGTGATTTTGAATAAAATCTCAAACCCCTTGCATTCTGCAGCCCAGATCCTGATGAATCTTCAATTACATCATACCAGTTACATGAGCCTTCTAGTTTTTATTATGTTGTTGTACAGGATGGTGTTGTTAGTGAAGAATATTTATACATGGGATCAGATGCCATCAAAGAATTTGCACATAGAATAGAAAATGAGTGCCATAACATAGCATCTAATATCTTATTAAAATCAAAATCTATGTTGCCTTTAACAGAGGATCAGATTGAAGATTTCAACAATGCAAAAAATGCCCGGTATGTGATTCTGAATTTTCAGATACAAATATCAAGGTGCATCACCATTCCCATACAGATGGTAAATTCTTAATGGCCCTGTGTAATAGCTGTAATATTAAGATCCAGAGACCAAAATTTATCCCTATATTTTGCCATGGTGCATCCAATTATGATTTTCATCATTTGATCAGGTACAAGGGGTTTGACATGCAGAATTTAAATATTTTAGCAGAAAATAATGAGAAATATATAGCTATTAGCAAAATAATTAAAGTTAATTGTGTTCCCATTCACTTAAGATTTCTTGATTCCTACAGAATTCTGTCCGCTAGCCTGGCTACACTGGCCAGTCAATTATCTGATGATCAATTCAAAATCACATGTGCTTTGTTTCCAAATCAGGACCTGAAATTAATTAGGCGGAAGGGTGTATAGCCATATGATTATGTTACAGATTTTTCTAAATTTGATGAGTGTACTCTGCCACCAAAACAAGCATTCTACAGCAAACTCAGGGCATCTGGAATTACTGATGATGATTATCACTATGCCCAGTTGATGTGGAACAATTTAAAATGCCAGACATTTGGTGATTATCACAAGGCATATTTAAAACTTGATGTGACTCTCTTAGCTGATATACTTCAGGCATTTAGAAAATCATCGATGGAAAGTTATAAGCTGGATCCAATGTATTTTTACAGTGCACCATGCCTAGCATGTTCTGCAATGTTTTTAAACACTAAAATGCAATTGGATCTGATCCAGGATCAGGACATGTATCTGTTTATGGAACAATGTATACGAGGAGGCATGGTGCAATGTTCTCAGAGATATGCCAGAGCAAATAACAAGTATATTCCCAATTATGATCCAGCACCGCCATCAAATTATATACTGTATGTAGATGCCAACAGCCTCTATGGTTATGCTATGATGGATAAACTGCCATATGCAGGGCTTGAGTGGGTTGAAGATTTCAATATTGAAGATCTTCAGGATTTTGATGACAGTAACTATGGCCTCTTCTTAGAGGTTGATCTGACAATTCCTGATGATTTACACAACAAATTTTCTGATCTGCCCCCAATTCCTGAGATTGAGTGCTCACCTGGCTCTAAACAGAAGAAGCTCATGATGACTCTGGAGCCAAAACAGGGTTATGTCATATATTACAAAAACTTCCAGTTCCTGATGCATCATGGTGTTCAAGTGACCAAAGTTGGCAAAGTTTTGAGGTTCAGGCACTCAAGATGGTTGAAGCCATATATTGATACAAACACAGAGCTTCGAACATCTGCAATGAGCCAATTTGATAAGACCTTGTTTAAATTGATGGTAAATTCAGGGTATGGCAAAACCATAGAAAATGTCAGAAAACATACTGATGTTAAATTAATTACTGACCCCAGCCTGAGCAAAAAATTGATTGCAAAGCCTAATTTCAATTATAGAATAATTTATGATGACAATATGGCACTTTTCAACATGAAAAAAACAAAGATTAAGTTTGATAAGCATATTTATGTAGGGGCTGTGATATTGGAATTGGCCAAATTACACATGCTAAAGCTTTATTATGATGTCCTGAAGCCTTTTTATGGTGATTGTGTAAAACTGATGTACATGGACACAGATAGTTTTATTCTTGATATTCAGACAGAAGATGTTTATCAAGATATATCACAGCCTGCATTGCTTGAATATTTTGATACCAGTGAACATGAAAAGATTCAACCCCACAACAAAAAGGTGCCTGGCAAGTTAAAAGATGAGACACTTGGTGATGTTATTGTGGCATTTGCTGGGTTAAGGGCCAAGATGTACAGCTTTGAAACATGTAGTGGTGTTGTTGCAAAAAAAGCGAAGGGCATCGGCAGAGTAACTGTTGACAAAGAGCTCCAATTTGAAGATTACAAAAATTGCCTCAAATCATGTAGCACAATCAGAACATCAGAATGCAGAATTCAGAGTGTGGATCACTTGTTGACTACAAATGTTGTAAGAAAAGTGGCTCTGGACCCACATGATGATAAGAGATGCATTTTATCATGTGGCATACATACTCTACCATGGGGTCATTGTGATTTGAAAAATAGCAAACAATGCCCAATTACAGAGCATGATTTGAAATAAATAAACATGCCTATGAACTTATTTGGGTTCAAAAAACAGGCTATTATGGACCTGCCAACACCACAACCCTCTTCTGATATAATATCTAAACTAAGTGCTTTGTTAATTATTCATCTGAACAGCATACTTACAGATGTTGATGATGAAAGAGGTAAAACATTGTACATATTTAACAATAATTTAAATCATTACCAATTACCTGTAGGTGGTCAATTACAATTTATTACAACTCCCGAGGGTAATGTCAAGATTTCAATAGGGAGAAATATTTATAGAATTAAGCACTCAAACATGATTTCTGGCACTGTATATACTGTTTCTGCTGGTGATTGTTTATATATTGAGGTCCCGGGATCCTATGACAAGCTTATACCTTTTTTTATAGAATTAAGAATTAGATATTCAATAATAAATAACCACTAAAACAAAAATGCCTAATGATATATTTGGCCATACAAGGCATGAAGATCACAGTGATGAGATTCTGATGCTTGATGTCAGAGTTAAAAATTAAGAAGTGATTTACAAGCTTTACAAACCACACTCAATGCCAGTCTTCAACTAGAAATTACAAATTTACAATCACAATGCATGGACCCTCTTCTTAAAATTGTTTCAGAACTCAAATTGCTGCTTCAAAAATATACTGACTTGGCTACATTAGATAATTTTCAAAATTTAGAGGAGGCTGTAGCAGCTCTTCAAGCCAAATTTAAGACCCAGGCCACCAACTCTGAGCAATTGAAACAACAATTGGAAGAGCAGATAAATAATGTCCAGACACAGCTCCAAACAATTGTCAAAAGCATAAAGTCACAAGAAGATTTTGATCTAGTAATTTCCACTCTAAAGGAACAGATTCAATCACTACAGATACCTAATCTGGACCCCTTGAACAATGCCATAGCTGAGGTTAAAGAAAAAATTGAGACACTTGAAAATTTTATGAACAACTTGCCATCTTCTGATGCTCTGAGTGCTATAACTCGTAGTGTTGCCAACATCAAGCTGCAACTTGAGACATATGAAGATTTTGGAAAAATTCAGAGTACCATAACTCATCTTGAGGGTACAATAGCAGCAGTGCAAAGTGATCTGACAAATGTACAAGAAACTCTAGAATCTCGCCTGCCGGTATTGTAGATACCCTTGTCAGTGTCCAGCAACAGATCACAAAACTTGAAAACCTCAACACTGAATCTGAGCTATCTCATTTTCATCACTTGATCGATGATATCCAAACAAAACTTGAAATTTTACAACAATGAACACCTACTCAGGCAGACATAGCCCTGCTTCAAGATGCTATGCAAAGTGTGGCTGATGCTTTTGAATTAAATAATGTGAAATTGGCACTTGAATCTTTGCAGAATACTGTATCAAATCTGCCTACATCACAGGAACTTAAAAATATTAAGAGAGCTGTGAATCGCATATTGAAATCAGAAGATATCAAGAATATCCAGACAGAGATCAAACAACTTACTCAGACAGTGACCACTCTACCAACTAATCAACATATTAATGAACTTTATGCTTTGTTTGAGGATATCAGAAGACAAGTCCATGATCTTACTGCTCAAAATTCAAAATTGGCAGTTGTTGAAAATTTACAGCAAATTGTAGCTAATGTCAAGCAACAGCTAGGGACCATGGAATCCAACCAAGCAAATGCTCTGTCTGTTTTTGGCACACAGCTTCAAGAGATTGTGCAACAATACAAAAAACTTGTTGTGGGCATAAAGATCAAGCCAGGCCATGATGATGTTGTTAGGACTATCAATGAGCACCTTGAATCTGTAACAAGTAGATTGCTTACAGCAGAAAAAGAAATAACTGGCCTAATCGAGAATCCTAAACATACAGTAATTCTTGAATTGTACAGTATCCCCAACAAAGAATATGATTCACCATTTACACCAGGCGGCAAAATATATATGCTGTCCCCTGCACAATTTTATTACCAATTTTTTGTTGGGGGCACACTTAGACCAATCAAGATCAAATATTGGCTACAACCACAGGCACACCACTACCCTACCTTATCAATAACAAATGCTGATAACAAAGCAAAAATCACCAGTGTAGAGTTAGAAGATTTTACAGATCCCAATACATTAGAGACATCTTATGCTGAAGATGATGGCTCTCTGGAATTTAATATACAAATAGGAGACAAACTGTATTTAGAAAATCCTGTAGTATCAGCTGCTGAACACCCTATAGTTGCAATATTCTTGTTTACATACTATGTCTAGACAAATTATTGTTGATGAATTACACAGACAAGCCAGACATAATTATAAGAGACTGCCAGTGGTTACAAAAGGCATAGATGATTTATGGCAGTGTGACTTGGTTGAGATGGCAAGTGGACAGCTGAAAAACTTAGACAAGATCAACAAGGGCTACAAGTATCTACTCACTGTCATAGATACATTTTCAAAATTTGCCTGGGCTGTGCCACTCAAATCCAAGACTGGAAAATGTGTTACAGAAGCCTTCAGGACAATCATCAATCAGAGTGGAAGATCACCGCGCTATCTGCAAACAGATAATGGCAAAGAATTCTATAATTCGGTGTTCCAACAATTTATTAAAAGCCAGTCAATACAACATTACTCGAGTTACAGTGATCTCAAGGCCTCTATTGTAGAAAGATTCAACAAAACCCTAAAAAATCATATGTATAAACAATTCACACTTCAAGGTAATTATAAATGGCTTACAATCCTACCAGAACTTTTAGATAGATATAACAACTCGGTCCATTCCACAATCAACATAAAGCCCTGTGAGGTAACTTCATCTGATGAGCAAAAATTGATCAGCACTGTTTATTATCCTAGATACCAGCCAACAACAAGAAAAGCCAAATACAAGGTAGGTGATCAAGTAAGAATCACCAAATATAAGCACATATTCAAAAGAGGCTTTAGCAGAAACTGGAGCACTGAATTATTTACAGTGGTTCAAGTTAAACCTGGGACCCGATACACATATATAATAAAAGACCACCGAGGAGAAATTCTCAAAGGCAGGTTCTATGAAGAATAACTCAGCAAAACTAAACAGCCTGACACATATCTCATAGAACAAATCATCCGCAGAAAAGGCAACAAGATACTTGTCAAATGGCTAGGACTCCCAGAACACAGCTGGATCGAGGCAGACAAAGTGATACTATGAACACCTGGGATGTTATAAAGAGACTGCCAGAACCTGAACAGCAGATTAAGAGAAATGGCAAGGTGTTGCCTGATAATATTAGATGTCTTATTGTTGGGCCATCGGCTTGTGGTAAAAGTACACTAATGATTGATAATTTTTTATTGGCACCCAACTGGTTAGACTGGAAAAATAGGCATTTGTATGTCTTCTCTAAGAGCTTAGAACAATTAAAATATCAGCAGCTATTGAAGCTATGTGATGGACTGGATATAGCCACTTTTGAACCAGATGTTAAGCCACTTCATGAATGTCTCGATAATTCTGTTGTTGTGTTTGATGACATTATACTGGATAATCAAAACAAGGTTAGACATTTTTTTACACAGGGCCGACACAAAAACATAGATTGCTTCTACCTGGCACAGACATTTTCTAAAATACCGAAGCAGCTGATAAGAGACAACAGCAATTTTATATGTGTGTTTCATCAAGATCATACCAACCTCAAACACATACATGATGAATATGTAGGTGGGGACTTGAGCTACAATGATTTTTCCAAGTTTTGCAGTAGGTGCTGGAACCAGAACAGCTATGGGTTTGTCACAATTGATATGACAAGGAAACCCAATAGTGGTAAATACAGAAATAAAATCAACAATTTTCTAGACATTGAAACATATATAAATAACCATGAAAAGGCCAATCATTGATGATCTTAAATTAAGAGATTATCTTGTAAAAAGATTTAAGGGATGGAAATCAGAGAACCGAGGAATCTATGAAAAACACAAGCAAACAGAACAACCTATTATTGATGCTATTAGTGAATTAGGTAAAAATATCAAAACTGTTACAGAGCAAAATCAAAATTTGATCGCAGAGCTTGTACCTGTAGTTGCTAGGAACATATTAGATTATCCAATCACCCCAGTTTCTAGTATTCATACACCTAGTCCTGTTCCTCCTCGAAGAATTGAGGCTAGTCAGGATCCTATTGAATTGGGTCTTCTTGCTCAAAAATATTTAAGCACACCTAAAGACAACAAAGATGAGGTTTTTGGCTTATATGCTGACACAGAGCGTGATGGTAGCATCATACATAGAATTGGCAATTTTAGAGTAACATTTATGGGAGATGATCTAATTGTATATTCAGAATCTCATCTTGGAGAAAGAGGTGGTTTTGTTAAGTACCCTGGCACACCTGGATTATGGGAACTGATGACTAGGAAGAGACCTGGCAGCTATACAGATCAAGATTATGAGCATTACAAAGAAATATTAATAAAATCAGATGCTCTATACCAGAACAATGATCCCACACAAAAAAGAGTCAAGTCTAGCAGTGGAGCAAAATACAACAACTTAATCAAGCCCATATGGTCACAGATCAAGACAGGTAGTGGAATCAAACAATACAACACCCTGCCTAAAGAATTTGTGTGGGTTGATGATGTCAGGAAACTTGTAGATAGGTTGCTGGTGTTAGCTGGGGAAGAAAATGCTGGCAACCACAATTTTTACAATGAAAAGGTTGGAATTATGGACATGATAAGCACCAAATTGTCTAATTTTATAGTTAATGACACTAAGGGCATTGGATATCTTATAAAAATTATTAATACTCTACCACGATGGAAGCGGCCCCGGCGTCCACCCAGCGTCGAATAACATGGGTACCTGGGGGAAACCCTGGGGGGTAAAGGCGGTCAGGGGCGTGATGCTGATCACATCACCCCCGCTCACGACCGGATCAAGAAAGTGTGGGGCGTTACCGCCACACCCCCTATACGCCTTCATGGCGTGGTGCTAAGCACAGGGGAGCACTTTACCTTTTTTTTTTTTTTTTTACCTACCACCTAAATTTTGGAATATCTCTGAGGGTCGGGGGCTGGTTAATGACATCATAAACAAGCTGCCATTTGAACTACATATTCCAGGCTATCAGTATTGTGGTCCAGGCACAAAACTAGATCATAGGCTAAACAGAGGTGATCCTGGTGTTAATCCCCTAGATGCTGCTTGTAGAGACCATGACATAGCATACAACACACATTCTGATCTTGATAGGCGACATGTGGCAGACAAGAAATTAGAAGAGGCTGCATTTGGTAGATTTGTAAGCAAAGATGCTTCTTTGGGTGAAAGAATAGCAGCATTGGGGACCACCATAGCTATGAACACCAAACAAAAACTGGGGTGGGGGTTGTGATAAATTAAATAAATTTAAGCCACTTAATTAAGCTATGTAAGCCCAGAATATGTATATAATAAACCTAGGATGAAGGCCAAGGGTGTTATGTATCAGATACCTTATGCAGGTCTTAAATCTCTTAAAACTATTGATAGTCTTTTAACCAAAAAGCAGCGCAAGAAAAAAAATTCTTGTCTTGCCAAGGGCCATGGTATGAAATTATTACTTAGCACCCCTCAATTAAAAAAATTACAGCAATCTAGAAAAAATCACATGTGGGTGGTTTCATATTTACTATCCCGGCCATCTTAGCAGCTTTGGGGGCTGTTGGCAGCTTGGCTGGGGGATCAGCTGCTATAGCAAAAACAGTAATAGATGCCAAAAAGAATAAGGCAGAATTAGATGAATTGAAGCGCCATAATCTAGCTATGGAAAAACAAGGCAAAGGTGTTAAGAGAGCCATGAATAAGTTTAAAAAAAACAAGAGCAGCTTACAAACCAAGATATTGAAGCTTTAATCAAGCCACTGGGCATCAAAAATTTTAGAGGTGTATACATGTCTGATTCTTTACCAGAACAACCACTCAACAAAGAGTGTGGCATAGTTAATTTGGATAAGTACAAAAATCAGAGTACTCACTGGATCTGTTATCTTAAATATTTAAAAAATGAGGCATTTGTGTTTGATTCATTTGGAGGTGTTCCACCTGAAAATTTAGTAAAATATCTAAAATCAACTAATCTTTATTACAATAATGCCCGTGTTCAAAATTTCAAAGATGTTAATTGTGGACATCTGTGTTTATCTGTTCTTAGATATCTGTCTCAAATAAATAAACCATCAATTGAAGATTTTCAAAAGGCCCTGTGGTATCTGAAGCATCATGGGGGTATTCCATCTCACCAGCCAAAATTCAATATTGAAACTCAGATTACATGATGATATAGTGTATCCCAAAACAATAGCTCTCAGAGCATTTTATGGCATGTACTTGATCCCCAATATTACACACCACAACAACAAGATTGCAGTTGGTGATCAAAAAATTGTCATCACTCCAGGGCAATATAATCTATCTACTCTAAATGCTCAGTTACCCAGAGGTATAGTGTTAACTCAAAATTCTGTCACTCACAGAGTAGAGATTGTGTCTGCTACAGAAACAGTGGATCTGGGTACTATAGGAGAGCTGTTAGGCTTTAAGAACAACACAAAACTTGAAACACACTGCTATTAATATACCTAAATTCTTAGCCATAGAGACTCTGAATATTCACTGTAATGTGGCCGAGGGTATTATCACCAAATCAAATGGCATAGGCACTCACAAACAAACTGGCATCATTGCAACATTCAAACCTAACTCTGAATTTATGGAGCCCATCATCTACACCCCATCACCAACATTATATTTTCCTGTGTGCCATAATAGAATAGATTATATTGAGTTGATGGTCACTAATGAAAAAGAAGAATTAGTTGATTTTGCTGGAGCCACAACAACTGCTATCATAGAAATTAATATTTAAATCAAAATACATACAAAAAAATGGAAAATATTGAGAGTTATGAGCTACAATCATTCCCTCCAAACAGGAGGACCTTTGCAAATTTAAATCAACCCAACACAGAGATTGAGGTTGATCTTGATGTAGGAGATGGCTTTATACACCCCCACAGAGCAGATCTATATATGAAATTTGATGTTGTAAAGCTCGATGGTACAGATTATCCGGCAAATTCAAATATAAGATTGGTAGACAATTTTGTGCCACATCTGTTCTCTGAAATTGAGATCAGAAAACATGGTGTTGTTATAAACAGAGTAGATTACCCTGGTATTACCTCTACAGCTTTGGCCACACTAAAATTATCCAAGACCAAGGCTTCTTACTACAAAATAGGTGGATTTGAGGCTGGTGATAAAATTATATCTAAAAGCCACACAGTATTGTTACTATGCGCCTGTTGCCAGGATTCTTCTCAGATTACAAAGATATTATGTGGAAGGGTGGTTTAAGAATTACATTTAGAAGAGCTGCAAATGATAATAATGCTTTGATTAGGTACAGTACATTAAACTCTACAGGGGAAGCTCTGCCTAATACCCTACCTGATGAGGGCAAGTGCCTTATTCAGACTATGGAGCAAAGAATGCCAGTAGTTGAATATGAAGCCAGCTATGCTCTTAAATACAAAGCAGATATCCTAAAAAATCCACAGGTGCCTTTACAATTTTATACATATCAATGTGTGCAGAAGCCTGCCACTGGTACCTATTATGAATTTGATGCTACAAACTCATTCTCCAGTATACAATATGACATGCCAGATTTTGTGGTGGTACTGTTTCAAACTGGAAGACACAATAACCAGGAAAAAAATTCTAGTAAATTTGATAACTGCAACATCAAGAACATATATCTTAAAAATGGCAGAAATGAGGTGTTTCCTAGTGAAAATTATAATTTAAACATGTCCAAGGATGATTTCCTCAAATTATATGAAGCATTTACAGCATACAAAAGGGTTACAACAGGGAATACAGACATGTATTACACACCAGATGAATTCAAAGCACAGAGACCCATGTTTGTCATCAACACCTCAAAAAGAAAACAAGTTGTGGTTAATGACAGGACAAACATTAAAATTATCTGTGAATTCCATGATACACTCCCTGATGACACTATATGTAGTGTTATTCTTATAGGTGAAAAATCATATATTTATGATGTAAGAAATGAGAGAGTCACAGAGCAATTCTAGAAGACTTCTGCACAATGCATTGTCTTAGTACTAGATATGCAAGTTGGGCCTGGTGCCCAATTAAAATATTGAGCATATTCCAGGTAACATATTAATTCTCTGAACTTAAACCGGAAGTGGACCGCAAGTGGACCGGAAGTAAATATGTATGGGTGTGGGTGGGTTGCTCTTATGAGCATTTTTGGCTTAGTTTTAAGTGTAGCAAAAACAATATCAAGAGGGGCATATTTTTAACAAGCTTATGGACAACAATCTCACAGATGTGGCTTTTGTAAGTGTAGGCAAATCAATCTGAGGGGGCTCATCATTTCACGGGAAATTCCCGAGGGCATTTTTACAAAAATCTTGGGTTAGACAGAGTACCACACTTGAGCAATAAGCTCATATGCACATCTTGAGCTAGTTTTAAGTGTAGCCAAATCTACCTGAGGGGGGCTCATCATTTCTCGAGTTTATATTATCACAAATAACACTACTATGTATTGACCAGCTGTTGAAATCCCCTTTCTGAGCTCTTCTTGCGACTTTACCGGTGTTTTGTCATGTGGCTCCAAATGTAAAAGTCGCAAGGCGTCAAATCGATCGGGGGATCGAGCTGGGCAGTCATCATGCTGATAAATCATGTCACGTCTTGTAGTTAGAGGCACATCCTCCAACAATATTGCCATTTACGATTTGGGTCAGGAAAAATGGCTCGATCAAATGATTGTTGATTACGCCCATCCATACTTCTGCTTGGGCGTGCGACAGTGGCTGGATGAAAATTACCCAAAGAAATGGATTGGCCGAGGCGGCCCGATTCCCTGGCCGGCTCGATCCCCCGATTTGTCGTCTTGCGACTTTTACATTTGGAGTCATATGACAAGATACCGGTAAACTTGCAAGAAGAGCTCAGGGAGAGGATCTTAATAGCTGGTCAACACATCAAGGACACCATCACATCACGAGTTAAGAGACCAAATGTCCGTAAAACCCTGCGTGCCTGCATTCGTAACGGAGATGCTCACTTTGAGCAAGATGTGTAACGTTCTTTAATTGTATTGTTCATTGATTCCATTCACATGAAGATGAACAAAGTATTATTTCTTGTACACAAATGTGAATGTTAGCAACATTTGTTCCTCGTTGGATAGCAGATGACACAATGAAGTAATTTAAGTAGTTTGTACGCTTCGTGTTATACCATTTTTGTTATTAATACGTTGCCAAGTAAACTAAGAGCGCATTTTTTTATCATCACTTATAAGTTTACTTACATGTGATTGTTATTTGGGAAAAACTTTTTTTTCAACGAACCACTTATTTATTAGCTATCAGAAAACGCTGAAATAAGTTCCATACAATGAGCAGTTTTTTCTCAATTCATCATTTTATGTGGAAAATTGTCATTTTTTTAAAAAATACAATTGATATTCGATTATCTCGAAAACTACTAATTTTCGGACGGGGTATCATATGGTCAAATTTATTGCAAATTGTCTCTACTTTAACCCCTTTCAGGGAATACATCTAATTACCAGTCACCCTGTATACACTCGAGTTTGGACTCCAATTAAAAATTAACCCGTAAACCTACATTAAAACGAGTTATATCAACATTTAGCTTATTCAATTCTGCGTTAATCTATGTTAACCAATTTTTTTCGAGTATTTTTTATGGTCGTGAGAACAAAAAAGGGGCCTTTTTATAGTTTTGAAAACGATCGCTATTTTTGAAATTCTGTCAATCAAAAACGGGTTGTGCGATCGTTATGAAATTTTAGTAGGGTGTAGGCCGAAATGTTTTAAACACAATTATTAATTTTCAGGTTTTCAAAATTGGCCGTTATTCCTTTACAAGCAGTCAAGGTCATTTTTTTACGTTAGTTTTATTGCAACGGAAATTAACGGTCATAGACCATAATTTCTCCAGGCAAATCTTATGAAGCACTCAGCCAAGTAATCTGGTAATTACAAAAGAGAACATTTAAGTTTCGACTTAGTTACTCCATTGCGAATGTTGGGATAGTCACTTTAACAGTCCCAATAATACAGAGCGATATTGATTTACGTACTATGAAGTAGGTTTTCCCTACACTGTAAAGAGTTGATTGAAGAAATTACAGTTCGCTGCGAAATAAATAGGGTAAACGAATTATGATAATCATTAACGATTATTGCAGTGATTAATGTATTTCCCATCAAAAAGTTTTAAAGCATATGTGGTACTACATAATTGCAATTTATAATTATTACATATAATGATGCAAAATAATATATTCATATTTATGTTTTATACATTTTGTTTGTCTCAATACGTGTTATAGGCTTACGTATATATTTAATCTACGAGCGTGTGTCTGCATTTAATATCACAAGCGGCTAATAGTGCCATCTATACTTCTCATTCTAGTCACAGCACAGGAAGGTGAAGACAAACGCTCATAAAAAAATGGTTGCGTCTAGTTTTTGTAACGAGGTCATAGGCGCCGACTCCATTAGGCTTGGGGTGGCTCGAGCCCTCCCAATGTTAACGATGTGGGGGCAGAGGCCCCAAATAATTTTGCTTAAGAGGATCTAATGTATTATTTTGCTTCTCTTGTAAAGTTTACTCTGAATTGTGCCACATGAACTTAACTTTAAATACACATTTGAAATGTTCTAGACCATCAACTTTGGGGGCTGAGACCGCTAAACCATCAACTTTGGGGAGGCTATGGCCAGAGACAGCAAAACACATGACTTATTACTATATACTAAGTATATAATTATGAGTATTGTTAACATTTTTAGTAAAAAGAGTTTCAACAGACGAAGTGCATGAACTAGGGGAGTGGATGGGAGTTCGAGCTACAAATGGCTCTCACATGACATTCAGAACGAGATCGTTGATATATTAGGGATATCTGTTTTCCGCTCCGTGGTAGCAGATATTAAAAGTTGGGAATATTTTGCTATTATGGTTGACGAAACTTGTGACATATCCATCCGTGAACAATTGACATTCTGCATTCGAACTGTGAATGAAAATTTTGATATTTTTGAGGAATTCATGGGCTTTTACGAGATTCAGAACACTGAGGCCAAAACTTAAAAAAGAGAGGGAGTGAGTCATTCATTAATTTATTTCAGTGATCAGAGCCCCCCCCCCCAATAATTTGACAAGTCGGCGCCCCTGAGAGGTTGAATGTTAAATTTAGCGCGGTAGGTTATTGTAAACATTATGGTATAACCTCTCTTTCCACGGTATTCCAGTCTTGTCCTGTCCTCTTCTAACACTCTCCGCTATGTGCTCCTTCCACAAACATCTTGGTCTCCCCTTTGCCCTTATTCCCACTCCTTGTGCATTGTAAGCTCTTTCTGCATCCATCCTCTTCATGTGTCCGAACCATCTTATCTCTGCCTGATCTACTCTATCCTGGAGCTTCACCACCCCCAACTGTCTGTCAGATCTCCTCATTCCTTATTCTATCCCTTCTGGTCTTCCCCAAAATACTCCTTAAAAATTTCATCTCCATTGCCTGCATCTTTCTTTTGTCTCACTCTGTCATTGTCAAAGTTTCTGCTCCGTACTTAATTATTGGCACATAGTATGTGTTATATATTACCTTCTAGCATTTCATAGGTACATCCCTGTTCCATATTAATCTTCGAATGGTTTGATAGGAGTCCACCACCCATTTATCCTCTTTTGTTTACCTCCTCATCTATTCTTCCACTTCTCTCAATTATGCTTCCTAGATATTTGAAGCTCTCCACTACCCTCAACTCCTCCGTGGCCACCTTTTTTCTTGGTACATTTCTGACTCTTGTCTCTTGTTGTGATTAACACCTCACTCTTTGCTGCACTGAATTTCGTTCATGCTTTTCTAATTTCCTCATTCCAACTATCAAGCTGTCTCTGTACTTCTTCTTCCCTGTTCCCCCATATTACTAAGTCATCAGCTAACAACAGGGCCTTCATCTCTTCTTCTCCTATCTTCTTCCCCACCTCTTCGTTAATTGCATCCATTGTAATTATGAAGAGCAGTGGGGAAAGAGCACTCCCCTGTTGTAGTATATTACTCGTACTTATCCTGAACCACTCCGTTCTTCCCACTTGTGTCTTCACACAGCTCTGGTTGGCCTTGTATGTACTCTGGACCAGTAATGTGCCGTAGACTATAAGTTTACGTTTACATGCGTTGTCTACACGTAATCTACGCGTGGATTACATAGGGTTGTAGTTTACATAGACTACGTAGACAATCTAAAGTGTCCTAAAATTAATTTTCAAGGGCTTTCATGAAAGGAAAGTGACATTTTCAACTATATTGGTTCCTAACGAAATGAATAGAACCCTATTTACAACAAAATTTATCTTCTCTTCTATTATCAACTATAGAAGAAGATAAATAGTATGCAAAAACAACAACAGATGGCAGTCGTGAGGCAAAAGTGGTCTTTTTCCCATAAAACACTAGAATATTTCCTATATTAGGTTTCTTCCTAGGTGAGAAATTGTTCGAATTTGGAAGAAATAGTATAAAAAGTTCTCCTTACACATCAGCAACTGATACGCAGTATAATTTTTTTTTTAGTTGCACGGCGCCCTTTGCTAAGTTATGAACTTTCGCCATGTTGTTTACATATATTTCGTAATCTACGTGTATAAAATAGTCTATGTGTAGAATGTAGACTATCGTTGTTTACGCGTAGATGCACATCACTGCTCTGGACTCTACACACTATCTCTTCCTCGACTCATTTCTCTCTTAGAGCCTTCCAAATCTTTGTGCTGTCCATGCTATCGTATGCCTTTTCTATATCTAGGAATACAATAGAATGCAAAATGAAGGTATACCTTAATAACATTCTGCTAGTATTGATGGCCATTACATCAACCTCATTGTCATGCAAATATGAAGATAGTAATATAAAAAAATCCTTTCACTGCACCAGTGGTGTACCCACGATTCTCGAAGGAGATGATTAAAGTGCTTTTTTTATTAATTAGTCCTCATTTTGTCATCTTTATCTGCCATTGGTGGTGTTCTTTTTAATATTGAGCCAAGGGAAGAAGGAGTTATGACCCCCACCCCTGTCCGGCACAGTACACACACTCATGGGGAGAGTGTGGAGGTGGGCTCTCCGCCATTGTAGATATAATCAGCACCACGCTCCTGCACTCCTCAGATATCCATTTTATGAGATACTTGATGAACCCCAGAGCAGTCTTATGCAAGGACATGGTCTAAAAAATTCCCACTTGAGATACCGTCCCTTATATTGAACCTGAGTTTCCTAGGAATACATAAAAACACAAATTTCATAAGAAATGGAAAATATAAAAAAATATAAGATGTGGTGTGTGTGAAGAATCTCTTCCATGCTAACAGTATTTTTTTTTTTAATATTTGGGATACAGGTAATTGATCTCATGGGTTTCTATCACAAATGTACAAGATAACTAATAAGTTTTAATCTTACATTGTGGGATATTAATTCTTAAATCTCTTCCTTGTATTGCAATAGTAGATAGAGGTGCGATGAAACATACTAGCCAAATAACCAGATATAGTAATTTTAATGCGAAACAATATTGTGCCGATTATTATTACAATACATTTCTATGTGAATTGAAAAGTTTTTTCGAAAAAATAAAAACAAACGAGATTGCCAGGCTCTCCAATCTATGTCTTCGTTTTTTAGATCCTTTTCTCAACGATCAGCACATGTTTAGAGCTTTTTAGAGGCTGTAAAAACAACTTTATTATATTTAAAAATCACTTACTACCGAATTACTAGGCTTTTAACCGAATCCACTTTCAAAATATGAATTAATGAACGCCATCTTTCGGCAAGAACGGAAACACAATTTAATTTCGTATGTCAAGATCTTGTTGTAATTCTTCAGTCACGAATAATTCTGGCCTCTAACTACGCCATTGATATTAAATGATATCGTTATAATCCATAAATGTTCCATGCTTCATTATGGATTTTAGACAGCGTTGCTAATGGTCCAAGCACCCATAAATTCTGAGCTCTATAGGGTTTCGTAACAGGACCGAAATTCTCGCAGAATTTAAATTCGGTCCAAGTAGCGTTTGTTTCATTTCAATACGGAACTTGTACTATTCAAATGCTCCGAAAAAGAGGTTCCTGGACCGTATTTAAATTGATCCGGAAAAAGGTTCCTGGACAGTATGATCCTTGGAAAATGTTTCTGGACCGAATTTAAAATATACATTTGAAAAGGTTGTTTACGATCCAGAACCCATTTAAAACTCGATAATTTTTTTGGACCGGAATTGAATTTATTTTAGAATCCTGAACCTTTAACAACCTTGATTTTAGAGCCTATGAGCCACATAATGAAAATGAAAATTCCTTGCTGATGTTGCTTGCCATATTAAGGAACCGCATCACTTTTGATTTCAACCAAATCCAGTTTCGACATAGGAATTAATGAGCGCCATCTCTCGGCAAGAACGGTCGACCAGCACGTACGCTCACTTTTCTTCCCCATTAAATTAATGCCATGCGGCGAAATGCCTGGCCGTGTAGGGAAATATCTTCCGTGAGCAGGTAATAATTGAGTCACCATTGTTTTCGGGGTTTGTACGTTATATGCCATGGCTTTTACGGGAGGAAAGCATCTCTCCGCGTTTCCAGGTTACAGAGTAATTGGCCAATCTTGCGAAAATGGCAGGATTAACATAACTTTTAGCATTTTTATCGTGAAATGCAACTTGATATTTACGACCCATCCGTGGTCATTTGGAAGGACAGCGGACTGGAACGCCCGGTGACGTAACGGTGATTGCATTCATCAACTTCCAGGCGATGTTTCCAGGTGAGGGAATTTTTTGTTCGGTGGAGGGAATGTTTCTTCTATAGAGGGAAATTTTGCTTGGGGGAGGGAATTTTTCTTTGGTGGATGTAAAATTTCTTGGCTTTGTTAAGGGAGAATTCTCTTCAACGACAGGATATATTTTCTGCTTTGGAAGAAATGTATTTTGTCGAAGGAAGTCATTTTCTTGAAAGGGATTCTTTTCCAGAAAAGTTCCCATATCTAAGGGAAGAATTTCCCAAGGAAAATTTCCGCGGGTAAAGCTGTTATCAAAAAGGTACATTGTTTCAAATTGATTGATTGAGTTTGTGTTTTAAGTGCACAATACGCACAGTAAGGCTAATCGGGACTGGACCTACAGTTTAAAGTGGGATGCGAACTAATTATGCCTCCACCGGTTATCGAACCACTACGTCATCGGGGAGGCAACAATGTTTCAAATAAATGTCTTAATACCTATTTCACATATTAAACTATGGTGTTTTATGTGCATAATTCCCTTGCTAATATAAGAAACAGTCAGGTATGACGTGATATCTTCACAAGTGAAAAACAAATATGTTTTTTCACTAGGTACGACATGTGACAATTTTGAACAATCACAATCTTCGTACTGTGTGGCATAAAAGTACATCTGGTTAATTGTAAATTCTCCAAGGCATAAATTTTCTTCAGACTGCAAAGTGACATTTTTAACTTAGAATATGTAGTTTATTTATTCTCTTGGTTGTTAGGTGCGTTCCGTGGTCGATTCACATCTAGAAACAGAATGTTACGGATTAGAGTTATGACCTGGTTGTTTGTATTTGTGTGTGTGTGTGTGTGTAGCGAGCTATACGACGCCATGTGTTCCGGGGTTCGAATCCTGACCTTCGCGTTCTTCGTGAGTGTTCCTTAATCAATTTCATCATATCATCACTCATCTTAATCTTCGCCACTAGCCAAAAGTGGCAGAAAAACGAACTCAAATAAAGTATATCAATCAATCAGTATGTTGAGCACTTTCAGAAATCCTAATCATCACTCATCTTGATAGTCACTTAGCCTGACAGAAAAGTGTCATTAAGTTAGAAAATGATGCAATTGCGGTGTTACATTTCTTAAGGAAAAAATAAATGGTATCTTGCTGCCTGACAAAGGGATTTTTTGCTAATAGGGTGAGGCAACACTGCCTCCAGCTGGCAGGATCTTGCAGGTCAATGGGTAAGGAGGGGTGTCCAAAATTGAAATCTGACACCGTTTCCGTATAGACCAAGGGAGTAGACTGATGATCAAAAGGGGGTGTCCATTGTAACCTGAGGCCAACCATTGGCCAGTATGTCCTCGGAGTATGATTTCGAAGAAGGGATAAGCCTTATGAAAGATCAGGAGGTGCGGTATATGCTCGAAAGAGAAAGTGCTTTGGAGACAGTGTTTTAAGTGGAGGGGAGCAAATGACCAGAAACTATAAAGCACATGTTCTTTACCGGCCAGGGTTTATAGTGTTCCCAATTCTTACGAGTACAAGTGTCCCGAAGACATCCGCGAAATGAAAACACTGGTGAGTAGTCTGTGACCTGTTTCGTAACCATTGTGTTTTCTTCTGGGAAGGGGGAAGACCAGTGATGTGCCGTAGACTGTAAGTTTACATCTACATGCGTTGTCTACACGTAATCTACGCGTAGCTTACATTGGGTTGTAGTTTACATAGACTACGTAGACAATCTAAAGTGCATGAAAATTAATTTTCAAGGCTTTCATGAAAGGAAAGTGACATTTTCAACTGTATTGGTTCCTAACGAAATGAAAAGAACCCTATTTACAACAAAATTTCTCTTCTCTTCTATTATCAACTATGGAGGAAGATAAATAGTATGCAAAAAACAACAACAGATGGCAGTGATGAGGCAAAAGTGGTCATTTTCCCATAAAACGCTAGAATATTTCCTATATTAGGTTTCTTCCTAGGTGAGAAATTGTTCGAATTTGGAAGAAAGAGTATGAAAAGTTCTCCTCACACACCAGCAACTGATACGCAGTATAATTATATTTTACTTCCACAGCGCCCTTTGCTAAGTTATCACCTTTCGCCATGTTGTTTACATAGATTACGTAATCTACGTGTATAAAATAGTCTACGTGTAGAATGTAGACTATCGTTGTTTACATGTAGACGCACATCACTGGGGAAGACACAAGTGGGAAGGTTTCCAAAGAAGCAGAAGTTATATCATTGCCTTCTTGGTCCAATTATGCCTATCTTGGGTCGCTGGTTGTGATATGTAACTCAATTTTGTGCACCGTGACGAATCCTTGAGTTATTTGTTTCTGAGGCATGAAATTGATAGTTAGGGGACTGTTACCAAAACACGGGCCTTGCCTATGGCACACACACCCCCAAAATTTCCTCAACGCCAGTGCTCGAAGTGCTAAAGGTATCCCGGATCCCCCAACTAACTTTAAGGCTTGAAGAAACATCCTCCCAGCTAAAAATTTACACTTCAGGCGCTGTTCAACACAAGCTGAAATGTTTCACAAAGTACCAATTTATGGCCATTTTGGATCTAAATTTACATTTTTACATACGAACGTACATCCTACCCAGGTGAAAACCCATGCACCGATATTTTATGTACATCCTTCAATATTTTCTTCTTAAGTTGTGATATTTACATCCTACGAATTTTGAAGTGAGGAAACAAAGAAAACTCAGTATACAGGGTGTCTCATAAGTAATAGCGCAAACTGACACAGGTGAAAGTACACGATAATAGAAGCAGAAAAGTCTCAGTAAACATGGGTCTGCAAACGAGCCGTTTTCGAGATAATCGCGAATGTGTGATTACAAGCCACCACTGACTTCATTGTTTGCAAACGTCGTCCTAGTTGTTAAAATGCTAAGTGTCAATGTCAAAATGGAAGTCACTATGCAGCGCAACTGACGTGACTCCCACAGTACGATTTGACTGTGTACTGATTGTATCTTTTTTTATTACAACGCCACCTCTCGGAAATGTTCTGTTTTGTAAACAAAGAGCAAACCTCAATCCGCACAACGAGTAAAGCACTCGGCGTTTACAAAATGTAATCAGTGACGGCTCCGAACCACACATTCGCACACATTATTAGCATTTTACCAACTAGGACGACATTTACAAACAATGAAGTCAGTGGCGGCTTGTAACCACACATTCGCGATTATCTCGAAAACAGCTCGTTTGCAGACCCATGTTTACTGAGACTTTTTTGCTTCTATTATCGTGTACATTCACCTGTTTCACTTTGCGCTATTACTTTTGAGACACCCTGTATTTTAAGACTTGCAGTTTGCATTCCTGATTTTTTTTAAAAAAAGTTTAGCATATTTAAGAATATTTTACGTAGTTACATTTAAATGTGTCTGAAGAACATATATACTTCTACGGAAACAGAAATTACCAGAGTGTAAATATCTCCATTTCATATTCCGACTTTGTTGTACTTTTTTCTTCTACAAAAAGCTTTGAATGGGACCGTAGGCTTCAGTCCCCTTAACGTACCCAACTATTCATGATATAATGACTGTCAAAAGAAATTTACTTGTTTCAAACATGCATTTCTATATCAATGACCATACACTCAAAGTGATGACATCACAATTGGTGTAACACAATATCTGATCGAGAGCTGGTGTTGTTTGACAGCCTATAGAGTAACAATACAACAAAGATGGTGGTGAACAACACTAATCCCGCATTATAGCAAAAAGGAGTAGAATTTATGTGAAAATGTTGGCTCGATCAGGGCTCGAAGCCAGGTGTTTGACATACAGTGCCATTGCTCCATTAAGTTTCTTTTGTCTTAAAGGAAAATCTCAAACAGCAGTTTCCCCTGTCATTCTTTTTCGCATATCAATTTGACTTAATTCTCTGCTTTTCCATGCAAGACAGAGAAACACAAACAGGAGTCTATTGATTGATTTAACATTGTTGGGTACGTCGGCACATATGGCCATTTTGTACCCTTCAGTGTGTGCGGGGAAATATCCCCTTATCTAAAATTCTTACTTAAAATGTTGAACAAGGTGTGTAAAAAGCCTCTTGGGAAAAGTTAAAAATGCATGGTTGTAAAGGGACCTGCACAAAACAAACCCACAGGACCATATCAAAGTTTGTGAAGGCCCCTGGGCAAAATGTTTTGTGGGGGCCCCCATTTTTTATTATTTTTTACTAGGAGCTTTGTTAGCTCAACATGTTACCCACCAATTTTCAGCAGTTGAAATGGTAGACCTAATTTTAGAATCAGTAGTCATTCACAATCGAACATATCGCAGATAGGTTTGCAGGGAGAATAGCGCAGTAAAATAAAATTACAGGACGAAAATTGTAACGCTATAGCAGCAGTAAAATTCTGGGTCTAAATGTCTACAGCATATTATGAAGAGTGAACACCGTAACTACAATATATAGTAAATACTAAGGGAGTTCAGACGGAAACGGAGAACTGAGCAGTAGACTGTACTTACGTACATAATATATTATAAATGATATTATTTACAATTAAGAGAAAATATGTCACTACATATGCACGGTCCATCCACTGGACAATTACCGACAGGTTCATTGCGAAAATTGTAGTAACTACACTTTCTTCAAGAAAATTACAAAAGGCTTAACACTTATAGTAGACACACTTTTCTTGCCTTTTTCGCCGAAAATTCATTTACTTGTACATCATCGAAGTCGAATTCACGAAGAAGTTCATGTTCAATGCTTAATAAACAAAGATTGGATAAGCGATCCTGTCCCATGGCAGCACGAAGCCTGTTATTCACTAATTTCATTTTTGAGAAAGATCTTTCTCCGAGAATTTCGACATTGGGAAATGTACTGCGGAACGGGTCCTTACATACAAGAGCTGTGCTACAATTGGATCCAGAAGAGTGTAGACAGACATACGACAATATTGAAGTTTTTTCTATGTTTTTAAAGTACAACTTATGTACTTTTTCACAAGCATATACAGCTGATTAAAAGATTTTTTTGCTGGAGGCCCTTTACTGCTATCTTTTGGTGGGGGCTCCGGGGCAATTGCCCCAGTTGCCCATACGTTAATACGGCCATATTAAAAAGTCAGAATAAACTAAAAGCTTCCTCACAGACAGTGGAAGAGACCATCTCTCCGCAAGAAGCTAAAAACAGTTGATGGAACACTGTCGCCATCTACCAACAGAGATGACAAACAGTTGGGAAGATTTAAAGTCTGCCGAAGGAAAGCAAAATCAGCACATTCAACAAGAATATATGAATACTTAAAACAACATTACAAACACGACACATTCGGAGGGTTCAGCCCTTCAATCAAGATTCGAGCCCTAGCGCTGCCCTAACCACTCCTCCACGGGGATCGGCTTTGTAGTTTCGTGACTTTTCTGTCACTTTTGGCTAATCGCGACGATGAGTATAAGTGATGATTAGATGAAAATGACGAAGAGACACTCGCAAAGAACACTCATGCCCTTAGCTACGTCTATATTGTCTCTGCCAGTGGTACTGCAACGGGATCTGTTACCTTTGAAAGACTAGTGACGTCATCGGTGCCTAAGCGTTCCCAGCATGCACAGAAAAAACTGGTTTGTTTGGAATTACCAAAAACGTTTGGTTGAGCTGTTTGGTTATGATTTTTGTTTCCGATAATCAAATGTTGCTTGTAATTACTAAATAATTTTGTTTAAGAATACCAAAAAATTTGGTCAGATAAAATATGGTACTCGTAAACAAAATGATACATATGTAAGAAAAGAGAAACAAAACGTTTGGTTAAATTTAGTATATGTGCGTGAGCGTGCTTCCGAATTTGAAATAACGATTGTCCAGTTTCGTCGAGTGTAGTATGAAAATCTTTTGTCGAAAATTGAAACTCATGTTGATAGATAATTACTGGAAGCGAGTCTTTACGTTGCTGTGTAACCTAATATTCTGAAAAAAAAGCTCAGAATATTCTTACTTTATACTGAGTTTCCTACACCGGCCGCTAGATGGTTCTGTCAAAATGTGTACAAGAAACATACGTTTTTGTACAACAAATAATATTATGTTTGATTGTAATCATAGTGAAAAATTGTGCTTTAACATTCTTCAAAAGATATGTGAACATCAGAGCTACAAATGAAAGAAGAAAATGTACTGCAGTGAATAAAAGTGAATCTCCCATGAGCAATCTTTTGATTCTGGACTATATAAGTAGAAGGTAAGTGTTGCGCAGAAAAACAAACGATCCAAAGTCGAACACCATCCAAAATCTGGTAGTTCACGTTACCTTTCTATTCTGAATGTGTATTTTGAGATCAGTTAGTTTTTACAAACTATCTACGCTAGCTAAAGTTAGCCACATTGCAATAATTATGAATAAATTATTTGGTTTTCCTAAACAAATGGGCTACATTTTGTTAGAATTACCAAACTAATATTTGGTTTTGGTAACCAAAAAATTGTTTACGACAAACAAAAAGAACTTGACCAAATGTTTTGGTACTGGTGAACAATTGTTTGGTTTATGCCTATTTAAACAAACGATTTGTTCTCCACTACCATTTTTTTGGTTAATCCAAACAAACATTATTCTCTGTGTGGAGCTGTAGTAATTTGGCACACACAAGTGATGTACTACGCAGACATTTAGGCGATAAAAGGATGCCAATAACTGTATATTACCGTATATTTAGGCCCAATTTGTACAGAAATGTACGGTATTCCAAGGACTTGGGTCTGAGTCCTGGTCAAGCCTTAATGTTTTTCTCTGAAGTGTGTACGTAAGCCACTGTGTGTGCCCAAACATAACATAATAAGAAAATCAGTTCTGTTTGAATTCCTGTTTAAGTCTGCTGTATGGTCAGGTACGCTAATTGGAACTGAGCTACATTTTAAAGTGGGATCCGAACCACTGTGCAATATGCCTAAACTGGGTATCGAACACGGGACCCCTTGATTACAAGGCGACAACGCTACCACTGCACCAATGGGGGAGGCCTAAAAATCAGTGTTCTGCTATACCAAGTAAGAATATTGGTAATACTACCGTAGGGAGCTTTCAGACCGAAGCGACAAGCGACACGTGTGGCTTTGAAGCGAACGCTAAGGAAGATTTCACACTGAAGCGACAAGAGACACGTGTCGATTGAGAATTTCACCAATCTAACAAGGCTTGTACTACCTGTGAAAGGTTGCTGTTTTTGTTGCATCGGCCTGAATTTCGCTCAGTATGAAACGTTTCGAACCGAAGCGACACGACAAGCAGCTTGTCGCTTAGGTGTAGTTCGGACTGAACCGTTTTCTTAATACAGTGCATCATGCTGATTGTATTGATAGAATTGTTGCTTTAAGTCCACTTCATGCATAAAAAGGCTAATCGGGACTGGACCTATAGTTTAAAGTGGGATACGAACCATTGTGCCATGTGCCTCCACCGTGAATCGAACCCGGGACCCCTTGATTACAATACGCATTAGCCCCGTCTAGTTGGCTGCACTTTCTTGACACTCCGTGCAGTGCAGGTTTATCCAGTGTCAGGGTGGTGCAAGGAAATGACGTTTAACCAACTAGACGGAAATCGGTGTTCAAGTTCAGAAGATTCATGAAATGCTTGTCTGCTGCTTTAAACGGTCATTTGATTAGTTAGCACGCACCACGTGACCATACAACAAACATACACCGGTCCGGAAGGTAGTGCAGACGGTGCAGACACCAAGTACACTACTTGGCTCCAAATCAACCAACTAGATGCTTCGGTGCAAAGAGAGTCAAAGCGAGTCAAAAAGTGTAGCCAACTAGACGGGGCTATTGTGTCGACTTGGCCTGTTATTCGCGCATGCGCGGTGAATGTATGCTTATAGTGAGAATTCACACCGAAGCGACAGGCGACATGCACAGCTTGGAACGTGCCAATCGACAGCAACCATTACACACTGTAGCGGCATGACAGGCCGCGCAAGCCTGCGTTCGGTTGGTGAAATCCTCATGCGACACGTGTCGCCCGTCGCTTCCGTGTGAGGTCTCACATAGACGGAAGGGAACCCTGTCGCGTATCGCTTGTCGCCTGTTGATTATCGCTTCGGTAGGAAATCTCCCTTACACAACACTTCCACATAAGCGCCTTGCAAAAAGTTTGTAAATTCAAGATTTCTTTTTTTTTTACCGATTCATACCGGACGCGTGTGCTGTAAACAATTTTACCTGCAGTGTTGAGACATCTATTCATTCTCTGCGATGTTATACTATACCAAGATCTCCATATTGCATTCAAAAAAATAGCACAACACAACCTATAGCAAAGATAACTCGAACTTGACAAGTACTGTCAGTTCTTGGATGAACGCTATTGGTGGGAAAGGTTTGAGGGGAGGATATACTGTGCTCCACGTGCACTTAACATATGGTTGTCAGAGGGAAACCGATCTTTTGAAACTTTCTTTGAAATGAAGTGACGTTCCGATTAGGACAAACTATACGAATGCCAACTTTTTTCACTTGTTCCTTGCTTCTTTGTAAATTGACGTTGATAATATACACAATGTATACACGCTATTATCCGTCTCGAAACTACAGTGCGTTCGTCTTGGCCACCTCTTATAACACATGTTAGTACTCGATATGCAATAATTGTCTAGATGCTAAAGATATGCCGGCATCTGCGTCATGCAGGGAGTCGTAACGTACCCAATTTGCGTTACACGGTACGTTCCATTTTGTAGGAGGAAGAGTATGGTTCAGCTGCTAGTACCCATGGAACGTAACGAAATGCAATATGTTACAGACTGACGTTACAGAGAACGTAACAAAATGTATTATGGTAGATATTAACGTTATAAAGGAACGGAACGAAATGAGCACATTGGAACATAACGTAATATGCAATATGGTATATACTACCGTTACAAGGAGCGTAGTAACGATATGCAATATGGTATATACTAGCGTTACAAAAACGTAACGAAATGCAACATGGTAGTAAATAACGGTACATAGGAACGTAATGAATGCAATCCTCCGTAACGGAATGAAGTGAAAGGCAATATGGTTAATTAACGTTACATAGGAATGTAACAAAATGTAAACCACTGTAACGGAACGGAACAAAATGCAGTTGGGTACATACCACCTGCATAAGGAACGTAAATAAATTCAGTATTGTAGATGTTAACGTTACAAGGAAAGAACAATTCACAAATGTTAGCTAGTAACGTTATAGGCGCGTGACGAATATAATCTATTTAACATCAAGGAAGAAAAAGCCAAAATCTCTTACCTTTCTTTTGAACATTGCGAAAAATAACTCAGTATATCGTATGGGATTAATGTGAAATAGCCGTTAAAAATATGGTTGTTTGTATAAAAATGAATTTCAACCAGCGTTGTTAAAAGGTCAGGAATTTTAAATCAATTCAATTCCGGTTCAGCAGGGAATATTAGAAAGCATAAATGGATCTGGACCGTAAAGAGCCTTTTTATGTTTAAAATATTTCAATTCGTTCCAGGGACCTTTTCTCCTGATCAATTGAAATACACCACAGGGACCTTCTTTCCGGATCAATTAAAGACGGTCTAAGTTCCATATTGAAATTAAAGAATACGCAACTTGGACCGAATTTAAACTGTGCGATAAAAAAGATTCCGGTCTTGTTGCGGAACCCAATAGAACCCATTAGAATTTATGGGTTCGTGGACGTTTAACAACCCTGATTTGATATTAAATTACATTTTTGGCTCGAAATTGAATAAAGCTTCCAACTAGTGTAGAAATGAGTAGCAATAGGCGTGCGAACGGGGTGCAAGGGGCGGGGGGCAATGCCCCTCCCTAAGCATGGACATCTGTCGATATTTTAGAAGCAGGGAAATATGCCATGGGGCATATTAACCCGATAATAGTGTTGCCCCCTCAAGAAACACCACTTGTGTTCGAAATTATCGCATTCCTGCATCCCCATTATAATAATTAATGTAAATTACTATTATAAATCAAATTATACGTGTGAAATATATACTTTTAGCTGACATTCGTTTTCTAAAGGGGAGAGGTGGCCATCCTCGCCCCCCCTTCCAGATTTCCATCCAACTATATTAATATACTTTAATCCAGAAATTTAGGGTAGAGGAATCATATCGCCGGTTATTAAACGATATTGTGCTCTTGAAGAAAATGAAGTATTTTGAAGCCGATGAAAGTTCACAAAGCAACAACGGTGGAAGAAGATGCAGTGGCACAACCACAGGGGGCAGGGGAGATTAGACCTCAAACTAGTACAGAAATCAATTCTAGGAGGTAAGGAAGGCAAACATTGGACTATAGAAAGAAAGGTTGCAGAATCTAAGAGTAGCAAGACAAAAGGATACTCAAGATGGATTTAGTTTTCACGTCTTTCGTGCACTATTTCTTCCAGACGGCCAAGAGCACCTGCAAGGGGGCACAGAGGGGCAATAGCCCCCTCTCGATTTCTATCTTTATACAAATTTAAATAAAGTTATATAAACATGGACAGTTGCTGCTGCTTACGGTGTAAGTTTTTCCCGTGTAAGGTAATAAATAGATTTATTATTATTTTTTGAAGCCGCACCGTTCATTTTTAAACACACTGTATATGAGTCATTGTGAATTCGAGTCAATTTAAACATTTTGCGTTGTTGCGAGATTATCTATTAGGATAAAATTTGGACATAAATAATCTAAGTAGAGAAAATGCAACTTGTATATCAAAATTGCCACGCCCATCTAATCTCCGAAAGTAGTGTTTAGCACGTCACATTTCAAGTATATGATTAATTGATTTGGTGTTTTGAGTCCACTTTATGCACAGTAAGGCTAATCGGGACTGGACCTACAGTTTGAAGTGGAATCCGAACCACTTGTGCCTCCACCGGGTATCGAACCCGGGACCCCTTGATTACTAGGCGACGACGCAACCACTGCGCCATCGGGGAAGCCATTTGAAGTATAGTCCATGATTGTATCTAGTATATGAACGAGATGTGTCCCTCCTCTCAAACAATACGTGGCTTGTCCCCACCGAACGAAGTGTGTCACTTATAAATTAAGTTTCCGAAAGCAGGCATTATGTATGAACAGAACAAAAAATACTCCTGAGAAATTACAAAAATTATAAGCCAGTTCGTGGCCGGGAGTTATTGACGGTCTTCCCCCCCCCCCCCCACAACCTATCCGCTTTAGGTTCCGGGTTCGAGTCATGGTCTGTAAATATATTTTTTAGGTGTCTCTTCATCAATTTAATCTATTTATCATCCATCTTCATAGTTTCGATTAATTATAAAAGTGACATAAAAGCAAAGCAAAATAAGAACAAAAAAAAGTAATTGCAAAATGACTACAACGTCAGAACTACATTTGAAAAATAAAATGCGAGTAGAAGATTAATTTTCAAACAGGTATTTGGGTAGAATTGTGTAGACAGACATCATGCTCCCGAAAGTTGCCAATCCACGTGTAGCATGACCTTCGATACTGGGGTTGCGCTTTTTCAGGAAAGTTTTCTCGACCCTCCTCAAGCGTCTTATCAAGAATGCCTCGGTGTTCGCAGCATTGCCAACTTATTTTCCGTCGGAAAAATCCTTTTCCTCCTATTTAATCTGCTGTTGGCTGTACAATACAGCATATTAAACAAGATACAACAACTGAATTACGGCGAAGTAGGTTAGAAACCCTGCGTGCTCAAGAGCAGCTTCGATAAGGCACCTGAATTGTTTCGAGCTGAACCAGGAAATGGGCGATGTTTATTCCCCAAGGCCATTCCGCAAAACTAATGCCACAAGAAGTTTCCTGTGTGGATTTGTGAGCATGAAATTGTAGGTTGATGATAGTACTACAAGACGTCAAGTGGATTTTTTTTTCTGTTTCGTTATTTTATATAGCTTTGCTACCTATATAGTTTGAATAACTAATCAATAATTTGATGAGCAGACAAACACGAAGAAGCCGATCCCTTGGCAAATTAGTTAGCGTAATACACTGCGAAGTCTAATGTCGGATTAGAAAATATGGATGGGTCATTTGTCTTTATACCACTTCCATCACCTATCACATCCTTTATCATCGCGATTAACCGAAAGTGGTAGACGCGATAAAAAAAATAGAACCTTTGCATGAATGTCCGAAAGAGAGGCAAAGGCACGACCCACCTGGAAAATGAAAGTCAAGCAAAAATTATATATATCGCGCTATTGCATTTTAGCTACAATAATATATGTTAATTATTGCATGAACATGATAAATTCAAATTAAAGCAATGGTTTTTGAGGAGACAACACTGTTATGGGGGAACATGCACCTTGTTCCCCCCCCCCCCGGCCTGGAAAAAAACTACCTTGCTTGCCCCTCCCTGAAAAAAAAACCTGCAGACGTCCATGAACCTTTGGTATCGACTTCGAAGTATAATGTATAGCGCGGCAATAGACCGCGACAGCCTCTTATTTGCCAGGGAACAGGGATAGGAATTCCTCTTATTTTAGATTTTCTCAAACTAATTTCAAGCATGTGGTGAAAATGCCTTCTATTTAGTATGAAAATCGTGGTTTTTAGTTTGAATGGTTTTTCCTAGAGACGATATGAGGCGTTGCGGATACCAAGGGCGAACTCAACAAACGTACTACATTGTGAGGGAAATGCGTTTCAAGTTGTCAGGCACAGTTCGAGCTCCACAAAAACTTGGTAACAGGAGATCGGAATGTTTCATGCGTGATTTTCAAAGTTTTTTATGGAGTTCGCACTGTGTCTGGCAATTTGAAATTCATTTCCCTCACAATGCACTTTGTTGAGTTCGCCCTTCGTATCCGCAACGCCTCATATTTTAAATTACTTTGAAGCATTTTGGACCATTTTTATTTTTATAAGCAACTGCATTAATTATACATATGTCAGAATGATCTTAAACATGAAACTAATTGTTTCTTCCAATGATTAACTGTTCTCTTTGCCTTTCATTACGCTAGGTCACTCAGCCGCTATCTTTGTTGTGAGCCTAGATTAAGTGTGACTGGAGCTTATCCTCTATGCTTTCTTCATTCAGCATGGCTGTGGGCTACATGTTTCACATCTTAACACAACTTCTTTCATTGTATATAACTTCATACATCATGAAATGTATTTCACCTATCGTCCTACGGGAATCAGAGGAACGTAACTACAATAATGCTGTTTTCAGTTTTGTTAGAAAAAATCCTCTGAAGAGTATTTGGAGTAAATCGACATTTTTCCACTTCTAATTCTTATCTGTAAGGCGGAGTCACGTTTAGGAGTCATATTCCTAAGAATATATTATTTCCTCTCCTATAAATTTGATAAATTGGAGTTAAGTCCCTCTGGTTGTCACACACGCTATCTGCTCCTATTTTCCAAAATTTGGCACGTTGGGTATTACACCAGATGTGTCATTTGGGTATGATACATTTTTATTATATGCCTGTGGAGATTCCAACAGTGTTCTCGGCTTGCGAGCCAGGTTATATCGGCGTTAGCGTCCAACGTTTGGAGCGCATACATTGCTCTCATCAGGATGCTCTCTACCTTATGGTGGGAGCAATGTATGCGCCCGAAACATTGGACGCTAACGCCGATTTAAGCTGGCTCGCAAGCCGAGCGAGAACACTTCGCCAGGAAAGCTACACTTTTTTACCCATGAAGATTATTGTCCGTGGCCTGCAAGCAAGGTTCTTGTATGTGTGACTTTTCTGTTTCTCAGACTACGTGTGACTACCTACAAATTATGTGAAACAATAACAAACAACTTCCCGACCGATTGCCAAGGCCCGTTCCACCCTAGCTACAAACTACCACTTCGATCACTGCATGCACGAGTGAGTAGTGGTATTCGCGTGTCTTCCCTTTAATGCAAAACCACAATTTGCTCCACAGCATGCTAAGATATTCGAAAGCAATACTTGTGTGTTAATTTAAATTTTGCCCTGTTCATTCATCTATACAGAATTTACTACTTCCAAATTTATGTGCCTGTCTTGAGTTTGCATTCTCGTGACTGCTGCCAATTTGCGTAGATGAAAGAAAAACACACTCAATATACCAAAATTGCTTGTATGTAGACATCAGACGATAAGAGATGAAACAATTGCAGCCTACAATTTCCCTCAACCAACTACAATTACTATCTGAGTATGAGAAACCACTTGCATTCTAGCCGGGTTCGATTCCTGGTGGAGGCACAGTGGTTCATTTCCCACTTTAAACTGTAGGTCCACTCACAATTAGCCTATCTGTGTATACAAGTGAACTTAAAACAAGACAAACTTTCATTCTAACCTCAGGCAATTGTGGGAGCTACTTAGAAGTAGTAGTGTTGCTGGCATGGTGGACTTCGGTTCTTACTTTTGCTTTTAACAGATAAATACATTTTGAATAATAGTGAAATCAAAGTAATCGATTATTTTACCGACTGACAAAGTTATAATGGAATTGTGTTATCTCCATTACAGAACAACTACCTAATCTCATTCAATTCCAGTGTTATATCTGGTAGATAGATATATCAGCCTTTGCAATGATGTAAACTTTCAGTGCAATGGCGACAAAGGTCCAATAACTATAATGTCAAACTTTAAAGGTTTCCTGACAAAATGATAAACGGACAGATCATTTACATTCTCAATGGACATGTTGAAAAGAAGACTAATATTATTTTTTTTAATTTCTTTTTTAGCGTAGGTAAAAGGAAGTCACTTGAAAAAAAGTGGGAATATAATCAAGATGTCCATCAGCTATTTATTGATTTAAAAAAGCATATGATTCGGTCAAAAGAGATAAATTATATATTATATTAGTCGAGTTTGGAATACCTAAGAAGCTTGTTAATATGATAAAAGTATGCACCAGTGAAACAGAAAGTAAAATTCGTGTGGGTATTAATGTGTCTGACAAATTTACAATTCATGATGGGTTAAAACAAGAAGATGCATTATATCCATTGCTCTTTAATTTTGCCTTGGAATACGCTGTTAGGAAGGTAAAAGAAACTAACGAAGGACTAAAATTAAATGTTGTGACTCAGTTGTTAGCATATGCAGATGATGTAGACTTATTAGGGGATGATATAAAAACAATTAAGAATAATGCTAAAATATTTTTCAAAACTGCTAAAGACATAGGTTTGGAAGTTAACAAAGAGAAAACTAAATATATGCTTACAGGCCGAAACCAAGTGTTAGGTAATAATCAAAATCTAATTATTGATAACAACTCGTTTGAACCAGTTTCCAACTTCAAATACTTAGGAGTAATATTAACAAATGAAAATTATATTAATATAATAAAAAGTAGGCTTAATTCAGGAAATTCATGTTACTTCTCTCTTCATAAACTTTTGTCTTTTAGTTTAATAACTAAGAAACTAAAAGTTAAAAAAAAAGTAATTTTGCCTGTAGTATTATATGGGTGTGAAACTTGGTCCCTTACATTGAAAGAGGAACATAAATTGAGAGTATTTGAAAATAAGATCCTTAGGAAAATCTTTGGACCTAAAAGGGATGAGGAGACAGGTGTGTGGAGAAGGTTACATAATTTAGAACTACATAATTTGTATTCATGTGCAGATGTTATTAGAATAATTAAATCAAGAAGACTTAGGTGGGCAGGCCATATGGCACGAATGGGAGAAGAAAGATGAGTTTATAGGCTTCTTGTTGGGAAAACTGATGGTAAGAGACCTATAGGAAGGCCAAGACGAAGATGGAGGGACAACGTTGAGATGGACCTAAAGGAAATCGGTAGGGCTCAAGATATGGACAGATGGAAGGCCTGTGTTGCTGCAGCCATGAACCTTCGGGTTTAAGAAGGCTAGAGAGTTAGTTAGTTAGTTTAAAAGGAAGTAGATAAAAATGAGTAAATAAAAAATATTACGTGGCAGAGTGGTTAGCACAGCGCGCTACGACGCCAGGGGTCCAGGTTTCGAATCCCGACCTGCGCATGAGTGTTCTCTGTGAGTGTCCCTTCATCATTTTCAGCATTCGTCGCTCATACTCATCTTCGCTTTCTGAACCACCAGATTACCATTTCGGGTGTACAACACATGGCGTAGCGTTTCGCGTCCGAATTCCAGGAACAGGCAGCTTACGGTTACCTGACCAAGTAGCGTTTCGTCCGAAGGCTACCATCCTAATAGTGTTTAATGAAGCAAACTCTTGCTAACACGCTTAAATGCTCCATCCAAGAAAATATTTTTTGTTGTTTTAATATTTCTTTCCCTCTGGAAATTGCAAATCTCATCTTCATAGTTGTCAGATAGTAAGAAAGTGTTGCCATCTGCCATGACTAAAAATTTCTAGATCCAAGTTCACTTCCTCTCGACGATTTGTTTTGATTTGATTTGTTGTTTTAAGTCCACTTTATGCACATTAAGGCTAATCAGGATTGGACCTACAGTTTAAAGTGAGATCCGAACCACTTGTGCCTCTACCGGGTATCGAACCCGGGACCTCTCTCTCGACAATTTGTCTCAGTCTGCACTCCCTGCGTTGCACTCCGCTGTCTATGCAATGTAGTTTTAAAAGTTGCAAACTGAGGTATCCTGGTCACTAATTCCACCGCTGCCACCGGTTAGTCAAGGTGTGACTCATCATCAGCCAGGCTCGGACGAAACGCAGCTTATGAAACCGTCGCGGACGAACTGTAGCATGTTTCTACGAATTTCGCTTTCGGACAAACTACAACTCGGGCGAAACGCTACTGAACCGTACAGCAGTCCTTATGCCTACTCCAAGTTGCACAGCTGCTTTCGGAGCCCTTGGTTTGGAAAGGGGGTGGGGATGAGGAAAGGGTCTTGATTTTTTATACTGAAGCTCGTTCATTTCGTTCTCCTATTTCTGTTGGTTGAATTTTCTGAGATACGGATCTACCTCATTTTCCTTTTCATTACGTTTTATTGCGTCACCCACGGTACGCTTACATGTACTTAACATTTTCAATTTCCCTGTACCTGCACCCTTTGGTTAGGTAAGGTAAAAATAAATAGCTGCCGTTCGTCAAATGTTGTATTTTTGTTTTTGTTACCTATTTTTATCGTACTTCAGTTAGGGAGCAATGCAGCTACTGGTAACAAATGTAGTCAGGAAGTAGCATCAATTGTTCCTTCCTCGCACTGTAGTTGACCGGTAAAAAACTATGTAAAGCCCCGTTTCCATTACCACAAATTTGCCGCGCAACATGACGCCCGGCATGCGACGCTGCATGTGCCAAGCATTTGTTGAAATGGAAACTGTCTGCAACATGCCGCGGCGCAAGTGCCGGGGACAAAATTGCCCCAAACGATTCAGACGCACAACATGCGCCACGGACAATGGAAACAGCCTGCAGCAAGTTCCTGGGGCATGCGCACTAGAGTAGAAACAGACGACGCGACTACAATCTGTGGTCCAACAAGATTTAATAACAATGCAAAATCATTTGCAGTCATTCTTACAAAGTTTTCGTATCCACTTTGAAGACGTAAGTCTCTCATCAACGAGTTATACGCTCCTTCCGAATTTCTTTTCGCTAGAAAACTTCTAATCCACCATCTAGGTCGTTTTAGCCTATTTTTTTTAGAAGTTCATGGTACGCGCCTGCCATAACCACAAAACCCGCCATAGTTGTATTGTTCATCTTTACACAAGTTAAATCACCACCAAATTATTACAATACAAGAGAAGAAACACTGACTACTCTAAAGCACAATGAAACAACGCTACAATCAAGTCCTGCACTCCGGTGTTGTTGCGGGCGTATTTTGCAGAAGTAGTTTTGAATTGGAAACAGTGCACTAAATGACGCTCAACATGCGCCGGCACATGTTGCGCGTCATGGGTCTGGAACTTGTCAGAATGGAAACGTAGATTAACAGAAACAGAAGGCTTTCACGATTTGTGTGAATATTAAAGTGATCTCTTTTTTCACATCCAAACATAAATAACAATTTTCAGATTTGAAAACGTAACAGGGGTGTAAGGGGTGACCTTCCACGTATTACACCCAATCCTCCACTTCATTCCACGTAGTGCACCCTGGACTGCTCTTTGCAGACTAACGAGACTCTGGCGACTGGCCCTATGGCCAGTATAATTCTGTGTGTTCTCCTGCTTTCTGTCATGTGTGCTGAGTGCCTCTTTACAGCCTCAGCTTTTAACCTAAGTCAGAATATTTTAATATTTCAGTTATGCGACATTACAGTTATGTCATTTGTTATGGTAAGGGGCTGCACCCCGTATAACGTGACGCGCCCAAAATTAAAAAAAAAGTTACATATAACTTTAAGAAATGCGTATAAATATTTCACCATCGTTTATATTTATGTACATGTTGTTAATTTTCAAATATTATGAAGAAATGCAGCAAAATGCTACGTATTCGATTACTAATGTGAGCCACTGTATATATTATGTTTTTATTTCATGAACAATGTATGGTCAAACATTACTTTGCAGAGCTCCGTGGCGGAGTGGTTAGCACAGTGCAATACGACGCCACAGGTCACGAGTTCGGATCCCAGCCTGTGCATTACTTTCATTGTGATGTCCTTTCATCAATTTTGTCATTTCATCACCCATCCTCGTCTTCGCGATTAGCCAAAAGTGGCATAAAACCAAAGTTAAATATAACAAATCAAAATCAAACATTACTTGGCATGACAAGAATGGATAGGTTATTTTGAAGCTGCTGTTATTAAAAGCAAATTGTATGTAGCTTTCCTAGACAGAAGTTTCACACACAGAAACTGATTGATTGGATAAGGGCTGCGGATTCCTACTCGAGCAGAAAATATATATATTTCCATATATTACTTACAACAATAGCAGACTGATTTCCTGCTAAATCGAAAAAACTTGCATTCACAGTTACAAATTGACATGTTGAATGAACTTAACTACAGATTTCTCTCACTCCAATTTTGATTAATCGAGCAGCACACTACAACGTGGGTCATTATATATTTCCAACTTACTCTCGAGTTCCTCAACTAAAAATAAATTGACTGCGAGACAAAAACTCCTCTCCGATAACTATATACCACATTATATGCAGAGTATACGTAAGTTGAAATTCCATCATAATAATAATTTGAATTCTTCAAGTAGTAGCTGCAAATATAATTTTTCATACATATTTTCTTAGCAAAATATGAAGTTCCTCATTTCACAAGGATAACATATACACAGTATGTCACAAGAGTTTTTAGTTCGAGCTAGTCGTAGGCCTAATATGAATATAAACGTCACTTCATTACTTAGTTAAAAAAAAAAAGTGCCAGGCAATCAGAATTCGAGGGTATGCCTGAAATTATTCGTAGTATCTCATGTATCAAGGGGGATTTTTAAGAAAAATGAAGGATACATACCACATGCTTTGGTCAATTCAGAGTAGTAGAAACGTAATTATACTGCATGTTGCAACTGAAACCGTAGCCTCGAAGGCCGAAGTCGTTTAGTGATCCACTCATACACTCGGTACCAAACATTTCAAGTTCGAGTAGACATCTGGACATGGCTGTTTTTTTTTGTAAGTATCCTTTCATAGATTTAATATGATCATCATTCATCTTCATCGTCGCGATTATCTACAAGTGGCAGAAAAGCGATATAAAACATGAATAATAAAACATTATAACAAACAAAAGAGGATAAAAGGATGAACTGAGTTAATGATAGGAAGTTTTATAAAATTACTGTTTCTTGAAGAATCTTGTCCTTTGTTCCGATTGTAATTCTCAGTCACACGTTGCTAAATGTCCATGTCGACTGCAATTCTTGCGTTCTTGAAAATTACTTTCTTGTCTGTCTATGCTCTTCTTTCAAACGTGGTAGGTGGGCGGGCGTTCTGTCTGTTTCTACACCAAAAAAGTTTAATGCACCTCCTGTCCAAGAAGACAAGAATTACTGAAAGTAATTTTCAAAATTGTAAGCGGATAAGGGCCCTTGTAAATGATAAAATATACTGTCCTTTTATTCGCTTTATTTGTTTCGTACAACAATTCCATCTAACATTTCGTTTCTACGTATTTTCTACTTGCCAAAAGTGCCTTTCATATCGCCCCAAGGCGTTTCCTACTCGGATGCTTCGTGATCGAAGGTCACGTGTACAATGTTTCAGGATTCAGATTTTCCGTGGTGCTGCTGCTATCAGTTCTGTTCGCCTTCTCAAGGTCGCGCAGCAAGCAATTATTTTTCGTCTTCCTATATGAGAAAGCTTGCCTCTCGCTTAGGTGGACGAACGCGTGGTACGGATGATTTCTTGGCTCGACCATGGTTGGTCCTTTATGTTTCGTCCTTCAGCAACTTAATCTAAGCACGAATCATTCTCATCGCCAAACAACTGTATTTTTTTTAAAAAAATATGATGTAACACATGTAAACAGAGAGAGAGAGAGAGAGAGAGAGAGATAGATAGATAGATATAAACGTTTTCTCTCAACAAACTATTCTTTTGCTATCGTATAAAGTGAACGCACATGTTAAAATTCATCTTGCATAAATAATCAAATTAGAACAAATTCACATAAAGCGATTAAGTATGCAGAAAAGAAATATATTTGTGATAAATACAAAGTTAATCAGTAAATTCCAATAACCAGAACTTTTGTCACGCCAAATCTTGTTTACGGATGTTTTCAAACGTTTTGTTTTACAATTTAATTTTTTCACTGACATCCACAACGAAAATACGTATTATAACTTAGTGACTTTCAAAGGGTCAAAATACTGTAATGTTAGTATGCTGCCGATCATAATTATGAGGCTTCTTCGAAAACGTCTTCGATAACGGTATTTGCTATTCGTAACGGATATGTGTATCACTTTTTCGAAACAGACTTTTGTGGAGGAAAAGAACTGTAACGTTACAAAAGTAACGAGCACAATTATACGATAGACCTATGTTATTCTCTCCGGAACACGGCATCGGACACGGTATTGCACATCGGAACGTCTGTATGATACCAGCTATAAATAACGTTGTTGCTTTGAAAAAAGGAGTGTAACGTTTTTACAGTCGTGACCTCAATTAAGTTAATGGTTAATTGTAACGTTACTATCACTTTCCACATACACTAAAGTTACTAGTCAATACGTGACGAACCTCTTTCTTACCCTGTAACGTTACTGGTTGCCGGCAATGGATGTAACGTTAAAGTGTCACGTGAAGACCTACTCCTTTAGAGATCAGTTATGGTTCGGTACCGTTATGCACACCTGTAACGTAATGTTCATATACCTGAGGTAACGTTTCTGTTCACGAAAAAAGTTATTCTGTTTCTGGTTGTAACGTAACGGAAACCGTAATTGAAAATACCGTTCCATTTCGTTACGTTACGACTCCCTGGCGTCATGTCACGCGCTATCTCTGCCCAATCCAAAGAGAACCCACTGCATTATCCTGTTATGAAAGTACAGACTCACCCAATAGTACATTGGGCAAACATTATTAATAGGATTGTCACTCACAGCACTGATCTTATGTATTACTTAAAGAGATATTGTTCTCTTATGTTTTTAGCTTATTTGACATATCAAATTATATTTTTTACATTCCCTAACACGTTTGACGGGTGCACCACTGATAGTCACAACAGTTGTAAAAAAATCCAAGAGATGTCACTAAGTTAGTAAATAATGCATATGTTTAATTTATAAACATGATCTAAAATATTGTGAGCAAACATTCAAAATTTATATCTGACTCATTTTGTTTAGTTGCAAAATGTGGCTCTTGAGTTCATATTAGAAATTAGGTTAGGATTCTTATATGACTACCACGTATCACTATATCAGATCATCTAATCTAATCATTCATAATTAACATACAATTAAATATGGTATTATCAGACCTTTATTTTCATTGTGAGACACTTCTTTAATTAAATTAAATTTCACAATTCAATTCTTTGAAGTTGCAAAATTAATTAATCATATACAGAACATTCCCTGACATTCGCTACGAGACTCGGCGGCAAGCGGCCATGCGTCAGCGCTTGTTTTTCCCGGTGAACGGGGTCCGCGACAGTCGCACGCTACAGTCTGTTTTTTTCGCTCTCCCTGCCTTCGCTCTCTTTCCCTTTCTGTTGACGTTGCAGACTGACGCCAGTATAATCCTCCATCGGAAGTTGTGTTGTGTCGTGTCCGTCTGTTGAAGATTGTGGCTTAATATGGCACCACAAAAGTTTACATTCCAACAAAGAATTTATCTTGTCGAGTGTTACTTCGGAAAGAGGATTTGTGGAGAAATGCGACGACGTTTTGCAACGAAATTCCCTGGTGTTCCCGTTCCACATAGGACCACTATATTAAACCTCGTAAAAACGTTTAGAGTAACAGGGTCAGTTCTGAATAAAAGTGGGGAAAAAAACACGTGTCCTTACTCACATGAAACGGGTGTTTCAAAAACCACAGCATTTAGAGCCGCTAAAGTTCTTAAATTTAAGCTCTACAGAGCGACAATAGTACACGAATTACAGCCTAGATCCTAGAGTCCCCTGATTTGTCAGCCTGCAATTTTTATTTGTGGTAAAATCTAAAAAATAAAGTATACAAAGACAATCCGCACACCATCCGTGAGTTAAAAGAAAGTATTGTACGAGAAATCGGGAGAATTACAATAGACGAACTTGCACGTGTAAATGCCAATTTTTCTCGGAGATGCCAGGAATGTGTTGCCGCAGAGGGACATAATTTTCAACACCTTCTGTAGTCAAGGTTAGTACACAATATGAAAACTATACTTTTAATTGCCGACTCTAGCGAATGTCACGGATCCCGTTCACCGGGAAACAACAAGCGCTGATGCCGGGCCGCTTTACGCCGAGTCTCGTAGCGAATGTCAGGGAATGCTCTGTACTATTAATGATAGAATATCATATGCAATATTACAAGGAAGATGGTGTAAAATTATTTTAATAAACACCCATTTTCCCTTTGGCGAAATAAAATTCTGTGGAAGCTAGAGTTGAGTTCATCGTGTAACCAAAATCAGTGACGACCATTTGGTTGAAATGAAAATAACTAATACTGGATGAAACAAGGAATCCTGACTCTACTCTTATAATTATATTATAATTGATTAAATTTATATCATCAGAGTTATTTAACCACTGAAGTCTAGCCTGGTATCTTGTTCCTATTAGATTGTAACATTCATTAACAAACCACAGCTTACCTTGAATTGGTTTTTGATTTGATTTGCTTTATTTTACTTCGCTTTTTGTGCCACTTTTGGCTAATTTTCGAAGATGCGGATAAGTGATGATATAATGAAATTGATGAATGGACATTCACAAACACTCATGCCCAGGCCAGGATTCGAACCCGGGTCTCCAAGCGTCGTAGCGCGATGTGTTAACCACTCCGCCACAGGGGCCGGCACCTTGCCTTGGTTTCGGGCAACCTATACTTTCTTCAGCTGCTGATTCTATTGCATTGCGTGCATGCTCCCAATTCCAATTTACATGAGTTTCATTCATATTTTCATCATCATTTAAATCCTGCAAAATATCAAATCTATTTGACAGTTTAATTTGGTAATCTTTCTTAATCCTGTCATCAGCAAATTTTTCTGTATTAAATTTTAGAACTTTTAGATTTTGTTGCTTATAATTTACCACTTAAATTTAGATTGATTGATTCATTGAGTTGGTGTTTTAAGTCCACTTTATGCCCAGTAAGGCTAATCGGGACTGGACATACAGTTTAAAGTGGGATCAGAACCACTATGTGCCTCCAACAGTTTTCCCTTGATTACAAGGCAACGACGCTACCACTGCGCCATCGGGGAGGGCCACACTTAAATTTAGAGTCTTTCTCTTAATTTAGCACTTACTAAATAATGGTTACTGACACAGTCTCTAAATGAACGAACGTTAATTACACTAGTACGCCTTCTTTTACCAATTAGAATATGATGTATCTGATTATGGATATATTTATGGACATTTTGATTTTATCCCCTCTTTTTCTTCATGTTTAAAGTTTCACAATTAAAGTCTTTGAAGTTGCAAAATTAATTAATCTCATACTATTAATGATAGGATATCATGTGCAGTATTACAAGGAAGGTGGTGTAAAATTATTTTTATAAACATCCATGCACCAATGGAAAATAAAGATCTGATGATACTATTTAATTGTAGGTTAATTATGATTATTAGATTGGATGATGTGATATAGTGATATGTGGAAGTGATATAAAGGTCCTAATCTTATTTTTAATATGAACTGAAGAGTCCATATCTTACATCTATGCAAATGAGCCAGATTTAAATTTTGAATATTTACTCATAATGTTTTAGATCATGTTTATAAATTAAATACGGTTGCTTGTTAACTTAGGTGTAAATTGCAATGGATGACTTCTTTGATCCCACAATGGGACTGGTCGTTGCTGCCGATATGTTTGACCTGTCTGGACCGTTCACGTCCCATTTGAGCATTTGAAGGTGTCGTGTGAAACCGACAGAACTCTTTACATAATGAAATGTCATGATTATGCGTTTTAAGTAGCTTTCCATCTGATGTCACCGCTCTCTCTCACTCTCTCTTTCTTCTTCTCCTTTCTCTCTACTTCTTTCTTTGTTTCTTCTATTCTCTCTCTTCCTTTCTTTCTTCTTCTCCTCTCTCTTTCTTCTTTTCTTTCTCTCTCTCTTCCTTTCGTCTTCTCTTCTTCTCTTTCTCTATATTTCTATCTTCATCCCTTCTCTCTTTCTTTCTCTCTTCTTCTCTATATCTCTCTTTCTTTATTTCTTCTTCACTTTTCTCTCTCCCTTTCTTTCTTCTTATGTTCTCCTTCTCTTCTCTTTCTCTCTATTTAATTATTCTTCTCTGCTTTCTCTCTCTCTCTCTTTCTTTCTTTCGTCTTCTCTTCTCTCTCTCTCACCCTCTCTCTCACCGTTCCCATACACAGGTTTACTTGTAACTGTTTTTCTTCACGTACATGTTTATTTATTTATTTATTATTAAACACAACAGGCGAATGCCCAATTACAGTGTTCTACATTTCTTGCTTTGAATTTGTAAATTTACAGTTTGATAAGAAATATTATTGTGCAGAAATGTTAATAAACATAAAACATGTCAACGCTAAATTATATGTGTACACAACAGTTAACAAACCGAGTTATAATAATACATGTTAATTTAAGAAAGTGGAATAAAATATCTAACTACAGAGTGTCCGAAAAGTCACGCAACCCGGTGTTTACGACCGTATAACGGAATAGCGAAACGGAATGAGAAGAAACGCTTTCTGCCAAGAGAATGTCCTGTATATTGGGAAAATTTAGAGAGACAAACATATGTAAGAACATGCATATTTTAATAACAAATAAGCAAAGTGTTGCCAAAGGCGGAAAAAAAATATTTGCAAATCGTGTATATTGATGCACAGAACTCACTGAGGTAAATTATTGCAACATTTCACAATACCAACGAACAATTTGGATGGCCATCTAATGAATTTGACAGAAAAATAACTTTGACGAAGTTTCAAAAACATTGCAGAAGGGAATAAATGGGCTGTTCCAAAAATCGATGTTTTCACAATATTACGCAGGACACTGGCAACACTGTTGCTGTCACGTGTCACTAACAGATGTGTTTCACCTCAGGCTATCACACTAGGGCACTTTTAAAGACAAAGGAGAATGTTGGTTATTCTCGAACATATGCAATAAATTACATACACCTTGCAACCCTGAAATGTGGGTATCCCTAAATGCTTCTCTTACGCAAGAATATGACGATGTTCGGATATATTCTTTAACAATAAACACTCTTTCCTGTGTAGAATATGGCATTTTAAAAACACACACACGACGTCAGCATAAGTAGACACAATCTGGAATGCCGTTCGCTGCAAACAGCAACCACCTAAGGCACAGAAAACATAACAATTGATACACGTTCTTCTGTACCCACATTTCAGGGTTGCAAGGTGTATGTAATTTATTGCATATGTTCGAGAATAACCAACTTTCTCCTTTGTCTTTAAAAGTGCCCTAGTGTGATAGCCTGAGGTGAAACACATCTGTTAGTGACACGTGACAGCAACAGTGTTGCCAGTGTCCTGCGTAATATTGTGAAAACATCGATTTTTGGAACAGCCCATTTATTCCCTTCTGCAATGTTTTTGAAACTTCGTCAAAGTTCTTTTTCTGTCAAATTCATTAGATGGCCATTAAAATTGTTCGTTGGTATTGTGAAATGTTGCAATAATTCACCTCAGTGAGTTCTGTGCATCAATATACACGATTTGCAAATATTTTTTTTCCGCCTTTGGCAACACTTTGCTTATTTGTTATTAAAACATGCATGTTCTTACATATGTTTGTCTCTCTAAATTTTCCTAATATACAGGGCATTCTCTTGGCAGAAAGCGTTTCTTCTCATTCCGTTTCGCTATTCCGTTATACGGTCGTAAACACCGGGTTGCGTGACTTTTCGGACACTCTGTATTATCTACAAAAATAGCCTACATGAATACAATATTTCAATTATTAAGTACAATGCACAACGTATTTATCTTTACACTCAGTATTTCAGATCTTAACCACCATGTACAATATGTATATATAAGGAGATACTAATTATAAATTACATAAAATATGGAAATAAAATAACCACACTATAAATCAATGATAGAAGTTATTTACTTTGAAGAAATACATGTGTAATAAAGGACCTGTACACTCTAGAAAGTACGTACATATATGTAATTGAGTATAAACTACGAAAGAAATATATATTTACAAAAATTGCGTTTATGTTTACATTGTTGACATTTATTCTTCCATTAAGAGAACCAGCTTCTTAACATTAGCAGCATAATTATTTCGTAATTTCTTGTTACAGATCCTCTTAGCTGTCCTGGCCTTCACTTTAGCGCTTGCTGAAGACAAGAAGGAAACAAAACCTCAGGATGGGAAGAAACAGGAGAAGAGAGGACTCTATGGTTTCGGATTCGGCTACGGTCTGCCAGCAGCGCCACTCGTAGCTGCTCCACCACCAATTACAACCATCCACGTCACCAAGCACATCCCATACGCTGTCCCACATCCAGTAGCTGTGCCCGTGGAGAGGCAAGTCCCATATCCGGTCCCTCAGCCGTACGCTGTCCCAGTTCCGAGGCCCTACGCTGTCCCAGTGCCCAAACCGTACGCGGTACCAGTCGATAAACCTTATCCGGTGCCAGTCGACAAGCCGTACGCCGTTGCAGTGCCTCATCCGGTGGCTGTACCTGTTCCGCAGCCTGTTGGAGTTCCTGTCCCTCAGCCGTATGCCGTTTCTGTTCCCAAGCCATACGCTGTTCCTGTTCCGCATCCTGTTGCAGTGCCGCATCCTGTTGCTGTTCCTGTTGCACCGAAAGCACTGTATGCAGCGGCTCCCTTTAAATATGGACATTATTTCTAAGAGGATCTCTCACAGTTAGTAAGTATCAGGATTTAACAGTATTGAAACTTTGCCTTACGTAGCTAATCTTGACGCTTTCATACACACCCTGTCTCGGGAATCTGTGGAGCAAGGCCGTGCATAACGGTAGAGAAGAGGAGAAAGCAAATGAGCGGAGAAAAGCGGTGCGCGCTGCTGCAAACGGCTGGTAGCTGCAGCCGCGTTTTCCTCTCCACGCACTCGAGATTCGCGGGACAAAGTGTAGTTTCGATCTGCCTGTGTCAACTCATTAGGAAAGAAAAATGGTTATCTTATCTACATTCTCACTCCTTGAAAGCTATTTTTAGGCTCGTAATTTAGTATACATAAGTCTTCAAAATGGCTATGTGCTTGTTCGTTAGTTTTCTATCTTTGAAACATGTAATAGGTACTGTTGAGTTATTATTTTAAGTCCTCTTTATGCACATTTAGGCTAATCGGGACTGGACCTACAGTCTAAAGCGGAATCTGAACCACTATGGTCATCCACCAGGTACCGAACCCGAGACCCCTTGATTACAAGGCGAAGAAGTTACCACTACGCCATCAGGGAGGCCTATGTAATAAATTTTAAAAGTTCAGTTAGAATTAAGTAAGGGGAGATTTGAAACACGCTGTAGAAAGAACATTTTCTCTTGGTAGTTTTCTAGTCCGTGTTCCTCTCATTACATTAGTCACAATATTTACATAAATCACAAAATGCAAAATACAAATTATGTTGAGATTGCCTTTACTGTGGAATCGCAAGGTGCCCCATGGGTACCAATAAGGAAATTATGATTCATAGCATGTATAGTGATGTTTAAATTGACCAAACGCGTTCATTTAGATAACAATGGGATAGATACAGTATATCAAATTCTATTTTGGTCTCCGCAGTGATATCTGAGTAATTAATGATTTCGAACAAACTGTATGAATAGATTGGTATATTCAGGAACTATTACGCTGCAAGAATTGTAACCTCTTCGTCGGACGAATTTCATACTTGTAGCTCTGATGGTTTTAAAAAAAATGTTCCATTTATGACATTGTCTTGTTTAGCTCCCACAGACAAACTGGTGTCTCTATCGAGATTATTAATGTTGCATTGTAATGGTACCGAACGGGTCTTTCAGCCCATTAAGTTATATATTGATATCTATAATAATTTCTGAGTAATCGATATATATCGATTTGGTTCTAGTGTTAACTAGAATCGGCAATTATTTGAACTTGCCACATTTGATATTTGTAGTTTGAAAAGTTGCGAAGAGATTACACAACTAACAATTAATCAATTGTTTTTTGCTTACTGTCATAGGTAGACGACAGAGTAATCGAAATAATTTATATTATTTGCTACGTCTAACTTCAGAGATTTAGATTTTTCCTTTTACTAATTCCAGAGATACTGACATGTCAGTTTAGACAGATTACTGTCTCTCACGTCCAGACTGACGGGCAGAGTGAATAAATTTACATTGCATTGAGCTATTAATTTTGCAGACGTATCAGGACACTAAGTTTCACTTGAACATGTGTACTAGTTCCTGAAATACTGATAACTAACGGATTTTAAAGCTGCATCAGCTCTCCAAAAATATAGCTGTTTTCACACCGATCGTGTGATATGGATATGAAATGAAGAAAATGAACACACTGTGTTGCACCTTTTCTCATGAGATTAGCACATTATTTATTCCCTTTTTACCTACTCTTTGAATCTTCAACACCTCTTTCCTTCCTTTTTCTTTCATATTTTGTTAAAAAATTGGTCAGAAAAATAAATATTTTTCACTCTTCTTGATCAGCTACATAAAATCCTATAGTCTTATTTTGTAGAGCAGAACGAGAGCTATAACATGGTATAATATAATCATTGCAGCCCCAAAAGTTCCCAAGATAATGTAGCAAAACCCGCGAGAGAAGACACAAACTTCAACAAAACATATTCGGCAGAACAACAGTTCTCTATGCGGTCCGCGCCAGTTCTCTACGCGGTCCGCGCTCATTATATACAGGAGGAGCAAAGAAAGAGAGCAATGAATAAAGGCATTTTATCAGAACCTTTCTTTAAAACATTTTCAGAACCTTCTCTTCCCTTTCCCGGACATAATTCTGCACCTTAAAATCCTTTCCCTACTGATAACAGACACGAGCCAATAGGATTGTGAATTAGAGTGATCTTTTCAACTTTTGCTTAATACCCTACAATGATTTAGCCTCATATACAGGGTGATTCAGAATTCCTATTACACACTTCTAGGGGTTGTAGAGGGGACTTAGTGCATCAAGTTTTGATAAGGAACCCATGTCCAGAAACGTACCGTTTTGGTAGTACACAGATGACAAGATCACATAATTTCACATCACTCGTTTTGCCTGCGTCACTACAAGAGCTGCTCGATGTTGCGATGAAGGACCTCTTCTTGAACGTCGAGAGTGCGGCATGTCCGTGGAGCACCACAGTCGGCCCTGTTAACTTTGAAGTTACCAGTTTCTCGCAGCCGTTGCTCTAATCGGGCAAAAATGGTATGTGATGGAGTGACACGATGCGGAAAACATTCTGCATACAGCCGTTGCGCAGCTCTAACATTACGTCCAGCTTCGCCGTAAATTAACAACATGTCTGTGTTCTCGGCAAACGTGCATACTGTACTGTATTCCGCAACGACTGAATAGCAACTGACGTGAAGGTCGAAGCACACCGGATTGTAAACAGAGGACGTTGGAAGCAGCACACATGACATCAGGTGACTGAAGACGTTGCCCTCCGTCAATGTGGGTTGCCTACCGTGAAGCGGGAGATGTGAAATTATGTGATCTTGTCATCTGTGTAGTACCAAAACGGTACGTTTCCGGACGTGGGTTCCTTCTCAAAACTTGATCTAATACGTCCCCTCTAAAACTCCTAGAAGTGTGTAATAGGAATTCTGAATCACCCTGTATATAAGCAAAACTACTTAAAAAGTGGAAGTTTTTTTTTATCTAATTTTATACGGGGATATTAAGGCTCATGGTTTCAGTCATAATGCTAATTAGAAGTAAAGATCGAAGAAGAATCTAAAAACTTTCAATGCAAACTTCACGTAGGTTGTTAATGAACCCTCTCTGCAGTTACTTTGAAAGAGGAAAGTAGTTTGGTAAAAGTAATCAATCACAGTAAAATAAACTAAAACAAAAAGAAATATAAATATATACATCTCTTTTATGTTTTATATTTCCTCTAGTTGTGAAGTTATTTTAGTAACCTATGTGTATGAATACTAATAGGCGAACATAACTCATTTTCGCACTCCCATCTATACTTTTTATTTTAAAACAAGCATATTCCATAAATACTCTACACCATTTGGTCTTCTGTCAGTTTTGGAGATAATTTTTATTCATAGATTACACTCCTTCTCTATGAAGTAATTAAGTTTGAATATTTCACAAGTGTATGAAGGGTTGTGCCTTGTCCGTTCGTGTCATGAACTGACTATATCCGGTCAATGTAAAACAAAATACAACTAGCTTGTAAGAAACACCATTGGCTATTCAGGTGACAGCTGCGCAGAAATCTTGCGCCTAGCATTGTGATAAAACCTTACCATACGAAGCTACAATAGCTATCTTATATTGTGGGCTTTACAACTATGATAAATATATTCATGGGCAATATAAAACCAGAATTTACAAATATGAAACGAAATATTTTTCATAAGTCACGTGCTTTTGTTTACATTAACTTCTAACTTATAATAAATTAAGAATAGAACACCTCATGCACTGACTCGCAGTTTCCACTGTTGAACGGACATCGCTGTATGCGGTGTTCCCACGTACATCTTTACTCCGCTGAATAAAAATCTGTATAAAATCGGTTTCGAAAAATGAATTGACCATGATAATGGATTTTATAAACATATGCAAAGAGCTTCAAAACAAGACCAATATTGAATTTGTAGGCTACTCAATACTAAGAAAAAGTTGTTTCACAAAATTGAATATAACGATTTTTTTGACCAATTTTAAAAATCTGAAAACTGAGAATTGTGTTTAGAACCTTTTTGCTTGCACCGCATTAAAATTTCATTACGATCGGACCACCTGCGTTGTGTATTTATAGGATTGCAAAAATAGCGATCGTTTTCAAAACTAAAAAAAAACTGCATTTTTTTGTTCTCACAACAAAAAAAATTAGATGGTTAACATAGATTAACGCATAATTAAATAAGCTAAATTTTGATGTAACTAACTTTTGTGTAAGTCTACTGGTTAACTTTTAATTGAGACAGAACTCGAGTATCCATAAGTTTCAATCCGATTGTAAATGTAGCCGCCAGATGTCCCGAGTTCGAATCCCGGCCTGAGAATGGGTGTTCTATGTGAGTGTCCCTTCATCAATTTCATCCTATCATCAGTCATCCTCACCGTCACGATTAGCCAAAAAGTGGCAGAGGAGCGACACCAAATAACAAAAGCAAATCAATGTAAATTAAAAATAATATTTAACTCTCCCAACTTATATGACGAATTTGCGTATGAACACTGTCATGTATTAACAAGTGAGTGTAAATATACTAGTATAACCAACTTTAAGTAAAAGTGTTTTGTTATTTTATACTTGTATATTGATTGTTTTACGTCGCTTTTCTGCCACGTTCGGCTAACCGTGACGGTGAGGATGATCGATAATAGGATGAAATTGATGAAGCAACTGGACACTCACAATGAACATCCATCGAACCGGAGAGCCCTAGCATCGTAGCGCGTTGTAGGTCGGTAGAGCCTCATATACAGGGTGCGGCAACTAAACCCGACGGTTCTTAATTACAAATAAAAGCAACACTCTTCCATACAATCAATTTAATACATGTTGTACTACGTCTCAAAGCATTTTATGGACAGTTCATTTTCTGAACGACTCTTCAAAACAAAGACTAGAGTTCGATCGATGTTCTTGGGTGTTCCTGTCATTGCCGATGCCGTTGAAGCTCCTTACCCACGGTAAAATTGTCTTCCAACTGGGAACATGCAGCTTACGGTGAATAGTTTTACCTCTAGCAAATGCCGTTCAGTGTTGATTTAAAAAAACCGTCAGATTTAGCTTCCGAGACTCACAGGTGTGTTATTCAAAAAAATGAACTGTCCTTGTCAAGAAATTACATGAAACTGCCAGTCATATTATTCTCCTAAAATGCTTTGAGATGTTGTACAACATGTATTAAATTGACTTTGTTTGCATGAAAGAGTTTTATTTCTATTTGTAATTAAAAACCGTCAGGATTACTTGCCGGACCCTGTACATCTCTTTCATAATTTCAGGTACGACCAAGTTTCGAATACAAAAATATTCCACATTCCTTCTCTCATTATAGCCTTTTCTTTACTGTTACAGGACTGACCACAGATTATACCCAACAGTGCACAAGGCACGACACGTGACCAATGAACTAGGTAACAGCAAGTAAAAAAACAGTTTGTGAGACCTGAAAATATAATAAGTGGCATTACACCGTGATAATATTGTAATTTCTCATGTCTAATTAATCATTTTGTATACCTTTTTTTACAATTAAAACAAATGTTATTTATAATAAGTGTTTAATTGTTTTATTTTGGTGTAATTTTTATTGTGCAATATTTTAAAGGTTTGCCCCGACATCTAGCGCACATTCCATGACTGCATTTCAAGTTGCATACCACTAGTAGATAATCACCATCAGAAATTATGAATCCTCTTATTATGACTGTTCTCCATCTTGGTTAGAGGTGGAAGGTTATAATAGCACCAGATGTCCTTGTAACGTAAGGATTATAACAAGAAAAATACGTGTCTATCTTTGTTCACATATACCACACGCCTCAACTTAGTTATTGTTAATAAACGAATCCTATAAGAGATGTTATATTATCGTTAATGTTGTTGACATTTCCAGTTAGAGAATAAAACTATTCTTATTTCATATTTAAAATATGTATATTCTTTCCTTGTAAGACTTGATCAAAGGGTAAGTAAGAGAAAGGAAATGGGTTTGAATCTACCTTAAGGCGTCATCGTTGGATTCAGTAATTGTAATGTGCATATTTGTTTAATAAATGTTCTTATTTACAGCAAATAAATTGGTTGTCTGTAATAATGGAGTGTTTATGCAGGATAATTTTCTCACTAGGAAAAATGCAAGGACGCCTAATTTACACGAACGAAGTTACGTCTATCGAAGTTCAAACAGTCCACCATCTATCCTTGACCTTGAAACGCGACTGCTTGCAGGCAGGCGATAGATTCAATTAGGGGTGTGGCGTGTGCCACAAACATATACTCAGTTGACTTGATTTGATATAGTTTATTTTACTTCGCTTCTGGTGCCACTTTCAGCTAATTTGCGAAGATGGGAAGTGAGGATATGATGAAATTGATGAATGGACACTCACAAATATTCATGCCAGGATTCGTCGTAGCGCGATGTGATAACTACTCTGCTACAGGGACTGGCTTACTCAGTTGACGCAAGATTTGAAGCCGCCCGATTTATTCTGGTGTGGTGTACTTAAGGACCGTGTACACAACAATAAGCCGCTAACAATCGATAATGGTTACATTAAATTGATGAAGGGATTCATGCCCAGGTCAGGAGTTGAACCCGGCAACTTTGGTGGTGAGATCGAAAGGCCATCACTCTGAGGAGTTTGTTATCTGGTTCCTATCCATTTAGGTTTGTGATTGGCCTTCCTCCACTTCATATAACCACGAATCATCTGATCGTCCCCATTAGCCGTGGCAGTGAAATACAGCAGAGACATCTTTGGGTTTTCATCTGACACAAGGGCCTCCCGGATGGCGCAGTGGTAGCGTCGTCGCCTTGTAATCAAGGGGTCACGGGTTCGATACCCGGTGGAGGCACATAGTGGTTCGGATCCCACTTTAAACTGTAGGTCCTTTCCCGATTAGCCTTACTGTGCATAAAGTGGACTTGAAACACCAACTCAAGAACTAATCTGACACAAAACTTACAAATTATGTGCCAATCATTCTTCTGGAAACAATTGAAGAAGTGAGGAAATTGGGGTGTAAGTGTGACCCTTTTCAAAGACAAGCAAATGTCAACCTCTCCTCCACGTAGTACATCCTGGACTGCATTGTTGCAGGCTAGCGAGGCTCTGGCGCCTTGACTCACAGCCAGCGGGGTTCGTGTTATGTCATCCGTCATCCCTATGTGTTTGTTTATCCCACGATTCATCTCATCTTCTCACCATTCATCCTCATCTTCGCGATTAGCCAAAGTGGAAGAAAAGCGAAGTAAACTAAACTAAATGAATCAATCAACTCTGGTTGAATTGGTGTTTTAAGCAGGGTTGTTCAAGGCCCAGGAATTTTAAATAAATTCAATTCCGGTCCCGGAGAGACAATCAGCAAGCGTAAATGGGTTCTGGACCGTAAAGAACCTTTCTATCTGTTAAATATTTCAATTCGGTCCACTAAATTTTTTTCCCGGATGAATATAAATACGACCCAGTAACCTTTTTTCCGGACGAATTTAAATACGGTTCAGGAACATTTTTTTACGGAAGAATTTAAATTCTGTCCAGGAATCTTATTCCAGGATCAGTTTAAATTCGGTCCAGGAACCTTTAATACGGAAGAATTTAAATTCTGTCCAGCAATCTTATTCCAGTATCAGTTTAAATTCGGTCCAGGAACCTTTTTTACGGAAGAATTTAAATTCGGTCCAGGAATCTTATTCTACGATCAGTTTAAATTCGGTCCAGGAACCTTTTTTGCGGAAGAATTTAAATTCGGTCCAGGAATCTTATTCCACGATCAGTTTAAATTCTGTCCAGGAACATTTTTTTACGGAAGAATTTAAATTCGGTCCAGGAATCTTATTCCACGATCAGTTTAAATTCGGTCCAGGAATCTTATTCCACGATCAGTTTAAATTCGGTCCAGGAACCTTATTTTACGGAAGAATTTAAATTCTGTCCAGGAACCTTATTTTACGGAAGAATTTAAATTCTGTCCAGGAACCTTATTCCACGATCAGTTTAAATTCGGTCCAGGAACCTTTTTTTACGGAAGAATTTAAATTCGGTCCAGGAATCTTTTTCCAGGATCAGTTTAAATTCGGTCCAGGAACCTTATTTTACGGAATAATTTAAATTCTGTCCAGGAACCTTATTCCAGGATCAGTTTAAATTCTGTCCAGGAACCTTTTTTTACGGAAGAATTTAAATTCGGTCCAGGAATCTTATTCCACGATCAGTTTAAATTCGGTCCAGGAACCTTTTTTACGGAAGAATTTAAATTCTGTCCAGGAACCTTTTTTCAGGATCAATTAAAATACGGTGCAGGAATCTTTTTCAATGAAACAATACGCAACTTGGACCGAATTTAAATTGTCCAAGAAAGAAGTTTCCGGTCCTGCAGCGGAACCCAATAGAACTCATTAGAATGTATGGGTTCCTGGACATTTAACAACCCTGGTTTTAAGTCCACTTTATGCACAGTAACGCTAATCGGAACTGGACCTACAGTTTAAAGTGGGATCCGAACCACTATGTACCTCGAACTCGGGACCCCTTCATTACAAGGCGACAAGGTTACCACTACGCTATCGAGGATCAATCTACTCTGGGAATTAAATGTTTATCTTTACTTTTATTGTTATTCTTTCACGTCACTTTTATGACTTTTGAGATAATTGTGACAATGAGAATTAATGATGGTTGTATTACACATGAAGGCACGCTCACAAAGACTCGAACCCAGAACCTTTGGTAGCGAGATCGCATGTTAACCACTCGCAGTACTTGGTCCAAACGTTGTTGTATGTAAAAATATAACCATGGCAGTCTTGCGTGTTGCATGCGTTACACAGAAACAAATACGTGTTTCCAAAGCAAATTGCACTTTAATATTCCTTTCAGATATTCACTTTCCCCGCTTGGGCCTCTTACTCGTAATCTCCTTGGACTAGAGTTTCTCTGGCAGTACTCTCTCCGAACCTGCAGCAACCTGTAGAATACTTTCCTACAGGACATTTCGAGGTTTCCCTAAACGTTCAAGGTCAATTAGAAGTGTGCGTCCAGCTGTTGCTAGCATCAATACAACAAACCATTCAAACAAAAGAAACAGACAATCACTTTCAATAACAAAGATTTAGTTCATTTCATTTCACATTTACGCCATTTTTGGCTGACTTCAATGATATATTGAAGAAGGAACACTCACAAAGAACACCGGGACGGGATTCCAACCCGGGACCCCTGGCGTCGTAGTTCGGTGTGCTAACCACTGACTTTTCTGAAGCGCGTTCTCTTTTGTCCTGCTTCTAGCCTCTTAGAATCCCCATTAAAATTTACGTTCCAGGAATATACAGGGTGATTCAAAAATCCCGTAACGACTCTTATAAAATGTATAGCAGTTAGGTTGGGTACAAATGATCATGATAGAAACAGGTTAGACCTGGGGGGAACCATATTGGTGTGTTTCAAGCGGACGTCCGCCATATTGGTGGCCACCATATTGAATTCAACTCATTTTTTAAAAAAATGCGAAGTGGGTGAAGTGATAGAGGCTAGAATTTCACAAGAAATGCAATGATGAAGGCTTTCTCGACGTATCTTTAACCAGTAAAAAGTTATAACTGCATGATTGTAACAAATGTCTCATTTTTCCGGTGTGAGAAAACAGTGCCAGAACGCTTATTTTCTAACACTTGTAACCATCATCCATCTTCTTCGTCGCGATTAGCATACAAAGTTCGATAAGTGATGCAAAACAAGCAAATAATGCAAACATTAAATAATTCTTCCTATATTTTAATAATAATAGTAAATTAATATAAGCGATAATAATAACAAATGAAGCTAGCGACGCCTTGAGCCGAAATGCTCGTTTGGACTATAAATATTTCCTCCTGGGTCATTTCTCCCCTCCCCCCACTTGTAATCCAACATAGTTCCTGGATAACATAAAGGTAAAATTGCACGTGCATATAACACCGTGCCATGAAGGCACATTTAGGGGATTTGAGGGATAGGGCCCCACACATTCTCGATCTCGGCCATTTTGGAGGTGATGTGATCGGCACTACGCTCCGGCCGCCTTTACTCCCCAGGGTTGGCCCCAGGTACCCATTGATTTGAGGCTGGGTGAGCCCCAGAGCCGCTTTATGCAGGGAAAAGGCCTGAAAAATTCCGATCTTAGATGAATCGAGCCCGGGTCTCCTGCGTGGCAGTCACACGCAATATCGACTAGGCTTTTTCAAATTGCGAATGCAGTAAGATAAAATACCTGTAGACGGCAGAACCAGCACTGACTGCTAAATTGGTAGCACGGATATACATTGCATGTTGACATGTGAATATGACGCAGTTTTCGGCAATGGAGTGTTGCACAGGGTGTTTCAATAAAAAAGGTTACTGGAAGTATCCAAAATACACCATGTTCAGTTACCTTTTTATTGAAACACCCTGTAAGTTTTCCCTTTGGTTTTGCCCAAATTTCATCATTCTGTCTACTGGGGTTCCTCAGGTAGTTCGTTCTTCTCGTTTGACCTTAATGATCATTGTGTATGTGAATCTTTCCATTGAGCAGCATGGAACTTTCTATCTGTGCCTACAAAACGATTAATACCTCATGGCTTTGAAAACATCGTCCAATATGTTCCTAAACATAGCATTAAATGCACTTCCGACACACACTAAATCCGAAAGTTGTGGAGAAATTTGATTTGAGAATGGTAGAGACCTTCGTATTATGCTCTTAAGGTACAAACTGAGCTCCAACGCACAACTTGTAACCAGTAGAAAGTTGAAGTCCTTATGGTAATCATTGCCAGCCTCGTGCCTTCACCTCATTAATTTCATTTGAAGTTCTCTGAGTTGAACTCGAATTGACCTTTCAAAATCTTCTTGTATCGTCTGCGTATAGTAGGCCTTTGAACCCACCGTAGCAGTGAAAAGGCGCTCTCGTATGCACGTGTGGAGTGCTGAGCGAGCAGCGGTACTGTAGCGTTGTAAGAGGGGCTGAAAGAAAGGAGTGAGCGAGACAGGAGGCTTCGTTGGTCCCGTTCGTGTAGTGGGAAACAATGTGTAGTTCTTCTGAGTTTTACGAAAAGCTAACTTATCAAAATTCAAGATTCTAATTCTAGGTTTTGAACCTAGAACTGGGGTGTAAGTGGTGAACCTTCTACGTAGTACACTAAAACTTCTCAATAACGAACAGGCCTAGAGGAAAAATAAATGTTGAGTTGTTGTTGAGTTGGTGTTTTAAGTCCACTTTATGCACGGTAAGGCTAATCGGGACTGGACCTACAGTTTAAAGTGGGATCCGAACCACTTGTGCCTCCACCGGGTATCGAACCCGGGACCCCTTGATAACAAGGCTGCGACGCTACCCCTGCGCCATCGGGGAGGCTCCCAGGAAAAATAAATGTCCGTTATTAAGAAGTATCCGCTATTCAGAAAAAAGTGTAGGATGTTACACAATAGGATAAGCATATTACAGTACGAACTTGACGAACATAATGTTTTTTTTCCCTACATTCAAGGAACAAAATACTGTACTACATACGGTGAATTTAAATTTACTAAAAGTAGTTGTATTTGTCCTATTACCAGCTCAGGAAAGTATGAACCCCCCTCAAGCAGAATTGTCTACACTTAAAACAAGCTCAACATGCCTATATGAGCTTTTTGCTCAAGTGTGGAACCCCCTCTAATCCAAGATTTTTGTAAAAAAGCCCTCATGGATTCCATGAGAAAGTATGACCCCCCTCAGATTGATTTGCTTATACTTACAAAAGGCACTTCTCTGAGATTGTTGTCCATAAACTTGTCAAAAATATGCCCCTCTTGATGGCCACACTTAAAACTAGGCCAAGACACACACACACACATACATACACACATACATACACACACACACATACACACCTACATACACACACATAGTTACTTCTGGTTTAAGTTCAATTGGATACCAGCTTCAATTTGTTTATCCAATATTAAAACAATGCAATTCTTCTAGAATTGCTCCGTGACTCTCTCATTTCTTACATCATAAACATATGATTTTTCTCCTATGAGAATAACACTACATATGGTCTCATCAGGTAATGCCTCATGGAATTCACAGATAATTTTAATATTTGTCCTGTCATTCACCACAACTTGTTTCCTTTTTGAAGTGTTGATTACAAACATGGGTCTCTGTGCTTTGAATTCATCTGGTGTGTAATACATGTCAGTATTGCCAGTAGTGACCCGTTTGAAGGATGTAAAAGCCTCATATAATTTGAGGAAATCATTCTTGGACATGTCTAAATTGTAATTTTCTCTAGGAAATACCTCATTTCTGCCATTTTTAAGATATATGTTCTTGATGTTGCAGCTATCAAATTTACTTGAATTTTTTTCCTGATTGTTGTGTCTCCCAGTCTGAAACAATACTACCACAAAATCAGGCATGTCATATTGTATGCTGGAGAATGAATTTGTAGCATCAAACTCATAATATGTACCAGATGCGGGCTTCTGTACACATTGATATGTATAAAATTGTAGAGGAATTTGTGGATTTTTTATTATATCAGCTTTGTATTTAAGAGCATAACTGGCCTCATACTCAACAACAGGGATTCTTAACTCCATAGTCTGAATAATGCATTTGCCTGCAACTGGTAGGGTATCAGGCAGAGCTTCTCCTGTAGAGTTTAATGTGCTGTACCTCATCAAGGCATTATTATCATTTGCAGCTCTTCTAAATGTAATTCTTAACCCACCCTTCCACATAATTTCTTTGAAATCTGAGAAGAATCCAGGCAATAAGCGCATAGGGAACAGCACTGTGTGGTTTTTAGATAAAATCTTATCACCAGCCTCAAATCCCCCGATTTTGTAGTATGAAGCCTCGGTTTTGGATAATTTTAATGTAGCCAAAGCTGTGGAGGTAATGCCGGGATAATCCACTCTGTTTATAACAACACCATGCTTTCTGATCTCAATTTCAGAGAATAGATGTGGCACAAAATTGTCTACAAGTCTTATATTTGAATTTGCCGGATAATCTGTTCCATCGAGCTTTACAACATCAAATTTGATGTATAAATCTGCTCTGTGAGGGTGTATAAATCCATCCCCTACATCAAGATCAACCTCAATTTCTGTGTTGGGTTGATTTAAATTTGCAAATGTCCTCCTGTTTGGGGGGAATGATTGTAGCTCATAACTCTCAATATTTTCCATTGTATGTATTTTTATTTAAATATTAATTTCTATGATAGCAGTTGTTGTGGCTCCAGCAAAATCAACTAATTCTTCTTTTTCATTAGTGACCATCAATTCAATATAATCTATTCTATTATGGCACACAGGAAAATATAATGTTGGGGATGGATTGTAGATGATGGGCTCCATGAATTCAGAATTAGGTTTGAATGTTGCAATGATGTCTGTTTGTTTGTGAGAGCCTATGCCATTTGATTTGGTGATCATACCCTCTGCTACATTGCAGTGAATATTCAGAGTTTCTATGGCTAAGAATTTAGGTATATTCATAGCAGTGTGTTTGATGCCTGGTTCAAGTTTTGTGTTGTTCTCAAATCCTAACAGCTCTCCTATTGTACCTAGATTCACTGTTTCTGTAGCAGATACAATCTCTACTCTGTGAGTGACAGAATTTTGACTTAACACTACACCTCTGGGTAATTGAGCATTTAGAGTGGATAGATTATATTGCCCTGGAGTGATGACAATTTTTTCATCCCCAACTGCAATTTTATTGTTGTGGTGTGTAATATTTGGGATCAGGTACATGCCATAAAATGCCCTGAGAGCTATTGTTTTGGGATATACAATATCATCATGTAATTTGAGTTTCAATATTGAATTTTGGCTGGTGAGATGAAATACCCCCATGATGTTTCAGATACCACAAGGCTTTTTGAAAATCTTCAATTGATGGTTTATTTATTTGAGACATATATCTAAGAACTGATAAACACAAATGTCCGCAATTAACATCTTTGAAGTTTTGAACACGGGTATTATTGTAATAAAGATTAGTTGATTTTAGATATTTTATTAAATTTTCAGGTGGAACACCTCCAAATGAATCAAACACAAATGCCTTATTTTTTAAATATTTAAGATAACAGATCCAGTGAGTGCCCTGATTTTTGTACTCATCCAAATTAACAATGCCACACTCTTTGTTGAGTGGTTGTTCCGGTAAAGAATCAGACATGTACACACCTCTAAAATTTTTGATGCCCAGTGGCTTGATTAAAGCTTCAATATCTTGGTTTGTAAGTGGCTCTTGTTTTTTTTAAACTTATTCATGGCTCTCTTAACACCTTTGCCTTGTTTCTCCATTACCAGGTTATGGCGCTTCTGCTCATCTAATTCTGCCCTATTTTTCTTGGCATCTATTACTGTTTTTGCTATGGCAGCTGATCCCCCAGCCAAGCTCCCAACAGCCCCGAGAGCAGCTAAGATGGCAGGGATGGTAAATATAAATCCCCCCACATGTGATTTTTTTCTTGATTGCTGTAATTTTTTTAATTGGGGGGTGCTAAGTAACAATTTCATACCATGCCCCTTTGCAATACAAGAATTTTTTTTCTTGCGCTGCTTTTTGGTCAAAAGACTATCAATAGTTTTAAGAGATTTGAGACCTGCATAAGGTATTTGATACATAACACCCTTGGCCTTCATTGTAGGTTTATTATATACATATTCACAACCCCCATCCCAATTTTTGTTTGGTGCTCATAGCTATGGTGGTTCCCAATGCTGCTATTTTTTCACTCAAAGAAGCATCTTTGCTTACAAATCTGCCAAATGCAGCCTCTTCTAATTTCTTGTCTGCAACATGTCTCTTGTCAAGATCAGAATGTGTGTTGTATGCAATATCATGGTCTCTACAAGCAGCATCTAAAGGATTAACACCAGGATCCCCTCTGTTTAATCTATGGTCCAATTTTGTGCCTGGACCACAATACTGATAGCCTGGAATATGCAGTTCAAATGGCAGCTTGTTTATAATGTCATTAACAAGGCCCCGACCCTCAGAAATATTCCAAAATTTGGGGGGTAGAGTATTAATAATTTTTATGAGATATCCAATCCCCTTAGTGTCATTCACTATAAAATTAGACAATTTTGTGCTTATCATGTCCATAATTCCAACCTTTTCATTGTAAAAATTGTGGTTCCCAGCATTTTCTTCCCCAGCTATCACCAATAACCTATCTACAAGTTTCCTGACATCATCAACCCACACAAATTCTTTAGGCAGGGTGTTGTATTGTTTGATTCCACTGCCAGTCTTGATTTGTGACCATATGGGCTTGATTAAATTGTTGTATTTTGCCCCACTGCTCGACTTAACTCTTTTTTGTGTGGGATCATTGTTCTGGTATAGAGCATCTGATTTTATTAATATTTCTTTGTAATCCTCATAATCTTGATCTGTATAGCTGCCAGGCCTTTTCCTAGTCATCAGTTCCCACAATCCAGGTGTTCCGGCATATTTAACAAAAGCACCTTTTTCTCCAAGTCGAGATTCTGAATATACAATTATATCATCTCCCATAAATGTTACTCTGAAATTGCCAATTCTATGTATGATGCTTCCATCAAGCTCTGTGTCAGCATATAAGCCAAACACCTCATCTTTATTGTCTTTAGGTGTTGTTAAATATTTTTGAGCAAGAAGACCCAATTCAATAGGATCCTGACTAGCCTCAATTCTTCTAGGAGCAATAGGACTAGGTGTATGAATACTTGAAAGTGGGGTGAATGGATAATCTAATATGTTCCTTGCAGCTACAGGTACAAGCTCTGTGAGCAAATTTTGATTTTGCTCTGTAACAGTTTTGATATTTTTACCTAAATTATTAATAGCATCAATTACAGGCTGTTCTGTTTGTTTGTGTTTTTCATAAATTCCACGGTTCTCTGATTTCCATCCCTTAAATCTTTTTACAAGATAATCTCTTAACTTAAGATCATCAATGATTAGCCTTTTCATGTTCATTTATATACGTCTCCACGTCTAGAAAATTGTTGATTTTATTTCTGTATTTGCCACTATTAGGTGTTCTTGTCATATCAATTGTGACAAAGCCATAACTGTCCTGGTTCCAGCACTTGCTGCAAAATTTAGAAAAATCATTGTAGCTCAGGTCCCCACCTACATATTCATCATGTATGTGTTTGAGGTTGGTATGATCCTGATGAAACACACATATAAAATTGCTATTGTCCCGGATCAGTTGCTTGGGTATTTTTGAAAAAGTCTGTGCCAGGTAGAAGCAATCAATGTTTTTGTGCCGGCCCTGTGTAAAGAAATTTCTAACCTTGTTTTGATTATCCAATATAATATCATCAAACACAACAACAGAATTATCGAGACAGTCATGAAGTGGCTTAACATCTGGTTCAAAAGTGGCAATATCCAATCCATCATATAGCTTCATCAGCTGCTGATATTTTAATTGTTCCAAGCTCTTAGAAAAGATATACAAGTGCCTGTTTTTCCAGTCTAACCAGTTGGGTGCCAATAAAAAATTATCAACCATTAGTGTAGTTTTACCACAAGCAGATGGCCCAACAATAAGACACCTAATATTATCAGGTAACAAGTTGCCATTTCTCTTATTCTGTTGTTCAGGTTCTGGCAGCCTTTTTATAACATCCCAGGTGTTCATATTATTATTTTGTTTGCATCGATCCAGCTGTTTTCCGGATGACCCAGCCATTTGACAAGTAACTTGTTGCCTTTTCTGCGGATGATTTTTTCTATGAGATAAGTGTCAGGCTGTTTAGTTTTGCTGAGCTCTTGTTCATAGAACCTGCCTTTGAGAATTTCTCCTCGGTGATCTTTTATTATATATGTGTTAAGGGTCCCGGGTTTAACTTGAACCACTGTAAATAATTCAGTGCTCCAGTTTCTCGTAAAGCCTCTCTTGAATAAGTGCTTATATTTGCTGATTCTTACTTGATCACCCACCTTGTATTTGGCCTTTCTTGCTGTTGGCTGATATCTAGGATAATAAACAGTGCTGATCAATTTTTGCTCATCAGATGAAGTTACTTCAGAGGGTTTCATGTTGATTATAGAATGGACCGAATTGTTATATTTATGTAAAAGTTCTGGAAGAATATTAATCCATTTATAATTACCCTGCAGTGTAAATTGTTTATACATAAGATTTTTAAGGTTCTGTTGAATCTCTCTACAATTGAGGCCTTGAGATCACTGTAACTCGAATAATGTTTTATTGCCTGGCTTTTAATAAATTGTTGAAACACTGAATTATAAAATTCTTTGCCATTATCTGTTTGCAAATAGCGCGGGGATCTTCCACTCTGATTGATGATTGTTCTGATGGCTTCTGTAACACATTTTCCAGTCTTGGATTTGAGTGGCACAGCCCAGGCAAATTTTGAAAATGTGTCTATTACAGTGAGTAGATACTTGTGGCCCTTGTTGATTTTGTCTAAGTTTTTCAACTGCCCACTTGCCATTTCAATCAAGTCGCTCTGCCATAAATCATCTATGCCCTTTGTGACTACTGGGAGTCTCTTATAATTATGTCGGGCTTGTCTGTGTAATTCATCAACAATAATTTGTCTAGACATAATATGTAAACAAGAATATTGCAACTATGGGGTGTTCAGCAGCTGATACTGCTGGATTTTCTAAATATAATTTGTCCCCTATTTGTATTTTAAATTCCAAAGTGCCATCATCTTCAGTATAGGCTGTTTCTAATGTATTGGGATCTGTAAAATCCTCTAATTCCACACTGGTGATTTTCACTTTGTTATCAGCATTTGTTATTGATAAGGTGGCGTAGTGGTGTGCCTGTGGTTGAAGCCAATATTTGATCTTGATTGGTCTCAATGTGCCCCCAACAAAAAATTGGTAATAAAATTGTGCAGGGGACAGCATATATATTTTGCCACCTGGTGTAAATGGAGAATCATATTCTTTGTTGGGGATGCTGTACAATTCAAGAATTACTGAATGTTTAGGATTTTCAATTATGCCTGTTATTTCTTTTTCTGCTGTAAGCAATCTGCTTGTTACAGATTCAAGGTGCTCATTGATGGTCCTAACAACATCATCATGGCCTGGCTTTATTTTTATGTCCACAGCAAGTCTCTTGTATTGTTGCACAATTTCTTGTAGCTGGGTGGCAAAAACAGACAGAGCATTTGCTTGATTGGATTCCATGGTTCCTAGCTGTTGCTTGATATTAGCTACAATTTGTTGCAAATTTTCAACAATTGCCAATTTTGAATTTTGAGCAGTAAGATCATGGACCTGCCTTCTGATATCCTCAAACAGGGCATGCAGTTCATTAATATGTTGATTGGTTGGAAGAGTGGCCACTGTCTGTGTGAGATGTTTGATCTCTGCCTGGATATTCTTGATATCTTCTGATTTCAATATCCTATTCACTGCCCTCTTAATATTTTTAAGTTCCTGTGATGTGGGCAGATTTGATACTGTATTTTGCAAAAATTCAAGTGCCAATTTCACAGTGTTTAATTCAGATGTATCGGCCACATTTTGCATAGCATTTTGGAGCAGGGCTATATCTGCCTGAGAGGGTGTGGATTGTTGTAAAATTTCAAGTTTTGTTTGGATATCATCTATCAAGTGATGAAAATGAGACAGTTCAGATTCAGTGTTGAGGTTTTCAAGCTTTGTGATTTGTTGCTGGACACTGACAAGGGTATCTACAATCCCAGGCAATCTGGATTCTAGTACATTTGCCAAATCACTTTGCACTGCTGCTATTGTACCTTCAAGATGGGTTATGGAACTTTGAATTTTTCCAAAATCTTCATATGTTTCAAGTTGCAGCTTAATATTTGCTACACTCCGAGTTATTGCATTTAAAGCATCAGAAGATGGCAAATTGTTCATAAAATTTTCAAGTGTCTCAATTTTTTCTTTAACCTCGGCTATGGCATTGTTCAGAGGATCCAGATTAGGTATTTGGAGTGACTGAATCTGTTCCTTTAGAGTGGAAATCACTAGATCAAAATCTTCTTGTGATTTTATACTTTTGACAATTGTTTGGAGTTGTGTCTGGACATTATTTATCTGCTCTTCTAATTGCTGTTTCAATTGCTCAGAGTTGTTAGCCTGGGTCTTAAATTTGGCTTGAAGAGCTGCAACAGCTTCTTCTAAACTTTGAAAATTATCCAAGGTGGCCAGGTCAGTATATTTCTGAAGCAATAATTTGAGTTCAGAATCAATTTTAAGAAGAGGGTCCATGCATTGTGATTGCAAATTTGTAATTTCTAATTGAAGACTGGCATTGAGTGTAGTTTGTAAAGCTTGTAAATCACTTCTTAATTTCTTGACTCTGACATCAAGCATCAGAATCTCATCACTGTGATCTTCATGTCTTGTATGGCCAAAAATATCATTAGGCATTTTGTTTAGTAGTTATTTATTATAGAGTATCTGATTCTTAATTCTATAAAAAAGGGTATAAGCTTATCATAGGATCCAGGGACCTCAATATATAAGCAGTCACCAGCAGAAACAGTATAAACAGTGCCAGAAACCATGTTTGAGTGCTTAATTCTGTAAATATTTCTCCCTACTGAAATTTTAACATCACCCTCAGGGGTTGTAATAAATTGCAATTGCCCACCTACAGGTAATTGGTAATGATTTAAATTATTGTTAAATATGTACAATATTTTGCCTGTTTCATCATCAACATCTGTAAATATGCTGTTCAGATGAATAATTAAGAAACCACTCAGTTTAGACTGCATATCAGAAGAGGGTTGTGGTGCTGGCAGATCCATAATACCTTGTTTTTTAAACCCAAATAAGTTCATAGGCATGTTTATTTATTTCAAATCATGCTCTGTGCTTGTGCATTGATTCCCATTTTTCAAATCACAATGACCCCATGGTAAAGTATGAATGCCACATGATAAAATGCATCTCTTATCATCATGTGGGTCCAGAGCCACTTTTCTTACAACATTTGAAGTCAATAAGTGATCCACACTCTGAATTCTATTTTCTGATGTTTTGATTAAATTCTGGGATTTGAGGCAATTTTTATAATCCTCAAATTTAAGCTCTTTTTCCACAGCTACTTTGCCAATGCCCTTGGCTTTTTTGACAACAGCACTACATGTTTTAAAACTGTACATCTTGGCACTTAACCCAGCAAATTCCACAATAACATCGCCAAGTGTCTCATCTTTTAACTTGCCGGGCACCTTTTTGTTGTGGGGTTGAATATTCAAATAGTCTGGCAATTCACTGGTATCAAAATATTGAAACAATTCAGGCTGTGACATATCTTGATAAACATCTTCTGTTTTAATATCAAGAATAAAACTATCCGTGTCCATGTACATCAATTTTACATTATCACCATAAAAAGGTTTCAACACATCATAATACAATATTAACATATGTAATTTGGACAATTCCAATATTGCAGCCCCTACATAAATAGGTTTATCAAACTTAATCTTTGTTTTTTTCATGTTGAAAAGTGCCATATGCTCATCATAAATTCTTCTGTAATTGAAATTAGGCTTTGCAACCAATTTTTTGCTCAGGCTGGGGTCAGTAATTATTTTAACATCGGTATGTTTTCTGACATTTTCAATTGTTTTGCCGTACACAGAATTGACCATCAATTTAAACAAGGTCTTATCAAATTCACTCTTTGCAGATGTTCGAAGCTCCGTGTTTGTATCAATGTATGGTTTCAACCATTCTGAGTGCCTGAACCTCAAAACTTTTCTAACTTTGGTCACTTGAACACCATGTCTCATCAGGAACTGGAGGTTTTTGTAATATGTGACATAGCCCTGTTTTGACTCCAGTGTCATCATGAGCTTCTTCTGTTTAGAGCCAGGTGAGCACTGAACCTCGGGAATTGGGGGCAGCTCAGAAAATTTGTTATGTAAATCATCTGGAATTATCAGATCAACCTCTAAGATTAGGCCATGTTCTCTGTCATCATAGTTCTGAAGATCCTCAATATTGAAATCGATCCATTCAAGCCCTGCATATGGCAGTTTTTGCATCATAGCGTGACCATAGAGGCTGTTTGCATCCACATACACTATATAATTTGATGGCCGTGCTGGATCATAACCATGAATATATTTGTTATTTGCTCTGGCATATCTCTGAGAACATTGCACCATGCCTCCTCTTATACATTGCTCCATAAACAGATACATATCTTGATCTTGGATCAGATCCAATGGCATTTTGGTGTTTAAAAACATTGCAGCCCATGCTAGGCCCGGGGCACTGTAAAAATATATTGGGTCCAGCTCATAATTTTGCATTGATGATTTTCTGAATGCCTGCAGTATATCTGCTAAGATGGTCACATCAAGTTTCAAATATGCCATGTGATAATCACCAAATGTCCGGCATTTTAAATTGTTGAACATCAATTGGGCATGGTGATAATCTTCATCTGTGATTCCAGAACCTCTGATTTTGCTGTAAAACTCTTCTTGTGGAGGCAGGGAACACTCATCAAATTTAGAAAAATCTGTAACATAATCATAAGGATATACTCCCTTCCGCCTAATTAATTCCAGGTCCTGATTTGGAAACAATGCACGTGTGATTTTGAATTTATCATCAGATAATTGAGTGGCCAGTGTGGCCAGGCTAGCCGATAAAATTCTGTAAGAATCAAGAAATCTCATGTGAATAGGAACACCATTAACTTTAATTATTTTGCTAATAGATATATATTTCTCATCATTTTCAGCTAAAATATTTAAATTCTGCTTCTCAAACCCCTCATATCTGATCAGATGATGGAAATCATAATTGGATGCTCCATGGCAAAATATGGGGACAAATCTTGGTCTCTTGATCTTAATATTACAGCTATTACACAGGGCCATTAAGAATTTACCATCTGTATGAGAATGGTGTTTCACCTTGATATTTGTATCTGAAAATTCAGAATCACATACCGGGCATTTTTCTGCATTGTTGAAATATTCAATCTGATCCTCTGTTAAAGGCAACATGGGTTTTGATTTTAATAAGATGTTAGATGCTATGTCACGGCACTCATTTTCTATTCTATGTGCAAATATTTTGATGGCATCTGGTCCCATGTATGAATTTTCTTTGGTAACAACACCATCCTGTACAACCACATAACAAAAACTGGAAGGTTCATGTAGCTGGTATGGTGTAATTGAAGATTCTTCAGGATCTGGATTGCAGGATGCAAGAGATTTGAGGTTCGATTCAAAATCACAGACAATATATGCTGGGTGTTCCAACAAGGCTTCAAACTTTTTGAATTTGCAATTTTCACTTGGATTGGGCATCACCATATGAACAGGTTTATGATTTTTACAGTATTTCAAATGCTCAATTAATTTGTTTTTAGCAATTTCTGCATTTTTTTCAGGAACCCTCTTCACCGTTTTTCTACCATCAAATATACTTAAACATCTTCTGCACAACTTGAATATTGTATTGGTTTTGTCTAGTTGTGTTCTGACTAAAGCTTCAAGATTATGTATCAGAGTGTAATGATATTTGCCATCCCCTTCAATTAAGAGCAAATCAATTGGAATATCAGAATCATCATCAAATGTACTGATTCTGAGAGGTGCTATCAAGTAATTGCCAGTGGAACAAATATATACATTAATAGATAATTGTTTGCCATTGATATCCCTGGCCTTTTTTTCAAATTTATCAATATTCTGTACAGACATTGGATATTCTAAACCTTCCATTGCATCGTCAAAATCATGTTCATGTTGTTTGTAATAACTTATTCTCTGAGAATTTCTTGAAACTGGAAACAAAGCAGCTAATATACACCACAAAAAGCATTTATTATCATTATTTTCAATATTAACCACGGCTTGTTTGTTTTTAATATTATCAGGTAATGGCAGATATGTAGATCCTTGTAATGGGCTGAATTCAGAAATTTTAACATATAACCTGTGTGGAGAGCCGCATAGGCTCCATCCAGACTCTTTTGCAGCAAATTCAGAGTGTTTAATGTTTAATTGATCTATTAAACTGTTTATTATTGTGTCTGAATTTGCATTTGAATATACCGGTACAGTTTCTGTTATGTGGGGCTGTGTAAATTTTGTGCCATTTGGTTTCTTATATTGTGCAAACAATTTGAGGGAGAGCTTATAAGAGCCATTTTGTGCATTTAGAATTGCCTGTACATCAGGATTTATACTGTTCAAGAAATTCTCAATACCACATCTTGGCTCTGATACAAACCGATAATCCCTAAGTTGGGCATTAAAACTGCTATGGATAGGTGCAAAGCATGGCTGCTTTGCTGCTCTGGCATTAAGAGGTACTTCATGCTTTCTTTTCAGACCAGATGTGGATGGTTGTGGGGGCAATATTGATGACTGTGCAGAACAAGTATTTTTATGTGTATATGTGAAGTATTGCATGCTGTATTTTCTATTGCATTTGGGGCATATTTTCGTGGGAGTTCTGTATTTGTCTGGGTCACAAATCTTTTGGTGCTTGGCCCAATTGGGGCTGGATATATTCTTATTGCATTGATTACAATATTTCTGTTTCGGCATTTTTGTTGTTTGTTTATTATATACAATTTCCTGGGTTTCAATTCAAAATTCTATGCTGGATCAGTTGGGTTCAACACTGTGCTGTGTGTGTGTATGTGTGTGTGTGTGTGTGTGTGTGTGTGTGTGTGTGTGTGTGTGTGTGTGTGTGTGTGTGTTAATATTTTCTGGCTTTGGTATTTATATAAAATTTCCCGGGAATCAAATCAAAACTCTATACTGGATCAGTTGGATTCAGTGCAGACAAAAAAACTGCATAGCTCTATGTCAATTAGTTCTTGAGATATTGTATTTAGGAACCACTTTGGCCCCCCTGCCAAAAATTGGCTTTTATTGCATCAGTGTATATTGTTTCTATGATCAAAATTCTATGCTTAATCAGTTGGGTTCAGTACAGAGAAAAAAACTGCATAGCTCTATGTCAATTAGTTCTTGAGATTTTGTATTTAGGATCCACTTTGGGCTTTCCCCCCCCCCCTCTTCCCCCCCCCCTGCCAAAAATTTGGCTTTTATTGCATTAGTGTATATTGTCTCTATGACCTTACTTGGGTTATTCCGCCAAATTATATGCTTCAAGTCTCCTATACTTTGGTGGAGCCTGTTCAGGTTCTATCCCCCACTTGTGGGTTCCATTGCCGATCCAGCAATGGTGAAGAATCTGCTCTGTGCCCTGCCTTATATAGTTTTACAGAGCCAATAGAAAGCCTGCTTAATCAAACCAACCAGAAAACACCACGTCATCACATTATGTCATAAGCATTTAATCAATTAATATTGCACAACATAATGCAATAGAACTGGACTGGGAAGTAAATATGTATGGATGTGGGTAGGTGTGGGTGGGGGGTGGTGTGGGTGTGGGGGTGGGTGGGGGTGGGGGTGGGGGTGTGGGGTGGGGTGTGGGGGTAGGGGTGGGTGGGGGTGCATCTTGGCTTAGTTTTAAGTACTGTGTTCAAAATAAAAATATAATAGCTGGTAGCTGTATCCAAGCCCTATTATAATTTTTGTTTCTATATTCTGTCACTAATTTTGATCCTAGGATAATTATATTTATGGGGGTGACTCTGCATGGCCCCCAGAGCAACATACTGAAATTTTGAAAAAATCGATTATTTTTTTTTTTCAATTTTCACTAGTTTTGATCCTAGGCCAATTATATTTATGGGGGTGACTCTGCATGGCCCCCAGAGCAACATACTCAAATTTTGAAAAAATCGATAATTTTTTGAATTTTGATTATCTCTGGAACCATGAATGCTAGAGACATGGGGTTTGTTGCTTTGACCTGGGCATGTCAAGATGCAACTTTTTGATCTCTATAAATTTTTCAAAATATCTTGTTGTTCTCTAGATCTTTAATAACTTGCCTATTTTTCAAGATAGGAGCATAGGAGTTGTTTATTTAAAATCTAGAGGCTGTTTAGAAGTTTTGTTAAAAAATCGATAATTTTTTGAATTTGAGATTTTTTCAAAAACTATCAGTACTAGAGACTTGAAATTTTGTAGGCATATTCTATTCGAGATTCTCTACATTTTATGTCTCTATAATTTTTCTGATATTTACAATATTTAAGCTGTAAATCTCTGATTTATGTCTGTTCTATAAATAGAATTTTCTGAAAAATGCAATATTAACAATAATTTTGACTATCTCTGGAACCATGAATCCTAGAGACATGGGGCTTGGTGATTTCTCATGGGCATTTCAAGATGCAACTTTTTGATCTCTATAAATTTTTCAAAATATCTTGTTGTTCTCTAGATCTTTAATAACTTGCCTATTTTTCAAGATAGGAGCATAGGAGTTGTTTATTTAAAATCTAGAGGCTGTTTAGAAGTTTTGTTAAAAAATCGATAATTTTTTGAATTTGTGATTTTTTCAAAAACTACCAGTACTGGAGACTTGAAATTTTGTAGGCATATTCTAGGCATGATTCTCTACATTTTTTGTCTCTATAATTTTCCTGATATATGCAATATTTAAGCTGTAAATCTCTGATTTTTATAAATAGAATTTTCTGAAAAATACAATATTAACATTAATTTTGAAATCTATACCTGCTAGGGCACTATAGCAGTTACTATACTTTAAGATATGATAAGATATCAAGAGGGGCATATTTTTGACAAGTTTATGGACAACAATCTCAGAGAAGTGCCTTTTGTAAGTATAAGCAAATCAATCTGAGGGGGGTCATACTTTCTCATGGAATCCATGAGGGCTTTTTTACAAAAATCTTGGATTAGAGGGGGTTCCACACTTGAGCAAAAAGCTCATATAGGCATGTTGAGCTTGTTTTAAGTGTAGACAATTCTGCTTGAGGGGGGTTCATACTTTCCTGAGCTGGTAATAGGACAAATACAACTACTACTAAAGTATCCCTACATACAATGCAAATTTAAAAAAAGAAAATGCAGTACACGTAGTGTAATCCTTTGTTAAATAACTGTATTTAAAATGCTCTTTCATTTTAAATAGCTTTTTCCTTTAAAGTGAGTCGTTTGTGTTTCTGCGACATGATAGCAGAAGTGACACACACTTCTCAAGAAAACCACACAGAATACTGTCTACTGTCTGCACTTTTAAAAAGAAGTGCATTTGGTGTAACAGGAAACAATGCGCGCTAGTTCGAAATACTGGTCATTGTTGTGTCGAATTCCAGGAATTGCGACCGTTTTCTTTCAGGCTCTCCCTTATAAAGAATGTCCGTTATTGAGAAGTAATATTGCCATTAAATCCCGTGTATTTCTGCCGGGGAATTTAAAAATGTCCGTAATGTAGAGGTGTCCGTTAGGAGATGTTTTAATGTACACCCAATTGTCAACCTCATTTCCACGTAGTACACCCTGGACTGCATTTTGCAGACTAACGAGGCTCTGGCGTCTGTACCTACGGCCAGTATAATCCTCGTAGGGCTGTGTGTGTGTTCTCCTGTGCTTTGTCCTTATGTGTGCTGAGTGCCTCTTTAAAGCCTCAGGTTTTAACGCAGGTAAGAATATTTTAGTTCTCCGACATTTCAGTTATGTTATGTTAGTTATAGTTTAGTTATGGTATGGATATGGACCCCGTACAATGTGACGTGTGCAAATGTGACGCACCTAAAAATTTCAAATTTAAAACCAGGAACTGATGACCAATAATTTCATGTTCTTGTTTGGGTACCGATGCTACAATTTATAAGTTTGAATGTTTGAATAGGAAATGAAAATTATTTCAGTGATAACATTATTAAGCCTTGTTTCCATGATAACCAAAAACTCAATATGCTGACCAAGGCAGAATTTATTTTAAAACATAAAACTAAACGTTACGTTTCAACCCTCTAGCAAGGTCTTCTTCAGACTCTGTACCAAATACAAATTTGTATTTGTACTGATAAAACTAAACGTTACGTTTCAACCTTCTAATAAGGTCTTCTTCAGACTGTACCAAATACAAATACAAATTTGTATTTGGTACAGAGTCTGAAGAAGACCTTGCTAGAGGGTTGAAACGTAACGTTTAGTTTTATGTTTTAAAATAAATTCTGCCTTGGTCAGCATATTGAGTTTTTGGTTTTAATTATTTCAGTGAGAAAAGCAATTACATAAGATGAATTAATCGCCCAAAATGTCGTGGAGGTGCCTAAAGGCACTAATAGAAACTGTCTTTTACTGCAAAATGCTTTCGAAACCTTTTAACTGTAAATTCATTTTGTGACTGACCCAAAGATGTTCATTTATTTCATTTATTATTTATTGTTTAATTTTGTGTTTAACATGCATTATGATATTTATGTTGTTATCAATTATTATTTTGTTATGTTCCAAAACGTTGTAGAATTAATAAGATGTATAATTAATTATTGATAATGTGAAATTACGATGTATAAATTTCTATACATATTTTGAGCATAGCAACGAAAAACAAAAGAAAGTAGTAGATCAATAAGTGATAAAATATATGGACATTTTAAAATAGTGACGTCCGAGTTTCATTGAATTTATCAAAATCATAATTGCAATTTCGAAAAGTGAATACTAGGATGCTTCGTTGAAGTTGAAGTAAAAGGCTTGCTTCAATAATTTGGCGCCTACAGCCAGGATTGAAAAAAAAAGGACAATTTTCTGATGCGTGGTGAGAAGTTTGCGCAATGGTAGTTATAGACTTTTAAAATTTTATTTTGTCTTCGAGATGCAATTTGTTTAACATGTTGCGAAGGCAAAATTGGCGACCCTAAATATTTTATTTATGTTTATTATTGTCCTGTGCAGTCATGGCAGATAAAACTAAAGAAACTAAGTCTAGACATTCACGTAGGTTAAAGTCTAATGTTGCATATGAAGGAACCTACTTAAATAGTAGTAATTCTCACGATGGTGATATTTGTGATGTACAGTCAGGTAAGATTGAAGGAGTGGCTTGTTGTGATAAAATCGATAATGACCTGAGGCATGTGCAATGTTTTGATTGTCATTCGTGGTATCATGTATCTTGTTTGAAGCTTTCCGTTACACATTGGACAATTTATTCTACCACGAAGGAAAGATACTGTTGCAACAAATGTGATCCCAGTTACGATCCTTATCAATTGCCAGCTTATTTGGAAAGCTTAAATCCTAATTTAAATGATATACTAAAGAGCATTAGAAGCATACAATTAGCTGTTGTAAATTCTAATCAAGAACTTAGGACTCAGTTTGAGCAGTCTAACCAAGAGCTTAAGCAGTCTAATCAAGAACTTAGGACTCAGTTTGAGCAGTCTAACCAAGAGCTTAAGCAGTCTAACCAAGAGCTTAAGCAGTCTAATCAAGAACTTAGGACTCAGTTTGAGCAGTCTAATCAAGAACTTAGGACTCAGTTTGAGCAGTCTAACCAAGAGCTTAAGCAGTCTAATCAAGAACTTAGGACTCAGTTTGAGCAGTCTAACCAAGAGCTTAAGCAGTCTAATCAAGAACTTAGGACTCAGTTTGAGCAGTCTAATCAAGAACTTAGGACTCAGTTTGAGCAGTCTAACCAAGAACTTAAGCAGTCTAATCAAGAACTTAGGACTCAGTTTGAACAGTCTAACCAAGCACTTAGATCAGAATTAAACCTGTCGAATGAAAATATTCAGGTTAAACTCAACGTTATATCTTTAAAACAAGCTGAATTATCTAGTGCACATACACAGTTATCTTCACAGCTTGATGTTAAATTTGAAGCTGTTAATCATGATATTAGTCATGTTAACAATCGACTCAATATTTTAATGTCTGAATTTAAGGACAAAATAGATACGGTAAGTATGGCGTGTTTACAATCAACTACACGTCTTGAATCTGTATTAGATAATAAATGTAGTAATGTTGATGACAAACTATCTGAATTTGAAAATGTACCAGGATTATTGAAAGAACACGTTGTTGATTGTGACGAACGTCTAAAGGATGTTAATAACAAGTTTAATGATTATGATCAAAGTTTAGATAATATCAAATCAAATTATAATTCTAACATTGTTGATCTTATGTCTAGAGTCACCATTTTAGAAAGTAAAAGCAATGTTAATGTTGGTGTACATAAGCATATTTCTGATTGTATAGAAAAGTTCGAACAGTTTAATTCCCGAATTGAATGTATGGAACAAGGTAGCAAAAACCTGCAATCTGATGGGAAATATTTAACATCCAAAGTTAATTCCTCTGCTAGTAATTCTGTTGTTACAAATAGTAATAGTAATAGGAGAACAAAATCAAATGTTGTAGATAATACAGAATCTAATACATGTCGGAATGGAAGAACCCAGTGTGATATTGGACTCAGTACTTCGTCTAGTGATGTATCAGATGATTCTTCTAAGAAAGTTTCCGGTAACAAGAATGTTACTAATACTCGTACTCGTAAACATGTCCGTTGGAAGCACAAGAATAATAAATCTGTAAGATCTAGCTCTGACGAAACTTCCGTAAATAAATTCCGAAGTAATGACGCAGAAGGTCCATTCCCAAAACTAGAGTTAGGTGCTGAGAAATATAAGTACACTGATGCTTGCTATCAACTGTTTGGTACAAATGCACATCCTACTTCTAGTTCTGTGTTTGCTAAGAGTAATGACAATGTTAGTAATGTACACAATAATCCACATTGTCATCTGAATCAAAGCGTTAATTCTCCTTGTATGTGGTGTGATTTTAACCCACAAATATCAGAACCTAACCCACAAAATGATTGTGTTAGTAATATTTATCGTGATGCAAGTGTACCATGTTCAGTTTCGAACAATCACGATGATCATCAGTCGTCTGTAAATGGTTCTAGATTGCATGATTATAGTAACACAGGGTTAAACGGAGCAAATCATATTTGTTATAATCAACCGTATAGTTCGAGAGGAAGAAGTGATCATCCTATAACTAGAAATACATGCAATGGAGAAGGAAATGCAAGAAGTGGACGTTTAAAATTAAGTGAATTATCTCAATTGCCTAAGTTCTCGGGAAAGATAGAGCAACAATCAGCGAGAGAATATATTGAGCAGCTGGATAACATATTAAATGTTGTAGGAGTGCCAACAGAAATGAAATTGCAAAGTATCCAACAATGCTTCATTGGGAGAGCTGGTTATTGGTTTCGGACTCATAAATATTACTTTAATTCTTATGATCAGTTTGTACAAGAATTCATTAATCAGTTTGCTTCTTCGGAAGTTGTCCAATCACAACTCTCCGTATTGAGGAATCGCAAATACGATCCCAGTGTACATGGCAGTTTAGAGACTTTTGCTTTAAAAACTCACTCTAGTTATTGCAATTTGGTTGAAAATCCTCAAGATATAGATGTTGTGCAGTTAATACTTAGCCAATTACCTGATAATATTGCTAATCACATTACTTGTCACGAAATTCGTTCAGTAGATCAACTAACTAGCATGTTAAGAAGAATAGATGTAATAAAATTTAGTAGAAAGGGGCTTGTTGTTCTTCCTAATGAAGACAACGAACGTGAAAATATTCCAAAGGTTTTTAAGAATTCGGAACAAAATAGAGGCAAGTTAAATGTGCGGCAAGTTAATGTTCGACGTTCGAAGACCACTAGTGTTTGTACTCAGACTCCAACTAGTAGTGAGGTAGATGCCAATACTGTTATCAATCAAGGTTACGAAAATCGGCAGGGAAACAATCTTCGAGGCCGATATTTCAACAATTTTAGGCGAACCTCTAATAATTATGGATATCATGGAAATTTTATTGCTCGAAACAATTATAATGGTTTAAGATCTAGAAACGGAGGACAATTCCGAAATAATTACAGGCAAAATAATTATCGTTCACCTACAGGACAATTTAATGATGAAAATTTGCTCAATCAATCGCGATTCTATTACAGGAATGAAAATCGCAGTGCTGATAATAATACAATGCCCTATCAGTGTTTTCCTGCAAATTCAAATTCATTAAATCCTCAACCTGAATCAGCAGGTTTGGTATCACAAACTAATTCTGATTCTACAAGAATGGCAAATCGTGAACAAAATTCTTCGCGAATAGATCAAGTACAAGGATCGATACAGCAACAAATTCCTAACTCTGCATCTTTAAATTAGTTGCGCAGAAGGAAGTGCCTCAGTCCCTCTGCTGTCCTGTTAAGAGGCAACGTTCAATTGATGATAGTGTTAGTGAAGAAGGTCATAATAATGTTGTAAATAATGCGAGTTCATCTTTCAAAACGTTTGAAATAAACTTTCTGTTAGAATGGTTCGACGATGAACCCGACTGGACTTTTAATGAGGGTTGTGTTCCTATTCCTGTAACGGAAGTTCCAATCATACATGGACTCATATGTAAATTACCTATTACTTGTATAATAGACTCTGGAAGTCAAGCAAATGTTTTAAACTACGAAGTTTGGTGCAAAATAACATCATTGATTGGTAATCTTAGATTAGACAAGGTTGAAGATATTAGATTGTCTGGATTTGTTGGAAGTAAAAGGTGCAAGATTGCTGGTTGCAAAACGATAAGCCTTCAAATTGATGATGAATATTTTCCTATGGAATTCTTTATTCTAAAGGAACTTAACGCTGATGTTATTTTGGGAGTTCCATTTTTACGAAAGTATAAGGCTATAGTAGATCTCAGGACACAGCACATAAGTTTAGTAAGCTCTTCAGGTAAGGAAATTTGTGCGACATTAAACAGTGAAGATTCTAATTTGTTACACTCTAAATGTGATGAATATTGTAGCTCTACGATTAAGAATGAACCTCAATCCAAAGCAAATAAATTGAAGTCTTGTGGATTGTTAAATTATGTGCCTGTATCAGATATTGAATACATGCCTTCTAAGAACGATATTTACAATAAAGTTTTTGAAATTAACGACATAAATGAAGTACAAAAACAAGATTTACTTTCACTTTTATGGAAGTATCATAACCAATTTTCCGATAGACCAAGACATGCAAATGTAGAGGTATATAAGATACAATTGGACACAGAAATACCTGTATCTACTGCACCATATCCCATTCCGATTTCTAGAAGAAAACCTTTGGAAGAAGAACTTGCCAAATGGGAAAGTTGGGGCATAATTTACCAAGAATCTTCGCCATATTTAAATCCTTTGCACATAGTCCCGAAACAAGGGGGTCTGTGGAGGCCAGTTGTGGATTTTAGGAATTTAAATAAGCATGTTATTAGTCCGCAAGTTAGAGTGGAACCAATCAATGAAATGTTGCAACGCTTTTTAGGAGCGCAGTATTTTTCTTCTATTGACTTATCTTGTGGATATTTTCAGATCCCGTTAAGTCCAGATTCATATATTTATACTGCTTTTTCATATCGTGGAAGACAGTATCTTTTTCGATATCTTCCTTTTGGTATAAAGTCTGCAGTTTCTGTTTTCCAAGACAGAATGAATAAGATATTCACAAGGGAATTTAATGATTATGTTGTTTGCTACTTGGATGACCTCTTGATCTTCAGTAAAACTTGGCAGGAACATTTACGGCATATAGAAGCTGTTATTCAGAAACTCAAGGAGGCTAATATGTCAATTAAGTTTTCGAAGTGCAAATTTTCATGTAAGGAAATTTCTTTTCTTGGCCATATAGTTTCTGGAAGCCAAATTAAAGTTGATTCAAGCAAGAATTCTGCAATAATAAATTTTCCGACACCTAATAACAAAAGAGCTCTTCGTAAATTCCTTGGCTTGGTCAATTGGAGACGAAAATTTATAAATAAATTTGCAGAAACAGCTCAGCCACTTTACGAACTTCTGAAATCTGATGTTCCTTGGATGTGGAAGGAATTGCATTCACAGGCATTTGAGAAGTTACGTGAGTTAGTTATATCTCCCGAGGGTTTAGCACAACCTGATTTTTCAAAACCTTTCAACATAAATGTAGATGGCTCGAAAAAGGGGATCGGTGCGGTTTTATGGCAAAATGGCGACACTTCAGGAGAGGATCTCAAGATTATACAATATGCAAGCAGAGTTCTTCGCGGTAATGAGGTGACTTACAGTACGCACGAGATCGAATGTTTGGCAATTCTTTTTGCTTTTGAAAAATTTTATATATATGTTGCTGGAACCAAAGTTCATTTGTATACTGATCACAAATCATTATCATGGCTGGAGTCTGCAAAGTCATTAAATCAGAGACTAAACAGATGGTCCTTAAAACTACAAGGATTTGATTATTCCGTGCATCATATACCTGGAACTTCTAACCAAGCTGCCGATACTCTTAGTAGGTATCCTGATTTATCTACAGGCGTTCCTCTCATCAATGAATTATATATTAATTATTTGAATTTAGATATTGTTGATGAAGACACAGTTGACTTTTGGAAGGAGAGTCAAAGACTGGATCAATGCTGTTCTGAAATTATATGGCATTTAAAGGAAGGCAATACTCCAAAAGAATCCAAAGAGATTTACACATTACATGACGGTCTTCTGTTTCTGAAGCACTTTCCAGACGATAAATGGAAACTGGTAGTTCCAAGGGAGTTGGTACCTAAAATTTTACATCGACTTCACGATAAGCAAGGACATTTTGGATATTTTAAGGTTCATAATAAATGCAAAGATTGTTTTTATTGGCCAAAAATGAAAGATACTATTAAGGAATATCTTAGAAACTGCTTAACATGTGCAAAGACTAAGCAGGCAGTCTTAAAAATTGATAAAGAAATTTTGCATGTACATACTACAACCCCTCACAGTATGCTTTCTATAGACCTTATTGGACCTTTACCGAAATCACAAGGTTATAGCTTTATTATAACAATAGTGGACGTTATGTCGAAATTTATAATGGCCTACCCTTTGAGAAAAGCTACAACCAAGGAAATTATAAATAAGTTCCAACTGCAATATTTTTATCACTATCCACTTTCTAAAGTAATATTGTCTGACAATGGATCTCAATTTCGATCAGCTGAGTGGAAGAGTTTTGTAGAATCGAGTGGAATAAAACATGTTACAACATCAGTGTATTCACCTTTCGCCAACCCAATTGAGCGATACAATAAGGAAATAATCAGGCTACTAAGACTATACACAAAGGATAATCATCAGCAGTGGTTTAAACACTTAAGTGTAATTATTGGACTTTTAAACAGTTCGGTATCTGAGGTTACAGGATTTACGCCGAATGAATTGTTTCTTCATGATAATGTCAAGAATACAGTATTTCATCAAATTAATTGGCCATCTGAACTGGAGAACGTGACATGGCAGAATAAATGTCTAATGGCAAAAACAAGAATGAAGAAAAGGGCTATAACCAAAACGAAGAAAGGGGATGGAAGGAGTATCACAATCGCAGTCAACGATATTGTTCTTGTTAAAAACCACGAGAAGAGCAGCTTGCTTAATAAGAAAATTCACAAATTTCTGGATTTATGGTTAGGTCCTTATTTAGTTAAAAATGTTAAGAACAATTATGTGGAACTTATATCTCTAGATGGGAAGAAATCTGTAAATAAGCAAAATTTGTCTAATACACTCTGTAAAAAAAAAATAGCATCACTTCATTATTTTTGGTCGTCAGCATTTCGCTCGTGAATTATCTGTTGTTTTATTGATTTAATTCGACTTGTCGATTTGTTGTACTAAAAATTATATAAAACACTATATCTGTACAATATATTTTTATTATTTAAGTCATAGTTACGTACATAATGCACTTGACAGAACTAATATCAAAATTATTGCAAATATAGCTTGTGGAACGTTTTCGCAGAAAGACAATTTTTACAAGTAAAAAGATTGAACAAAGGTTTTAAATGCATCATGATATGTTAATTTGAAATGATAGTAAGTAAATACATTGACTAGTACTTAGTGTGGCCACCCCTGGCCTTCCTAAGTGCTTCCAACCTTCGAGGCATGCTATGAATGAGATTTTGACAATATTCGACCTCAATTTCATTCCAATCATGTACAATTGCTGCCATAAGTTCCTCTTTTGACCTGTACGTCTGATTACCAAGTTTTTTGCACATCATAGCCCACAGGTTTTCTATAGGATTCATGTCTGGAGAGTTGGGCAGCCACCAAAGTCTTTCAATATTCATATCATGAAACCAGTTATTCACCACCTGAACACGGTGACAGGTTTCATTATCGTCTTGAAAAATAAAGTATTCCAAATTCTGTCCAGAAAAATGATCTCCTGCAGTTTGTAGAACTTTCCGATTCAGGATTTCCAGATATTGATCAGCCTTAACGGTCCATGTGCAAATATGCATCATGCCAATCTCTTTTGCAGAGAAACATGTCCAAATCATAACACTGCCACAAAACTTTTGAGTTTCTAAACTTCAAGATTTTGCAAGTTCTTCTCCCTTCCGCATCCACAGTTTAACTGAGCTGTCATTCCCCAGCAATTTAAATCGTTTTTCTTCAGAAAATATCACATGTTCCCAATCTGCATCATTCCATGCGCCATAACATGTGACAAACTCACGTCTAGCTTTTGCATTTGCGTCAGTAAGTCTGTTTTTTTTTACGTGGGACGTGTTTAGAAACACCCTGTTTCTTTAGTCGGGATACTACAGTAGCATGAGTAAGATTAACTCCCACCTTATTTTGAAGTTTATGTGCAATTTGGCGTGAACTCATTCCTCTGTTCTTCAGTGCCATGTCCTTTATCATACGATCCAGTCAAGGTGATGTCTTTTTCTTTCTGCCACAGTGACTTCTCGGTGATGATTTTCCATGTTCTTGTTACTTTTGCAGGCAGCGGCTAACTGTGGATTCATGCATTTGAAGTTGTCGACCAATTTCTCTCTGAGAATGACCATCCATATGCAAAGCAAGAACCATTCTTTGCTTACGTGGTGAAATGTCACACTTTCTGCCCATTTTTTTCGAGAAAACACGCTCAAATACACTACACAGCACCAGAACACTTCACAAATATGATAACGTATACAAACTGTCAATAATGAACATGTAGTTGCAACATAAAACACGTCACAAGTTGCACTACAAACAATCGTTTTACAGATTCCTGACAATTGATTACAAAGCCTTGCAGCAGTAACTGATTGCAACACCCTCTAGCGGACACTCCAAACACTACATCAACATAAGAATAACACCACACTACGCAGTGAATCCAGACCAATACTTCAATCAATTGATTTCAAGTTGTGCAGGAAAGATGCATGCATGCGAAACTCAAAATTGTCAACATCCGTAATAAGAATACAGTGATGCTAATTTTTTTTTACAGAGTGTATAAAGAAGTTTAATTGTTCAGCCGACAGGAAAACAGAGTTGCTTAAATTTGCCTAAATAATTCTTGAATGTAGTTAGGTTAAGGTAACTACGGACACTTCTACAATGAAAAATGTTGGATATTTGCATAGTCAATAATATTGTTTATTCATTTAATGTACTGAATTCATGCAACTAAAACAAAATGAAGAATATGTCAGTCAAGTTTGATTCACGGAGTTCATAGTGAACTGAATTAATATTGTTTGAAAAAAAAATTATGTTGTAATTTAAAAATGCAATATTTACAAGTTTGTAACTAAATGTAAAATTTTCGATATTTACAGAACTTAAATAAGTCGAAAATTTTCACCCGGAAGGGGTGCGTATTGTGACTGACCCAAAGATGTTCATTTATTTCATTTATTATTTATTGTTTAATTTTGTGTTTAACATGCATTATGATATTTATGTTGTTATCAATTATTATTTTGTTATGTTCCAAAACGTTGTAGAATTAATAAGATGTATAATTAATTATTGATAATGTGAAATTACGATGTATAAATTTCTATACATATTTTGAGCATAGCAACGAAAAACAAAAGAAAGTAGTAGATCAATAAGTGATAAAATATATGGACATTTTAAAATAGTGACGTCCGAGTTTCATTGAATTTATCAAAATCATAATTGCAATTTCGAAAAGTGAATACTAGGATGCTTCGTTGAAGTTGAAGTAAAAGGCTTGCTTCAATTTCAACGAAGCAAATGGAGATTTTTGATAAAATGCTGCGGATATTTGTTTGTATGTGTGTGTTTGTAAACGCGTCAGGGAAAAAGGCGAATTTTACGTTTGCTGGCTTTCTTTCTTGCTTTAAAATTCACGGAAATTTTACATTATCTTCTAAAAACAATTTATTACGATATAATAATAGGAAATTATTTTTTTTTAGTGAGATTAACAATGAAATATGCCCTTGCAAATCATACTGATGGAAGAACCTAATATGGAGAAAATTTTAAAACTAGTTTTACTTATTTTTCCATTGTGAAGTTGAGATATATATATATATATATAACAGATACGGGGAAACAAAATAAGACTCATCTAGACTCTTGTGTTTCTACTAACTGTAAATATTTAGCACTAAAATAACTAGTCTTGGATAGCTAATAAAGAAGCCTTTCTTACTGTAGAAATGCTATATGTGAAATAAGATACAGAGCACCATCTATTGGGAATAAATGAAACAACAATTACAAATGTGCTTATCAATTTTTCACCGGGTTGTGGTTAAATATCCAGATTCCGTCTTGAAATGGGATACACTGAAGCAGTACCAAGAGGAGAAAAACTCTAGGCCAACTCGCGAATTAAAGTCGACAGTCGTTTGTTTACTTCTCTCGCAGTTACCACAGACGAAATTGTCCCTCCCTTCGCTTGTGCCCGATTCTATATTGCCATATTTGTAACCAACTTATCTTGTTTTCTTAAAGGGAAAAAGAAGGTAACAGTGAAAAGGTAAGGGAAAAGAGGAAAAAATAAAATGAAAGGAAAGAGGGAAAGAGAAAAACAAAAGGAAAGGAGGAATAGAGAGACAGAAAGAGAGAGGGAGAGAGAAGGAGATGAAAACAGGGGAAGAGGGAGAAAAGAGGGGAAAAGGAAAGACAAATAACGAAAGGAAAACGGGAAAATGAGAGATTAAAGTAAGGAGAGGGACTAAAGACAGGTTTTTCCTCTTAATGATGATTGTGCAAGCACTTGGCACTGAATAAAGTGACGAAGATGTCTTGAAGATCGCCACATATTTTGGCAACGCAGGGGCAGGAATGTTTTTCAGGGTTGAAAATTCAGCAGTAGCCCCAGAGGGACGTGATCAGGTGGGCTAGGGTAGGCTTAAGCCAAGGCAAAGAGTGACTTAAAGAGAAAGAGAGAGAAAGAGGCAAAAAGACACAGAAAAGAAGTTTGTGTGTGTGAGAGACAGAGTGAGAGAGAGAGAGAGAGAGAGAAGTAAAACTGTGTAGCAGACAGGTAGAGGACGGCAGTAAGTGAGAGAAAAAGAGAAATACAGAAAGCCCAATAGAGAAAGAATAGAGGAGAAAACGAGGTGGAAATGGAAGAGAAGCTGAATCAAAAGAAATAATAAACCGGAAACGGAGTAAACAAGATTAAATGTATTGTAGGATTCAGAATATAAGACTAAAATCTAGAAAGACGAACAGCATAAAGGGAATATGGGGATAGGCATAAAATAAACATACTGGCAGTAAGCAGTGGCGGAGATTAGGTTGGGCGAGGGGGCCAGTTGCACCCCCCCCCCCACTTGCTGCAACTTTTAGCCCCGCACTATGCTAAACCTTATGTACCAAGGGAAAGTAAACTGTCCTTGCACCTTGCCCCCCTAGTATCGGAACCCAATCGCCGCCACTGGCAGTAAGTAATATTTTATTTCATATCTCCAAGGAGGGGCGGTGACCCCGTTGACCCTCCCCGTGGGTATCCTTTTTCTAGAGTGGCATTTATTATTTAAGGTTCTCCACAATGTTGTTGTATGCTAAATAGATTGCATGGAACTGCTAAAATCACAATACAAACATTCATAAGCATGTGAAGGACTCTCATATGAACATGCTTGACAGGTCCACCTGTACGAATTTCACCTTAACAATATATACCATTCTTCATATATTCTATTAATGCACGAATGGTGTAGTATTTTCTTTATACTACATGCCTGAAATAACATCAACACTTTGAGAATAACGTGTTCTAATTGTTATTATGCAACAATAACACTGTGACTGGTAAATTCATTGTTGTTATTCCTTGTATGCCGAAGTGCTTCTTGGGTTAAACACTCCAGCATAAACAAAGCATACTGTTATGAGTGTTTTTGTTTGAAAACACGTGTCCTGGACAAAATAGCTTAAAGGAATACTTGGAATGTCCATGAGCTGTATATCAAGAGGACTGTTGTAGATGCTGGCTGGCTTCATGCCAAAGCAAAGGGCTCTCTGCGATGAATTATGAAGAGGCGACGCCAGGGGAGAAAGTACAGAAGTGCTCCTTGGGACTTAGGTGGCTCTCACCAGCTTGTAACATGTAATCGACGATATGAAGTATGTGTTTCTTTGGTGATCTGCGACAGGTAAAGTAGTGATTGTGGTTGGAGGGAAATTTCCACTGGAGTAGGGAAATTTTGAAACAAACTTGAGGGAAAAAGGGGAAAAATTCTCAAAAGATGACATATGTGGGTAAATGCGACAGGAGAACCACATTAGGCATTTCTTCCAGTTTTTCCCCTTTTACTGTTTTTACTACAGAGGCCAGAATGGGCACGAATGGGAGAGCAAAGAAAAGTTTACAGGATGCTTGTTGGGAAACGTGATGGTAAGAGACCTGTAGGAAGGCCAAGAGGAAGATGGAGTGATGAGATGGACCTAAAGGAAAAGATTGGATTGATCTTGCCCAGGATAGGGACAGATGGAAGGCTTGTGTTGCTGCAGCCATAAACCTTCTGGTTTAAGAAGGCTAGAGAGTTAGTTAGTTAATGACTTTCTGCATTTTTTTTTCAACTGATGCATTTACTTTTCCGGACACGTTCGCAATCTCAGTCATTGCGGAGGTGATGTGATCAGCACCACGCCCCTGGCCGCCTTTACCCCCGAGAGTTTCCTCCAGATACCCACTTTCTACGATGCTGGGTGGGCGCCGGAGCCGTTTGAACAGGTCGAAAAATTCCCGGTTCTTCCCCGTCAGATTTTGTTATAAAAGGGAATTTTTGTTTTGTGTGAGGGAATTTTTCATAATAAAAGGGATTTTTTGTTTTGTGTGAGGGAATTTTTCATAATAGAAGGGAATTTTTGTTTTGTGTGAGGGAATTTTTCATAATAGAAGGGAATTTTTGTTATACGGGAGGGAAAATTCTATGAAAATGGATTATCATCACTGATGCAAGCCGTGGAGACAATAAACCCCCTCCCTCTTCTTAAGCCATTGTCGAACAAGGTCAACAAGGTTAGTTGATGGATTTGGCGCCAAGCAGATGTGAGAAATGGCTTTTGGAAATCCCTCTCTCTACAGCCTTCGCACATGCTGTAATGGTGAAATTGTTGGTCCTTTTCATCACCCCTTTCCTACCGCGATACCTCAATTCCCGGAAGCACTACTCTCTCTTCGTTACCCACTTGTGTTTCCTCTTTCCGATTATTGACGTGCCAGATGGTCATTGGATACTCGAAATGCATTGTTGACATTTAGAAAGCCCTATGTTAGGTTTCATCATCTGGTAAGTCGTTGAATTTTGATCAGTAACTGAGAAATGCTTATGTCGTAATGCTAAAGATTTCATAAGTCATTATGCAAACAAAACCTAGTATTGTTGTTTTAGCGTACACGTAATTGCACTGCATCAACAATGAATTGTTTTCTACGTATTTCCTGAAATGTGATGCATTGTTGTATTCTTGCTTCCGCTTCAAAGATATAGGGAAAATACAAAGAGTGCATAGGTTAATACAATATGGAAATTTTACCAGTATGGCTCCAGTGCTATTGTGTATACGTAAATCGACTATTCACAACTACTTGTGGCCTGTAGTGTCACCGAAAAATTTCACTCTGGTAGCCCAAAAGAAGGAAGAATTAAATATTTGCAAGTGCTTTCTGCTATGGGATCCTTTCCCCCATTATTTCGTTTTTTATTTTCTTCTTTAATTTTCTTTCTCTACATTTCCACCTTCTATCTTTCCATCTTTTCATTCCCTTTCACTTTTTCCTTTCCATTTCTCTCCCCTCCTTCTTTATCTTTACTTTGTCTCCCTTTTCCTTTATTTATCGTTAGTTTTTCTTTTTCCTTTCATTTTCAGCTTATTTCATCTCTATCGTTCCTTTTCTCCTTATGATGCATCTCAATTTCCCTTTTCTCCTTTCATTTTCTATTTGTTTCAGGCTCTTCCATTATTTTTGACGAATATTTCCCTATTTCCTTTTCTATCTTTTCCTCTTCTATGCCACACCTCTTTTTCTTTCTCCTCTCTCTCTCTCCCAACCATTGATTTCCTTTCCTCTCTTTCCCTCCTTCCCTTTCTCTATTTTGACTCTCTTCTCTTTTCATGTTCTTCTTTTCCCTCCCATTCTTATCGTCTCTACTCTATCTTTTTCTCTCTCTTCCCTCTTTTATTTTCTTCTTCTCTCTTTCTTCTTCTCTATTTCCTTCTCTCACTTTCCATCTCTACCTCTCTTCTTCCCTCTCTTCGCTTTCTTCTTCTCTTTCCCTGTCTTCTCTCTGTTCCCTGTTTTCCTATCTTCTTCTCTCTCTTTCCCTCTTTTCCTTTCTTCTTCTATCTCTTTTCATCTTTTCCTTTCCTCTTCTCTCTTTATTCTCTCTTTTCCTTTCTTCTTCTCTCTCTTTCCATCTTTTACAGTGCATCTCTCCCTCTTTCCTATTAATTATCTCCCTTCTTATCTTTGATTTTCTGTTATTCCCGTTTCCCATTCCTGATATTTTCCTTTGTTCCTCTTTGTCTTTTCTTTCTTTTATTCCTTTAATATTTCTCTGTCTTTTCCGCCATCGTGAAGCTCTACGAAGGTAGGAAAGCGATATAATATAAAAGACGCCAGAAAAATTAAAATAAGTAGACGTTAAAAAACGAAACAACTAACGAAGTTTCATAGTGCCTAAAATAACCTATTTTGCTTATTAGAACCTATTTTAGGTTTATGTGCCTAAATTAAACCTGTTTTTAGGTTTTTATATTTTTTTTTAAGGTTTTACAGGATTTCTATATCCTAGTTTTGGTGGCGAAATAATTCAATGACTGGAGTGTTTGAAACATGTTTCCTGACGATTTCCTTCCCTCCAAGTATATGATGTTTATCAAAGCTCTAAACAAAATAAAAAATTCTGACGTCACTGTTACCTGCACACAGTGGCTGCGAAAGGGGACAGTTCCCCCCCTACTTTTTACCCCCGCACTATAGACTTGCCTACTAAGATAAAGTAAACTTCTTGTTCCCCCTTCCTCCCCATTCTCAGTTTTGGCACCCAATCGTCTCTACTGCCTCCACAGACCCAAGTGCAAACTTCTGATCTGTGCAGCCTTCCTCACTCTCGTGTCAGTTTGGTCCTTTTTGGCATTCACGCCTTGCGAAGTAATGTCTCGGCATTCAAATTTGCTTTAATTGATTGATTGGTTAGGTGTTTTAATTCCACTTTATGCACAGTAAGGCTAATCGGGACTGGACGTACAGTTTAAAGTGGGATCCGAACCACTATGCGCCTCCACCGTGTATCGAACCCGGAACCCGTTCATTACAATCGCACTACTGACTATGTTTCTGTTGAAAGATAATTTTCAGCACATGAAATGATCCTCACAGACAAGAGCTGGAGTTTGAGTGTGGACAACGCATAAGGATTCATGGTGGTCAATAGGATCATGAAAAAATTCAAGTATAATTCCTGGTTTTCAAGGCGAACTTTCCAAAAATTCAAGGACACAAGCAGATGTTTTATCTATTTCAACCTTACGTATTATCGACTCTCACCCTCCCTTCCCAACACAAAAATATTAATAATATAAAGAATTTGTATGATTCCAATATACCAAAAAAATTACCTAATCAACTTCAAGATATATCATTTTGTAATAATCGTCCGTCTGTCAGATAGATTGTTCTGCAAAAGACACTAACAAAGTTAACGGATTGAGAAAATATTGTTTTATTTTCCATGTAGCCTTCTTTTTCTTCCTAAAAAAAAATATAATAAAAGCTGAACTCAGAGAAACTTTCCTCAGGGCATGTATAAGCATGTATAAATTTAATTGGATTTGGATTAATAAAGTTGCAATTTTTCACGTCTACGGAGAAAAAATGGGACTAGAGAAAACATCCAGTACCTTTTTCATGGATTACCAAAATTCATGAATAATTTCCAGAGCAAATAATTCCCGGAATTCAAGGAATTCCAAGTGAGTACTCACCCTGATATTGTGCAGCAAATTATACCGTACATACGTAATTCATTTTTCATACCAACAAGTAACTTTCTCTAACAGCAGAAGTGCAGTATTATATAATTTTGTAGATAATTTTGTAAATGATGTAAAGGAATTATAATTTGTTTAGAAAATTAATATTTGGTTATTACGGTTCTTGTGAAATTTTGTTTTTAACGATTGTATCTAATCAGTATTTTTCAGGAATTTTGTACAAAATTAAGTCTTTTTGCAACCTATTTCAGGATTTTTCGAGCCCAATTTAAGGTTTTTCGAACCTATTTTAGGATTTTAGAGCCTATTTTAGGATTTTTAGAACCTATTTTAGGATTTCTGGAACCTATTTAAGGTTTTTTGAGCCTATTTTAGGATTTTTACAACCTATTTTAGGATTTTTAGAACCTATTTTAGGATTTCTAGAATCTATCAGGATTTTTAGAGCCTCTTTTAGGATTTTTAGAACCTATTTTATGATTTTTATAGCCTATTTTAGGATTTTTAGAACCTATTTTAGGATTTTTAGAACCTATTTTAGGATTTTTAGAACCTATTTTTGGATTTTGTGAGCCTATTTTAGGATTTTTATAACCTATTTTAGGATTGTTAGAGCCTATTTTATGATTTTAGAGCCTATTTTAGGATTTTTAGAACCTATTTTAGGATTTTTAGAACCTATTTTTGGATTTTTTTGAGCCTATTTTACGATTTTTGGAACCTATTTTAGGATGTTTAGAACCTATTTTAGGATTGTTAGAGCCTATTTTATGATTTTGGAGCCTATTTTATGATTTTAGAACCTATTTTAGGATTTTTAGAGCCTCTTTTAGGATTTTTAGAACCTATTTTATGATTTTTAGAGCCTATTTTAGGATTTTTAGAAGCTATTTTAGGATTTTTGGAAACTATCTTAGGATTTTTAGAACCTATTTTAGGATTTTTAGAGCCTATTTTAGGATTTTAGAACCTATTTTATGATTTTTAGAGCCTATTTTAGGATTTTTAGAACCTATTTTAGAATTTTTAGAACCAATTTTAGGATTTTTTTAGAGCCTATTTTAGGATTTTTAGAACCTATTTTAGGATTTTTAGAGCCTATTTTAAGAACCTAAAAGCTAGAGCGTTCACATGATACGGTAGCAGGCTTCCTTATTCTTCCAGTAAAACATGGTAATGTTAAAGCACGAAATCATGTTTGCTTAATGAACCTCTGTTCCTAGTAATTTATTACGATGCTAACAAGAAAGTCTTGTACACGCTCAGTACATAAATAAGGGCGAAGCGCTATAGACACAACCAAGTGCTGATGTGCATGCATTAGAGTGAGGTAAACGGTTATTATCGAGCGAAAACTTTAAAAGGTCTCGAAAACGCCGGTTGTTGGTTTCGAGTTTCTAGTCACGTTCGCTGAAGCCGCGTGGCTAACGTGGTCTACGTGCGAGGCAAATGATGCGATGGTCACGGGTTAAAGTGGTGGTTGAAAGCTGCCGGGTTGCTTGTGTGAAGTGCGAATTTGAATTCCGATAGTGTCTTGGGACGAGGTATGATTTACATGTTCTCTGCGGGAAATAATTCAAAAGCTTCTTTCGAGAGTGTGAAGGGAATGATGGAGAATGGCGGGTAGGATCAAAGGAGTGATGGTGTCAAGATGGTGCATGTCACTGTTGACTAGGTGCGGGGCTTATTATGAAGGTAGCCCAGTGAAGGGGTAAATAATGTGGAATGTCGGGAAAAATCCGTAAAAGCGTAATTTTGATCACATTTGCAGAATCTCTGTTCCTGACCTATATCTCTATAACTAATGGCCATATGCAGATGATCTTTCATTTATTTATTTATTGAAATTTCCAGTACAGCAGAAGCCATTTTAAACCGGAAAGAAACAACAGTAAAACAGTACACTAGTGTTAAAATGAACACACGAAACAAGATAAAATAAAACAAATTATAAAAATAAACATAAACAAGTCGAGACAGTTCCAAGGTAAACAGATGTGTTTCACAAAAGCATTACTTATATACATTTTTTTCTATGTTTGTGATAAAAGATGGATATGAACTGAATATATCGGTTTGGTTTGAGATGACATTGAACTGATTTGGTAGCCTTTGAAATAGTGAACGTTGAATGAGTGAGAGCCTGGGAGTTGTAGTGTGGAAAGTTTCCTTGCTCCGTGTTTTGTGTCTAGGCACTCTGAGGGAGAGTTCGTGAAGTGGGATGCTGCATCTTAGGTTCCCATTAATTATCTTATGTAGTAATTTCATATCTGCAACGTATCTGCGTGATTCTGGAGTATTTATGTTTAAGTTTACAAGCAGATCTCTCTTAGGTAGGTGTCTCAGGGCAGGCACTCTATATCGAACGATGGAGAGGAAAAAGCTGAGAACATTGTCGATCCTGGAGGTATGAGAAGGGGTAGCCATGTTCCAGATGGGTGAACAGTATTCTAGAATGGGGGACACAAAAGTTTTGAAGTAAATAGAAAGTGCTTTCGGGTTATGGATTTCGGTGAATCTGTAAAGTAAGCCTAGCATACGCATTGCCTTTTTTGTGATGGTTGATATGTGATTATCGAAAGTTACTTTAGAATCTATGAGGATACCTAGATCTCGGTGTTGTGCTTCTTTTGCTAGAGTGATGTCGGTGAGTGTATAATTGCCTTCAAGAATGATCCTCATTCGATGAGCTTCAAAAAAGGTTCCGATAGATTTTTCGCTAAAGCCAGTGGTTTGCACGTAATTTAAGAAATAATCCTTTAAAATGCATTTCTTTTCTCTCATACCCTTAGGTATGTGGGGGATCTTTTGGGAATGTAGCTCACTAATCATCATTCATCCTTGATGGTAAAGCACTCTCTGCTCGTGGTGAGCTTGGTGGTAAGGCGCTAGAGGTACTAAATTTACACCCTTGAATGGCAACACATGACACTTGAGTTTTACACCCTTAAAGACAGGATCAGCATGGGTAATGTAAGGATATACCTGTCTCTGTACTGCAACTGAAGATCTGCCGTGAGAGGTTATGCCTGTGACTGTACGTAGAGTCTGACTTGCGACTAACGTTAACACGCTCTCCCTAGAACCTCCTCCTCTCTCTCTATTCAATCGTAACTTGCTCCTCAATCACTGAATTCGAACTCACCCCGAACTCTCTGCCTCCCAGACATTTATTGCAATTCAATTTACTAAACAAATGCACGCTTTTTGTGCCACTTTTGGCTAATTTGCGAAGATGGGGATAAGTGATGACATGCTATTGATGAATGGACACTGACAAACATCAATGCCCAGGCCGGGATTCGAACCCGGGACCCCTGGCGTCGTAGCGCGATGTGCTAACCATTCTGGGACGGGGGGCGGCTTTCAGAAACCATGCTTGGTCACCTGTAGCATGGTGAAGAGATTGATGTGAACTCCTTACTATTAGAAAACGATTATTGTTGATTCGTGAAAATGCTCTTCGCCAGCGCTAATGGGTCTTGAGTGTTTGTTGAGTTTTTAAGCCCACTTTCTGCACAGACACACAAATCGGGACTGGAACTCCAGTTTTACTTGAGATTTGTTTCACTCCGTGAATCCACCGGGTATCGAATCCGGGACCCTTTGATTACCATTACACTGATTGGCCATGAAAATAGATGGATTAACAATGGCGTCAGCGCAGGTCCCTCGCATTGGGTTTTAAAATTGTGAATAGCCAATTACGTCGCCGCTGTCATCAACTAGTCACAGATTAAACCACACATTATGCTATTCGATTGCTTCACGTCTTACATTTTCCATCAGTCATTTCTTTTCTCATTTCCCCGTCGCTTGTTACTCGAATGCCCCAGTGGTGCTATGTTTGTAACTTCCACCCCTTGAATTGTTGTCATTAACTTCAGCACTTTAAACATATTACGTCTGTACATTCACTGTGTGTACAATCGTGCAAAGAAATACTTCCCCATATGACTAATGGTATTAAGGCTCTATGGTGGAACTTTTTCTATCCATGACTGTACACATTCCCTCTTCATGATGATGCAAATAGCTCTGAAGTATGACGACTCCGAATATACAGGGTTCGAATCCCGCCTTGGACATGTCGTCCTTTTTGAGTGTCCCTTCATCCACTTTAACTATCATCTGTCATTCTCATCGTCGCGAGTAGCTATGCAACATACAGAGGATCTAGTAGTGGCGTTTAAATGCCAAAACTGTGGGAGCAAGGAGAGTTGACTTTCTCTTGGTAGACAAGGTTTACCCTTAAAACGCCATGATGCAGGGGCAAAAAGTGTGGGGGGGGGGGGGGTCAAGTGTTCCCTTACACTTTCCAAATCGCCGTAACTAGAGAGAATAGTTATAATGAAAATTACAATTTTTACTGTTGAAAATCTGCTAAATGATTCAAGTTACCGACAAAAGATGGCTCTCGATCACAAAAGTCACTACAATTTACAATAAATTGATACAATAATAATGCATATTATACAAATATTCAATATCAATAAATACTAATAACTTTACCGAGAATGATATGAAAATAATGCTTCTTAATTTGTTTGACAAGTCCCGCACCATAAGGAATCTTAAGGTTTCATGAAGAAAGCACAACGGGTTGAAAATATGACAGTTTATTGGTTTCCACTTTCCATTGTGAATTTTGGGAAATTCAATTTCACGGGTAATTTTTGGCAGGCAGTTTGACTTATTCCAAACTGTCATAATATGTACAAAGGCTGTTTTTTTTTTGTAGTGGCAACTATTTATTTTCTAGACACACAGCATACATACATGGTTTTAAGTTTTGAAGGCTTTCAATGTAGTACCCAGCGTTGCGTACAACGTATTGCCAGCGATGTGGATGCCGTTGGCACTGGCTAATCTGTTGATAGTGTAACGAGAGCGATCTACTGCCAGAAGAATGTCTCGAACTGTTCGGAAGCGAATCCTCCATCTTAGGGATTTGGTTAGAGTCGCAGGGATTTAAATCCGGAGAGTAGGGGTGGTGGTAGAGCACTTCCCATCCCCAGCGACTGAACAAATCAGACACAGCTCCTACTGCATGCGCCCGAGCATTGTCATGCAGAGTGCATACAGTGTCGACGTTATCTTGTCACTGTTTGCGAAACTGTCGTGCTGTGCGACATCTAGCAGATTCCTTTTAAGCATCTCCTCTGCTCCTGCTTCGTAAACACATCGTGACTGCACTTTGCGACCCCTCGCTCACTACTGCTCTGTTCTTGTTGACACTGCGCACGGGCATGGAGTGGGAAGAGTGAGTTCATTTGCTCTGAGGGAGGTACGCATGTAACTAACCTTCGGTACAAACGACATTACCTGGCTCCGTTGCAGGTATAATACAGTTGCCACTACTAAAAAATCAGACTTGTATTTTATATGTGAAACACTTAATATCTCGTTACGTTAGTTGGACTTGGTGTACGTGAAGTATGGACTCAAAAATTTGGTTCTATTAAGAAACGATAGTATGTATACCCGTTGTTATGATTTGATTTTCATGAAATTCGATACTAAATAAATGAAACCCCATGGTTGTACAACAGCCTTTGAGGGCCAGGGTGTACCAAGTGTCTTTTCTCTGAGTGACAAGTCCCATCGCCGCTGTTGTCTAGCTTGAAACCGTTGTTTCAGAGTGACTTCCAATTATCTTCACGATGCTGGGCCAACACAGAACTTTTGGAGCTCTGCGGGGAATTGAACCCAGGACCGCTAGCACCAAAGGGAAGAGCGTTAACCATTTTTTTTTTAAAGGAAATATCCCCTACACGGAGATATCCCCCTACCATTCACACTTTTTCTCATTCTTACACTTTTCATTTGTTACAGTTTCTCAGTTTCTTATCATTTGGACAAACACAAATACCTTACCAGGGACTCGAACCCAGAACCCCTGGCGTTGTAGCGCGCTATGCTAACCACTCAGCCACGGAGGTCGACACCTTTCATTCGGACAAGCAGAAAGCTCACCGACACTACATGTATTGTTTATTAAGACAACTTTATGCACAGAAAGGCTAATAGAGTTTAAAATGAGATCCGAACCACTATGTGCCTCCACTGGGTATAAAACCGGAGACCCTTTGATTACAATGCGACGACTTTACCACTATGCTAATGGTCCATGACAATAGATTGATTAACAAGAGCCTAACTGCAGGTCTCTTAAATTGAGATTTACCATCGTGTGTAGCCAATCACATCGTCGATATCAACAACTAATCACATTTTAACCGCTATATATTTGCTTGATTCACGCCTTTCTCTAGCAATTAAGACAACCGAAGCGAAAGAAGTTGATGGACGGTCGTACCAAGAAGAGAGAGACCCAGTCAACTACATTTGACAATCAATTGTTTACTTCGCTGCTTGTGTCCGAGTGCTCTAGTGCGGCCATATTTAAAAATGTCTTATTTCATTGTCAAGATATTCAACGGTGTTAAATATTATGTCTCCACTGAACTGCGTGTTACTTTCGCCTTCATGACGATACAAACACTTAGCCCTGAATAAAGATGACGTCGAAGTGTTGAATTTTGGCAACGCAAGGGCAGGATTACATGGGAAGCAGCAGATTGCATCCCCCTTTGCTCGATTAGGGTTGAAAATTCGACGACTTAAATAACATGCGTATAGTGTCAGCTTCTGCTTAGCAGAATGGTCAACGCTCTCATCTTTGGTGCAAGCGGTCCTGGGTTCGATTCTCCGTGAAGGGTCCAAAATTTCAGTGTTGGCCCAACATCATAAGGACAATTTGTGGCTACTCTGAAGCAGCACTAGCGGACTGCGGTCTCAAGCTAGACAACAGCTGCGATGGGACTCGATATGCTGATCACCTGTCACCCCACCAGAAGCCACTTACAGCAGTTGGTTCGGGTCGTCGTAGGTCTGTTCCACAACTGGATTTTGTTTGTTAGTATCAACTTTCCTAAAAATCAAATCTTACAAACTATCTTTCAACCATATTTTCAATTTCTGTTATGTTTCCCTCATGAAACCTTGAGATGACTTATTGTGCAGGTGTTGACAAAGAAATTAAGAAATATTATAATCGTATATATCTAGCTAAAGTTATTAATATTTTTAAATATTGAATGATTGTTTGATATTCAGATTTATCGTTTTCTTTCAGTATGAGTAAAAATGTATCTTGTGATTGAGAGCCATCTTTTGTCGATATTTTCGTTTAGGAAATCCGAATACTTTATAGTTTCTTACGGCGGGCACTCTATATGCTGGTAAGGTAAGTAGGGAGCGTGAAAGCCACTAATCCAGCACGATGAGAACCGCAGCAGCCTGTAAAACGAGGTGCACGTAGTAGTGTCTTCCCTCGACGTCGTAACTCTCGGCTCCACCGCTGATGTCTGGTTGATCTGCTGCGTATTCCCCGCTGCCAGCATATAGAGCGCCCGTCGTAAGAGTAGATAGACCTATAACAGATTTCAGCAGTAAAAAATGTCGTTTTCGTTACAGTTATTCTCTCTATATTGGATCGTTTATAATTTAGCGCCACTTATCTGCCATGTTTGTGATGAAGATGAGTTATGATTGATGAAATGGATGAAGAAACACTGGGGAAGGACACCCAGACCGGAATTCGAACTCTGGAGGCGAGATTAAAAAGTCGACCACGTAATGAGCTTCTCTATATGCAATTTTTTATATTCGTAACCGAATTCCATCCACAAAACACGTCCAGAAGGCCATTCTTCTGAAAATGTTGAATATCCAAACTCCTCACGAGAGATTAAAACTGGCAGACCATATATTCCTGCAAAAAATAGGCAATGTGAACATCAGAAATGATTGCCTTGTACAGGAAATTCGGTCTCAATTGCCCTCTCGAATAACAAGAAACACACAGATTTTCATATATCAGAAATCAAGATTATGCCTTTATCCAGCGTTCTCTTTTCCACAGACTACACAGCCAATACAATAATTTAGCTAACCAAGCATTTTTTAAAACCAAGCACACTTTAGAAGTTCGTTTGACTAAAAATATGTGACTTTATCACATGTATTTTTATTTTATTGTTTTGTTGGATTCTATTGTTATGTTTCATTGTTATTTCCTACTGTTATTACATTCCAATGTAAAATGGCTAATGCTGCATTTGGAATTCTCTGTTAAATAAATAATGAAATGAAATAAGTAACTCCTATGCCCAGGCATTGGCACGAGTCCAATCTTGGATTGCGAGATCGGACCATCGAATATGTGGGTGGGGGGGGATATAGGAATAGCAGTTGGTGCGAGAGGTATGTGAAAGGACCCTCTTGCACCTCCTGTGGCCGGCAATTTTCTATGAAGAGACTTATTTGATGATCTTCAAGCTTTGACAAACCTGCTTGGTCACCTGTTAAGGGATTGAAGTCCACGCCTTACCTTTAGAAAACAATTGGTACTGATTTGCTTGAAAATCCGCTTCACCAGAGCTAATAGGTCTTAATTGTTTCCATTGATTGATTAAATTGATTGATTTTCCTTCGCATTTTGTGCCTCTTGGCTAATTTGCGAAGATGAGTGATGAAATGATGAAATTGAGCCCGAGCGGGATTCGAACCCGGGACCCTTGGCGTTTCAGCGCCATGTGCTAACCACTTTTTATTTATTAAAGGAAATACCCCCTACACGGAGGTATCCCCCACCATTCACTCTTTTTCTCACCTTTCAATTGTTACATTTTCTTTGTTTCTTATCAACTGGACGAACACAAATACCCATGTCTTACCCGGGACTCGAACCCGGAACCCCTGGCGTTGTAGCGCGCTCTGCTAACCACTCCGCCACGGAGGTCGACACCACTCGGCCACAGGGTCCGGCGAGTTTTTAAGTCCACTTTGTGCACAGGCAGGCAAATCGGGACTGGACCTGCAGTTTTAAGTGAGGTTCGTCCCACTGTATGAATCCACCGGGTATCGAATCCGGGACCCTTTGATTACCAGTACACTGATTGACCATGAAAATAGATTGGTTAAGATGGGCGTCACCGCAGGTCTCTTAAAGTGGGTTTTACCAATGTGAATAGCCAATCACGTCGTCGCTATCATCAACTAGTCAAAAATTAAACCACAATTTTTGATTGATTCACGTCTTACATTTGCCATTAAGATAATCGCGACGACAAAGATGAGAAGTTGATACATCAAGATGTGAAACACCCCGGTCAACTCGTTAACTACAGTTAACTACTCATTTCCCCGTCGCTTGTACCCGAATGCCCCAGTGGTGCTATGTTTGCAACTTCCTCCACTTGAATCGTTGTCATTAACTTCAACACTTTAAACATATTACGTCTGTACATTCACTGTGTGTACGATCGTGCAAAGAAATACTTCCCCATATGACTACTGGTATTAAGGCTCTATGGGGGAAGTATTTTTCTCAATGAGCGTACATTCCTCCTTCATGATGATGCAAACAGCTCTGAAATGACGACTCCGAATTCACAGGTTTCGAATCCTGTAACAACATCGTGTCCTCTTTGAGTGTCCCTTCATCCACTTTATCTATCATCAGTCATCCTCATCGTCGCGAGTAGCCAAGAGTGGCGAAAACGACGCGAAATATCTAAAATTTCAAAGATTACCTATGCAACATACAGAGGATCTAGTACCGGTGGTTAGGTACCAAAAGTGGCGAAACAAGAAAAGTTTACTTTCTCTTGGAAGATGGGACTTAAAAAACCATGGTGCAGGGGCAAAAATTGGGGGGGGAGGGGTCAAGTGTCCCTTCACACTCTCCAAATCGCCATAACTAGAGAGAATAGTTATAAAACATAATTACAATTTTTACTGTCGAGAATCTGCTAATTGATTCAAGTTACCTAAATGAAAATACCGACAAAAGATGGCTCTCGATCACAAAAGTCACTACAATTTACAATACGTTTATATAATAATAATGCATATTATACAAATATTAATATCAATAAGTACTAATAACTTTACCGAGAATGATATGAAAATAATGCTTCTTAATTTGTTTGACAAGTCCCGCACAATAAGGAATCTCTAGTTTCATGAAGAAAGCACAACAAGGGTTGAAAATATGATAGTTTATTGGCTTTCATTGTGAAAATTGGATAAATTAACTGTACGTTTAATTTTTGACAGGCAGTTTGACTTATTCCAAACTGTCATAATATGAATGAATATTATAACGTGAAAGACATACGTGAAGTATGATCTCAAAAATTTGGTTCTATTAAGAAACGTTAGTGTACCCGTTGGTAAGATTTGATTTCCATGAAATTCGATTCTACACAAATGAAACCCCATGGTTGTACAACAGCCTTTGACGGCCAGGGTCTACCAAGTGTCTTTTTTCAGGGTGACGTGTGGTAAACGCCTCCAGTCCCATCGCCGTTGTTGTCTAGACCAAGACCGGAGTCGGTTACCGTTGCTTCACAGTAGGTCCCAATTGTCCTCACGGTGCTGGGCCAACACAGAAAATTTGGTGCTCTGCGGGGAATCGAACCCAGGACCGAAGGGTAGAGTGTTAACCGTATCGAACCAGGGACCCATTGATTACAAGGCGAAGACATTAACACTATGGTGATGGGCAATGAAGACAGATGGATTAACAAGGGTCTAAACCTTAAGTCTCTCACATTGAGATCTACAATTGTGTGCAGCCAATTACATCGTCGACATCAACAACTAGTCGCAAACCTCTTAATATGATCTATATTTTTGTCTGACGTCATCACTAGAAAATATGTCACTTGTATACTATTGTGATAGAAAGCGTAATTTTTGTGTTATTATATGTAAATTGTACCTTTGTTTGTAATGTATATCTTTTGTTTAATATTTATTGTATTTTACACTCTATTATGAGTCATTCAATATATCTTTATATTTGAAGGAATCCACTATGTGAATTTGTATTTCTATACTTGTGTAGATGTCAGTCTTGTTGGTAGCATCTTTTTGTAGATAGTGAGTGATTCATCTGTACTTGATCTGTGATCTTGAAATAGTATAAAAGCGAGGATATGCCGTAAGAAATATCACACATTCGCCACAGATCGTCGAAGATTTTTAACTTAAAGGAATTGCTCGGTTGTGCATACATGTTGGTATGGTAGTTAGACCGATGCAACCATAGGTACGCCGATAGTCACTCATTGAGGTTATGTGTTATAGTTAAGTCAATACAAAGCGAAATCCTCACATTCGTTCCAAGTATATTTGCGTTATAACTGCAATAAATAAAGAATAAAACCTTTCATTTTATCTACTACAGTAATGTGGTTTTATTTCTCTGTGCTGTGAAGTATTGTCGTTGCCTAACACTATCCCTGTACCTGAGAGGAGTCTGTGTACTTCACAGAGTCTCATCGTTCATCGCTGAGCATTAAGTTACTATTATTAAATAAGATACAACCACTGAATACCTCGTTAATAATAAAACGCTTAAACGTCTCACGCTTTCTATTTAATTTTGATTCACGCTTTACTCTTGCAATTAAGAGAATCGCGGCGACGAAAAATGAGAAATTGATGAACGGTCGTACCAAGAAGGGAAATACCTCTATCAACTCGTGAACTACAGTGGACAGTCAATTGTTTACTCCTCCGATTATGTCCAAGTGCTCCCATGTTTACAACTACCCTGGGTTTGTTGTCAAAAATTCAAGGACGTTAAATATTATGCACCCACTGCACTGTGCACGATTTTCCCCTTCATGACGATACAAACACTTAGCCCTCAATAAAGATGACGTCAAAGTGTTGAATTTTGGCAACGCAAGGGCAGGATTCCATGGAAAGCAGCAGATTGCATCTCCCTTTGCTCGATTAGGGTTGAAAATTCGACGACTTAAACAACGTAGGCATAGCGTCAGCTTCTGCTTAGCAGAACGCTCTCAACTTTGGTGCAAGCGGTCCTGGGTTCGATTCCCCGTGAGAGGTACAAAATGTCAGTGCTGGTCAAACATCATCAGAACAGGTGTTCGCTGCTCTGATGAGACGGTAGTGGTTACCGGTCTCAAGCTAGACAACAGCTGCGATGGGACTCGATATGCTGACCACCTGTCAGCCAAGCAGAAGTTACGTAGTTGGTTCGGGCTGTCGAAAGTCTGTTGCGCAACGGGGTTTCGTTTGTTAGTGTCAAATTCCATGGAAATCAAATATTACCGACTATCGTTATGAAAATATATTGAATACCTTGCAGAATACATTAAATTTGTGGGTACACTAACGTTTCATATTACAATTAACTTTTGAAAAGCACACTCCCCGTAGACGAAGGACAGATTATTTACGACATATATAATAAGGCAGTTTAGGATAAACCATACTGCTTGTAAGGAATAGGACATTCGATGATGACTCAAAACACTGCAATAGGAAACCAGCAAACTACTATTTTTTTCAATTTCTGTTATGATTTACTCATGAAACCTTGATGTTACTCATTGTGGAGGAGTTGACAAAGAAATTAAGAACCATTATAATCATATTTATCTTGCTGAAGTTATTAATGTTTAAAATATTGAATATTTGCTTGATATTCAGGTTTATCGTTTTCTTTTATTATGAGTAAGAAAGTATTTTGGGTTCAAGAGCCATCTTTTGTTGATATTTTCGTTTATCAAATCAGAATCTAATAGTTATTCTCTTTATATTTGATCGTTTGTTATTTAGCACAACCTTTCTTCCACTTTTGTCTTCTCGTGATGAAGGATGAAATGTATGAAGGGGCACCCAAGAAGGTCACCCAGATAGGGATTCGAACCCTGGAACTTTGGAGACGACAGAGCCGCAACCGCGAATATTTGTCTTGGGGGCAAGTACCAGAATAATTGAAGCAATAATAATAAAAATTATTATTATTACTATTTTATTACTAGTAGTAGTAGTATGAAAGACGTTATTTTCCTCGTAATGTACGCAAAAACGGTGTGTTAAGCATTTGTCTTGGAACAAACGATTTGGAATATTATTTTTCTAAACGTTCAATTTCACATTAATAATGGAAAACAAGCACACAAACTGTATTTTTAAAGACAGAAAATGCATGGTAAATGCATTCCGAATGTAATTCTTTCTTTTTAAATATAACATGTATAACATACATGTACAACATATGATTTACACATATTCAACATGGAGCGACGTAAAATAAGAAAATACATGTGCAACATGCCAACACTAAAGTATGTACGTATTCATATTTTCTATAATACACACACACACACACACACACGCTCACATACATCAACATATATTATTTAAATACGTTACATTATAAATTCATCCACGTGATAATATACCAACAGCAAAAGTAATATAAATTGTTTCACAAATGTGCGCGGTCCTTTTCCACGAAACAATTGTTCATGCATTTATGGCAAAATCAATTTGCTTTAATGAAAACAATCATAAATTGCGAGCGAAGCGAGCAAGAAAATACTTAGATCCATTTTTTAGAAAAAGGAAGACAACATTGATTTAATAGGGTGCAAATAATTCCAGGGGGCGCCATGGCAATTTTTTTTTACAACTTTTCAATTAGATCATTCGGCGCATATGACCGACTCCAGCCGTGTCTCTGCCTACATCTATGAACTTGATGAGACTAAGAAAAGCAGGTACTGCGAGCGAAACGAGCAAGAAAAGTTTAGGAAATGAATTTTTATTTGCATACAATTTGAAATGGAGGGGGGCAATCGTTCCTCTGTGCCCCCTGCAGGTGGCCTTATCCGTCAATATTTGCCCCCCCCTCCCCCTCTGGTTCCGCCACTGGGTGACGAGATTCTAATGTCAACCACGTAATGAGCTTCTTTATGTGTATTTTTATATATTCGTCACCGAATTCCATTCACAAAACACACGTCCATTCTCCTGAAAGGGTTCTCCTGGAACGCTGTCGTAGTGGGTTCGAAAGGGGTTTGAAAGGACACTCTTGCACCCCAATGGACTACCAAGAGAATCTTTTGGCGAGCTCCAAGCCTTCAGACAGCTTGCTTGGTCACGTGGTGAGGAGATTGAAGTCCACGTTTTACCATTAGGAAATGAGTGTTGATTTAAGTGAAAATGCTCTTCACCAGCGTTAACAGGCTTTGGTCGTTTGTTAAGTTTTTCTTTTATGTGCAGTTTGTGGACTGGACCTACACTTTTAAGTGAGATTCGTCCCACTGTGAGAATAAACCTCGTTTCGAATCGGTAACTCTTCCATTACAACTACGCTAATTGATCATGAAAATATATGGATTAACAAGAGCGTAAACGCAGGTCTCTCTCATTGGGAATTTCCATTGTGAATAGCCAATCACGTCGTCGCTATCATCAACTAATTACAAATTGAACCACATTACTCTTGCCATTAAGATAATCGCGACGATAAAGAAGAGAAGTTGATGTACAGACGTGTCAGAAAAACTAAGACTCGAACTACAGTGACAGTCACTTGATTTGTCCTCTCGCTTCGGAGTCCGAATGTTCCTGTGGCGTCATATTTATAACTTCCTCTCCTTGATTTGCTGTCAATAAGTTCAACAACTTTGAATATTACTTCTCTACATTCACTGTGTGCGGTTTTTGCCTTCATGAAGATGCAAACACTTAGCTCTAAATAAAGATTACAACGATGTATTAAACAATGCGGCACAATTTGGCAACGCAAAGGTAGGATTACATTATCGGTTTCGAACCTGTGCTCCAAATTTACTCGGTTTGAATCCCGGTCGGGGCATGGATGTACTTTTTGAGTGTCTCTTCATCCATTTTATCTGTCATCAATGGACGCAGCATTTTTATGTAATATCAAAGGACAAAATATGTACATAAACATATTACGTCTGTACATTCAAGGTGTGTGTACAATCGTGCAAAGAAATACTTTCCCATATGACTACTGGTATTAAGGTTCTATGGTGGAACTATTTTTATCCATAACTGTGCACATTCCCTCTTCATGATGATTCAAACACCTCTGAAGAATGACGACTCCGAATTTACAGGGTTCGAATCCTGGGTTGGATATGTCGTCCTTTTTAAGTTTTCCTTCATCCACTTTATCTATCATCAGTCATTCTCATCGTCGCGAGTAGCCAAGAGTGACGACGCGAAACAACTAAAATTTCAGAGATTACCTATGCAACATACAGAGGATCTATGAGCGGTGGTTAGGATATATTTTTTTCTAGCTTTCGCCTCCCTTTCACTCACCAGTTTCCCTGTTCTACTTCTCTTTTCGTTTTGTGTTCCCTTTTTCTACGTCTTATTTCCATTTCCGCTCGATTTTTCTGTATCTCGTTTTGCTTGAGGTCCCTATTTCTACTTCTAATTCCCTACGTAGTTTGATTATCTTCTCGTTTCCTACAGGGTTTCATTTTCCACTTCTGTCTAGTGTGGTTGGGATTGTCTTGTGTAGTAGTTGTGCTGTCTAGTGCGTTTGTGTGTTTGTGTTTATCTTCTGTAGTAGTTATGCTGTCTAATGTGTTTCTGTTTGTCTTGTGTAGTATTGGTGGTGTGTATGTATGTGTCTTGTTTTGTAGTTGTGCTGTCTAGCATGTTTGTTTTGTCTTGCATAGTAGTTGTGCTGTCTAATTTGTTTGTGTTTGTCTTGTGTAGTAGTTGTGGTGTGTAGTTTGTTTGTGTTTATATTGTGTAGTAGTTGTGGTGTGTTTGTGTTTATATTGTGTTATAGTTGTGATGTGTTTGTGTGTGTCTTGTGTAGTAGTTGTGCTGTCTAATGTGTTTGTGTTCGTCTTGTGTAGTAATTGTGCTGTCTAATGTGTTTATGTTTGTCTTGTGTAGTAGTTCCTCCATTCATATTGGGGGTTAGGCGTAGAGCTGACAACTCTGCACTGTAAAAAGCCATGTCAAGAATCAGCAATATAAGGCCATGGATGTTCCCAAGGTAAAATATTCCGGAGGTAAAATAGTCCCCCGTTCGGATCTACGAGTGGGGACTACTTTGGGAGATCCCTGGACTTAGGATAAGATCTACGTTAGGAATAAGGATATTAAATTAGGCACCTGGAATGTTCTGAGCCTTTACCGGCCTGGGGCATTTCAGTGTACAGTTAATGAGATAGTTAGGTATAAATTAGATGTAGTAGCTGTCCAGGAAGTTAGGTGGTCAGGAGAAGGTAATTGTAAAACTAAAAATTATACTTTTTTCTATGGTGGTACTGAAAATCATAATTTTGGAACAGGCTTTTTCATAAATAATAGAATTATCTCGGCTCTTAAAACAGTAGAATTTATTAATGATAGGATATCATATGCAGTTTTACAGGGTAGGTGGTGTAAATTTATTTTAATAAACATACATGCACCAACGGAAAATAAAGATGATAATACTAAAGATGATTTTTATACAGAGTTAGAACAGGTCTTTGATAAATTTTCTCACTATGATATGAAAATTCTGTTAGGTGACTGTAATACACAGATTGGCAAAGAAGAGACATTTAAACCCACGATTGGTAAAGAAAGTCTTCATCAATTAAGTAATGATAATGGTATAAGATTGATTACTTTTGCAACCTCAAAGAATTTAATTGTGAAAAGTACCACTTTTAAACATAAAGATATCCATAAATATACCTGGTCTTCTCCAGATGGTAAAACTCATAATCAGATAAATCATATTCTCATTGATAAGAGAAGGCATACTAGTATAATTGACGTTCGTACACATAGAGGTGTTGACTGTGCCAGTGACCATTATTTAGTAATTGCTAAATTAAGAGAAAGACTCTCAGTGTTAAATCATAAGCAACAAAATCTAAAAGTTATAAAATTTGATACAGGAAAGTTTACTGATGAAAGAATTAAGAAAGATTACCAAATTAAACTGTCAAATAGATTTGATATTTTGCAGGATTTAAATGATGATGAAAATATAAATGAAACAGACGTAAATACGAATTGGGAGCACATACGTAATGCAATAGAATCAGCAGCTAAAGAAAGTATAGGATACCATAAACCGAGAAAAAGTAAGCCATGGTTTGATAATGAATGTCATAATCTAATAGAAATAAGAAATCAGGCTAGACTTAGGTGGTTAAATAACTCTGATGATACAAATCTAAACAATTATAATAGAATAAAGCGAGAAGTTAACCGCACGTTTAGAAGTAAAAAAAGAGATTACTTGAAAAGCAAAATTAATGAAATTGAAACAAACATCAAAAATAAAAATATCAGAGATTTATATAAAGGTGTAAATGAGTTTAGAAAGGGGTGGCGGCAACCTAAAGTAAACTTGATAAAAGATAAAGACGGTGATTTTCTAGCTGACCCAAGCGATATTCTAAATAGATGGAAGAACTGCTTTAATGACCTTTTAAATGTCCATGTAGGAGATAAATCAGAAGTGAAAGAAGTCCACACAGCAGAACCTTTAGTTCCGGAAACTAACTTGAATGAAGATAAAGATGCTATTAAAAGGCAAAAAGAATAAAAAAGCACCTGGCATTGATTTAATACCAGCTGAGTTAATTAAATATGGTGGAAATTCATTAATATGTCAAATTCATAAATTAATTTGTTTAATATGGAATAAAGAAGAAATCCCTCAACAGTGGAAAGAATTCATAATTGTTCCTGTGTTTAAAAAAGGTGATAAAATGAACTGCAATAATTACCGTGGAATTTCTCTACTCTCAACAACATACAAAATATTATCTAACATTATTTTAACAAGACTAATCCCATATGCTAATGAAATTATAGGTGATTATCAATGTGGATTTAAACGTAACAGATCAACAAAAGATCAAATTTTTCACATCAGACAGACACTTGAAAAGAAGTGGGAATATAATCAAAATGTCCATCAACTATTCATTGATTTCAAAAAAGCATATGATTCGGTCAAAAGAGATAAATTATATAATATATTAGTAGAGTTTGGTATACCTAAGAAGCTTGTTAGTATGATAAAAATATGCACCAGTGAAACAGAAAGTAAAATTCGTGTGGGTATTAATATGTCTGACAAATTTACAATTCATGATGGGTTAAAACAAGGAGATGCATTATCTCCATTGCTCTTTAATTTTCACTTAGAATATGCTGTAAGGAAGGTAAAAGAAACTAAAGAAGGACTAAAATTAAGTGGTGTGACTCAGTTGTTAGCATATGCAGATGATGTAGACTTACTGGGGGATGATGTGAATACAATTAAGAATAATGCTAAAATATTTTTCAAAACTGCTAAAGAGATAGGTTTAGAAGTTAACAAAGAGAAAACTAAATATATGCTTACAGGACGAAACCAAGTGTTAGGTAATAATCAAAATCTAATTATTGATAACAACTCGTTTGAACCAGTTTCCAAATTCAAATACTTAGGAGTAATATTAAAAAATGAAAATTATATTAAAGAGGAAATAAAAAGTAGGCTTAATTCAGGAAATGCATAAACTTTTGTCTTCTCGTTTAATATCTAAGAAACTAAAAGTTAAAATATACAAAACAGTAATTTTGCCTGTAATATTATATGGATGTGAAACTTGGTCCCTTACATTGAAAGAGGAACATAAATTGAGACTATTTGAAAATAAGATCCTTAGGAAAATCTTTGGACCTAAAAGGGATAAGGAGACAGGTGAGTGGAGAACGTTACATAATTTAGAACTACATAATTTGTATTCATGTCCAGATATTAATAGAATAATTAAATCAAGAAGACTTAGGTGGGCAGGCCATGTGGGACGAATGGGAGAGGAAAGAGGAGTTTACAGGATTCTTGTTTGGAAACCTGATGGTAAGAGACCTGTAGGAAGGCCAAGACGAAGATGGAGGGACAACGTTGAGATGGACCTAAGGGAAATCGGTAGGGATGGAAAAGAGTATATAGATCTTGCTCAAGATAGGGAAAGATGGAAGGCCTGTGTTTCTGCAGCCATGAACCTTCGGGTTTAAGAAGGCTAGAGAGTTAGTTAGTTAGTTAGGTACCAAAATTGGGGAAACAAGGCCACTTTACTTTCTCTTGGTAGACAGGGCTTAAAAGGCCATGGTGCAGGGGCTAAAAGTGATGGGGGGTTAAGTGTCCCCTTAAACTCTCCAAAACGCCGTAACTAGAGAGAATAGTTATAATGAAAATTACAATTTTTACTGTTGAAAATGTGCTAAATGATTCGACTTACCTAAATGAAAATACCGACAAAAGATGGCTCTCGATCACAAAAGACACTACAATTTACAATAAATTGATACAATAATAATGCATATTATACAAATACTCAATATCAATAAATACTAATAACTTTACCGAGAATGATATGAAAATAATGCTTCTTAATATGTTTGACAAGTCCCACACAATAAGGAATCTCAAGATTCATAAAGAAAGCACAACATGGATTGAAAATATGATAGTTTATTGGCTTTTATTGTGAATATTGGATAAATCAATAGCATACGTGAAGAATGATCTCAAAAATTTGGTTCTATTAAGAAACATTAGTGTACCCGTTGGTAAGATTTGATTTCCATGAAATTCGATTCTACACAAATGAAACCCCATGGTTGTACAACAGCCTTTGAGAGCCAGGGTCTACCAAGTGTATTTTCTCTGGGTGACGTGTGGTAAACGCCTCGAGTCCCATCGCCGTTGTTGTCTCGACCGAGACTGGAGTCGGTTAAAGTTGCTTCACAGTAGGATCCAATTGTCCTCACGGTGCTGGGCCAACACAGAAAATTTGGAGCTTTGCGGGGAATCGAACCCAGGACCGAAGGGTAGAGTGTTAAACGTATCGAACCAGGGACCCATTGATTACAAGGCGACGACATTAACACTATTGTGATGGGCAATGAAGACAGATGGATTAACAAGGGTCTAAACCTTAAGTCTCTCACATTGAGATCTACAATTGTGTGGAGCCAATTACATCGTCGCCATCAACAACTAGTAGCAAACCTCTTCATATGATCTATATTTTTGTGTGACGTCATTAGTAGAACATATGTCACTTGTATACTATTGTGATAGAAAGCGTAATTTTTGTGTTATTATATGCCAATTGCACCTTTGTTTATATTTTGCTTAATATTTATTGTATTTTGCACTCTTTTATGAGTAATTCAATATATTTTTATATTTGAGAGAGTGCACTATGTGAATTTGTATTTCTAAACTTGTGTAGATGTCAGTCTTGTTGATAGTATCTTTTTGTAGATAGTAAGTGATTCATCTGTACTTGATCTGTGATCTTGAAATAGTATAAAAGCGAGGATATCGCGTAAGAAATATCACACATTCGCCACAGATCGTCGAAGATTTTTAACTTAAAGGAATTGCTCGGTTGTGCATACATGTTGGTATGGTAGTTCAGGGCGCAAGTTAGACCAATGCAACCATAGGTACGCCGATAGTCACTCATTGAGGTTATGTGTTATAGTTGAGTCAATACACCGTCAAAGCGAAATCCTCACACCCGTTTCAAGTTTATTTGCGTTATAATTGCAATAAATAAAGAATAAAACCTTTCATTTTATCTACTACAGTAATGTGGTTTTATTTCTCTATGCTGTGAAGCATTGTCGTTGCCTAGCACTATCCCTGTACCTGAGAAGAGTCTGTGTACTCCACAGAGTCTCATCGTTCACCGCTGAGCATTATTAAGTTACTATTATTAAATGAAATACAACCACTGAATACCTCGTTAATAATAAAACGCTTAAACGTCTCACGCTTTCTATTTGATTTTGATTCACGCTTTACTCTTGCAATTAAGAGAATCGCGGCGACGAAAAATGAGAAATTGATGAACGGCCGTACCAAGAAGGGAAATAGCCCTATCAACTCGTGAACTACAGTGGACAGTCAATTGTTTACTCCATCGATTGTGTCCAAGTGCTCCCATGATGCCATATTTAAAACTTCCCTGGGTTCGTTGTCAAAAAATTCAAGGACGTTAAATATTATGCATCCACTGCACTGTGCACGATTTTCCCCTTCATGATGATACAAACACTTAGCCCTGAATAAAGATGACGTCGAAGTGTTGAATTTTGACAACGCAAGGGCTGGATTACAGTGTAAGAAGCAGATTGCATTTTCCCTTCGCTCGATTAGGGTTGAAAATTCGACGACTGAAATAACGTAGGTGTAGCATCAGCTTCTGCTTGGCAAAATGATCAACGCTCTCACCTTTGGTGCAAGCAGTCCTAGGTTCGATTCTCCGTGAGAGGTACAAAATTTCAGTGCTGACCAAACATCATCAGAACAATTTGTAGCTACTCTGATGAGACGGTAGTGGATACCGGTCACAAGCTACACAACAGCTGCGATGGGACTCGATATGCTGACCACCTGTCAGCCAATCAGTTACTTAGTTGGTTTGGGCCGTCGAAAGTCTGTTGCACAACGGGGTTTCATTTGTTAGTGTCAAATTTCATTGAAATCAAATCTTACCAGCTATCTTTATAAAAATATATTGAATACCCTGCAGAATAAATTAAATTTGTGGGTACACTAACGTTTCATATTACAATTACCATTCGGAAAGCACACTCCCCGTAAACGTAGGACAAATTATTCACGAAATATACAATAAGGCAGTTTAGGATAAACCATACTGCTTGTAAAAATAAGACATTCAATTATCACTCAAACCGCTGAAATTGAAACCAGCAAACTACCATTTTTTCAATTTCTGTTCTACTTTCCTCATGAAACCTTGATGTTACTTATTGTGGAGGAGTTGACAAAGAAATTAAGAACCATTATAATCATATATATCTTGCTAAAGTTATTAATGATTTCAAACATTAAATGTTTGCTTGATATTCAGGTTTATCGTTTTCTCTTATTACGAGTAAAAAAGTATTTTATGGTTAAGAGCCATCTTTTGTCGATATTTTCGTTTATCAAATCAGAATCTATTAGTTATTCTCTTTATATTCGATTGTTTGTTATTTAGCTCAACCTTTCTTCCACTTTTGTCTACTCGCGATGAAGGATGAATGATGATAGATGAAATGCATGAAGGGGCACTCAAGAAGGACACCCAGACTGGGATTCGAACCCTGGAACTTTAGAGACGACAGAGCCGCAACCACGAATACTTGTCTGGGGGGCATGTACCAGAATAAATGAAGGAATAATAATAAAAAATATTATTATTATTTTATTACTAGTAGTAGTAGTAGTATGAAAGACGTTATTTTCCTCGTAATGTACGCAAAAACGGTGTGTTAAGCATTTGTCTTGGAACAAACGATTTGGAATATTATTTTTCTAAACGTTCAATTTCACATTAATAATGGAAAACAAGCACACAAACTGTATTTTTAAAGACAGAAAATGCATGGTAAATGCATTCCGAATGTAATTCTTTCTTTTTAAATATAACATGTATAACATACATGTACAACATATGATTTACACATATTCAACATGGAGCGACGTAAAATAAGAAAATACATGTGCAACATGCCAACACTAAAGTATGTACGTATTCATATTTTCTATAATACACACACACACACACACACACGCTCACATATATCAACATATATTATTTAAATACGTTACATTATAAATTCATCCACGTGATAATATACCAACAGCAAAAGTAATATAAATTGTTTCACAAATGTGCGCGGTCCTTTTCCACGAAACAATTGTTCATGCATTTAAGACAAAATCAATTTGCTTTAATGAAAACAATCATACATTGCGAGCAAAGCGAGCAAGAAAATTCTAAGATCCAATTTTTAGAAAAAAGGAAAACAACATTGATTTAATAGGGTGCAAATAATTCCGCGGGGCGCCATGGCATTTTTTTTACAATTTTTTCAATTAGATCATTCGGCGCCTATGACCGACTCCAGCCGCGCCTCTACCTACATCTCTGAACTTGATAAGACTAAGGAAAGCAGGTACTGCGAGCGAAACGAGCAACAAAAGTTTACGAAATGTATTTTTATTTGCATATAATTTGAAATGGAGGGGGGCAATTGTTCCTCTGTGCCTCCTGCAGGTGGCCTTATCCGTCAATATTTGCCACCTCCTGCCCCCACTAGATTCGATTTCCGTCCAAGGTTGGGGGCGTACTGCCTTCCTCCCCCTCTGGTTGCGCCACTGGGTGACGAGATTCTAATGTCAACCACGTAATGAGCTTCTTTATGTGTATTTTTATATATTCGTCACCGAATTCCATTCTCAAAACCCAAGTCCATTCTACTGAAAGTGTTCTCCTGGAACGCTGTCGTAGTGGGTGCGAAACGGGTGTGAAAGGACACTCTTGCACCCCAATGGACTACGAAGAGAATCTTTTGGCGATCTTCAAGCTTTCAGACAGCTTGCTTGGTCACGTGGTGAAGAGGTTGAAGCCCACGTTTTACCATTAGGAAATGAATGTTGATTTAAGTGAAAATGCTCTTCACCAGCGCTAACAGGTTGTGGTGGTTTGTTAAGTTTTTCTTTTATGTGCAGTTTGTGGACTGGACCTACAGTTTTAAGTGAGATTCGTCCCACTGTGAGAATACACCTCGTTTCGAATCGGTAACTCTTCCATTACTACTACGATAATTGATCATGAAAATATATGGATTAACAAGAGCATAAACGCAGGTCTCTCTCATTGGGAATTTCCATTGTGAATAGCCAATCACGTCGTCGCTATCATCAACGAATTACAAATTGAACCACATTACTCTTGCCATTAAGATAATCGCGGCGATAAAGAAGAGAAGTTGATGTACAGACGTGTCAAAGAAAGTAAGACTCGAACTAGAGTGACAGTCACTTGATTTGTCCCCTCGCTTCGGAGTGCGAATGCCCCTGTGTCGTCATATTTATAACTTTTACCTTGATTTTCTGTCAATAAGTTCAACAACTTTGAATATTACTTCTCCATTCACTGTGTGCGGTTTTTGCCTTCATGAAGATGCAAACACTTAGATCTAAATAAAGATTACAACGATGTATTAAAGAATGCCGCAGAATTTGGCAACGCAAAGGCAGGATTACATTATCGGTTTCGAACCTGTGCTCCAAATTTACTCGGTTTGAGTCCCGGTCGGGGCTTGGATGTACTTTTTGAGTGTCTCTTCATCCATTTCGTCTGTCATCAATAAACACAGAATTTTTATGTAATATCAAAGAACAAAATATGTACATAAACATATTACGTCTGTACATTCACTGTGTGTACATTCGTGCAAAGAAATACTTTCCCATATGACTACTGGTATTAAGGTTCTATGGTGGAACTATTTTTATCAATGACTGTACACATTCCCTCTTCATGATGATTCAAACACCTCTGAAGAATGACGACTCCGAATTTACAGGGTTCGAATCCCGGCTTGGGTATGTCGTCCTTTTTGAGTGTTCCTTCATCCACTTTATCTATCATCAGTCATTCTCATCGTCGCGAGTAGCCAAGAGTGGCGAAAACGACGCGAAACAACTAAAATTTCAAAGATTACCTATGCAACATACAGAGGATCAGTAGCGGTGATTAAATGCCAAAAGTGGGGAAACAAGGACAGTTTACTTTCTCTTGGTAGACAGGGCTTAAAAGGACAAGTGTTCCCTTAAACTCTCTAAATCGCCGTAACTAGAGAGAATAGTTATAATGAAAATTACAATTTTACTGTTGAAAATCTGCTAAATAATTCGAGTTACCTAAATAAATATACCGACAAAAGATGACTCTCGATCACAAAAGTCACTTCAATTTACAATAAATTGGTTCAGTAATAATGCATATTACACAATATTCAATATCAATAATTACTAATAACTTTACCGAGAATGTTATGAATATAATGCTTCTTAATTTGTTTGACAAGTCCCGCACAATAAGGAATCTCTAGTTTAATGAAGAAAGCACAAAATGGGTTGAACATATGATAGTTTATTGGCTTTCATTGTGGATATTGGATAAATCAATTGTATATGTTTAATTTTTGACAGGCAGTTTGATTTATTCCAAACTGTCATAATATGAATATTATAACGTGAAAGACAAACGTGAAGTATGATCTCAAAAATTTGGTTCTATTAAGAAACGTTAGTGTACCCGTTGGTAAGATTTGATTTCCATGAAATTCGATTCTACACAAATGAAACCCCATGGTTGTACAACAGCCTTTGAGAGCCAGGGTCTACCAAGTGTATTTTCTCTGGGTGACGTGTGGTAAACGCCTCTAGTCCCATCGCCGTTGTTGTCTAGACCGAGACCGGAGTCGGTTACCGTTGCTTCACAGTAGGTCCCAATTGTCCTCACGGTGCTGGGTCAACACAGAAAAATTGGTGCTCTGCGGGGAATCGAACCCAGGACCGAAGGGTAGAGTGTTAACCGTATTGAACAAGGGACCCATTGATTACAAGGCGACGACATTAACACTATGGTGATGGGCAATGAAGACAGATGGATTAACAAGGGTCTAAACCGTAGGTCTCTCTCATTGAGATCTACAATTGTGTGCAGCCAATTACATCAACAACTAAAACTAGTTGCAAACCTCTTCATATGATCTATATTTTTGTCTGACGGCACCAGTAGAAAATATGTCACTTGTATACTATTGTGATAGAAAGCATAATTTTTGTGTTATTATATGTAAATTGCACCTTTGTTTATATTGTATATCTTTTGTTTAATATTTATTGTATGTTACGCTCTATTATGAGTAATTCAATATATCTTTATATTTGAAAGAGTGCACTATGTGAATTTGTATTTCTAAACTTGTGTAGATGTCAGTCTTGTTGGTAGCATCTTTTTGTAGATAGTAAGTGATTCATCTGTACTTGATCTGTGATCTTGAAATAGTATAAAAGCGAGGATATCGCGTAAGAAATATCACACATTCGCCACAGATCGTCGAAGATTTTTAACTTAAAGGAATTGCTCGGTTGTGCATACATGTTGGTATGGTAGTTAGACCGATGCAACCATAGGTACGCCGATAGTCACTCATTGAGGTTATGTGTTATAGTTAAGTCAATACAAAGCGAAATCCTCACATTCGTTCCAAGTATATTTGCGTTATAATTGCAATAAATAAAGAATAAAACCTTTCATTTTATCTACTACAGTAATGTGGTTTTATTTCTCTGTGCTGTGAATATTGTCTTTGCCTAACACTATCCCTGTACCTGAGACGAGTCTGTGTACTTCACAGAGTCTCATCGTTCACCGCTTGAGCATTATTAAGTTACTATTATTAAATAAGATACAACCACTGAATACCTCGTTAATAATAAAACGCTTAAAAGTGTCACGCTTTCTATTTGATTTTGATTCACGCTTTACTCATGGAATTAAGACAATCGCGGCTACGAAAAATGAGAAATTGATGAACGGTCGTACCAAGAAGGGAAATACCTCTATCAACTCGTGAACTACGGCGGACAGTCAATTGTTTACTCCTCCGATTATGTCCAAGTGCTCCCATATTTACAACTTCCCTGGGTTCGTTGTCAAAAAATTCAAGGACGTTAAATATTATGCAATTACTTCACTGTGCACGATTCTCCCCTTCATGGCGATACAATCACTTAGCCCTGAATAAAGATGACGTCGAAGTGTTGAATTTTGGCAAAGCAAGGGCAGGATTACATGGAAAGCAGCAGATTGCATCTCCCTTCACTCGATTAGGGTTTAAATTTCACCTTTGGTTCAAGCGGTCCTGGGTTCGATTCTTCGTGGGAGGTACAAAATTTCAGTGCTGGGCAAACATCATCAGAACAATTGGTAGCTACTCTGATGAGACGGTAGTGGATACCGGTCTCAAGCTAGACAACAGCTGCGATGGGACTCGATATGCTGACCACCTGTCACCCAATCAGAAGTTACTTAGTTGGTTTGGGCCGTCGAAAGTCTGTTGCACAACGGGGTTTCATTTGTTCGTGTCAAATTTCATTGAAATCAAATCTTACCAGCTATATTGAATACCGTGCAGAATAAATTAAATTTGTGGGTACACTAACGTTTCATATTACAATTAACATTCGGAAAGCACACTCCTCATACACGAAGGACAGATTATGATCGTACATATATCTTATTATTCACTAAATATATAATAAGGCAGTTTAGAATAAACCATACTGCTTGTAAAAAATAAGACTTTCGATGATGACTCAAACAACAAACGGAAACCAGCAAACTACCATTTTTTCCATTTCTGTTATGTTTTCCTCATGAAACCTTGATGTTACTTATTGTGGAGAAGTTGACAAAGAAATTAAGAACCATTATAATCATATTTATCTTGCTAAAGTTATTAATGTTTTCAAATATTGAATGTTTGCTTGATATTCAGGTTTATCCTTTTCTTTTATTACGAGTAAAAAAGTATTTTGTGATCAAGAGCCATCTTTTGTGGATATTTTCGTTCATCAAATCAGAATCTAATAGTTATTCTCTTTATATTCGATCGTTTGTTATTTAGCATAACCTTTCTTCCACTTTTATCTACGCGCGATGAAGGATGAAGGATGAAGGATGATAGATGAAATGCATGAAGGGGCACTCAAGAAGGACACACAGGGATTCGAATCCTGGAACTTTAGAGAGGACAGAGCCGCAACCAAGAATATTTGTTGCAAAAGTAATATAAATTGTTTCTCAAATGTGCGCGGTCCTTTTCCACGAAACAATTGTTCATGCATTTACGGACAAAATCAATTTGCTTTAATGAAAACGATCATACATTGCGAGCAAAGCGAGCAAGAAAATTTTTAGATCCAATTTTTAGAAACAAGAAAAACAACATTGATTTTGTAGGGTGCAAATTATTCCACGGGGCGCCATGGCATTTTTTTTACAATTTTTTCAATTAGATCATTCGGCGCCTATGACCGACTCCAGCCGCGCCTCTACCTACATCTCTGAACTTGATAAGACTAAGGAAAGCAGGTACTGCGAGCGAAACGAGCAACAAAAGTTTACGAAATGTTTTTTTATTTGCATATAATTTGAAATGGAGGGGGGCAATTGTTCCTCTGTGCACCCTGCAGGTTGCCTTATCCGTCAATATTTGCCCCATCTTGCACCCACTAGATTCGATTTCCGTCCAAGGTTGGGGGTGGAATGCCCCCCCCCCTCCCCCTCTGGATGCGCCACTGGGTGACGAGATTCTAATGTCAACCACGTAATGAGCTTCTTTATGTGTATTTTTATATATTCGTCACCGAATTCCATCCACAAAACACCAGCTTTTTCTCATGAAAGTGTTCTCCTGGAACGCTGTCGTAGTGGGTGCGAAAGGGGTGTGAAAGGACCCTCTTGCACCCTAATGGACTACCAAGAGAATCTTTTGGCGATCTTCAATCCTTCAGACAGCTTGCTCGGTCACGTGGTGAAGAGATTGAAGTCCACGTTTTACCATTAGGAAATGAGTGTTGATTTGAGTGAAAATTCTCTTCACCAGCGCTAACAGGTTTTCGTCGTTTGTTAAGTTTTTCTTTTAAGGGCAGCTTGTGGACTGGACCTACAGTTTTAAGTGAAATTCGTCCCACTGTGAGAATAAACGTCGTTTCGAATCGGTAACTCTTCCATTACCACTACGCTAATTGACCATGAAAATAGATGGATTAACAAGAGTGTAAAGGCAGGTCTCTCTCATTGGGAATTTCCATCGTGAATAGCCAATCACGTCATCGCTATCATCAACTAATTACAAATTGAACCACATTTTATGATAGTTGATTGATTCACACTTTACTCTTGCCATTAAGATAATCACGGCGATAAAGATGAGAAGTTGATGTACAGACGTGTCAAAAAGAGTAACCTGTGCTTCAAATTTACACGGTTTGAATCCCGGTCTGGGCATGGATGTACATTTTGAGTGTACCTTCATCCATTTTATCTGTCATCACTAGACGCAACATTTTTATGTAATATCAAAATACAAAATATGTACATAAATATGTGGCCCGGAATTTGATGACATTTCATCTTTTAACTGGTGCAATGTAGACATAGCTAACTAGTACAGAAATCCTGAACACCCTCCTCAGCTTGAAGAAATGTATTTTTTTTGGGTCATTTTTGGTCATTTTTACCATTTTTTTATATTTAGGTCATTTAAAAAAAAATGCGTCATTTTAGGTTATTTTTTAAAAATTTTGCGCCATTTTTAGGTCATTTTTTAAAATTTTGCGCCATTTTAGGTATTTTTTTAAAAAAATTGTGTCATTGCATGCTGAAACATAAGAAGTTCAACAATTTCTGTTTTGTCTAAATGTTATCTTGCGGTACTTACTCTGTGTTTAACTACCAGCGCAACAAAGCCTGTCTGAAAATCGCGAAATGCAACATTGTCGAGTTTCTTATTCACAGTCCGTACAACACACCAAGGTGAAAAAGCAATTGTTAAATTGTTCTTGGAATGGGTGACGGTTAGTTGCACCCCGAGAATACCTAAATGGGCGAGATGCACCGCTAAACTCTTCGAACCAAGGGGTCAGTTGCACCGCTAAACCCTTCGGACCAAGGGGTAAGTTGCACCGCTTACCCTTTCTCTGCAAATTTTCCCTTCACACTTTTCACAGGCTTAGGACTGTCATGGCTAAAAGCTCATGGCGTGTTTAAAAATTTGCGGATGGATTTCCTTTGTCTAATTTTACCTCTGTTTCAATTTTATTTCTTCTTGTCCTTCTTTGAACTGTAGTAGGAAATAGCTTTTAAGAAATCAAATCTTGTTAGTTCCTTATTCTTATATTTCTGCTTCAATTTTCCCATATTTTCCATTCTCTGTTTCAGAAATTTACTATGTTTCTTTGTGACATCTGCATTATTTTCTAAAGCATATACATCAACTTGGGTCTGCTTGATCACTTCAATAAAAGCATAAATATTTGGATTAGGTGGACTGAAATTGGAATTGAATTTCGCATGAAACGATTCACAAACATTAGTTGTTCTCTCTCCGTCTACTTTATCTAAGCCGATAGTAGCTATTGGTGGACAATTGGCATCTTCCGAAATGTATGTATCTACCAAGTAATCAGTGAATTTTTCCAACTTTTCATCCTGAGGAATTTCCGACATGAAGCCCCTCTACAAAACAATCAGCAACATCCTCACGATTGAAATATAGCAGACCGAATGACCAACGTAGCCACTTACCAATATCAGAATCCTTATCTTCATAATCTTTTGCCAAACCTAGTTCCTGGATATTTCTCCACCATGACTGAGATGCATGGATGCTTGCAGGCCAGATCTTCTTAATTGCTGAATGAATGCCAATTTCAAAATCAGCGACAATAGTCTTCGGCTCGAATTTCAATTTTAATTCTTCACAACGCTTTGACAGCAACAGAAACATATCTACGTAAATGCAGGCACTTCTGTTTGGCAAAAGAAAGTGAGCAAGTGGTATGTAGTGACCATTTTCTTTGACATGCAAGGAAAACATTTGATGTTTGAACTTTGGACAATGTTTGAAATTTCCATCGATAAATATCGTATCATTTTTACACAAAAAATGTAGATTAGAGGCACCTGAAAAACAAACAATACCTTTTCTTCCTTATTAATTTGCAGCATTGCTTCTCCATGGTGTTTTTTTAAAATCCAATGATGTTAGAGCAGAATGCACTCCTTTTTAGTTTTGGGGAAGAGGTGGTAACACTGCACGCCCTGCTCGACTCAAATTTTTCCATATATAGTCCATATCTTTTACAATGAATTCGTCTGTAAAACCTGAAGGTGCATCACTTATTTCCCTTGTAATTAATTTTTGTGGCCGTTCGTTCAATTCGTCGAGACCTTTCCTTTTAACACTATTCGAGGTGGCTTGTCTTTTCAAGTTCTTATCGGGGTCATGATTATGGTTCACATCACATTTTCCAATAACTGTGGATTTCCGTCCGTATAAATCCTTGCTAAGCAATTTCTTTTTACGCATCTCCATTTAAGTCCTTCTTGCGTTTCATGCTGCCTGTAAAATTTATGACTACCGTGAACCATAAGCCTACGTCCTTTTTCGCTCATCATGAATTCCATTATTACTAAGAAACTTAAACAAACGATAAAACATTCGATACTAACTAACGTACCTTCAGACAACACACGTTACCACAGCACATGAAACGCCTGTTTGACTAGAAGAGAGGCGGACATTGGCTATGACGTGATGTATCCGGAACCGGTGCAACTCGCTGTTTCGTCACGAGGAAGTGGGGTGCAATTCGCCCAGTCGTTTGATTGACATGTTATGCTAGCGGTGCAATCGACACTCTTCCCTTGGAATTTCAAGAATTCAGCTAGATATTTATTTTATTTGAACATATTCAACATAATTTTAAGGACATAAGTTGTCCAAGTTAAAATTTGAATCAAATTTATAAACTCAGAAAAGCATAGCAACGTGTACATATTTAAGAAACCGTTTTTGTCAACTATTAATTACTTTTCACATCGCAAATTATTGTACAATATGTAAATATGTAAGAGAGCTTTTTGTAATTTTCGAAACAAATTGTCTAGAGAATGATCAATCGAATGAAAATACATAGCTACTCTCGTACTTTTTGTACAAGGGAACGAACATATTGTGTAACTCGCTACGTACAGCAAAGTAGCTTTCTTGTCCACCGATGCCAAATTTCTAGGTGCTTTGCCTTAACTTAAAAGCGAAACGAATATATGTAACCAGAAAGAGGAGGGAGGAACTCCAGCATCATTCCACAAATAACAGTTCCCTTGTTTTTTGTTTTTTCTTCGATCTGTCTTTCGACTTCGCAGTCAATTAGAAAATATGACATCACATGAGATCGAAAATATAGGAAAAAGGATCAAGATGGAAAAAGATACCGAAATATGTTGTTTTCTGTAGGCTAATGTAGCTTAGCAAATATATAAAATATGTCATATACTGTCAAATATGTAAATAATATGTAACATAAAACTATTCAAAATGATGTCAGTTATACAATTCGTTGCCATTTTCCTGTTCAAGGTATGTATCTGGAAAGGAATAGAATATGTAATTACATACAAATCCGGGCTCTAGTCATCACTCATCCACATCGTCGCGAGTAGCCAAAAGTGGCATAAAAACGACGCGAAATAAATAAACGTTCAAGAATTAGAGCATCAGTAGCGGCGATTAGGTACCAAAATTGAGGGAGCAAGAACCCTTTACCAAGAGAGATCTTAATTTCTTTGTCAAGACCTGCAAAATAAGAAATTTCAAATTTTCATGAAGAAAGCACAACACAAATTCAAAATATGGTAATTTACTGGCTTCAGTGGGAGGCTGGAAATATTTGAAAATATTTTTTTGACAGGCAGTTTGACTTATTCTGCTGCGTGCACTAACGTTTCACTACAATGAAAACTAAATATGCTGACCAAGGCAGAAATTTATTTTATTATAAAACATAAACTAAACGTAACGTTTCAACCTTCTAGCAAGGTCTTCTACAGACTCTGCACCAAGTACAAATGTGAAGAAAGGTGAAGAAGACACAATGAATTGGAATGGGGGACTGAAGTTAAACAAAGAATGGAAGAATGTATTAGAAAGAGTGGAAAGGACAAGACAGAAAGAGGAGAGAAGAAGTTGAGTTTGAGTTTGTAAGTCCACTTTATGCACAGTAAGGCTAATCGGGACTGGACCTACGGTTTAGAGTGGGTTCCGAACCACTGTGCCATGTGCCTCCAACAGGTATCGAACCGGGGACCCCTTGATTACAAGGCAACGACGCTACAAGTGCGCCATCGGGGAGGCCCGAGAGAAGAAGGAAGAAGAATGAAGAAAATAGAGCGTGAGATAAAGAGTCCAGCGACATTCTCTTTCAGGTGAAAGTACAGTTGACAAGGGAAAGCCACCTGCTAGATTGTTCCAGCACAACTTTCTAATAGTCTGGAGGGGAGTAATGTTTGTGTATATATATCGTCCTCTTTCGTACCTTGTTTCATTTGTACTTGGTACAGAGTGTAAAGAAGACCTTGCTAGAAGGTTGAAACGTTACGTTTAGTTTATGTTTTATAGTAAAGTAAATGTCTGCCTTGGTCAGCATATTTAGTTTTTATATCATGGAAACAAGGCTTAATGGTGTTATAACTACAATGAACTTTCGAATTGATTGATTGATTTGCTTTATTTTACTTCGCTCCTTGTGCCACTTTTGGCTAATTTGCGAAGATGGGGATGAGTGATGATATTGATGAATGGACCCAGCAAACATCCATGCCTAAACCAGGATTCGAACCCGGGACCCCAGGCGTCGTAGCACGATCTGCTAACCACTCCGCCACAGGGACAGGCAATGAGCTTTCGGAAAGCTGACTCTACGTATACCAAGGCCAGATAATGATATATATGAAGGCAGTTTGGAATATGCCACACTGCCTGGCAAAATTAAAACCCAATCCATTACCACAAAATTGTACAATTGAAGACAGTAAACTGTCATATTTTCAAATTATTATATTCCTTCTTCATGAAGCCGTGAACTTCTTTTGTGCAGTACTTGTCAGTTAAATTAAAAAGCATTATATTTATATATCTCTAAATAAAGTTATTAATATTTATTAATTTTAAAAATTGTTTGATGTTAAGATTTATTGCCTTCCTTTATTATGAGTGAAAATATATTTTGTGATTGAGAGCCATCTGTTGTCACTATTTTTGTTTAGTAAATCCGAATCGAACATATTTTTAGCAGTATAGGTATAGATATTCTCTCTACATTGGATACCTAATATTTGAAATTTTAGCTACTTAGCGTCGCTTTTATTTCATTCTTGGCTACTCGAGACGATGAGGATGAGTGATTGATGGATAAAGGGATACTCAAAATAGACACGGCGGGATTCGAACCCTGGTACTTTAAATACGTGATTCGAAAGTCGACCGATTCATGAGGTCTTTTTTTTGTGTACGTAAAATAAAACTCCCTATTCAGTAGTTCCTCCCGCAGTTTTATTTAATTCTCTACTTCTGGGTTTGAATTGATGTTTTAATTCAACTTTATGGACAAGTAGGCTCATCGGGATCCGAACCACTGTGTAATGTGGGTCGACGAGTTATCGAACCCGGGACCCCTTGATAACAAGGCGACGACGTTACAACTACGTCATCGTGGAGGCCCTCAAGTAATTTTGTATTTTCCCATTGCGAACAAACACCAACATTGATGTGCTTCCAGGAATTCGTACCCAGGGCCAGTGGCGTCGTTGCGCGCTGTGCTAACCACTCCACCAACGAGGTTGCCTACTCTATACAGAGCCTAAATACATGCACATTAGCTCCCAGAGTCGCAATTCAGCTTTGTATTGGTTATACTGAAACTGCTTTACATATTACTAATTCGTTTTTTCTGAGCAATGTAGGGATTGAAAGATTTGGAACTGTTTTCTGTTCTTGTTATAATACAGGGCTATTTTGAATAATTCATTCGATTTCAAAACACTGAATTTTTTCCTAAGTATTGCACATACAGATATGAATGATACATGAAAATAACTGTAAACCCGCCACATTCTACAAATGTTCTCTGTGTTCCCTTCTGGCCACACGACACACATCCAAGCAGTTGTCGAGGTCCACCCATACATTTTGTAGCAGTCCCCTGTCAATGGTCACCAGAGAAGCATTGATGCGTTCCCTGAGCTCTACCAGTGTCCAGAACGAGGTGTCTTCTGAATGCACGCTTCACTGCAATAACAGATGAACATCTCGTATATTCCAACACACAAAAATTCTATTGTCGGTTTGCCGCCATTTTGTACAGGCACTGCACTCGTGCTGCCAACTGGTGTGTAACGATGAAAACTTGTTGAGTTTACAGTTATCTTCATGTATCATTCATATCTTTATGTGCAATACTTTGGAAAGTACAGTGTTTTGAAATCAAATGAATCATTTATAGTAGCGCTGTATTTGAGGACTAAAAGTGGTAAACGTTGTAAGTGTCAAATGCGAAAGTGTTGGGAAATCGCATCGTTCCGTACATCAGCCCGTAAGAACGTGCACACTAGTGACCTCTTTACACGCCCTTCGAACTACTTAGAGGGCTACCAGCCACATTTCACGTTTACCACATTATAAAGCATGGCACATTTCACAGTTTAACGTGGAAAACGGTGTTTGAATTATTGTGGCACTTACAGCGTTTACCATTTTTTAGTCTTCATTTCATGACCTCGTAGTTTCCAAGGCACGTATATAATTGTAAATAACTTTTCCTTTCTAATTTTTCGATCATGTATTTTTGGGAGCTGAAACCTCATGAGCCCTTCCTTTAGCTACGCCCTTGGTATGATTTGTTTAACTTTAGTTATTGCCCCTAATACAAATTAAATAAAATATTATCAGAAAAATTAATTGACTAGATTGATTTGCTTTATTTTACTTCGCTTTTATGCCACCTTTGGCTAAGTTGCGAAGATGGGGATGAGTAATGATGTAATTAAATTGATGAATGGACACTCACCCAGGCAGGGATTCGAACCCGGCACCCCTGGTATTGTAGCGCGATGTTCTAACCACTCTTCTTCTTATTTTTTTAAATTTATTTTAAAGGAAAAAGCGGTATTATAACCCGTTTTTCACATGTCTCAATTTTTACATAGGTATCTCGTTTCTTCTCCATTCTCAGTTTTTCTAATTTGGACAAACACAAATATCCATGTCTTACCCGCGATTCGAACCAGGGACCCCTGGCGTCGCAGCGCGCTGTGCTTCCTCGATAACAGGATCGCCCAGTAGTAAGAGAAAATGACTGAATTGATCTTGGCCAGAACAATGACAGACGGACCAATATGTTGCAGCGCCAATAAACCTTCTGGTTTAGGAATTCCAGAGACCAGTCGTGCCAAGTTTTGGAATCCTTCCATGGTCTGAACTCGGAGAATTTTATGCAGTAATATGTGTCATAAGTATCATACGACTTATTTATTTTTGCCATGTGTAATGTTTTATTTGTTTCTGTTAATTCCACAGGGTAAATTTCTCGTAACAGACAAACGGCTGAAATTTGCTAGTTCTTTTAATTTCAATATTCGTACTTACGTATTCTGCATTGAGAAACATTGTTGAAGGTGGCATTTCGCTTATTTCACGGAAATAAGCTCTATTTGCGACATATCGAGTAAGTTTTCTTCGTTACTTTTTGCTTTCGGGAACACGCAAAATGGCGGTCACAGTTTCACTACAGTACTCGGCATGCAGTGTTTCCACCCTACTGCACCCAAAAATGCCTACGTAGCCCCACGAACCATTCATGCATAGCACCACGAACCATTTCCGATAAGGTTAGTTTAGGTTGGGTCATGTTTAGGTTAGAATAGTTAAAAATTGGTTTAGAAAAAGAAATGCGTAGCCCCACACACCATTCTCGCATAGCCCCACGAACCATTGACACATAGCCCCACAAACCATTTGCGGAAACGTACCTTCTTCAGTTACAAAAACACGTGTTTGGAAACACTGACCGGCATTGACCGTGATTACGTCATCACACACAGGCAACATCCGGCTTGAAGGAAATGGATGCAAAGGCATCGGCATTTATATCGCAAAATACATGATTTACCGGCAAAATTTAATGAACGATGCGAGAAAACACTTCCCCGAACTTCCACAACTATAAAGAAACTGCATTCGGCAAGTAATTTCTCCTGTAAATTTGAAGAAATCCGTTTGTCCGATACGAGAAATTTACCTTTCACAGAAATCTGTTTGATTTATTTCCTGTAGCCTAATATTGTTTGTGTTATAAAATTTATAGTTTCTGGATATAAGTGTAATTAAAAGTGGCATCGGAAGAGGAAGTCATTTCCGGTTTATAAACATTTGTAGAACTGTCCAATCTTTCATTGATTCCATTGCCTGCCCGACCCTGTGGCCGATCGGTTAGCACATCGCGCTGCGACGCCAAGGGTCCCGGGTTCGAATCCCGGTCGGGCTTGGTTGTTTGTGAATGTCCATTCATCAATTTCATCCTTTCATCACTCATCCTCATCTTCGCAAATTAGCCAAGAGGCACAAACCGCGAAGTAAAATAAACTAAATCAATCAATTGATTCCGTTGCCAGGACAAAAAAGTAAGTTGAGTTGTGTGAGATGATGTTAATTTTGTGAAAAACGTTGTTATAAAGGAAAAGCCGCAGCTTATTGAAAAGTGATTGTATTTGTGAATATAGCTGTGTTATTTTACAGTGATTGTTTAAAGGTAAAAATTTTATTAAACTTGTAAAACGGCAAGAAGCTATTTCGTTTTCTAATTGCACGTCCTGAGAATGCTCATTGTAGCATAACATTAAGGAGAGTCTCATAACTCAGCCGCACAAGGAGATTGGGTTGCTACCGTGACGTAGTAATCCAGTGGTGAACACCCAAAACGAACGTCACAAGTAGATGATTTGCCCTAAAATGCCTTTTTTCTTCCTTCGCCAGAAGCAGTAGTCTTTTACGTTTAAAAACCACATCAAACCGCTTCTGGAAAGAACTTTACAGTAGCCGATTTGGCCTATTTTAGTCACAAGTGCCTATCACAAATATCTGCTTTTGGATTGCCTAATACGGAAAAACATTACGAAAAAAAAATATTTCAATGTTTATCAATTTAGTGCATATTTTATATTCGGTGCTTTATTCCCTGCCTATTGATAGTATTTAGTTCTATTCTGGTAATAAGCCCTTATCTTCATTTACTTTCTGGTGGAGGCACATAGTGGTTGTGTCGCCCCTGTCAAAACATGCCTTTTAAGCACTAAACTATTCAGTGTATGTTATACACTAAAGATTGTTAGATTTGTTTCCATAAAAATGTTATTGTTAATGTTACAATAGGTAATGAATTGTGGGGGAATTTTCCCCTTCTGGACGCAGCATCCACCCCTCTTGTCTCTGGTTCTCAATATTTAGTCCTTGGGGGGGGGGGATTTATACACAATTTCTATTATATCCTGGTTCTTCCGTTGGACCCTGTATATACAGACGCATTTTTATTTATTGGTTCAAAAATGTGTGTCCTGTATATAGATCGATTAATATAAGCATGTAGGAATAGAATTCATGATATTGTTTGCTTTCTTCATTTCATGACTTTTTTATCATTTTCCTACTTCTTTTCTCTAATTAGTTTTATTCCAACATGCACAAAACTAGATTTACCACTTTCCTTTCTGTTTCATTAATTTCTCTCACTTTCTCGTTTTTCCTGTCGTGCTTTGCGGAGAGCTACCTCACTTACCCTCCAAGAAAAAGACGATTTCTTCAAGTTCAACCAGTGGACAGCAGAGGCAGCACATGAGACTGGCTTTGCATGCATAATTGGACCATAGTGGCACCTGGCGGAAAAATTTGTTACTTCATGCTCACAAAATATGTTTGGCCGGAGAAGCAAAGGAAGTTGGAAGAAAGTGAAAGGAATCGCATCTTCTATCTTGATTTCAAATATCCAGTTTTCTTTTTCGGTACGGATTCATAACAAAAACTGTTCGCATGTCCGAATACGAATTCTCAGCATACCTTATCCCGGTTATCTCTGGAGGAAGGCCGCACATAGCGGCAGAAAAGAGGGTAAATCGAGTAGGCAGAGCAAAGCAGTACACGCTGCTGCGAAGGCTGGTAACAACAGCCGCTTTCCCCCTCCACGCAATCCCGTTCCCTTTCACGTGTTCATTGGTGGAGCCGTCTCGCTTAACAACTTGCGCAGGTACTTGTTTTCATTCGCTTACTCCAGAGATAGTTGGGATAGGGTATAAGAGAGATCTCTGTATTGTTGAGTTCAGTATTTATCTAGCTAGTTTGCTAATTTTTCAGTGTGGACCATTTGCGCAAAGATAAATTCGAGCCTTTGATATTTATTTCCTTAATTTCAGACACTATACTTACCAGAATAACTTGAAAAAATAAATGGTGCTCCGGATATACGGATTATACGTTTTAGCAGATTTATCCGGATTAACCTGATATTCAGTATCCGGATTAACTTGATATTCTGATTATCCGGATTAACCTGATATCTGATTATCCGGTTTACCTGATATTCGGATTATCGGGATTAACCTGATATTCTGATTATTCTGTTTGCCTGATATTCGGATTAACCTGATATTCGGATTATCCGGATTAACATGCTATTCGGATTATCCGGATTAACCTGATATTCCGATTATCCGGTTTACCTGATTTTCTGATTATTCTGTTTGCCTGATATTCGAATTATCCGAATTAACCTGATATTCGGATTATCCGGATGAACCTGATATTCCGATTAACCTGATATTCGGATTATCCGGATTAACCTGATATTCGGATTATCCGGATTAACCTGATATTCGGATTATCCGAATTAACCTGATATTCGGATTATCCGAATTAACCTGATATTCGGATTAACCTGATATTCTGATTATCCCGTTTACCTGACATTCGGATTAACATGATATTCGGATTATCCGGATTAACCTGATATTCCGATTATTCGGATTAACCTGATATTCGTATTATCCGGCTTAAACCTGATATTCTGATTATCCGGATTAACCTGATATTCGGATCAATCTGATATTTGTATTATCCGGATTAACATGATAATCGGATTATCCGGATTAACGTGATATTCTGATTATCCGGTTTACCTGATATTCCGATTAACCTGATATTTGGATTATCCGGATTAATCTGATATTCGGATTATCCGGATATCCGATCTCACACACAGCTAAACCTGGTTTTATCCGGATTTTGCTGCCATTCCTATTCCAAACTGAAAGTTTCCCTACTCGAAACCAGAATCTTCGAAAGGGAGATTGTGACACTCATTTAGCATTTGAGAGAAACCGTTGTATTACCTTCTAGTGTGGAGGGGAGGCTGTTATTCGACCCTCCCGCTGGAAGTCAATATTATTTTTCGTTTGAAGGAAATAGCAAATAAGCGTATTTACGATATAGGATAAAATATTCAAAATTAATTTTATATCGGAAGAATAAGCGATTTGAGTTAGTTCCAAAAATTGAGTACAAACAGTGGCGGCTCAAAAGAAGCGCATGCTCCGCCAAAATAGGGTTAAATTAATACATTTACGGACAAGGAGATTCGAATCTCTCAACGTTCAAGCTTACGGGCTTCTCAATCACAGACCATGAGGTTCAACATTACTCAGTAGCACCGTCTACTTCGCTGAAACTTTTGACACTAGATGGAGCGCAGGTGCAAGGAATGACGTTCAACCAAGTAGACGAATGGCGGTGTTTAAGTTCAGATGATTTAACAAACGTCTACCTGCTGCTTTAAACGTTCATTTGACTAGTTAGCACGCACTACGCAATCATACGCAACACACTACACCGCTCCAGAACGTAATGTAAATGCTGCAGACAACAAATACACTGCTTGACACAAAACTAACGAAGTATACAAGTATGTTGTACCGTGTAACGAAATAGATGCACGAGTGCAGATAAAGTCAGAACTAGACTGGGCTATTTATGAGCTGTTCGTCACATTAGTGTCAAAAATAGAGGCGTGTCTTAACTCGAGGCCATTAACAGCGTTAAGTAGGTATGGACGATATCGGAAATTTGATATCGCAATATATCGTCACAGACGATACGATATTTCTTCAGTATCGTGGTATCGAAGATATATATATATCTTCACGATATATATCGCCAAAATATCGTGACGATATATCGACTAGTTGATATCGCCTGGACGATATTTTTTCAATATAGCGATACTAACTAGCGTTAAGCAGTGATCCTGACTTGACAGCGCTCACTCCAGGACACTTCTAAACCGGCGATTCGTTACTGTACCAGAGGCAGACTTTACGTCATCCACGTCTAATTGTCTGTCTAAATGGCAGTTGATCAAAATAAATGACTCAACATATTTGGAAACGGTAGGCAACAGAATACCTGCCCAGACTCCAGCAGCGCCCCCAGATGGATGTAGAAAAGGAAAAATCTCAGGAACCCATACATTCTAATGGGTTATATTGGGTTCCGCTGCAGGACCGGATCCTTTTTTTCGCACAATTAAAATTCGGTCCAAGTTGCGTGTTGTTTCATTTTAATACGGAACTTATACCCTATTTAAACTGATCCGGAAAAAAGGTCCGTGAACAGTATTTATATTCATCCGGAAAAAAGGTTCCCGAACCATATTTAAATCGAGCCGGAAAAAATGTTCCTGGACGGAATTGAAATACATTGCCGATAAAAAGGTTTCTTACGGTCCAGAACCCGTTTACGCTTGCTTATTTTCTCTCCTGGACCGGAATTGAATTTATTTAAAATTCCTGGACCTTTAAAAACCCTGGAAAATCTACAGATAGATCTGTTGTTGAACCTACCCCTCGACAACAATGGAAGGTATTGAAATATAGCCAGGATCAGACAAGTTAGTTGACATTGTTGCCAACAGATAGTGCTGTTCTTCCAATTTTGGCAAGAACGATCTTTCAAAAATTTATATAACCTTTTGAATGGATGTGTCTCAAGGGTTGTTCAGGCTTTTCGTTATCAATTTCTTTCTTCAGAAAAGATATTTTTATTCAGATTCCAGACATTTTAAAGTACATGAAACTGTGAAGTCGTGATGTTGGTTATTAATATCTTTCAGCCACAGAAAAACATCACATGCAACCATGTCGGGCGGTATCATAACTTGGCAGACAGTCACGGTTCGCGAACTTTAATTGCTGCTAATTGGTACTGAGAAACGTGATGGGTGTGGAGTATAATTTCATGAAAGGTCGGTGCAGGGAATCTAATTAACCATAATGAATTGTTACGTAATAAAAATAAACAATAATTTATGTTTCCTGTACATATTAACAGCGAAGAACCCTCTCCGGTCCGCGAATTTTCTTTTCCCAGTCAACTTGTGAATGCGGTTTCATTTCTTGCTCTCTGATTGGCTGTTGGAAAGTTACGGTGCTGTGATTGTGAGAATGTCTTATTTCCTATTTTAGCGCAAATTTGCTGCTTTCTAATCTAATCTAACCTTACCTAACCTAACCTAACGTACAGCTCAAACAAAATATTCTCACAATCACAGCACCGTAACTTTCAAACAGCCAATCAGAGAGCAAGAAATGAAACCGCATTTACAAGTTGACTGGGAAAAGAAAATGTGCCTCCGCTCCACCCACAGGAGTAAAAGGAGAGAGAATGGCAGAAATACAAACAAGAAGAGAGAACAGTAGATAAAGAAAGAACACAAGAGAATTGAAGAAGAAAGGAAAGTAGAATAAAGAAAGATAGAAAGGAAAGGAAGGAGACAGAGTAGAGGAAGAAAGAGAAAAACAAAGTTGGAATGAAAGAGACATAGGAACAAAGAAAACAAAGGAAGAAGAGTTAGAGAAGGGAGATAGAGGAACAAAGTAAGAAATGAAGAGAAAGAGGGAAGGACGAGGAAAACAGAGAAAAAGAGAGTAAGAAAGAGAATCAAAGAGATAGGGAGGGAGCATAAGAGAAACATTTAAAAGTAGATCCCAAAAATATTTTATGTACTCTGAACTCTCCCCTTCCGTTTTTTTACTACATTGGCTAATTTATGCAGCTTCAAGTCTTCGATTTGCATCTGCGATGTGCTTGAACTAACATTTTCGATGCATTCCAGTCTACTCTGGCGACTGTCCTCGTGGGCGCCCTCCTTAACAACGCTCAAACCTTATTTCTGATTACATAAACGTGGGTATTGTTTGTTTGAGTTTATTTTCATGTCCACTTTACGCACAAAAAGGCTAATCGGGACTGGACCTACAGTTTAAAGTGGAATCCGAACCACTATGTATTTCCACCGGATGCGTGGCTGTTTCTTCTTTTAATAAAGTTAGATATATTATTGATAAGAGTTAATTGACGTTACTGCTCCATAACATAATATGTATGTTGCAAAATCATGTAGTTAAGCAAAGAGATTGCTGTTATTCTGATGTCATTATGTAGGTATACATACATACAATAACCGCGTTCTTTAACAGTAACACTTAAGGTATTTTTTTAAAAAAATGGTATTATATTTCTTCATTAAAACCGTTTATTGTAGGACCAGAGTAGAAAGATGGGGGCCAGGATGGAAAGTAGGGTGGATCCACCTTGCCTGGGTGAAAATGTTATCTTGAGCCTCTTTGGTCCCTGTCGTTGTCTACGATAAGGTCCTCTATTTGCTTTTGAGCCAAAGAAGAACAATGAAGAAGTTAACTGAACTGAAATGCACGAAATGACAGTGCAGGAAAAAATACAGTTGAGAAACTTCCAAAAATGACAAATATTCAATAAAGTACTTAAAAACTGACTGGAATTCCTAATAAGCGAAAAAAACTGGCAAGAATTAATATAACAGTTTTTTTTCTAATTTGAAAATTGACTACTATTATGCTTAGCATCGTCTTCTAGGTTCTGAAAAAAAAGTAAAAGATTTTCATCAAGTTCAGTTTAGTATTTCCATTTGATTTCTCAGAAAAATAAGAAATCTTAACGAATCGTGAGTGGTTGGCAAGAAATTCACAAGATGGCTCTCAAAACAATCTAAATAGATAGTTTCTTGTTTGAAACGGGAGTTGAAATCAGAGAAATCTCGGTTAGCTAAAGATATTATACTCTTTACAGAGACATGTCCTTCTTTTTCACAAAGTAATGATGCTTAAAAATTCTATGCCGTGTACGCAATTATAACTAGATCTTCTTCATGGAAGAATGAGACATTTCTTTTTGCCTTTCTCAAATATCATTATGTACGCCGTAAATGCCATGGTTTTTTGCCAATAGAAGCAAGGTAAGAAACGTAAGAAAATATTGAAACTGGAGAAAGTTTCCCTGGTATGCCTTAAACAAATGAAAGCATGTGAAAGAGCTGGATTGAGAAGAAATGCCAGCACAGTGTCTATTTTGTGGCATGGTTACCTATCCTATAAATTGAACGGTGTATGAGCTACTCTTATAAGTAACTTCACTTATAGAGATCTCGTATTGCACAAAGTAAGTTGAAGTTGTAATGTACAGCCAATAGATGTCACTGATGTGTGAGTAATATCATACAAATCCTTACAGTTAAATTATTCTAAACAAGACAAATTTGATCATCGTAGAAATTGGAAGGGTTTGTGTTTTCTCGTCTATTTCTCGGTTTCGTCAATTTCTCGTCCTCGTTCACGTCTCTCGAAGTAATACATAAAAACTTTACAAAATACTTTCTTTCTTAGTGGTAATATCTCGAGTTCAGTGTTGTTAACTTTCATTAGAGCTTGTTCAATTCTATAAGGGGTGTAGCTATTATTTTCTCCCCCACCTCTCAAAATATTAAAATATTTAGTAATTGGGTGTGAAAACTCGTGTATCAACTGAGCAAACAGTAACATTGTACAATATAATATATGAAAATATATGCGTTAAATTCGCAAACGTGTGCGAAATTGTATTGAGAGCAGCACTACAAATTTGGGCGGACCAATTAAAAATTTAATTTCCAAATTGCATTTAAAATTGTTAATTAATATTTGGGGAACTCAATCTATGAAAATCGAACGAAGACAACTAGTCTCATATTACCTGATAAATTCTGAGAAAACTACAGAAATATAATGAGATGGAGCAAATATATTAACTGAAAACGAAAGTAAAATATAATTTCATATTTATGGTACTCTTAAGCACTCACTAATTTTGCTGTCCTCTATTGTCATCATTTTTTTCTGTGAAAATACCGTGAGCGTTTAGAAAGTTTTGCATATTTAAATATTTTTAGCAGGAAGTTCAAACAAAGCTGCAATCATAAGGTTTAACCTGAAACAATTCCCACCAATTGCTGTTCCGCTGCCTATTGGGGGATCTTGCTATCACGTGATCGTCTCTACCCACTGGTAGAGACGCTGCAGACGGCACGTGCTTTGTTCTCTGCGAATCAAAGCTCGTCGTTCTGTTTGAGAGGGAAATTTGAACATTTGGTTGTCAAATTCACGGCGAAAGAAAGGAAAAAGCAGCCGACACACAGGCAACAGGTATTTCAAATGGCGAGGGTGAAAGAATTTGCCATATAAGGTCTGGGGAATAACTCACTGGTGTTATTTGCTTGCCGTTTTGAAGCGATTCTTGGAACAACACAGTCGGTGTTGGTAACAAAAGTTCGCCATTGAATGGCGGGAACTTTACCACTAAGCTACTTCAGTGGGAAAGACAGGGATTGGGCAGTAAAAGAGGAATATGGTGTAAATTGATATGTTTACTGCTATCCAACTTTTATCAATGGCCTGAACCCCCCCTTCTAGAAATAATTTCTTGGGACGCTCATGTGTAACATATTACAAGAGAATCGAAAAATCTTGGTTCGATATCGCCATTTTCTGTACCAAGCTCAATAGACGCTATTTTAATAATTTTATCTGACTTATTTTCCCCCTATAATGGAGATGAATAAGAGATTGTAGTAGTAGTGCCACACAATTGAACAAAAAAATTATGAAGAAAAAAAGGTCATGTACACGCGAGAATTTAAAACCGAATAGAACGTAGGTGCATATAAAACTTACCTAATGTCTACATTTATAAATAAATTCGTTAGTGAATATTTCCTGCTTATTGGCTGGTAGCAACCTATCTGAATATCGTGAATAATAATTCACTCTTAAAATGTGTACGCAGTGAGTAACAGTGCCACCTTGCGGATGTTTTTAAAACCTTTGTGGACTTTTTTTCTCGATGAAGTGAAGGAAAATCCCTTGAAGCTATTGTTGTTCCTTGTTAGGTGTGGCAAGGCTCCAGTGTTCCAGTGCTGGAGCAAGTTCAAGCTCAGCCTCCAGCCAAGTGAAAGGGAAATTCTGGAAAAAGCCTGAACTGGCTTAGCCAAGTGTAACTGGCCTTTTTTTGCCGTCCGTGAAAGTAAGCCGCTCAAGGTGCGATCTTTAAACGTTCCTGGGGTCCAATCATGCAACGAGATAATACTGCATCGAAATCTCTTGATTGTAACAATGTTGCCAGCTCGGATCAATTTAGCTTAGATGTGGATCTGCCGCACCAGGGATGGTGTCATGGGATTGAAAACTAGGGTCATTATCAAATTGAGACGAGAACGACAAAGGAATTTGCAGTTCGGGACGAGAACGAGACAGGAAGTTGCAGCTCGAGAATAAAATGAGACGAGACTCCGAACGAGATTGGACCAAGTTTCGTCTCGGTACCTTTCTTTCTCTTTCGGATATTTTACGTCACTTTTCTAAACAATGAATCGTGACGATGAGGATGAATGATCAACTGAGACTAGCACATCCATGTTTTGACCACGGTTCGAACCCAGGGTGCTCTGGCTCCGTAGCGCGTTAGGCTAACCACTCCGTCAAGGAGGCCAGTCCATCTCCAGTTCCTTGAAATAAAACAATTCTAGCTCTAGGGGAGATTTGGCTCTTCCTACCCACCCTGGATGGCTACACTGCCAAGAGCTTTTCCACTTCGATAAACAAAGAAATTAAGGCGGGAAAGAACGGTAGAGTTCGAAGTGTTCCAATAAATCAATCGACGATAACTATTATCCGATCAAATAGTAGGTAAATACGTTTTTTTGTGAAACGATCCTTTTGTAGCAACATTAAGATTTTTTTCAATAATACAAGAAGAAAATTATCCGTTTTCTGACATTCAGTTTTCTTTCTGTCAGGAGTGCTCAGGGGGAAGGGGCATGGATGCCTGGACATCTCATAATGAATCTTCAAAAAATATAAAGTGTGGAAATACTTATAAAATAATGAAAACTATTTCGTTTCATTTGTCCCGCACCGAGCCCTGCTGTGTAACGTAAGCCTTGGGCTCCGGCTAAGGGACGCACACAGGTTCAAGTCTCCTGAGATTTCGTCCTGTGTATGGGACGTGAGGAATTTGGGTAGCTACGAATAAGTAGCGTAGCCTGGTCATAGAAAACCTACAACAACCCCTGGAGGTTCGTCGTACTGACCACACGTCACCCCGTAACTGGTTGGATGGTCTCCCGCCTCTGGTAGGAGTGAGGCCGACATTCGTAGTAATAATGTTACTTGTAAAATTGTTAATTGTAAAATTATGTAATAGTAATAGTGTTAATAACTAAGTAACAGTATTATACAAATAGTAATATATTCCAAAACAGTGTGAATAAACTGTAGCTTTTCCGCCACTTTTGGCTAACCGCGACGATGGGGGTCAGTGATGATGTAATGAAATTGAAGGGGCACTCAGAAAGAATAGCCATGCCGAGGCTAGGATTCGAACCCGGGATAGTCGAGAGATCAAAAGTAAGCCGCTTGACGCATCGCCAACCAAGGCGACTAGGGTGAATCTATTCCCATAACAATATTATTTTTACTTAATATTTCTTCGTTCGATTTTAATTTATGAATTATAAAAACTATCTGCAAGATCGTAAAGAAAATCACATTTGTTTCTAAACTGTGGGAAAGGTGCAAAGGGTTAAAATTCACAAAACAATATAAGTAATTATGTCCAGCATGTATATCAATAAGTTATCTATTTAATCATACATGAAAAGTTTGCAACCCCTTTAGAACTTTGCAGAATTTATCCAGTATTTGCACTCTACATTATTACGTTATAAAACTACTAAAAAATGTTTACTAATACAATGGAAGGGATTGAATTCGTTTAATCTCTCCCTTATGTATTGCCATACTATGACTTGAATCAACGTACGCCATCTAACAATCAGCATTTAATAGCTATGGTTAATGGAGATAGAATATAGCAATGCTGTCGGCTTATGGCCAAGATGTTCCGGATACATAGGGTCATATTCAGTGGCAGCGATTGGGGGCGGGGGGGGGGGGCAGTCCCCCTAGTTTTCGCAACTTTTGCCCCCACACTATGCTAATCTTATCTACGAAGGGAAATGTACTGTCTTTGCCTCCCAATCACCGCCACTGGTCATATTACAGTAATTTGAATCGTATTTCGAACTGAGATGCAGTCCCGAATGGATTGATGAAATAGAACAAACAATAACCGTGATTCGAACCCAGAACCATGGAAAAAATTAACGAGGGACAACGGATATTTTCCCCCACCACTAGACACCAGAGAATTATCGTTCATATAACTTGTAGCACAAATATTTCGATTACATTTTCAAATATAATATTGTTTGAATTAACGTACACGAATCTAATGTTTAAATTCGCAGTTATTAAAAATAGAGGGTGATTCAAAAGTCCGGTCCCATAGGTAACTCCGTTATTAGTGGACATAGCGAAAAATGGAAAGAGGGGAAATTTGTTTGAAATAGGCTAGTTTCGATCTAAAATTCTTGAAATTTCAACGTATCGTGCACCGTTTAGGCTGTACACTGGTACGAGCCTCATTGGTAGCCGAAAATGCAACATGCTTGGCTCTGAATATTGCATGGCATCGCAATACCATACAGTACAGGGTAAATTAAGAATTGATGACGATAATTACATGTAAATTAAGCTAATGTTTACACTAAAGTATTAAAAATTTCATACTCCAATTTACCTTATCAACTTTAAAATATGTTGCAAAAATCTTCCGTCTTTCAGACAGATTGTTCTGCAAAGGACACTAACAAAGCAAATGGAGTGAGAGAATTATGTTTTATTTTCCACGCAGCTTTCTTTTCCTTCCTCGGGCCGGCCTCCGTGGCGTAGTGGTTAGCCAGGGATCCCTGGTTCGAATCCCAGTCTAGGCATGGGTTTTCCTTTATGAGTGTCTCTCCATCAATTTCATCATATCATCATTCATCCTCATTTTCGCGATGAGCCAAAAGTTGCAGAAATAGAATAAACCAAATCACAATGAATCAATTGTTACCACAAGATCACAGAGGCCAGCACGTTATCCCTAACTTAGGATGACCAGAGTTTCTGAGACGAAAAACAGGACATCCATGGATGCGTACGGGGGAGATTGCAGCTATAATTAAAACAGCACAGAGTCAAGTTCATTTCCTCCTCCCCGCCTCCTCTTTGGCAAAGAAAAAATCATGATGCTTACATGTCTCCTGAAATATTACACAATTCTCTTTAATCTGTTTTCTTCTTGATTTGATTTTTTTGTTATTTAACGTCGCCTTTCTGTCACTTTTGGCTAATTGCAATAATGAATATGAGCGATAACATGATTTAATTCATGAATGAACACTCACAAAGAACATCCATGCCCAGGCCGGGATTCGACCCCAGGACCCCTGGCGTCCTAGCGTTCAACCACTCCGCCACGGAGGTATTCTCTTCTTATATATTCCTCACTTGATTTCTCTCTTTTTCGTTCCTCCTTTTGCTTATATTCTTAATTTTACACATTAACTTTCCTATCTATCTCGTTTTTTTGTGTTCCCTTATTATCTTACCATAAAACATTCATACATTGTGAAATAACATTAATCAATACTGACAATATATTTGTCTCTTGCAACAGCTGCAGTAGAGGAAAGTAACCAAATTGGACCCTCGTTTTGTTTTTCATCCCTGGTGTCATTATGGCATATTTTTTCTATTAGAAATTTAATAAAATGAGTTCTTTGATATGTTTGCTAACGTTTTGAGTAACTTAATCAACCTTAAAGCGCATGATGCTTTGCAGTAAGCATTTCTGTAAAAAGGGACGAAAAGTAAGAACTGAGGAAAAGTGGCCAAAGTCGGACCCCTCCTTTAACAAGTTCCAAAAATTGGAAAAGACGCAAGGAATTGTAAATATATGATATGTAGTAAATGAATTACATTTATTGAGCTTGCATAAAGAATATAGATGTACAAAAGTAATATAATATAGACTACCAATATCCTAACTGCGTCAATCGCCCTTTCCATTTGTTGGACATCCTACCTTCTCCCACCTGCATTGCCTTTTCCCTTCAACATCTGAAACAATATGTAAAAGGACTTTACTAACGAGTAACGAACCCTTAGCTTCAATTACAATTGTAACGTTAGGCATTCATTCAGGGGTCCTACTTAGGGCATTTTACTCGTGGAGTCTTATTGTTTATACAATAAAACCACACGTATCTTCAAACAAACCATTACCATAATTTCAAAGTACAATACTTACTAGTGTCTAAATTGAAACAAGATTGCTTCTTATCTCTCTCTTAATTAGCAAAGTTCCCAGTGTTGTGCATCGATGTACGAACTTTCATTCACACAAAAGCAAGTCATGGCGGACTACAGCACCTGATACTTGCATGTTACTGCTGATACTTTCCCTACACAATCTTTTCGTTATTCTTGACGTGTTTCGCCCATTGCCACCACGCGGCAGCACCTACTTACGGAAACAGGCTTAGGGAGTAGTGTCCGTGTTTGGTTATTTTCCTCTAATCATCTCACTATAGCATCAAACAAGCAAATCCCCAGATCTGGACTATTTTCAAAGCGCCCCTGCAACCAGTGATGTGCGTCTACGCGTAAACAACGATAGTCTACAATCTACACGTAGACTATTTTATACACGTAGATTACGTAATCTATGTAAACAACATGGCGAAAGGTGATACCTTAGCAAAGGGCGCCGTGGAATTAAAATAAAATTATACTGCGTATCAGTTGCTGATGTGTGAAGAAAACTTTTCATACTCTTTCTTCCAAATTCGAACAATTTCTCACCTAGGAAGAAACCTAATATAGGAAATATTCTTGTGTTTTATGGGAAAAAGACCACTCTTGCCTCACGACTGCCATCTGTTGTTGTTTTTGCATACTATTTATCTTCCTCCATGGTTGATATAATAGAAGAGAAGAAACATTTTGTTGTAAATAGGATTATTTTCATTTCGTTAGGAAGCAATACAGTTGAAAATGTCACTTTCATTTCATGAAACCCCTGAAAATTAATTTTAATGCACTTTATATTGTCTACCTAGTCTATGTAAACTACAACCCAATGTAATCTACGCGTAGATTACGTGTAGACAACGCATGTAAACGTAAACTTATAGTCTACGGCACATCACTGCCTGCAACACTCGGAACCTTGTATATCTATCATGAACAGACAGCATGCAATACCTGCTTCTAAGCAATAAATATAACCTTTACAGTAAGCGAAACGTTTTAGATCTACAAGTATTTCTCTACAAACTAACAATACTATTAATTTAAAAGGCACTAACAGTTTCACAGAGGTAAACAATTCGTCAGGACGTCTGGGTCACCCTACCCTAACTACATTATTTGTAAATCAAGCAATTGGAAAATGGCCTTGTGATTTTCTATTCTGTAGAAAAACGCACATCCGCCCACTGTCTGTACTTTGACAGATTGCATGCCTGCCCACGCTTAGTGGGTGTATTATCATTTAGGCCTCAGAGTGAAAAGAAACGATACTTTCTCCATCAAAACCTGCCTCTGGGTCAACCTTCATTTTCACTGATGAGGCAAAAAGGCGCTCGCTTTCTCGCAGATAGAAAAAACACAGGCGTTGTTCAGAAATTGTTCTCCCTGCAATGCTTTCACTCTTCTTTGTGTGTTTTATATAACTTACGAGTATTCTCATAGTTCCAACGGCCTCCCCGATGGCGTAGTGTTAACGTCGTCGCCTTGTAATCAAGGTGTCCCGGGTTCGATACCCGATACAGTTCGTTTGAGGAAGGTGGTGGATGTCGCCGGTGCCTACATTGAATTCTGAGCTGGCACATATGTAATCCTACTGTATTCCATAATGTATATATTACAAAAACTACAGCAAAGTTTACTTCTCACCAACCCTGTAGATACCAGAACAGGTCAGATATACAATTTGTACAATGATGTTAATATGGTTTGATTAAAGTGTTTAATTGGCGTATTGCGATATTGGTATTAATACAGAAGGTGAATTTCAGTCGCCGCCGGAGGCGCTGCGTTCGCCCCAGTACCCCATAGCTCACGCCAGCAGAACGGCAGACAGCTACAAGCTGTCAGAGAGGATGGATATCTGCGATCTTCATGTCTCCGAAAATTAATCATTTTTGGGAGGGCTACATCGTAGCTCTTTCCGATGTAGGATATAGCTAGAACACAAAATAAAAATCAGTGTAAGAGCAAAGGTTTCAAAGTGTCTGAAAGGGCATCCATGCGGCAATCCATCATAACAAGAATTAAAGGCGTAACTTAGCGGCGGCAAGGGGAGGCAGTTGCTCCCCCAAAATTTTAAGGTTACTAAATTTAAAAGTTATGGATACTTCTGTTAACCTCCTGGGACCAGAGGATCTGTATTGAAGAGTATTTTTTTATGATTGCGCAAATGTAAGTTATTTAGCAAAAAAGTTTTGGACGCTGTTTTTATGTGATAGAAAACTTATTCATTCTGCCCCCCTCCCCGAAGTTATGACCCAAGTTTGATTCTGCTCCCAAAATTTAGTCTCAAGTTTGATTCTGCCCCAAAGCTTAGTCCAGTCACAAATTTGATTCTGCCCCCAAGTTAAGTCCCAAGTTTGATTCCGTCCCCAAAGCTTAGTCCCAAGTTTGATTCTGCCCCCAAAGCTTAGTTCGAAGTTTGATTCTGCCCCGAAGTTAATTCCCAAGTTCGATTCTGCTCCCAAAGCTTAGTTCGAAGTTTGATTCTGCCCCCAAGTTAAGTCCCAAGTTTGATTCTGCCCTCAAAACTTAGTTCCAAGTTTGATCCTGCCCCAAAGTTAAGTCCCAAGTTTGATTCTGCCCTCAAAACTTAGTTCCAAGTTTCATTCTGCCCCAAGTTAAGTCCCAAGTTTCATTCTGCCCTCAAAACTTAGTTCCAAGTTTCAATTTGCCCTCAAGTTAAGTCCCAAGTTTGATTATGCCCTCAAAGCTTAGTTCGAAGTTTGATTCTGCCCGCAAGTTAAGTCCCAAGTTTGATTCTGCCCAGAAAGCTTAGTTTGATGTTTGATTCTACCTTCCAAGTTAAGTCTCAAGTTTGATTCTACCCCCAAAGCTTAGTTCCAAGTTTGATTCTGCTCTCAAGTTAAGTCCCAAGTTTGATTCTACTCCCAAAGCTTAGTTCCAAGTTTGATTCTGCCCCCAAAGCTTAGTTTCAAGTTTGATTCTGCCCCCATTTTAAGTCCCAACTTTGATTCTGCCCCCAAAGCTTAGTCGCATGTTTGGTTCTGCTTCCCAAGTTAAGTCCCAAGTTTTATTCTGCCCTCAAAGCTTAGTTCCAAGTTTGATTCTGCCTCCAAAGCTTAGTTCGAAGTTTGATTCTGCCCCAAGTTAAGTCCCAAGTTTCATTCTGCCCTCAAAACTTAGTTCCAAGTTTCATTCTGCCCTCAAGTTAAGTCCCAAGTTTGATTCTGCCCTCAAAGCTTAGTTCGAAGTTTGATTCTGCCCCAAGTTAAGTCCCAAGTTTGATTCTGCCCTCAAAACTTAGTTCCAAGTTTCATTCTGCCCTCAAGTTAAGTCCCAAGTTTGATTCTGCCCTCAAAGCTTAGTTCGAAGTTTGATTCTGCCCCCAAGTTAATTCCCAAGTTTGATTCTACCCCCAAAGCTTAGTTCCAAGTTTGACTCTGCCCCCAAGTTAAGTCCCAAGTTTGATTCTACCCCAAGTTAAGTCCCAAGTTTGATTCTGCCCCCAAAGCTTAGTTTCAAGTTCATTCTGCCCTCAAGTTAAGTCCCAAGTTTTATTCTGCCCTCAAAGGTTAGTTCCAAGTTTGACTCTGCCCCCAAGTTAAGTCCCAAGTTTGATTCTACCCCAAGTTAAGTCCCAACTTTGATTCTGCTCCCAAAGCTTAGTCGCATGTTAGGTTCTGCTTCCCAAGTTAAGTCCCAAGTTTGATTCTGTCCCCCGACAAAGTTAAGTCCCAAGTTCGATTTTCCCCTCTCCAAATGTAGGCCCCAAGTTACGCCCATGACAAGAATCCACCCCCTAATGACACGTCATTAAGGAAAATTGTTATCGTCATCCTCACTGTGCCCTTTGAAAGTTTATGGCGATATACGGTGACATCCTATATACACGACTCTTGCTGAGGGACGCGTGCGCCAGCGCATACACACACACGGACACGTATATACGTGTGTGTGTGTGTGTGTACATACATATTATATATACAGGGTGACCAAAAAGTAAGTTTCCCCTAGGAGAGAACAAAATTATGAAACTTGTAGTATATGTGAAGGATAATTCAGCAGTCTCTACACAGACAAGGGCTTCCCCGATAGCGTCGTCGCCTTGTAATCAAGGTGTCCCGGGTTCGATACCCGGTGGAGGCACATAGTGGTTCGGATCCCACTTTAAACTGTAGGTCCAGTCCCAATTAGCATTGGTGTGCATAAAGTGGACTTAAAGCACCGACTCAACCAACTATACACAGACAACGTTAAATGCTTAACACCGTTGGCCCTGTGGAACTCTTAACAACACTTTACATTTAATTGTTAGACTACAGCGCCAGAGGGATATTCTTACCTTGGTCAACCTGTATATGTTCTCTCAGGGGAAACTGACTTTTGGGCCACATACATACACACATGCATGCTTACAGCACATGCTGTCCTCTTCCCAGAAAAAAATCTTGAACCGCCTATTTGTCTCTTGCAACTAAATTTCAAAGACTTTCCATGCCTAATCTTCAAAAGAGACGGTTTTAAAATTATAAAAAGTTAACAAAATAGGAAAATCATTGTTTTATATATACCTATACATAGTGCATTCTTCCGTACAGGTCACCCAGCCTTGAACCATCCATTTCTAAAATTTCCTTTGTGGATTAAACTGGCAATCTAAGGTATTTTCCTTGTAATCAAGGGGTCCCGGGTTCGATACCCGCTGGAGGCACAAGTGGTTCGGATCCCACTTTAAACTGCAGGTCCAGTCCTGATTAGCCTTACTGTGCATAAAGTGGACTTAAAACAACAAATAAATCAAATCTAAGGTATTTTAGAACATACCAATAGACGAGGAGGCTTCATTATGCAGAGGACAAGGTTCGAATGCCTTGTTTTCATAAAGAATCAATCAAATTAGGGTTGTGCGACGTTTGAAGCACCCTGAATTATGTATGTATATTCATGGACATTTTCAACAAGGATAGTTTGGATTAAAGTCCTCCTCCGTGGTCTTGCGGTCTAAGGTGCTGTGCTTCGGACTCCGACCGCGAAACGCCATTGGTTCGAGTTCACCTGGGTTTAGTCTCTGGGTGTCCGACCTGTGTATAGGGCCGGAGGTAACCCACCATCGTGAGGAAATTGGGGAGCTACGAGTGAGTAGCATAACCCGGTCTCGGATATCTCCTATGACGGCTGAGGGTTCAGCGTGCTGACCCCACTTCAGCCCAGTACCGGTTGGAGATCTCCACACCTGTAGGTAGGATCGTGGGAGGGAGACTGGCAGTCGAGAGGTAGGCCAAGGCCCAGTAATTATGCGATATCGCCCGTACACCTCTCACTCGTTTATTTCGTTAATTTAGCATTGATACTTACCTATTCTGCATTGCGGAAGATTCTTTGAGGCGAAGTTATGCCTTTTTCCATAAAATAGTGTCAACTTTTCATAATACGATTCATTATTAGTCTTCCTTGTTCTGCTTGGATAACAGACAATATGGCGTGCACTCGTCATGGATCATCGCTCGTCGGGCTTGTGTTTTGTCGATTTGGAGTGGGTATGCAGTATTTCAACCTTCTTAACCGAAAAATACCTACTTTCGTGTTCATTATGTCATCACAAACCATTGACGGATAGCCCCAAAAAACCATTCACCATAGCCCCACAAACCATTGACGGATAGCCCCAAAAATTATTCACGATAGCCCCACGAACCATTAACGGATAGCTCCAAAAACCATTCACGATAGCCCCAAAAACCATTCACGATAGCCCCATGAACCATTGACGGATAGCACCAAAAACCATTCACGATAGCCCCCGGACCATTTCCGGCAAGGTTAGGTTAGGTAAGCATAGTTAAAAAAAAAATATATATATATATATATATCGTAAAAAAAAAGGCACGTTTGGAAACTCTGGCGAGACCGCGTGACTTTCGATGCTCGCACCATCTGCAAGTACACAATGGAAACAAGGGCATAATATTGTCGCTTTACAGAAAATGCAAGTTCCTTACATAAAAAGTTATTATTTCTTGTTCTGCAGCATTCTCTGGTGAAGTTTTCAGTTTCCGCGAAAGAAAATACCTCGAAGAACTTCGACAATGCTACAGAAACTGATTGCAGCAAGTAGTTTCTCCTGTAAATTTGAAGAAATCCGTTCGGGCGATATCGCATATTTACCCAATGCCCTTTAAGATCTGTCGAGGCACGGGTTATTTTATTATTATTATTTTGGAATAAATGTATTCAATTTTAGACATTGAAATCGATGTATTAAACTTGGTTCAGTGTCACACTTCATAATGAGGGTCTTCACAATTTCCCAAAGGATAATACACTCGGAAGATGTCGCCAAAATGATTAATGATATACTGTGTGACATGAAGTCAGAAGGTTATCTATTATAACCTTAGTCCTTGTTTGTAAGTGCATCCTTTTATGATTTCCTTTCTGTATATTTTTATATAATAATTATTCACCGTCATTGTTGCTGTTAACCTTTAAAAATTGAAGGGCAAAGTTAAGTAACAAGACTTTACAAATAGAAAAAATGTTTTTGGATTTATTGTACATTCAAATGAAATCAGCTTTAACGTATTTTCATTAAATATACAATAAGGGGAAATAGCCGCATATATTCAGGGTCTTCTACCTAAATTGTCCATAGATCTGAAAAAATCACATAATTTTCTGTCTTAGGCCGTGTCCGAAGGGTGCAAGACCACACCTGAAGCGAGCATCCTCCGAGTATGCTCTTGCAGTACGGTCTTCAAGTCGTGGACTGGAAGTGAAAGTCTTTCAAATTGCACTTCGACTGCAGCGCCAAATACGATCAGTAGATAAAACTGAGGACACGTTGTTTTCCTCGCGTTTTAAATGCTTGTGTTTCATCATAGAAATCACATAGCATTTTCAAATGTTCGTACACATACATTTCCACACATTAGACGAACTATAACCAACAACTTGCTGGCCCATAACGTATCTCTACCTGTGTTGCTGGCTTTCTACCTCCGTGATTTTAAACAAATGAACAACGAGTGCGGAAACCACGTGACCTAGTCACCAACCATCTGTACTGCGAGCTGTGCACTTGCGTACTTCTGTTCTTGCCGCTTTCGAACTGTACTAGGTGACGCAACTTGCGCCAAGACCATACTTCAAGTATGTACTTTGTACCTCTCGGACCGAGCCTTAAGTGCAGTGTTCAATATAATCATAATAAACACTAATACAATTGAAAAGAAATAATTTATTTAAATTTGTATTTTGCCTAAGAGGAAAAAGTATATCATGCTGAAGGTTAAAACCAAGAATTATGGGAAGTTAATAAAATATCTAAATTAGTGTTTTATATTCATTTCCGATGCGCCACTGGTACGTCTTTCATATATATTATTATTTCATTGCATTTTAATGCTGTAGTGAATTTAGCTTGTTTTATTAGTTTCACTGATTTTGATTTAGCGTCGCTTTCCTGTCGCAAATCGTCCCTAATGGCGAGAGATATTCTGTGCAGTATTGTTGATACAAGGTGTTGCGTAACAATTCAGCTCAAACAATGTGATTCCCACCTCTATCAGTAAATATATTGTCGCCAGACGGATTATTGTTAAAAAAACAAGGGGTACAAAGTTTTGTGCTCTGTATCGGACATGTTGTCAGGGAAATAATTTGCACTCTATGGAGTTGAAAGTTACTTAACAGCAAGTGATATTGTTCATTTCAAGTACGCTCCTCTTGTGTCGGTGGAAGTCGAGATAATTTTTTCTCTTGTCCGACAACTGTAAGCCCATAGTGTAATATTGCTCATGAATGACGGATGGAGACTCAATAGACAGGTGACTCTGGAAGGTTCTGCCATTGGCGGGGCTTCTGCGCTGGTCGAGCGAGAAGTTTAGCGTGGCAGATCCTTGCCGACTACGAGAGACTTCTGACGTACTGGACACTGGCTGGACAGGCTGAGTATATTGCATTACAGTCTATCGCCCTTTATAGGCCCTCATGGCCGGGTGTAATTTACCTAAAGTCTATTGATTTATTTTGAGTTCTTAAAAGTGCAAGAAAAGGAAATTGTTTTAGTTTAGATTTTTTGGTGGATTGCTCCGGGTCATGTTGGCTGTGGGGGGTTTTGGGCTGGGTTGCGATTTGCTCTGACTCGTGTAGCCTTTACTTACTGACTGCTGACTATCAAATGGGACAAATTAAACTAGGTTAACTGGGAGATAATCCATAGACATTTCTGTTGAATTAATTGTATTTGGAAAGTATAAGTACTAATATGTTTTGTAATAAATATTGGGTTAACGAATATTAAGTTCCAATTGTATACTTTAAGTACCTAATATATGATCATCCACTGCGCCGATAAGACAATCCTCGTCTCACTTCTTTTGGTATTAAAGGGGAAACAAGAGACGTAGAGGATTATAAGAGCAGAGCATGGTTCCATGCTGGTTCTGTCTCTGGTACTTGTGTACAATTGGCTATCAATTTATCAATATTTCTAGTTTGGTTAGACTGTAAAATGGTGCTGTAATATGGCTAGGAATTATTATACAGTAGATATGACGGGAACAGTGGATGGGAGGAATTTTGTTCCGCCTTTTCCCCCACTTTCATCAACTCGTAGAGAACATTCTGCTTCACAGTTGTTAAATGAATTTGTTGGACCCTTTCAAAACACTCCAGAAAATAGCCAAGGACAACAAAGGGAGGGGGAAGATGTAGAAACGTACGTAAAGGTACCTTGTAAACCCCGGTGGGTGAATAAACGTCCAAGTAAGCCTTTGGAAAGTTCGTCGTCGTCTGATGAAGACGAACGAGTATTATATAATAGGTCCGATTTGAGAAAGTTAAATATGGAAATGGCCAAAGAAAATTTGACTCAATTAATAGCTACCGTATCTATAGTTAAGGAAATTAATGCTGAAAGTCTGTATAGATTTTTGTATGTATTGCAGGGTATTAAAGACAGAAAAATGTTTCCTTCTCACGAGATTATGCTCGCAGTTTTACCAAAATTAAATACTGAAATGGGTAAATTATGGATGAAATGTATAATTGAAAATATCCCTTGGAATGATGCATTTCAAATGATCTTAAATAAGTATGCAACTTCTATTGGGAGACAGTATTTATGTAATAAATATGTACTGGGTAATCAAAGAGATAATGAAACTCCCTTAGAGTATTTAGAAAGTAGAGTTCGAGCTGCTAAGATTTTACAGTATGATATGGATGAATGTACTTTTGTAAGTTATCTTGTTGATAGACTTAAACCTCAGTATTCCCAAAAATTGTACCTAAAGGGGATACCTAATACTTTAAATGAATTGCAGAACGAATTGAAAGTTTTAGAAAAACTTTCTTATTTGTCCAAGGATTTTTGGGGATTACATAATATCGAACGACAATTCAAGGCTAAAGGTCCTGCATTCAAAGACTATACGCCCAAATATTGTCGTAAATGTTCAGCAAGTGATCATTTTGAGCGATGGTGTCCGATGCATGTGAGAGGTGCTCAATTTGCTTTGCAAGGATTGCGTAGTGACATAGGACCCAGACAAGGTGGTGAAACTAAAGTGACTGCTGTGTTTGTTGACTCTAAAATCAATAATCTGAATTTTTTGGCCTGTTTAGATTCTGCGTCAACATATAGTTTAATTAGTGAAAGTCTCTTAGATCGAATAAAGACTAGGGGAACTGTTCGAGAATGGGATTTGGATATGCAAGTGATAGTTGGTAACAACAACCTTATGAATATTAATAAAGGAGTTATGTTAAATGTTGGTCTTGGAAATTTATCGTGGACCACAACTTTTCATGTTTGCAAAAACATACCTCTAGACTTAGTGCTTGGTGTGAGATTTCAGAAACAGTGTCACATGCTGATTAACTATTTAGAACAAATTGTTGGTTTTTCCGGAAGTGATGAGAAAATCCCTATTAAATGGACATCTGAAAGCTTATGCAAAAATTTTCGTGTTTTACAGAATATAGGTCAAAGACAAAGACAAGATCGTCCTTCATTTCCTGTACGTTCTCCTGCCCAGGGTTCAGCCAGCACAGGCCGAGGTGTCGGAGCTCGGTCTTATCAGTGCACGAGAACTGACCAAGGTCAACATGTAGCTTTCCAGCAGGCAGCAGGTGCGAACCAGGAAAACTTCGTCAGAAATGTAAACAGTGGTGAGAACTCCTTTCGGAGCCAGTCCAGGACTTCGTGGAGGCCACAAGAGAGAAGGCGTGGACTCGAATCCAGAGCTTCTGATGTTTCTGGCGCATCTTTTGGACAGTTTGCATTAGAGGATACTGAACAACAGTTATGTAAGTTGAAAAGTGAATTTTCTGATGTTATTACTTCTAGGCTAGGACGTTTAAAGAACTTTTCGTATAAAATTAAATTATATGATAATGTTCCTGTACACCGGAGTCCATATTTTGTTCCACCATCTAAACAACAGGAACTAGATGGAGTGATTACTGAATTATTAGAACAAAACATTATTGAAGCATCTTCGTCACCGTACGCAGCACCTTGCTTTGTAATTCCTTCTTCAGGGGGGACTAAAAGACTTATTTGTGATTATTCTGCAGTGAATAAGAAAATAATCTATGATGCGCACCCAGTGGCTAATATGGAAGAAACTATGGCTCAATTGAGTCAGGGGAAGGTATTTTCTGTTATTGATTTGAAAAGAGCGTTCAACCAAGTAAACTTGGATGAATCTAGTAGAGATGTAACAGCCTTTGTAACTCCCAATAATCAGTATAGATATAAGGTCATTCCATTTGGCATTAGTATTGGGCCAAGTTGCATGTCACGAGTTATGAACCAAGTTTTTCATGATTATAAGGGAAGGTTTTTACATTTATTTTGTGATGACATAATTGTTCATAGTGCTAATGAGAAAGAACATCTGGAACATTTACGTTTAGTACTGCAGAGATTACGTGAATATGGGTTAACGATTTCCCCCAATAAAAGTTGTTTTTTGAAAAGGAGAATAAAATTCTTGGGATTTATTGTGGGGCAAGGAAATTGTGAAATGGATCCAGACAGAATTGAAGCTATTCAAAATCTCCCTTCGCCGAGAAATTTAAAAGGATTATTAAGATTATTGGGTACCTTAAATTTTTATTCTAAATTTATTCCAGAGTATTCTACTGTGGTAGCACCCTTAAATGAAATTCAAACACCCAAAATAAAGTTTCATTGGGGTTCTAGGCAACAAGAGGCACTAGAAAAAATTAAAACTCTATTTAGAGAACATGTAATTTTGAAATTGCCTGACTTAAATAAACCGTTTGTTATTCAATGTGATGGGTCCTTGAGAGGATTCGGCTCTTGTCTTTTACAAGATGATGAAAATAATAATCTGAGACCAGTGGCGTTCTTTTCTAAAAGATTAAAAGAAGTTGATAGAAAACGAACAATTTATGAGATAGAACTTATAAGTTTAATGCAAGCCATATCACGTTTTGAATACTGTTTGAAAATTCAGCCTTTTATTATTCAATTAGATAATATGAGCCTTAGTTATATGGTTAAACAATCTAGGAAATATTCCAAATATGCGAGATGGATGGAGAAACTCTCTTGCGTAACGTACTCTGATACGCTTGTTATAAGTTTGAAGTGGTGCAGATACCCTCTAAGCAAAATGTGACTTCTGATTTATTATCTGGTATGTATGATTGGAGAGATTATCAAACGGAAGAATTAGATTCTGATTATGTTAGTAATGTTAATTTGGCCATGTTGGTAAACCCATTTCATGCCGATACCTTGAGGAAAGAAATGTTGAAAGATCAGGAATTGGCCAATATTATGAGACAAATGGAGCAAGGTATAAATTTCCCAAATTATAAATTGCATCGAGGTTTCTTATACAAAAGAACTAAAGCCAAGAATTTTCCTTATAGGATATGTGTACCAGATAATTTGAAACATCCTTTAATATTATATTATCACACCAATATGCGAACAGGATCTCATGGTAATTGGTTGAAAACACTTAAGCGTCTACAGAGACACGTTACTTGGGAACATATGTCTCAGGATGTTAAGGATTTAGTTCAATCTTGTGATGTATGTCAACGAGCTAAGTGTAAAAACACAACCCCTGAAAATATATTAACGTCTGAAATTGTAACAATTCCTATGAAAAGGTTGTACATAGATATTTGTGGACCATTACCTGTCTCTAATGGTTATAAATATATTTTTGTTCTGGTAGATGGAGCATCAAAATTTTGTATATTTGAGCCAATTAGGAAATTGAGTTCAAAGGTATTGATTGATAAATTAGATCATATTTTTATGACTTATGGCTATTGTTATGAGATTGTATCAGACAATGCGTCATATTTTGTATCAGATGCATTTACCAGTTATTTATTTAACCATGGAATTCAGCATATTAGATTATCTGTTGGCAATCCTCAGGCCAATTTAAGTGAAAGATACATACGTACTTTGAAAACTGCCTTGAGATGTTATTATTCAGCAGATCAAACTAAATGGCATGAAGGTTTGAAAAAGATACAGTATAGTTTAAATTGTTCATACCATCATACATTGAAGTATACTCCGTCGGAATTGTTTTTGGGACGACAATTGTGGGATCCATTGGAAGTCCAATGGCAATTATCTGATATGGATTTTAATGTAGCAAATGGTAATTTGCAAGATAAATGGAAAAATGCTATCAGAAATATGCAAAGGGAATGGGAAAAGAGAAAACAATTGTATAAGAAGCGATATGCACCCATAACGTTTCAAGTCAATGACAAAGTATTAGTTAGGACTAAGATTATATCTTCCTTAGAGGACAAGGTAACTAAAAGTCTTTCTAATATGTACGAGGGTCCATGTTTTATAAGTAAATTTCTAACAGAGAATTCAGTTCTGGTTAAGAAAGTTGATGATGACAAGGTATGTTCCAAAGTACATGTACATAAATGGAAAAGGTATTTGGAGCCCAGGAGAGGCAATAATAGGTAATTTTATACATGGATCGACAAGATCTCGGACTATGTAAGGTTAATTAAGGATTCTCCCATTATATAAATGTAAATTATTGTAGATTTGGTGTAGGTTGCCTGTATTATAGTATGAATGAATGGTTTGTTTGTAAACTTGTACTGGTACCAGTTTGTTTTCTTTTTCTTTTTGAATATTTACAGGCGATGGAGTTGGAGGGATGACATGCGCAAACCCCTATAACTATTACGAAACCTCGCTCTAAAGCTTGAAACTTGGTTATGTAAGAAGAGTATGTTTGTAATGTGAATTCTAAAAAGATATGTGTAACTAGTAGTACACTATGTGCTAGAAAATTGTAATTTTTGGGGGAGAGGTTGTTTTGTAAGCCCATAGTGTAATATTGCTCATGAATGACGGATGGAGACTCAACAGACAGGTGACTCTGGAAGGTTCTGCCATTGGCGGGGCTTCTGCGCTGGTCGAGCGAGAAGTTTAGCGTGGCAGATCCTTGCCGACTACGAGAGACTTCTGACGTACTGGACACTGGCTGGACAGGCTGAGTATATTGCATTACAGTCTATCGCCCTTTATAGGCCCTCATGGCCGGGTGTAATTTACCTAAAGTCTATTGATTTATTTTGAGTTCTTAAAAGTGCAAGAAAAGGAAATTGTTTTAGTTTAGATTTTTTGGTGGATTGCTCCGGGTCATGTTGGCTGTGGGGGGTTTTGGGCTGGGTTGCGATTTGCTCTGACTCGTGTAGCCTTTACTTACTGACTGCTGACTATCAAATGGGACAAATTAAACTAGGTTAACTGGGAGATAATCCATAGACATTTCTGTTGAATTAATTGTATTTGGAAAGTATAAGTACTAATATGTTTTGTAATAAATATTGGGTTAACGAATATTAAGTTCCAATTGTATACTTTAAGTACCTAATATATGATCATCCACTGCGCCGATAAGACAATCCTCGTCTCACTTCTTTTGGTATTAAAGGGGAAACAAGAGACGTAGAGGATTATACAACCGACGTTCACTTTTGAAAATTTGCATGTGATTTTCGTTGTGTACTGCAACTCGGTACTTACAAGTGTAAAAGATGACAAAAAGTGAACTTTCTTGCTTGTACTACCATAAGCAATGAACATGTGATAGATACTGTAAGGTTAATTTGTAATTTGAATTTATCTTGGTAGTTTATAAATTTGTTTCACAAATTTGTCAGAATTTTTAGGTCATTTTTCTAAATTTATAGGACATTTTCTTGCATGTATTAGGTCACATAAGGTCATTTTTCGGCAATTTTAAGGCCATAAAAATCCTATCTCTACTCATAAGAAAGGAAATGTAAAGACGAATTTCTCTTGATTCAAAATTCAGTATTTTTTGTGGGCAAAAATATGGAAAAATATACAAAATACTATTCATGGTAAACCTTAAACAGTGTCATTATCATTCAACTGTAAATAAACATGGCAGCTGATATTTTTAACAATAAAAAATCTCTAAAATTTTGCTACAAAGACTATAAAAATATTTTAGAATATTTTAAATTATAATTTTAGAGTAGATCCAGAATGTTTTATTTTCACTGTAAGAAAAGTTACTGAAATTATTATAGTTTCATTAACACACTCAACAAACATTTCCATAGTAGATATAGTATCAGAAACAGAAGAATGTAGGTATATTTACAAATATTTTTTTTTTATTTGCTTTATTCTAACTGTCCAAATATTTTATATGGCTGTTTACTAAAGAAAGCCTTTCTACAGAAAACATATATCTATATGTATGGTACCAAATACCGTAGTGCGACATGTGCAAAACACTCAACCACGGAGGTCCAGAGGTCGGCCCATCTCATCATACCGCCCTTCATCCTCACCCTTGCTATTACCCAAAATTGGCAGAAATACGAAGTAAAATTGATCAAATCAAATAATTAACATAAATTTCTATGAACGAAATAAAAGTATAAGTGTAAAGCTTGTTCGGCGAAAGAACAAAGATCAAAATTATATTCTTGTATTTTCCGTCAAAAGCCAGGGAGGGCCGTATGAGCCTCTGAACCAATCGGTTTTGTCCAGTTGCCGTGGTGAGGCGTTTGCCAAATTTTTCGTTTCGAATCGTTTCCGAAATAGGTGGCGCCTTCAACAAGGCCAAGCACGGCGAAGCCTATTGGTTGCTGCCGCGTAGCAAGCGAATGGGTCTCCCTGAAATGCGAGCGAAGGGTGCATGTCGTGTACGATTTGACAAAAATGAGGCGTGTAGCAACACCGCTTTCCTTCCCTTGAAACTCCCACAACTTGAGGCGAAAATTCTGGCTGTCCTGAAGTTTATTCTTTGTCCGATCGGGCTTTAAAATATATGATTTTAGGTTTATTTTCCAGATCGGGTCGTGCCCCTCCCTTGCCCCCTTTCCAAAACATAAATATTACAGGAGCCTCACCGATGGCGCAGTGGTATCGTCCCCGACTTGTAATCAAGGGGTCATGGATTTGATTCCCGGTGGAGGCACATATTGGTTCGGATCCCACTTTAAACTCTAGGTCCAGTCCCGAAACACCAATTCAATCAATAAATAAATAAATATTACAACACCGTTCATGTGTTCCTGTAATTTCTGGCCAGTCATTGCGGCATTGAAACCGCAATCAAGGTCATTGCTAAAGATTTCTAACAGGATTCCCTAAACTGGCTTCCTTTTAAGGCGTTGTTGCCCGTTATAAAGGTATTCGAATCGGCCAGCTCGCTCCTCGATACACCACCGGTGCCAATGCTCTTGAAGATCATTGCGTCAAACGGCGAGAGAAATTGTCCAGTTGGAAGAGAGTGAAAATTCCTGAATCGACGCCTATTCCAATAAGATTTGCTCACCAAGAGATGGCGGGAGAGAGAAAGAAAAGGAAAGAGATGACCAGGGAAAGTTCCCAGACTTGAAAGTGACGGCATATATAACTTGACTGGCGAGTTATAATAGGAACTGTAGTTCATCGAAGATCCGACAGGGGACGAACGTGTCGTTCTTCCTTCCAAGTACATTCTGTTCTGGCGCCATGAGGTTCATTGTAAGTATAACGGTATCACGTTTCTTACCATAACTGTTCTGTTTTGGCTTATGCTATGTAAAGAAGAAGAAGATGCAAAAGATGCCTTTTCTTCTTTTACTTTCCATAGGTTGTGGATAAGTTCAAGGTCGTCCACGGGACTTTTTCTCAGGGACCCAAAGTGGGGGATAATATCCCCCAGTTAAGAAAATTCTCGTAAAGCATCTCCCACTATAACAATTTCATAAGCATCCACCCTACATTTACTCCATGTTGATTCATACAAGCATCCCTCACATATCCCCAAAGCATCCCCTAGCTAGAAATTTCACTTCGAGCACTATGAGCAGAGTGAGAATCATATCTTGCCCTTCAGTCATTAGAAAACCTCATATTTTCCCTTTTATTTTTATTTTTTTTACAAATCATAAAATCGAAATTGAATTGAAAATGCCTTGTTGTTGTTATCAAGTTCAGACTTGAGTCCACTATTTAAATAGAAGCTCGCTTAGACTTGCTTTTTTCCATAAATATCTAACCCCTTGTTAATGAGCAATTCTTTGTGTTTTTGTACATTTTCACAAACAGAAATCACTTAATCTGCTGTCTTTCATGGCACCCCTCATCATGTTTTCACGCTACAATTTCAGAATTCGAATTTCATGATTTTTTTCCTGATATCTCAGCGAGCGGAGGGGGCAAGTGCTCTTTTGGTTCCCCTCTGCGTGCACCCTTGATGGAGTTTTTGTTATTTATATTACTTAGCTGCACCCCCCCTCCCCCCGGTCGCATTTATATTTAAAGTATGTATGAAAGTGCATATGCCCATATGTAAGGGGAGGATTTAACGGATCCAAACCCTACAAATTGGTTTAATAAAAATCTTGCATTAATGAATAATCGCAACAGCATTTAATGAAATCACTATCATATTTGAACTTATAGTTCAGAGGTGATCCACAGACGCATATTCTTCAATTACAATAATTTTGCTTTATCCGTATCTTCAGAATAACTGTAACGGCATTCAGAATGATAAAATTAACTGTAGCATAAATAATATATTTAAAAAAAAAAATAATAAAACGGTACAGATATAACTCGAATAATTTGAAAATAGAAATGTAAATGTACATAATGAACTAATGTACGTCAACATGTACAGTGAAATATTTAGAAACGTTAATTCGATACTATTTAAAGACAATTATTAACCAGTGAATAACACCCATTGCCATTAGTTGGGTATTTCAATTTTACTATTGAAACTTGACCACTCCTATTTCTTCCCTATAAATACGACCGTGTTCGTGTATGACACTTTTCACATTAACTATTCTGGCCCGTTACACACGGGTATCATTTGTCACTTGCTTACTGGTTTTGAGCAAGATCGTGAGACTAGATAACAATGGATGGATAAAATCAAAGATCTTTCATTTCAAATTATCCGTAAGATGGCAGGTCAGTCGTTTAAGGAATATTCAATGGATACTTATACTAATATCCAGTTTACACTTGAAATATAATTTGTAAAATTCTATACATAGAAATAGATTCTCTTAAAGCTATTTTTACACAGAATATCATTGTTAAAGTGAAATTATTAGTTTGTGTGTTGAATTAATGAGGTGATAAGCCGGCGGATTTCCAAAATAACGCTACGTAACAACAGAGTGACTGGGAAATACAATATGTAGTAAACAGAGAGTTTTAAATCCATATCAATGGTGCTGAAAATTGGTATTTCTAGTGTGTAATATTTGTCAGATTGTCCATGGTAATGTTAATGTAGAAATAGCTGCCCTCTGTAGAAGAATACTCAGCGTCACGTGCCACGACGTCAGAGATCCCAGGTTCGAACTCTAGGTTGTCCCGTTAACTGTCATCCAATCACCATCATCCTCATTGCAGCGATTAACCAAAGCGTTAGAAAATAAACGTAAACGAAATAGATTAATGAAGAAATTGTGACAGAAAAGAGCATTTGAACTGTATGCGATTTTGAAAAGAATACAATCTTTTGGAGTTGTTCGTAATTTTTTACGCTAGACACTATTTTGTATGTTAAATGTATGTCTCAACGAAATGAAAAAGAATAATAATACGAAAATTAAGCTAGCAAGTATAAGTAACTCTATATTTCCACACCATTGATAGAACTCCAAGTGATCTTATTATAATATTAATGAGCTGTGTTAGTTTTCTCGAAGTCACCGTTATGAAAAGACAGGCTAATGGAGACTATATTTATAGTTCAAAGTGGAATACTTGATCCATAATTATAACAAAGCCAAGGTTCACTCTTTAAGAAATGGTAGCAGGAATTACTACACCATCTGGTGTCCATTTCTTAACTTTCATTATTCTCCAACGCATCATTGCAACGGTAGTAGAACATTAACAAAAGAGTACTACGTTCCTTCGTAAATATATTAATAGTTGTTATTTCATATTTATCTTCTCACTCGGTTTTAAAGAAATGTTATTAGTCAAACAGTGGCGTCACCATAAGGTTTCGTTCTGGTGGCGTCTTTTCTTCCCTTTTTCTTCATTTGTCTTCTATCTCTTTTCCTCTTCCTTCGAGTATTTCCCAATTTCTCCCCTTCTATATCATTCTTCTTCTGTTTATCGCTGTCTAACGTTCTCTGTTTATCCTTTTCTCTATAACCTTCTCTTCCTCTATTTATGTCTTTCCTTTTCTTCAATACTTCTTTCTCTCTTAATTTCATTGCTCAGTTTTCCTTGTTCTTTGTTTCTCTCGTGCTTTATCTTTCTTGTACTTCCTCTTTCTCTTGCAATTTTCTTCCTTCTTTCTCAATCTCTCCTTCTATTCTATTTCGTCTCTCTCTTCCACTGTTTACATATCTTTTCCCTCTCTCTCCATATCTTCGTATTATTTCCTTCTTCCTTGGTATTCTTCTTCTGCTTTTCTCTTTTCATCTTATTTACTTCCTCTTCTTCTCTATTCACCATCTCTCTTTCCTCTCCTTTCTATATCCATCTTCCATTCTCCTCTTCTTCATTCCACTGTTCCTCGACCCCATTCTATCAACATCGGCTTCTCATTCTTCCTACTTCTTTTTGTTTTTCCTCATTGGGCGAATTTAGTTCTACTTAAATGATTATTAAAATTTCTCACGTAGGCTACTGGGAATAGGGCAGTGGATTGTTTAAGAATTTTTCGCGGTGCGTTACCCTTCCGGTGACGAAACTCTCGCGGAGGGACACCTTGATGAAACAAACTTGACGACTAGACTACCATGATCAAACATGGTACGCATGCATATAAAAGTTCTTCTGGATCAGAGACTCGAACCTGCGACTCAAGGGTTACAAATCCAAAACTATAAAGCGTATTACATTTTAGTAAGGCCACTGTATAGACACTTTCGTGAGGTGCCTGATGGTCACTTGGTGAAAGCAGAAATTTTTTGTTGTTATTTTTCGTGTCAGAAGGTCATTTACGTGTTGGTCATCAAGGAGAAAAGGAACCACATTAGAAACGCAGCGTGGGAAAGTAGGGAAGAAAGGTCAAAATACTTGAAGCCACAAAAAAGTAAACAGTTTAATAAAGTTAAAGGAGCCAAGGATTAAGAAAATCAGTGGGAAAATTGAGTTACTATGAGAACAGGAAGTGGAAAGCAACATACTGAAATGCTACATAACTATCATAAAATGCAATATCAGTATTGCCAACTCAAACCTGACCTGACGAAGATAAAAGTTTAACATGTTACTTTCATTTACAATTTCAGTCGCATTCTTAATATGTGAAGAAAGATCGGATAAATTAACTTGAATAGAGTAAAAGGGAAGAAATGCATATTCAAATAAAAGTGGAACGAAGTTTATAATCAAAATAAAGATGAACTGAAAGCAGAGAAAACAGTAAAATGCTAAGAAAAGGAGCAGAAAAGAAGCAAGAGAAACGGCGTAGCAAATATTTATATATAAAGTTGAATGTGGAAGTGCTATGGTTTGGAAACGAAGGTTAGGTTCATAAGTGTGATGACACCCGAATAAAAGTTGAATGACATACCTACTTTTGGACAACCCTGTATAGTCATAGGTACCGTCAAAAAATTTTGTGGGGGTAGTCAGACAATGACAAAATTGAATAAATAATAATAATAATTATTATTATTATGTACTAATAAACTATTGTTTATTGACCATCTATTATTATTATTATTATTACTATGAATGAAGTTCTGATCTGGTTCATGCATTTTACACCGTCTAAAGCATTTTCTTAAACTTTTTGTTCTAGTAGCATATTAATTAACTCAACTCTATTTCGGTTATCGAATGTAATATTTTTTGTTTCATCTTGTAATTTGAAATGAAATATGTAACTTTCCAGGGGATGATGTTAACTCATCAGCTCGACTTCCCTTCACCTCCAGATCCCTATATTTGGAGTTTTAATTATTTCATTTGGCGGGGGGTAATGTTTTGACGTTTGAATATTTTCTTGCTTTACGAGTCACTTTGAATTTCTAGTTTTCTTTGTGTACTTTTATTTACCTTTGCTTGATTTTAATCTTTACTTTTTAAAATATTTATTTTATTTCTTTCAAACCGAGTCATGTAAGCCAATATGTCAAAACATTCACATGGAACTTTCTTGTGTGAAATTTCAATGATTTTCGTTAAACTGAAATTGTGGAACTTCTTTGATACAATAGTAATATTTGGAAATTTTAACACCAGAAGAAAGCTATGCTAAAATATTTAAAGAACTGCAATATGACAAGTTAAATTACGCACTTAGTCTTTAATTCATTAAAGGTTAGACATGTACATTGTATTTTGAAGTTTTACAATTTGGAGTGCCATCTAGGAGGAAATTTCCAACTTATTGAACAGCACAAGAGGTAATCTGATACCCATTGGGTCTCGACCGTCCTTCTTAATCTTTCTTTGAAGCGTTAACTTTCTCCACAAGTTTACCATCTGCATGCCAAGTGAAACCGACAGTTCGGATAACACCGGTCACTTTCTTTGCAGCCAGATCTTCTATTGGATTTGGAAGGTCTATCGCCCTAGGCTCAATTCTTAGCGTTCAATGCTTTCTTCGACAGTGAAAGCTTTCTCTCATACATCTAGCTTCCTTTCAACGTAATTTGCTTCTATCCAATAAACCAACACGAAGCATCAGATAGTGGTTAAGACACAATTAGGATACGAAAGAGTATCGATGTATCAGCAAGTAGTTGCGTGCAGAGAAGGGTATTTAGAGGGCATAGGCGTGTGCAGACCCTCTGATTAGGGAGTTGAGGGGGTGGGGCAAAAGCTTTGATGAAAGTTCAGTAGGGAGAGAAAAACCTAATTTCATCTCATTGTTTTAGATTTATTGTATTGATATTTATACAGGGTGTCCACAAAGTCCTGCTACCATTACAATTAAACTTAACTTCTAAACTATATGAGATAAATCCATGCAGTTTTTTGCAACGTGTTCTACAGCTCTCAAAGTTTTATTTACAATTACAACACTTCAACCTGCTCGAGAACTTCTGCAATCCGTGTTTCTTCTCCTCATTGGTCTCTAGATGTGAGGGACCTTTTGGATAGACATTTCCCTGGGAGATGGATGGGCTGCGATGGACCAATCTCCCGGCCACTGAGCTCCCCTGATTTTTTCCTTTGGGGGTACGTCAAGTATCATGTCTACGAAACCCATGTTCCAGATCTTGTCACACTTCGTACACGGATTGCAGAAGTTCTCGAACAGGTTGAAGTGTTGTAATTGTAAATAAAACTTTGAGAGCTGTAGAACACGTTGCAAAAAACTGCATGTATTTATCTCATATAGTTTAGAAATTAAGTTTCATTGTAACGGTAGCAGGACTTTGTGGACACCCTGTATATTTACGTATTTATTAAATGCAGCAACGTAGAGGCAGCATGTGAAAGTGTTAATAACAAGAATTTTGCCAGAGAACGAAGAGGGACAGTTTAATTACATAGGAAATAATATACTCCCTCCCCCCGTAGATGCTTTGAAGTTTCAAAATACTCAATTTTCTCGTTTAATAACGGCGATAATATTCCTCAACACTAAATTTCTACATGAAACTATAATCCTTTGGGGGCATGACGTCTGAAGGAAACATATAGAAAACTAATATCAACCTAATAGTATATATTTGACACGTATAATTTGATTTCAGTCACACTTACGCTATTTATTATAATGAAGATGCAGGAAATCGATAATTCGAAATTCAGATGGTGTTTTTTTCAGGGAGCAACATTGTTATCGTTGAAATGTGCATAAAAAATACCTTGCTTCCCCTCAGTTGAAAAAATCTGCGAACGCTCATGATTAGGGGGGTAACTGTGGTGGGCAATTTTGAATGTGGCAACAGTGTCACAAAAATCGACAATAATCCTTACTTTTGCAGGACGTTCATAAAAACAAAATCTATTACATGGAAATACGGATAATCTAGATTATAAATATCTTGTTATCACAGATTATAGATTTGTGCGTAATTTATTTAATTAATATCTGAATAATTCTAATATCCAGACAAATAACCGACATATAAAAATAGATTGCGCCTAACAGCTACGTTTTTTTAAGCTGCATCGCTATTTTGGGGAGAAACATGCCTCACTTGCGGTACCATGGGGAAAATGTCTCGTTTGCGCCACCCCCGGAACAAATTCTGTGGATATCCATGGTGTAAGAGACGGCAAAATGTCATTAATTACTGTATAGAACACAACTTGCAGTGCAAAACAGAGCGATCCATTTTCCACTACAATGACAAAAGCAACAGTGCCAATCTTAACCGTTATGTTCACGACAATTATTATTGTTGAAAGAGCCAGTGAGTTATATTTTTCTTTCAAAATACTGATTTAATATCAGTCTATTTAAAAATGAAATATTTATTGTCAAGAAAAATATGTTGACATGTAAACATAAATAATCCTACCAAATTCTATTTGTGTATGGTTGTAATCATTCATTTGGGTAACACCCTAATTGCAATAACATAGGTACGCTATTCTCAAAAACTATTGTAAAAATAAGTAACTGAAGTAACACTTCTATCAAAATTATCGAATGACGGGAATCATGATAATAAATAACAATGTATTGTCCACTAAGTACAACTATCATACTAGGAGGTTCTTTTGAATATCCACATGTTCTTTTAAAGTTTTTTATGCAGAAGTAGTGCAAAAGTAGCAAAGTAGAGAGTAGCGAACAGGTGTAGCGTGGTGCCGTAGACTATAAGTTTACGTCTATGCGTTGTCTACACGTAATCTACGCGTAGATTGGGTTGAAGTTTACATAGACTACGTAGACAATCTAAAGTGCATTAAAATTAATTTTCAAGGGTTTCATGAAAAGAAAGTGACATTTTCAACTATATTGGTTCCTAACGAACTGAAAATAATCCTATTTACAACAAAATTTCTCTTCTCTTCTATTCAACTGTGGAAGAAGATAAATAGTATGCAAAAGAAACAACAGATGGCAGTCGTGAGGCAAAATTAGTCTTTTCCCCATAAAACACTAGAATATTTCCTATCTTAGGGTTTTTCCTAGGTGAGAAACTGTTCGAATTTGGAAGAAAGAGTATGAAAAGTTCTCTTTACACATTAGCAACTGATACGCAGTATAATTTTCTCTAATTCCACGCCGCCCTTTGCTAAGTTTTCGCCATGTTGTTTACATAGATTACGTCATCGACGTGTATAAATAGTCTATGTGTAGAATGTTGATTATCGTTGTTTACGCGTAGACGCACATCACTGAGCGTAGCGAGCCACTTTCTGGTAAATGTAGCTGTAATTGTAGCGAAGCTACATTTTGGAAGAGTAGTTGTAATTGTAGCGAAGCTACTTTTAGAATTTAGCGATCTGATCACTGAGTATTTCTCTACTCTTTTTGCAGATCATCTTATCGGCACTGATTGCCATGGCAGCGGCTAAGAATCTCCTAAGGGAAGGTCGGAGGGCCGTCGCCCAGTATAGCAACGCTGCGGGGCTTCAATATCAGACAGCCGCCACACACCAAGGAGGAGCAGGAGGGGCATTGCCCATATCGTTTCCGTCAGACGCCACAGCAGGGAAAGCCAACTCGGCCGTCTCCTACTCTAGCATCAACAGCTATCATTTCAGAAACGGCAAACCAATCACAGCGGGCGCGGCCCTTGCCTCTACAGCGAGCAAAGCGCCTGTTGCTGCTGTTCCTGTGGCTGCAGCTGCTCCTGTTGCCGCAGGTTCACCCTATCTAGCGTCCCACTACGCTAACCCAGGCTACGCCGTGGCACCCGCGTACGCTGGGTACAACTTGGGACAGGCCTACGCCGCTGCTCCAGCGGCTGTCGGGATTGCCACTGCGCCTGCGTACCAGAACGTTCAGGCCGCGTCCCATCAGCGTGCCGTCCCAGCCCAGGTTGCCCTACCCGCTTACTCTGCCTTCCCAGGATTCTCTGCGGGGTCCGCGCCGGCCTTGGCGGGACAGTACGCCTACGCTCCCGCAGCCCAGGCCGTGCAGGCTGCACCGGCTTACGCTGCCTCGGCGCCTAATGTCCAGGCTTCGCATGCAGCGTACGCTGCCGTACCGGCGTACCAGTCCTTGGGTGGTCTCGGCCTGCAGTCCCCCTATGGTGCTCTGCCTGCATCGGCACTCAATGGGCTCTTTGGTGGAAACCCTGCACCGGCGATACCTTCGAAGTACAGAACCGCACCGCAGCAAGGATGAAGACTGATCATTCGTTTGCTTTCAGAGGTAAGTGGGACGTCACTCCATGCGTTTGACTTTGTTTTGAAGTTCACATTGTGTACAGATAGGCTTTCTGTGGATGGGCCTACAGTTTGAAGTGTGGTCCGAACCACTGTGCTACTACCCGGAACGCGTATTTACAAACCCTGGAGTGCTGCAGAACCAGAAGTACACAACGCTGTCTTATTGGCTGTGCTCACCGGAAGAGTTTATGTTCCTTGTCCGTCGTTCCTTGTTTGTCTGTTTACAGGATAAGTATGGGAAGATCAGACTCGTGATTATTTAGAAATAAAATTTGTAATCAAATTGTCGGAATTATATTAAGAAATATATATTTGTATGGAAAAAAATGTTAAAAATGTTTTTGAATCGTTTTCAGGTGATAAAAATCAATATGAAGCCATCGTGAATAATAATGTTGATATCTCTAAAAGCGCTTGTAGCTTATACGAAGTGATTACTGCATTAAAGGAGAAATTTCATATCTTGGAATCTTGAAATACTATACTAAAATAAATCCATGTCTGTATAATCAACCATGGACATGACATAGAAAATATATGCATAAGTAGTTACAATGTTTGCACTGATGTGACTTTAAATAGGAAAACCATTAAGTTCTAGAAGAGTTCTGATTTTCTGTATTTCAAAACCTTAATTTTAAAAAAATGTGCTCAAAATTAACCTCAGTTTGTAGGGCTTTCTTATCTTGTTGGGATGGATCTCATAAATCAACATTGCCCGACCCTGTGGCCGAGCGGTTAGCACATCGCGCTGCGACGCCAAGGGTCCCGGGTTCGAATCCTGGTCGGGCTTGGTTGTTTGTGAATGTCCATTCATCAATTTCATCCTTTCATCACTCATCCTCATCTTCGCAAATTAGCCAAGAGGCACAAAACGCGAAGTAAAATAAACTAAATCAATCAATCAAATCAATAAATCAACATTGTCAATCTCAACCCTGCCAATGTTTGTGTGCGAGTATCTTGATTGGCGAGCATTTCCAGTGAAATTGTAGTTAATTTCTTTTCACAAATAAAATGTTTGCGTGGAAATTACATGATACAAAAATAGAACGTAATGTTGCGGTTCAACATACGAGGCCTGTCCGGAAAATAAAGATACAAACCAAAAATAAGATATAAAAGAAATGTATTGCTCGCAAATAAAGTTACACTTGATACACTGGCTATGTCTCCACATAAGTGCCACCATTGTCCAAACATTTGTTCAGACGTGGAACAAGTTTTTGTATCCCTAAATCGTAGAAATCTGCCGCCTGCATCTGGAACCAAATTGTGACTTCTTCCCTGACTTCATCGTCGTCGGCAAAGTGTTTTCCACCAAGATTTTTCTTCACGTACAGGAACAGGTGGTAATCGCTGGATGCAAGGTCGGCGCTATATGGCGGATGGTGAAGGACCTCCCATTAAAACTGTGCAAGCAGATCCTTGGTGACATTCGCTGCATAGGGGCGGGCGTTGTCATGAATAAAGCGGATTCCACTTGACAACATGTCTCTCCACTCCGTTTGTTTTGAATTGCACGTCGAAGATGTTTCATAGTCTGGCAGTAGGTTTCAGCATTAATCTTTCTTCCAGGCAGCATGAATTCCACCAGCAGGATACCATGGCGATCCCAGAAAACGGTTTGCCATCAGCTTGCGGGTTGAAATTGACGTTTTGAATGGGTATGGCGCCACTGCAGTGACTGCTGCACGTCGACCTTCTCTGAAGGCACGGCACCATTTCGCCACATTTTGACGATTCATTACGTTCCCGTACACAGTCACAATTTCTCGGTGCATCTCCGATGGACGCTTTCCTTGTGCCTGCAAAAACCTGATCACGTGGCGCACTTCGCACTTGGCGGGATTCGGTATCGCCGCTGCCATTTCCAACGCGTGTTCCTCGCACAAGACTCAGCTCAGCACTGATGACTCACTCCTAATCCTCGTCGTATGGATCACGGTTACTGCCAGTATTGCCAACTTTGGTACACATTTTTCCCCTAACGTGCAAATGTGTTTGTATTTTTACTTTCCGGACAAGCCTCGTATAAGGGCATATTCCCATTTTTCTAAAGTGCAAATTCTATATATCTCGATTTTGCACAATCCCTGAGTTCTAGTGGCGGCGATCGGGTGCCAAAAGTGGAGGGAGGGAGCAAGGACAGTTTACTTTCTCTTTGTAGACAAGGTTTAGCATTAAGAGTGCAAGGGCTAAAGTGGCAAAAATTGTGTGGGAGCAACTGTCCCACCTATTCGCCGCCACAGTTGAGTTCTGACCCTTTTGGTTAACTTGAGTTCCTTGCAAATATTATCCTTTTACCTTTAGTACTTTCTGTCCAGATTTAGCAAATCAATATGAATTAATTACTCTAGCTTGTCTGAAGATTCACGGATGCAGGGTGTCACATATTACCCCAGTGTTGCCATCTGACTGGAAATTTCCCTCGGAGCAGGGAAATTTCGTAAACCTTTTATGTGAAAAGGGAGAAGAGAGAATTTTTTTGAAAAGTATCAAAATTACAGGGAAATTTCAAGCTATCTAGCTCATATGTTACATCGAATCTATTCCAAGTTTTTCTTCGCATAAATTTCCGAGAATATAATGATTTCAATTTGGCTGGGGAACAATTAATACCTTTCAATTACATGTAAAGTTATTGTCATAACGTAACTAGTATAAACATAGTGAAATAACGTTCTTCTCTTTTTGTTTATTTTTTGAAAAATGTACAAATTTCATGCAAATAATCTTTATGTTTCGTTATTACCGTTCATTCAGTCAATCCAAATCTTACTATAATATCATGTCGTCTGTGGATTAGCTGCTGCTTCTGATAATAATAATAATAATAATAATAAGGCAATGCTTCATCACTTTTGCTAACGTGAAAAGGAAGAAGAGGATAGAAAAGGGAAATTTTACATCTAGGAAAGGGATTTTTTATCTCAGATTGTGGCAACACTGGTCTACCCTTGAATGTTCGCCTGTACAGACTTTTCGGGCACTGAGACGGGTCGAACGAGGATTTCCATCAACCCTGATCATTTGAAAGAGCTTCTTGCCTTGTACATTTTCTATCCGTATTTGAAACATACAACCCAACACACACACACATACGTTTTCCGGATTCAAACAATCCAAAAGTTTTACAAATTTGAGATCAAGCAAATAAAATTAGTTCATAATCGCTATTTTCACAAAACATTTGTTTCTAATCAAAGAACTGACAAACTTTGTGTATTCCAGTGGTCTTTTCAATTGCTTCATGGTACGCTAACAAAGCCCTGGCGACTATAAATGCAGGAAAGGCAATCCGTGAAAAAATTTTAAAACTTACGGTCTACTTAATGCAAATAAAGACCAATCAGAACTGGAAATCTGATTTGAAAAGTAGGTTTCAGATTTCATAAATAAATCTTCACTGGGAATCAAATCCAGAACGCAGTGACTGCAATGCAGAAAATATAAAGAAGTGACCGAGGCCTCTGTTACATTAATTTTCTTTCTCACCAAAAACAATTGAAATACGTTCAAGTATTTAGCGTTTTTCTTTCCAATAGTAGATGATTAGAATTTCCTTCCACTAATTTTATCGCAACCGCAATCGATAGCGGATTTTTCGAAATCGTTTGATACGGTAAATCATTCAGTCTTAATAGAAAGAAATAAAATTTACAATCTATCGAATCCGATGTTAGAACTATTTCAGTCTTACTTAACAAACCGCAAACAGTACGTCACGTTTCATGGGATTACTTCCGATGAATTTGAGGGTACATCCGGAGTTGTCCAAGGCTCTAACCTTGGACCCTTTTTCTTTCTTATGTATGTACATAAACGATCTTCATTTACATTTGAATCAATCGGGTAAGCTACTATTTGCGGACGACTTAAAAATATACAAAAAAATATGCAGTTACAGTAACTGCACCGAGTTTGATTAATTGACTGATTGATTTGCTATAATTTACTTTGCTTCTTATGCCACTTTTGGCTAATTTTGCGAATGGGATGAGTGATGATATGATGAAACTGATGAATAGACACTCACAAACATCCATGCCCATGCTGGGATTCGAACCCGGAACCCCTGGCGTTGTAGCGCGATGTGCTAACCACTTTTTTTTCTATCTGGTTAGAATCTTTACATTTTTGTTTGACCTAAATTAAGTATAAAGTACTATTAAGAAATTTGCATACCATTTCTTCCTTGCTTGGAGATGAATTTTTTCGTATTGTTCTTGCAAGAAGATACTGAATTGTTTCTGAAAACTGCTCTCGTCATTATGAAATATATATATAATAAGTATTCAGTTATCAACCATTGTACTGCTCGTTGTTTTGTTGGTGGAAAAGAATTGAAATCAGGGAAAACTATATCTGTATCCTTGAACTTTGTTAATGAGGTGCGGCATATACGACTGAGCATTGTTCTCAATTCGTTCCATGCCGTGGAGGAGTTTCGACACTTCGTTAACCTGGGGGCTAGAGAGTCTGGCAAGTTGCAGGATATACAGTTAGGAGAGTCACTGATTCCATATTGGTATGTCCTGTCTCTCGTCACTATAACACGATGGACCACTTTGTACCATATTGATTGGCCAGCTCTTGAAAGGTGTTTGGTTGAGACATTTTCCATATTTGTGGCCAATTATGTGTATTGAAATCCCTGACTATTCGTGGTACTGTGTGCTTTGAACTATTGATTACACTATATAACTTTTTAACAGTTGGTGTAATTGTCTCATGTCGTAATAACTTATAGCATACTTGTATAGCAATGTCCTTATAAAACAAAAACCATTTGGGGATACTTTGAATATCGATGGGAGCTTCTAATGGAATGTTCCATATTATCGTCTGTATACCACTCCGCCACGAGGGTTGGCTAGTGCACCGATTTACAAGCAGACATTAACAACCTTGTATAATTGTGCGAAAACAAGAAACTGATCTTAAATAGCTAAAAATATTACCAAGTGTCATGTACTATTAACACTACCCCAAAAAAAGCGAATATTGTATAAAAAAGCAAAAATTAAAACAAGTAGAAACAAACAAAGATTTGGGAGTTCTGTTTGATTCTAAACTTACTTTTAAGCGCACGTTAACTTTGTAACAAATGAGGCTTACCAACTTCTAGGATTTATAATGCGTACATTCAAGGTATTCAAAAGTGTCGAAAGCTTAATGATGCTCTATAATGTTCAGGTTCAAAATCGAATACGCATGCGCAGTATGGCACCCTCAAACCCAGCAAGACCTCAACAAAATAGAACGAATCCAGACTAAATTCTTGAGATTTATAAAATACAAATTAGATGGCAGTTACCCTCAAATGGAATCCCGTGAGAGCCTTCTCAGATATTTTAACTTAACAACACTTAGCAGCAGACGAATCATGCACCAGCTCATTTTCCTTCACAAAATATTAAATAATCTCACTGAAGCTCCATTCGTCCTGTCACAGCTTGATTTCTACGTCCCCTCAAGTAAGTTACGACCCGACCAAGAAAGCAACTGTTTAGCCTCCAACGCAGTAGCACCAGTGCACTTGGAATATCGGTAATTTGGAGTATGTGTATGGCCTTTAACGAGATTTTTAAATGTGAAAACAGTGTGAATCTATTTTCTTCGACCTCAAAACTGAAAAGGACAATTTTAGAACATATGAAAAACAATAGAATATGAGAATTGTATGTTTATTAAATGTGTGTGCCTGTGTCTATGTGTATATTGCATTAATTTGAGTTAATATGCATTTCAACTATTGTACAATGAACGCCATAAATAGGTAATATACCTGTCGCGTTCAATTTCTTAAATAAATAAATGTGTAATTGCATAGCAAAAGAGATAAAAAATCTACATGCTTATATAATCTGCATACGAGAAATTAACAAAACAACTGAATACTTAACATCTCATACCTCTTTGCAGGTCTATCATGACGCGAGACTTCGCCGGCATCTCCTGTGATACCACCTGATACATGACGTCATCGATTTACGTCATGACAAGATACTATTTGTTCCTGCATTTTTTTGTTGTATTTTTGTTTGTTTGTTTGTATGAATGATAAAGTATTAAAAAGAGTACAAAATATTTCTACTGAAGGATTGTTTTTACTTCAGAGCTTCCTATTGTTTAATGTAATATGAATATGTAGAATTAACCTTAAATTTTAAAAAAAAAATGTTTTACCAAAAAACAATGAATCACGTCATTCATTTTAGATTTTATAACTAAAACTAATTTATAATTAATTCATGTAAAGTGTATACATGTCTACATGCGTTTGGTACACTTTCAAATATACATTATTCTACCGTTGTAAGTAAACAGTATCTGTTAATTTATGAAAACGGTCGGAACCGCTTTTTTTTCGTGAGCGCATGCGCATTCGTGTTGTCAGTTCTCTGTGCTGTGGATAAAATGAGAAATCCAGATGGCTCTGGTATCCGCTTATAATATTAAACACAGACACACACTCATGTTATATACATATACCTATAGCACAGCACTGAAGCAAATGAGAAAAACTTTCACACATACATACTGTAAAACATAAATTGAAAAATTGATGGTCTAAGACTGTCAATTTCCGCTTACATCTAACTCCCGAAAAAAGAATTACCGGAACAGTTTTTGAAGTATTAACATCCGTTCCGTTAAAGTTGTTAATGATTAATTTCTTAGATTCGGGTTGCAGGTTCAATACTATTTTGTCGTATGTCCATCTCCACTGACTTTGAAGGAGAGCTGATTGAAGTTTGTCTTATGTGAATTTTTAATGCACTACATGCAAGATGTGTACAAACATTTTAATAATGTTAATAATACACACCACTTGACAGCAAGATACGTCGCTTCTTCGAAACGTGACGTATTAACCTGTAAGGAATAAGATAAATTCGTCAACTCATCTCTGGCGAAAGGTAGAGATACGACAAAGCAGTATTCAGTCGGCGATATATAATCATTATATTGAATGATGAACTGCTACGGTGGAACAAACACAATGGTATATGCCTTAAGCAGTGTTCGAACCTGGGTCCTCTGGTTGGTTGTGTCCTAATTGCGAACAATGCCTAAATCGTCCTAATTGCGAACACACAAAAGTGAGAAATAATTTCATGTCCTAATTGCGAACACATGAAACTCAAAACCCTGTTTTCAAAAGCAGAGAAGGTAGTGAGGCAGAGAGACAACTGGTTTCACTAGCAACAATAGCCAACCTGATTGACTTATCATGGTCTTCTGCTTTGTAAATCCCTCAGAGGTAATTTCACCCTTTCAGTCTGTCCACGTAATCTGACTTTCATTCGTGTGTTGATGACTCGAAAACCCCCTTGGTGCCTAAAGTGATGTGGAAATGCTTCAACAGGAAGCACACGACAAATAATGTAGTGAAGGGATGGAACAGAAAAATCAACAGTGAGCTAGGTAGTTCACATCCAAGAGTGGAAGACCTTATATAAAGCTTAAAGGCTAAGGCAGAAAAGTCTAATGGCATGATTCATAGGGTGGAAATGATCCTAGAAGATGTAAAACGGAAGAAATTATTATTATTATTATTTTATTTTTTTGCGAGGATCACTAGCAAGTGTAAGGAGATTGGAGGTATTCCTAAATGTTTAACAACAGTGCCGTATGCTTTGAAATTTGAATTAGAAATTTAGATAAAGTTAATAATTGTATTATTAAATGACGAGGCTCTTTTTAGTTAAGAAGTGTACAGTACGTATTCCTACAAAAAAATAGGCCACACTTGTATTATTAAATTATATATACTTTGACGATACTTTAATCAAGTCGAATTTTCTATGATCCAACAAAACACTGACCAGTCTCAAGTCTGGAACTGAGTCCCTTCTAAAAAAAAATGTTAAATAGACTCGGGAATGTAAGAGAAAGTTGTAGGTCCGAAGGCAGAAAAATGTGTTCGCGATTAGGACATAGTGCTTTCAGTATATTCCTGTTCATGCACCAAGTGTTCGCAATTAGGACATAGTCCTTTCAGTATATTACTGTTCAGGCACCAAGTGTTCGCAATTAGGACATAGTCCTTTCAGTATATTCCTGTTCAGGCACCAAGTGTTCGCAATTAGGTCGTAGTCCTTTCAGTATATTCCAGTTCAGGCACCAAGTGTTCGCAATTAGGACATAGTCCTTTCAGTATATTCCTGTTCAGGCACCAAGTGTTCGCAATTAGGACATAGTCCTTTCATTATATTCCTGTTCATGCACCAAGTGTTCGCAATTAGGACAAAGTCCTTTCAGTATATTCCTGTTCAGGCACCAAGTGTTCGCAATTAGGACATAGTCCTTTCAGTATATTCCTGTTCAGGCACCAAGTGTTCGCAATTAGGACATAGTCCTTTCAGTTATTCCTATTCAGGCACCAAGTGTTCGCAATTAGGACATAGTCCTTTCAGTATATTCCTGTTCATGCACCAAATGTTCGCAATTAGGACATAGTCCTTTCAGTATATTCCTGTTCAGGCACCAAGTGTTCGCAATTTGGACATAGTCCTTTCAGTATATTCCTGTTCAGGCACCAAGTCTTCGCAATTAGGACATAGTCCTTTCAGTATATTTCTGTTCAGGCACCAAGTGTTCGCAATTAGGACATAGTCCTTTCAGTATATTCCTGTTCAGGCACCAAGTGTTCGCAATTAGGACTGTTCGCAATTAGGACGACATCATCTGGGTTCGTAGCGCGTTACACTTACCACTCCTCTACGGAGACCGGCTGTTACTTTTTCGTGTGAAGTAACTAACTCTGTTACTTCAAAAAGTAAGGTTCTGAAGACTGCTTCAAGGAGATTCAACATAATTGCTACATACTGCAAATAAATACATAAATATGTAGGAGCGTTGGAGAAGATAAGTAACACATGAAAATAAAAAATGAAGAGTGAATAAGCTACTTACCTTATTCGAGCTGTTCCGTTGTCATCCTCAATGCGGTCGGGTCTTGAGTTATCCAGCTGATGTTCTACTTGCTTCTAGATGAACAGTAGCATTGCTCATTCTGACGATATTCAAATAAATGCACGCATGGTGCGTAACTGTATCTCTTCGCCTTAAATACGTACTATTACTACTACTTCGGAAACATAAAATTCCAGCAGTGTGTTACCAGAATATATGAGGGTGGAATAAATGAAAACGAAACAGGGACCACAGAATGAAATCAACAAGGTTTATTCGAATTGTAATCTCCAAAGTCACACAAGCACTTGTCCAACTGTTTCACCAGGCTGTTAATATCCTGCTCGTAGAATTCCTTTGGCTGAAATCGGAACCAGTTGCGAATCTGTTTGTTGGACTTCTTACATATTCAATTGTTTCTTCCCACTGGCGTACGCAGGAGGGGGATCTTCTTCCCCCGTAAAAATGTATCTTTCATCAGTCAGATGCTTGTTAGCCTGTGCCTCAACCAATACCTTTTTCATTTTCTTGCGCACTTCTAGCATTGCCCTTCCTTTTCACTGCTGAGTGATACATTTTTGGAAGGGGTAAGGGAGGAGAGAGAGATGTGTGTTTCGGGTAGGAAGCTGTTAAAAAATCAAAGAATTATTAAAAAAATACTTTTTTGACTTTAGTCTCCTTTTTCTTCTTCTGATTATTAACATAAAATTGCTATTTATTGGAATGCACTTTTAGCCTGAACTATAAAGGAATGTCACCATAATTGACATAAGGCTCCTAAACCGACACACCCCAATTTTACAGCCGAGAAGTGTTGCCACTTTAAAGGAACAGGGTAACTTTGTTCTTTTTAGGCTCCAAAGATAGCGTGCGACCAGCGAAACGAGCGTTGGTGTCTGTTTTCTTGTGCAGGGAGAGATTTTTGTTCTTGGGTGATTTCAATACTTTTGTTTGTCTGTGCATAGCACTATAATATTCATACTAGAATTTTGATTAAAATTTTAGAGTTTTATCACGTTATTGTAGATAGAATAACGAAGCTGTAAAGATTGTAGATTCCTTAGGTTATTATTATTGATGGGGTCGTTTCCTAAACCGGCCTACGTCAATAATTGTGTTTCCCTAATGCGTTGCGCCAGATGCCATAGATGCTGAATGTATTTTATATAGTGTTGCCCACGAGACGAGATTTTGGCCTGTCTCGTCTCGTGTAGTCTCGTGGAATAGCTGTCCCGTCTCGAAAATATTCGCTTGTCTTATGACACATGGTCAATCTCGTCTCGTCTCGAATTTTTAAAAGCCTGTCCCGTCTCGTCCCGTGGGCAACACTAATTTTATAGACTTTATTCTGTATTCTGGAGATGCCAATGGTGAATGTGTATCATTCGCAATATTTGGGCTCATGTTCAATGTACAGGCTTGTGTTGTCTTTGAGGAGTAAATAGTCCAATGAAATTACATTTTCTTTTATGTTTATTAAATTTATTCTCTAATAGAACCCATTCAAATAAATTATTATTACATACATTTGTTTGTGTTGCTTTGTAACGTAATTCCTTATTTAAACAGGTTTGTCGGTTTAGGAAACCATTTCCTCAGATGGCATAATTGTACCTCTTGTGGAAAAACTATTTTGTGAAATAGAATGTTGCCGTAATAGACGCTGTTACACTTGGTCATGGAATTGAAGTATATATTGATGTATTCCACTTCCAAATATTCGCCCTCTACTCAGAGTTAAGGGTAAAATACACAATGGTATGTCGGTTTGGGTAACTTTCCTCTACTGAACAAATTTCTGCTTGGAGTGTCCATAGCACCTTACTGCCATTCGGTTATATTACCTTAACCTTATCACTTGTCGTGAATGTATCTGCTGCCTCTTCAGTCGCTTGCATTCAAGATCCTTCCCTTTCATTTGATCATAAACATTTTCTTGCTTTTCTGCCTACTTCTGCATTGATATTAATCTGGTGTCGTAGCCAGAAACGTTACAGATTAAACTGAAAATGAGTTAGCAATATGCAGATAATAAGCTAACATTATAATAGCTCACAAATACCACTTGGAGTAATTCCCAGATATCACTAGTAATTCCATCACACACAGCTGGTAATTCCGTACATCCATTCTATGAACATTGTTGGACATGTAAGCGTTACACATGTGAGTAGCACCAAAATATACCTTTTGCAGGAAAAGTTTTACTTTCGTGTATCAACAACCTACGTTTTTATGCCAAAAAAAAACTGAAAAATTGTGACGGATTTACCACTTTGTTTACGTATTAAAAGACGCGCATATCTGAGTTTACATACAACACAATAACATAGTGAAATACACCAATTTGTTCTTCTAGGGCGTGTTAATCTTACCGTACTATCATATTAGTTCATTCTTGTCACTTACAGTGAGTTCATGAATCGTTAAAATGTGCAATCAACATATCATGCCATGTGCATTGCGACCATCTTGAAAAATATTGTTTCTAACCACCTGCCGTATTGTTTTTAATGAAAAAGAGGCATATCCTATTAACTACAAGTATAAGTCTTTTGTGATATCATCTGCATTTTTATTAAGAAAGCTTTTCAGTTTTTGGACTGGAGTCAGTGATGTGCGTCTACGCGTAAACAACGATAGTCTACATTCTACACGTAGACTATTTTATACACGTAGATTACGTAATCTATGTAAACAACATGGCGAAAGGTGATAACTTAGCAAAGGGCGGCGTGGAATTAAAAGAAAATTATACTGCGTATCAGTTGCTGATGTGTGAAGAGAACTTTTCATACTCTTTCTTCCAAATTCGAACAATTTCTCACCTAGGAAAAATCCTAAGATAGGAAATATTCTAGTGTTTTATGGGAAAAAGACTAATTTTGCCTCACGACTGCCATCTGTTGTTTCTTTTGCATACTATTTATCTTCTTCCACAGTTGAATAGAAGAGAAGAGAAGAGAAATTTTGTTGTAAATAGGATTCTTTTCAGTTCGTTACGAACCAATATAGTTGAAAATGTCACTTTCTTTTCATGAAAGCCTTGAAAATTAATTTTAATGCACTTTAGATTGTCTACGTAGTCTATGTAAACTACAACCCAATGTAATCTACGCGTAGATTACGTGTAGATAACGCATGTAGACGTAAACTTATAGTCTACAGCACATCACCGACTGGAGGTTGGTATTTCCATTACATTAATATCGTAATGATTCAATGGTGTTTATTAAGTTCTAAGAAAGGAAAATAAAGGAAACAAAATACGCGTATATATGTACTGATGTGGTAGGAAAGGCAATGTAACATGTAAACTGCAAACACACTTAAATTTATGTTGATATAAAATTCAAGAATTTTTATAGGCAAGAATAGCAAATATTTTGCGTAGAAAAATATACAAATACTAATCATGTCAATACATAAATAGTGTCATTATCATTAAACTCAAATAAGCATGAGAGCTGATATCTTGCAAACTATCATTCAAAAAATTGCCAAACTTCATCTGCAAAGATTATTAAAAATATTTTAAGTTACAATTATAGAGCATCCAGAATGTTTTATTTTCACTGGAAGAAAAGTTACTGAAATTATTATAGTTTCGTTAAAACACTCAACAGACATGTCCATAGTAGGTCCATGTATGTAGTATCAGAAACAGAAAAATATATTTTTACATATATTTTTTTTATTTGCTTTTAATCAAACTGTTTACTGGAAAAAGCCTTTCTATAAAAAAAACATATGGAGCGAATTTACAATACCGCATCCCTCCCCAATGTTTTGTAATATTTCGCATACTCACTAATTGAGGCCTCCTAATCACGAATTTGAAGTTAAAATTTGGGGGCAATTGTAGAAATTGCAAAATAAGCTAAATTGAGTGGTCCGCGATCGGAACAGAAACCCTGGATTTCTCCACGAAAACAATGGTTATTTCAATATTTTACGTTTTAGAACGAAATTTTAACTGTTGCCTAACCTAACCTTACCGTGAATGGTTTGTGGGGCACCGTAAAAAAATGTCAGTTTCGTACAACTTGAGCAACAAATTTTAACTACACAATCGTGATCAAGTGTCCTAAATTATTGACTATGCGAAATATGAACGAATGCCCTGTATTATTAATATGTACCCAACTAAAAGTTACTAAAAAGAAAGAAAGAACTTTATTTCCTACCTTCAAAGTTGCCATCTTCCTCACACCACGCAGATTACTGAACAAGTGAACGCTAAGTTGAAAAAACATAGTTTCCATGCTTGTATACGGAGAACGATCGCGGTAATTGAAAAGCTTATTTTATAACTTCTACACTTCAATTAACAATTTGAACAAGTCACCCCCACATATTAACCTCAGGTACTTCATCGGGACTACGTATTTCGTGAGTATAAGAACTAGGATAGAAATTACGGAAGGGTCCGGTATTGTAAATTCTTACCAAACATACCGTGCGTCCATTTCGATCTGCAGCCGAGAGATCGGGAGAAGCGTGGCGGGCGGCGCTGGCGGAGATGCCGACATTTGCGGCCTGAGATGCGCGCTTATTTTTATGGACATATGCAGACATTTATATAAATATTGCAAAACGAGCACTAACCTGTGCTATAAGAGTATGGTTTTAATTTTAGTAGCTTAGTGGCTGTATGTGCTGATGATTTTGACACTCCCATCTCCTGTGAAACACGGCGTAGAGGTTTGTTTGGATAACTTTCTAACGCTGCCCCAATTTCATCGAGTTCATCGAGAAAGCTCACGAAAACCATTGACTTTTAATGGTTTCGTCGGCAGCGTAATCTTGATACAGTGTTGCACATTCGAAACCTCCAAACGATCCCCATCGACACAAAACTCTTTCAAGGATATAAACTTAAGCAGGACGTTGCTGGTCAAAACTATGATTAAAATGTTTTATTATCTGTGACTCTTATCGTCACTTCTAAAGCGTATTTTTTTGTGTATATAATTGCAGAACTTGGATGAATTACAGATGATGAATTATAACCCAGGTTAGTGCTCGTTTTGCAATATTTATATAAATGTCTGGATATGTCCGTAAAAATAAGCGAGCATTACAGGCCGCAAATGTCGGCATCTCCGCCAGCGCCGCCCGCCACGCTTCTCCCGATCTCTCGGCTGCAGATCGAAATGGACGCACGGTATATCTATATGTATTGTGCCAAAAAACACACAAGCAATTTTAAGCATGTTTTTTTCTTAAAAAAATAGATTTAAATAAAAAAAATCATCAAAAATGAAGATTTTTATGCACCCTAATTACAAGTAATTAATTTTAGCACTGGGGTAGCCTTCATGGGCGTAACTTGGGGACAAGACAGGATCGACAAGTTTTCCATCCCCAAAAATGTCCAGAACTATTTTGCTAAATAACATACATTTGCGCAATCATAAAATATACTCTTCAATACTTTGCTATTCAGGTCCCGGGAGATTAAGAAACATATCCTTAATTATTAAATTTAGTAACCTGAAAATTTGTGAAGGGGCAAGTGCCTCCCTTGCCCCCGCCAAGTTATGCCTATGGTAACCTTCCTACAGAAGGCTCAACTGGTAACAGCATGAATAACTATGCAATACATTCTAATATACGGCTGACTCAGATTATAAAATTCGACTAGCAACGGTGCATAAATTTAGGTACCAATTGCATCTCCGAACAACACCTCTCACTCGTTTCGTCATTTTTTTACATTCGTACTTACCGATTGTGCATTGCGGAACATTGTGTAGTGTGTCATTTTGCTTTTCACACGAAAATAATGTCCATAACAGTAATTTTGTTCGTCCTTTTTTCGCTTCTGTAACACACAATATGGCGGGCACAGCGTTGTGGATCAGTGGGTATACAGTATTTCCAACCCTCTTAACCGACAAATGCCCCACACACCATTCACGCATAGCCACACAAACCATTCTCGGTAAGGTTAGGCAAACGTAGTTAACATTTTTGGGTCTTCGTAATATCAGGAATACATATTTAGTTTTTTCATGTTCTTGCAAAACAACGGCATGGTTGGAAACACTGACAGGAAGTTACGTCATCAAACGTGCGCAACATCCGGCTCTCGTAGAGGAAGGAAATGTATTTTTCGTGAAAAACACATGAATTCCCGCTCAAGCACAAAGAAAATACATCCAGGAACTATCTAAATGCTAGAAAAACTCATTTCAGTAAGTACTTTCTTGTGTAAAAATGAAGAAATCCGTTGTTCGGAGATGCAATTGTTGCCAAAATGTATAACGGAATATTTATTATTCTGTTTTAATGATATGCGCGACAGAGAAAATACACAAACTTTAAAAAAATAAACATACTACACTCGTTGGAAATGTCCGTAATCATACTCGAAATATTAAGAAGTATAGTTTTTTAGAATTGAATTAAAAAATTCAGGCGCAAGGTTAAAAATTTCAGGCGATCGGGAGTCCTGTATTTTTATATCCCTGGTAGCCTAAAATTCAGCTACAAAATTATGTTTTTATATTCTGCACTGTATTTTGCATTGTTTATGTTGCTTATGCAGTGTAATATTTAACACATATGTACCTACGTGAAAGTATAGAGTAAATTAAATTACGTTTTCTTAAAATGTGAAGATAGGACCCCACACATTATCATTCTAGGCAACCTTTGGAAGTGATGTAATCAGCACCACGCTCTGACCGCTTATGTATAAGACCCATTCGCACGTGGGACCAGTCAGACGCCCTACCAACTAAATTATGGACATTATGGTAAGAATTTACAATACCGGAAGGATCTCCAATTTCTTTCCTACTTCTTATACTCACGAAATATCGAGTCTTGATGACGTATCATTTGGGGGTGACGTGTAGAAATTGTACATGCACGTGTACAAGTTGTAAAATAACGTTCTTAATTACCGCGATCATTCTCCATACACAAACATGGGAACCATATGACAAGTGACGTTCTCGAGCGTTCAGTTGAGGAAAATGGCGTCTTGCGTGAGGGAGAAAACATTGCTTGCCGCTCTAGTGCTACAAAACTAACATTTCGTTAATGTATGTGCTCGCAATTGGCCCGCAAACCATTCTCTGATGTCCCCAGGAACCATTTTCGGTAAGGTTAGGTTAGGTTAGGTTAGGCAAGCATAGTTAAAATTTAGTTCGTAAAGCAATGCACATATAGCTCCAAAAAATCATAACCGAAAACCACTTCATTCGGCTTATTTTTCAATTTCCAGATGTGACCCCCACAGTTTAACTTCAGATTCGTGATTACGAGGCCAACATTACTTAGTATAACGAATATGAAAAAATTTGGAGATCCTTCCGGTATTGAAAATTCGCTCCGATATTATTATCAGTGTATACTAATCAATATTTAGATTCACAGAGTTCAGAAATATTCATTTATTTAACTGTGACTTCATCAATAATAACAAGAAGAGCTACTAAAATGTTAGTGTTTTTGGACAACCGAAAAACTAACTTTTGCTGCCCTTTATGTGTATTTTCTGGGCCATACATGTATATAAGGTCATGTTGTTACCCCAACAGACAATAATAACTTTTACAGTTTAAAGCTTTACTCAGCATACGAGATAGTAGAATGTTCCACTCAGTCTCTGGCGAAGCTAATGCCAGCATCACTAACAGATGTCGCTAACTGAGCTAAAATTAAAACACTTTATCCACGAATACATTTTTATGCAATTAAACCAATTTCAGAAAACAATTTTGTTCATTAACAAAGTAATTTGTATACTATGTATTGTTTTCTTTGTTAACCATTACAGTGAAAGGTCTTTTGAAATTAAAGGGTAAATTTCTTGTATCGGTCAAACGGCTGAAATTTGCTAATTCATTTAATTTGAATATTCGTACTTACGTATTCTGCATTGGGAAACATTGTTGAAGGTGGCATTTCGCTTATTTCATGAAAAAAAGCTCTATTTGCGACATATCGAGTAAGTTTTCTTAGTTTCTTTTTGCCTTCGGTAAAACGCAAAATGGCGGTCACAGTTTCACAACCGTACTCAGCATGCAGTGCTTCCATCCCACTGCACCCAATTTACCTACGTAGCCCCACAAACCATTGACGCATAGCCCCACGAACCATTTCCAGTAAGGTTTGGTTAGGTAGGGTCACGTTAAGGTTACAATAGTTAAGAATTTGTTCAGAAAAAAATGCGTAGCCCCACACACCATTCTCGCATAGCCCGACGAATCATTGAAACATAGCCCCACAAACCATTTGTGGAAACGTACCTTCTTCAGTTACAAAAACACGTGTTTGGAAACACTGACCGGGATTACGTCATCACACACAGGCTACATCCACCTGGAAGTAATTCGTGCATCGGTCACACATTTATATCGAAAAATAGATGATTTACCGGCAAAATTCAATGAACGATGCGAGAAAACACTTCCCCGAACGTCCAGAAGTATAAAGAAACTGCATTCGGTAAGTAATTTCTCCTGTAAATTTGAAGAAATCCGTTTGTCCGATACGAGAAATTTACCAATTTGGCACTTTTTATCGCGGGTACAGAGGGTCAAGGTGCCTGTCAAAGTCAAGGCTAATCACAGGTCTACACCTGTTGTTTGAAGTCGGGTACGAAAAACTATGTAGTGTGCTTGCATCGTAAAGAAACCCCTTCATTGAAAAGTCATATCGTTACAACTACGTATGTAATCGGGGAGTCCAGTTCACGGTTCCAAAATTGTCGCCATTCGTACGATTCTTACTACCCGCCATGTTGAAAGAAGTTCGCCTTCCTACCGTGCGAGCTTACTCACTCGGAACTCCCAGCAGCAGATGGCTACTTCGTGACACAGCTGCGCAGACGATCGGATGTTCCTTGGACGCGAGCTGGAAAGCAGGCAGACGTGCACGGCATCACAAAAGAGTAAAAGGACGCTTCGTTATTCATCAGGGAACGGACTTACATGTAGTAAAAATATGTAAATTCATATGTAGTTATTCTCACCAAAATATGGATTTAAATATGGACTTAAAATTGTAAAAGTTACCTTTTTAATGATATGACACTGCATGATAACAAATGCAGTATGTCAACCTCACTTCCACGTAGAACACCAAGAACTGTATTTTGCAGACTAACGAGGCTCTGGCGTCTGGTCATGTGGCCAGTATAATTTTGTGGGTTGTACTACTTTTTTGTCTATGTGTGCTGAGTAACTCTTTGCAGCCTCAGCTTTTAATCGAAGTCAGAATATTTTAATATTTGAAGACTAAAATTGGTAAACGCTGTAAGTGCCGCAAGAATTCAATCAACGTTTTCCACGTTAAAGTGTGAAATATGCCATGCTTGATAATGTGGTAAACGTGAAAAGTGGCTGGTAGCCTTCTATGAAGTTCAAAGGGCGTGTAAAAAGACACTAGTGTGAACGTTCGTACGTGCTGATGTGCTGAACGATACGATTTCCCAGCACTTTCGCTTTTGTCACTTACAGCGTTTACCAATTTTAGTCTTCATTTTTATTACACAACATTACAGTTACGTTGCTTTAGTTATGGTAAGGGGCTGGACCCCGTATAACGTGAATGGGCAAATAGATTCAAAATTTAGATTCAAAATTTAGATTCAAATTCAAAATAAAATGTAGTCTCGGCATTCTACAGAGCATTCCCTAGCATTCGCTACGAGACTCGGCGGCAAGCGGCCCGGCATCAGCGCTTGTCTTTCCCGGTGAACGGGTCCGCGACAGTCGCACGCTAGAGACTGTTTCTCGCTCTCTCTGCCTTCGTTCTCTTTCCCTTTCTGTTGATGTTGCAGACTGACGCCAGTATAATCCTCCCTCGGAAGTTGTGTTGTGTCGTGACCGTGTGTTGAAGATTGTTGCTTAATATTTATCTTGCTTAATATTTATCTTGTCGAGTGTTACTTCGGAAAGAGGAATTGTGGAGAAGTGCGACGACGTTTTGCAATGAAATTTCCTGATGTTCCCGTTCCACATAGGACCAATATATTAAACCTCGTAAAAAAGTTTAGAGTAACAGGGTCAGTTCTGAATAAAAGTGGAAAGAAAAATGAGGAAATCTAAAAAATAAAGTATACAAAGACAATCCGCACACCATCCGTGAGTTAAAAGAGAGTATTGTACGAGAAATCGGGAGAATTACAGTAGACGAGATTGCACGTGTAAATGCCAATTTCCTTTGGAGATGCCAGGAATGTGTTGCAGCAGAGGGACATCATTTTCAACACCTTCTGTAGTCAAGATTAGTACACAATATGAAAACTAATTTTAATAGCCGACTCTAGCGAATGTCGCGGATCCCGTTCACCGGGAAAGACAAACGCTGATGCCGGGCCGCTTGCCGCCGAGTCTCGTAGCGAATGTCAGGGAATGCTCTGTATTATCGTGACTGTCTTGAAGAGAAACCAGAAGCGAATCCCATACGTGTGTCTACCGGCTCCCTTCTTTTCAGAGTGGTTAGCGCTACGACACCAGGGGTCCAGGATTCGAATCCCGGATGTTTGTGAATATCCATTCATCAATTTCATTATATCATCACTCATTCCCATCTTCGCAAATTAACCAAAAGGTGGCACAAAAAAGCGAAGTGAAATTAATCAAATCAATCAATCAACCATACGTGTGCAACAAAATCGTGTAGCGCGGGTGTGGTTGCTGCTCGAGCCCTCATTCGCTATTGTTGACAAAAATTGTAAATAAACAGGAATTACAAGTGTTTCACAATAGTAAAAGTAATCAGTTGTGATGTGTACGTCGCTTGGAACGTTTTCAGTTATTCGTAAGAAATTCAATTAACTCTTTTGGTCACACGGGGACATGTAGTTATTGCGTGAATGAGTATGTCTTGAAATATGAAAATAATATGCAAAAATAACTAAAATATGTCAAGTATGGGGCAAAACCTAATATATGTACAAATATGGAACTTCTTTTCTCGAGTCTACATGCCAGGATGGCCGAAGATAATACAAAATACATGTAAATCCGTCCCCTTTTTATCATTATCCGTCCAGGGACGGAGCCCGGAATCGGCGGGAAATTTGGAGCCAGCAATTTTTATGAAATTTCTTGGGGTATGGCTCTGAAAAACCGACTTTTACATATATCCATCGGTACGGGTGCTACGAAACTAACATGGTCGCAAGTAGACTTCCACCTCGCAACTTCAAACGGATATATCTCTACTTTAAACGGCTGTACAGTCGTAAATACTTTTTTCCGCGCTCCAGAATTTTGTTTTTCACAATTTGCAACACGCAATCTTCATAAAAAAAAATCCCTAGCGAAATCGAGATTGGGGGACCATGGACCAAATTTTTGTTGCATCAATTCATGAATTTTTATTGCATCGCACGGAACGGCAGCTGTAAAAAGTGAATTTTGATGCATTTCTCAATGTATTTTGACATATTTCTGTCTGATAGCATGAATGCCGCCAAGCGTAAACAAACAAGAAAAGTCAAAGCAGATACAATTGTTATATCTTGACATTTATGAAACTATTGAAGGAAATTGAGATAGACGGAGATAGAAAAAGCATTTTGGTGCCCTAGGGACAATCTTAACACAAATTTAATACACAATAACACATATTACACTGTCTATCAGAACCAACAATCGACGTCACGTGACTGATTTTAATCCCAAGAACTGCTACAACTACAAACCAAGGTTTATTTGAGACATTTATGTTTCACCCGGAGTTCTTCTGACTTCCAGCTGCTGCGTGTTAATCTCGACAATCATTTTTCTCACAAATTAGCGGAGAGAAAAAACAGCTGTGACTTTCTTGTCCGTATTGACGAATGGAAGTGTACAAGGGTCATTCGGAAAGTAACCGCCGTTTGGCTAAAAACCCGAATAGATACACCAAATTTTTACTTTACATCTGAAGGTACAACTGTCCTCTATTCTTCAACTTAGTTGCCATGTAAATTCAAGCAGGTGTCATAGCGTTTCACCAACTTACAAATCCCTTCTGCATAAAACTCGGCCGTCCGGGAATTCAACCAACCTGTCACAGCATTTTAAAGATTCTCATCGTCAGCGAAGTTCTGTGCCCCAAACCACTTCTTCATGTAAGTGAACAGATGAAAATCAGAAGGAGCCAAGTCCGGGTTGTACGGGAGATGATCAAAAAACATCCCATTTGAATGGGCGCAAAAGGTCTTGTGTTCGCCGAGCAGTGTGAGGCCGAGCGTTGTCATGCGCAAACACAACCCCAGATATTAGCAGACCGAGACGTTTGTTCTGGATGGCTCTTCTCAGTTTCTTCAAAGTGTTACAATAAACTTCAGAAGTGACTGTCATAGCATGTTCACAATGAATGTCTGCCGCTTATAGATTTTTTGCCCAAATAAATTTTATTAATCCGCGTACTTCGCATTTGGCGGGATTGTAGATGGCAGCACACATTTTGTGACGTTATAACCAGCACACGCGCGGCACTACGGTGCTCTCACTAGCACAGCTGGAAGCTTATTGAATCACAGATTGCGTGATGTAACTACGGTTGCGCTCTGCCAACTACTACTAGCGCCAGCCTCAACGGCGGTTATTTTCCGAATTTCATTGATATGGTGAATAACTTGACAAATATGTTTTCATGGTTTTAATATACAGGGTGTCCTGTAAGTCTGGACCCGTAGGAGTCTTGAACAGAATTGCGCCCTTGCACACATTAATATATTTAATTCCGGGGAGGAAGACAAGGTTGGAACTAAAGGTAGGTTCTGTTCGACCCTCATCTAGTTTTTAATGCATTATAAACTTTCTTTTGGAGCCAAAAATTATCCTTAAGCACCCAGGCAAAGAAGAAGCCACTCTAAGCTCGCGTAGGATAACAAGTGGAGGACTTTTGGAGTCTCCCATTCACACATTACTAAGATCTTAACTGGAGTCACTAGGAACAAGGAAAAGAAATAAAAATATACATTTTCAATACTTTTTTTTTTATTTGACAATTTTTAAATGGAGGTTAAGCTATCCACATTGTTCATTCTCAAATTGAACTCCCCCCTTCAGGTCCGCATCACTCCAAAACCGACCATATGACTATCAAACTTAGAGCCAACCTATTTCTCGAAGTTGAATCCCACCCCTATTTACTATTATAAAACAACAACAAAGATTAACGGATTAGTGAACGAAACAAAGATACTGGAAGATACTGGACTGGTACCATGTAAGCAAAAACAAACGTTACCGGAGTAGTACCATGTAAACAAAAGCAAAGATTAATGAATTAGTACCATGAAAACAAGAAATGGTTAACGGATTGAAATCAACGCAACATTGAATGTATTACTAACATGAAAAGAACAAGAAATATTAACAGATTATTACTACACAAACAAAAACAAAGAATAATGGTTGTGCACCATGAAAACAAAAGGGGTTAATAAATTAAACACAAAGCAAAATTTAACGGATTAGTACCATAGTAACAACAGTAAAGATTAATGGATCAATACCATCAAAAATAAAAACAAAAATTAACAGATCAGTACCATGAAAACACACACAAGATTAACAGATTGGTACCATACCATCCATAACAAAGATTAATGGATCAGTACCATGAAAAGAAGAAGAAAGATTAACGCATTAGTACAATAGAAACAAAAACAAAGATTAATGGATCAGTTCCATGAAAAGAAGAACAGAGATTACCGCATTAGTACAAAAGATACAAAAACAAATATTAATGGATCAGTTCCATGAAAATAAGAACAAAGATTAACGCATTAGTGCAATAGAAACAAAAACAAAGTATAATGGATCAGTTCCATGAAAAGAAGAACAAAGATTAACGAATTAGTACAATAGAAACAAAAACAAAGATTAATGGATCAGTTCCATTAAAAGAAAAACAGAGATTAACGAATTAGTTCAATAGAAACAAGAACAAAGCATAATGGACCAGTTCCATGAAAAGAAGAACAGAGATTAACGCATTAGTACAATAGAAACAAAAAAGTATAATGGATCAGTTCCATGAAAAGAAGAAGAAAGATTAACGCATTAGTACAATAGAAACAAAAGTAAAGATTAATGAATCAGTACCATGAAAACAAGAAATTATTAACGGATTGAAAACAACGCAACATTTAATGTATTACTAACATGAAAAGAAGAAGAAATATTATCAGATTATTACTACACAAACAGAAACAAAGAATAATGGTTGTGCACCATGAAAACAAAAGGGGTTAATGGATTAAACACAAAGCAAAATTTAACGGATTAGTACCATAGTAACAACAGTAAAGATTAATGGATCAATACCATCAAAAATAAACACAAAAATTAACAGATCAGTACCATGAAAACACACACAAGATTAACAGATTGGTACCATACCATCCATAACAAAGATTAATGGATCAGTACCATGAAAAGAAGAAGAAAGATTAATGCATTAGTACAATAGAAACAAAAACAAAGATTAATGGATCAGTTCCATGAAAAGAAGAGCAGAGATTAACGCATTAGTACAATAGAAACAAAAACAAATATTAATGAATCAGTTCCATTAAAATAAGAACAGAGATTAACGCATTAGTACAATAGATACAAAAACAAAGATTAATGAATCAGTTCCATGAAAAGAAGAACAAATATTAACACATTAGTACAATAGAAACAAAACAAAGATTAATGGATTCGTTCCATTAAAAGAAGAACATAGATTAACGCATTAGTACAATAGAAACAAGAACAAAGTATAACGGACCAGTTCCATGAAAAGAAAAACAGAGATTAACGCATTAGTGCAATAGAAACAAAAAACGTATAATGGATCAGTTCCATGAAAAGAAGAACAAAGATTAACGCATTAGTACAATAGAAACAAAAACAAAGATTAATGGATCAGTTCCAAGAAAACATAAAGATTTGCGGATTAATGTCATATAAACAAAACAAAGATTAGTGGATAAGTAACGTGAAAACAAAGATTAAGATTAGAAACAAAAGCAAAATTTAACGGATTAATACTATGAAAAGAAAAGAAAGGAATTATGAATTAGAAGCAAACTTAGATTTATGGATCTGTTCCATGAAAATCAAAAACAAATATCAACCGATTAATGCCATTATACAAACTCAAGAGAGAGCCGAAATAATGAAGGAATTTCTGTTGTCTATGAATACCAGAACCATTCGTAAACCACGACGTCTAACTCTGGTATCCATTGTGGCTGACCAAACAAGTTTGATCCTATTTTTCTGAGGGGGGAGGGGAGAAGAACCTTGCTCTAGTTTATTGACATTTAAAACCTTCAGTGAACTGGATATTACGCTTTCCTCATGTACAGCGCAATTACCTCATACATGGCCCAGCCTTTCACTTGTTCTTACATCGTTCTTGATTAGTCCTTTCAGCATAACAACGTAAGGATCTACACGAGCTAAATCTCTGGAGGAAATGTACATTCCATAACAAGACGCTTCTAACCTCGTGTGAGCTTCATGAAATAGTAATTACGGGACATACAGCTCTTTAATGTTAAACGTGCGTCTGAAGATGAATGCTTCTTATGCATGTGTGGTCTTTGGTTTGATTTGATTTAGCCTATTTTATTTCACTCTTGTTGGTTCGTGGCGACAATGAGGGTGAGTGATGATGTGATGAAATTGAAGAAGTGGTACTCACAAACAACGTCCGTGCCTAGGACGGGATTCGGACCCGGGTTCCTTGGCGTTATAGCACACTATGCTAACCACTCAGCCACGGAGGTCGGAAATCGCGGCGATGGGAAGAAACGATGAACAGATCAGAGTTTTAAAGGTCCAGGAACCCTATTTCATTGAAAAACGATCCATGGGAGTATTTAAATTCATTCAGAATAGAGGGTCGTGGACCGTATTTAAATTCATCCGGAAAAAGGTTCCTGGACCGTATTTAAATTCATCCGGAAAAAGGTTCCTGGACCGTATTTAAATTCATCCGGAAAAAGGTTCCTGGACCGTATTTAAATTCATCCGGAAAAAGGTTCCTGGACCGTATTTAAATTCATCCGGAAAAAGGTTCCTGGACAGTATTTAAATTCATCCGGAAAAAGGTTCCTGGACCGTATTTAAATTCATCCGGAAAAAGGTTCCTGGACCGTATTTAAATTCATCCGGAAAAAGGTTCCTGGACCGTATTTAAATTCATCCGGAAAAAGGTTCCTGGACCGTATTTAAGTTCATCCGGAAAAAGGTTCCTGGACCGTATTTAAATTCATCCGGAAAAAGGTTCCTGGACCGTATTTAAATTCATCCGGAAAAAGGTTCCTGGACCGTATTTAAGTTCATCCGGAAAAAGGTTCCTGGACCGTATTCAAATTCATCCGGAAAAAAGGTTCCTGGACCGAATTGAAGTACTTTACGATAGGAAGGTTCTTTACGGTCCATAACCCATTTACGCTTGCTGATTTTCGTTGGACTGTAAAGAAACTTTTTATGTGTAAAGTATATCAATTCGGTCCAGGAACCTTTTTTCCGGATGAATTTGAATACGGTCCAGGAAGATGAACCTCGTTTCCGGCTGAATTTAAATATGGTGCAGGAAACGTTTTTCAATGAAACAATACGCAACATGGACCGAATTTAAATGTGCGAGAAAAAAGGTTGCGGTCCTGTTACGGAACCCAATAGAACCCATTAGAATTTATGTGTTCCTGAACCTTTAACAACCCTGGTCTCAATCTGTTGTTCGTGAATGCGCGGCGCGGTGTGTGTTTTGCTTTAGACACATTGAATTGTTCGAGTCTACAAGACATGATGCGCAAATATAACTGATTTCAGCTTCATACTTACATATAAATCCCTGATATATAAGCTATCGCCCCTTACCGCTACCGCGGCCCCGCCTCCGCTCCGGCTACCAGCCTTTCTCTGTAGAGTCCCTTTTAAAGGCATGTTAGCACATAGATCTCTAAAAAATACCTTGCGCGCTAGTTTGAAACTCCTTTTCTTAGAAAAAACTTCATTTTGGACGAAAATATTTGAAATGTGCTCGAAATCGAGGGTGGAGGATGTGACCACGGAGCCCAAAAATTCATCAAACCTTAATTTGACGGATTTTTAAGTTCTGTCTTCAGAACATCAAATATTTATCTATATTCAAAAGTTTCGAATATATAGATAGGCTATACATGTATTGAAAGTTATCACGTGTTATCCTAGTGCATGGAGAACACAAGAAAAATTAACATCGAAAATTCAATTCTGCTTCAATCAATTTGTGTGCCAGGAGAAATTATAAACAAACTCATCAAAAAATTCACTTTTCATTCAGTTTTAGACAGTAAGAATGCTTCAGTTACGCAAATCAGACATGATAATTTGAGAGAAACTTAAATTACTGATTGAACTATGCCAATATGCACAAAAAGTATATAAACTTTGATGGATTTAGAGTTATGTATGTATTTGGTAAGGCAAAAAGTAAACTTGAATGTCATCTTTGTAGATGTAATAACTTTTGAGACGTAGAGATGTCGCCATTATGTCAACTTTTGGTTTCACGTCCAATGCTAGGCAAATGAAAGGGTTTGGTAATTTAGCTAAAAATTCAATTCTATCGATACAGTTTTTGCAAATCTGTCAACATGAGTAGATCCAAAGCGGCGGCATATGCAGGTCAAGAAGAGGGTGATGTGATTACCAGAGTTAGGAGTTTTAGGTGCACACCTTTTTTTCGTAGTGAAAGTGAGACCTCTCTGGAAGAACTCAGTGTGTGAAATGTTGCCTCAACGTGAGAATGGAGCTAATTTTCCAGCACCTTTTCCCCCTTTTTTGATAACCTTTCCCCTTCCCTCCCTTTTCTGGGACATTTATCTATTTTCCCCCTTTTTCGTGTTCTTAATCGCTTATCCGCCCCTTTTTGTGTCCTTTTACTGGTGATGTTAAATATATTTCCTCAGCAAATCATTGAATTTTTATTTTCTCTTTTCGCGACACTTTTCTTTTTTAGGATGTTTTCACATTGTTAACTGAAATTGAATTTATTTAAACTGTGCTTGATTTTTGCCTATTTGAAATCAACAATGGAAAGGCAGCTACTGATATGCACCAGATTGCCGTTATTTCTTTTAAGTTAGAAGGAAGAATAAAATGCAGTTTGGTCTTGGAAGCAGTGAAGCAACAATGTGTTTCTGAAGTGGTGAGTTTCACGTTTCATGTGTGAGCAGTGGACAGATATTGTTTTGTGGATGTAAGTTCCTTACCTGCTTTTTCACTCTCTTAGATCCTGTTAGTGCATGTACTTTACCATGCCGAAAGTGCCCAGATCCCGATTTCTCAGTCTGGCTCAAGAATTTAAGCACGAGTTCATAGAAAGTGATGGAACTGTTATTCGATGCACGGTTTGTGATACGGGAATCACATTAGATGAAAAACACCAGAGAGATCGCATCCAGCAACATATTTCCAGCTCTAAGCATCAAAAGAACAAGAATCTCCAAGGAAGTAAATCTCGGCAGCCTCTCTTACGCAATGCATTTGAGCAGTGCTCTTCCAAGAACCAAAATTTAAAGGAATTTAATCTTGACTTGTGTGCATCTTTTATACACCACTCAACAAGGTGAACCATCTGGCCTTGAAAGGGTTCCTTGAAAAGTACACACGGTTGTCAGTGTCTGGTGAGAGTACGTTAAGGAAAAACTATATTGAACCTGTGCATGAAGAAACTGTTCGTAAAATTAAGGTGAAAGGTCAGATTGCGATATAGATGTCATTCTGGATGAGACGACAGACTCAATGCAACGATATGTTTTGAACATTTTGGTTTTTCCTCTGACAGGTGAGGAAGTTAAGCCCATGTTACTAAACATGTATGAGTTGCAGAAAACCAATGTCAGTACAGTGATGCAGTCATTTATGGATTTCTGTCAAAAACTGTGGCCCGATGGAATTCAGTTCGAAAAAGTTGTTGTGGTAGTTACTGATCAGACTCCCTACATGCTTTCGGCATTCAACCAATTCAAGCCGTTGTTCCCTAGGTAATAGCATGTAACCTGTTGGGCTCATGCCCTTCACAGGGTTTCTGAATCTATTAGGAACGAATACAACGTTGTAAATTAGTCCATATCTGATCTGAAGAAAATACTCCTTAAGGCCTCGAGTCGCATTCTTGCCTACAGAGAAACTACCTGCCTGCCCCTGCCACATTTCCCCATCATTACTCGCTGGGGATCATGGATTGAGTGTGCTGCATTTCTGTGTGAAAATTTTGAAAAAGTAAGGAGTTTGTGCTTTCCCTGGATTCAACCAACGCAGGTGCAATTTCCAAGGCACAGCAACTTCCCCCAGACGAGATAGATGATTTGCAAAAATAACTACAAGGGTTGGATAAAAAGTAATGGCAACACTGCTGTCCCGTAAAAGGGGAGAGTCACAGCGCCACAAGCGTTTTGTGGCTGATAAAGGAATGTCAGACGAGGAAGTATAGTGAGTGGGAGCGATTGTATGTTTTTCAGTCAAAAACAGCAGTGCTCTGAAGCAGAGGACGACAGTGCAAGCGCCCTAACAATATGTTTAGGCAAGAAGAACAACGTCTCTCAGGCAGACGGTCAACGCAGCCTACTTCTGCACCTTCTTGCAACACCACCTTCGTCTCGCATTAAGAAGGAAGCGACGGCACGATGTCCCATCATCCTGCTTGACAATGCAAGGTGTCACACTGCGAACAAAGTGACGGCGCTCCTGCATAACTGGTAGTGGGAGGTACTGGAACATCCGCCGTATTCACTGGTATGAGACCGTGTGATTACGACCGTTTTGTCAAAATGAAGGAACCACTGGACGGGAAGCACTACGACACGCGCGAAGCCATCATACGTGCTATAGGGCGGTCACATCGCCAGAGATGGACGCGCTGACGGTGTACGACGCCTTCCATACGTGTGACAGAAGGTCGTAGAGATGAGGGGCGATTACTTTGAAGGAATGTAACACGTGCTCCTCTGCCAATACAGTCAAGTACCAATTATACCAGTGTTGCCATTACTTTTTATCCAACCCTTGTATTTTGTGTACATTCCTACAAGTACCTGTCGACCGCCATCAAAAGCTTAGAAGAACGAGGCGTCGAAAAGGAAAAACAATGGGATATCTTTACTACTGTGAGGGGACAGTTAGATGGTTTTACCAGAGACAAACTTGAGGCTAGTCTTGACAAGAATCCGGATGTTGTGGAATTTGCCACTTCCACAGAGTTGCCATTCCGAGTGAATACTAAGTTTGCCCCACTTGTTTCTGTGGATGTAGAGAGAAGCTTCAGCTTATATAAAGATATTTTATCTCCGAAAAGAAACAAACTCACTTTTAAAAATTTAGAAATGCTTAATGTTGTAAGGTACAACAGCTATGTGTGTTATGTGTACACAGCTTCGAGTGAATAGCTTACACTAATAAAATAGGAGGGAAAGTTTTAATAAGTAGTATAATTATCAGCACCTTTTTTTGCCCCAACCAGCACCTTTTTTTGCCCCCTTTTTGGGTCTTATTTTAGCACCTTTTCCCTTCCCTTTTCCCAATGAAATTTTCCCCTAAAAATCCTAACTCTGGTTATTACCTAAGGTAGAATGGCTATAACTTTCTTATAGTAGTGAGCGAGGCAAAATAATGTTCGTGGCAAGGTTTTGGTTTTTCATTATCTCCTGTAACTTTCGCGTTGTTTGCGCCTAAAATAATTTATTTTATTACAGTTTTTAGAAGTTGTAATTAATTTTATAAGTTTGTTTTGAAGTCCGTAAAGACTTGGAATAATTTTATGAACGCTTTTAATAATTTTATGAACATACTTTTGCTTAGAAGTACGAAACGCAAGCTAAATAAACGTCTGCACAATATTTTGAGAAAATTATCAAGATGTAGTTGTACTGTAGGGTAAATTATGACAGGCAGTTACTGCTTAATCTAAGCTGAAGTAGATCTGTTTTTCACTGTTACAGATACATTATTTTAATGCACAAATAAGAATATGTACTATTAAAGACGAGAACGGCATTATGAAACACAAGTAAAAGTACAACGCTCACTAGTAAATATACATTACAGAATAATATATTCTGATTTTTAAACAGTAGTTTTGGTTTAATATAGCTAATTTTGATCATTTTAGTTTAGTTCTTCGTCTGAGGAAGACCCTGATACAGGGTTGAAACGTTACCTGTTAAGTGTTTTTATCTTAATAAACTGACTTGGTCAGCAACTTAGTGTTTTTAGCTAATTTTGGATTTCTAGAACCAACTTAAGGAATTTTATACCCAATTTCAGCAGTTTCAGCGCCTATTTTAGGAATTTAGCAGCAATTTTAGAGTTTTAGACCCAAGTTTAGGAACTTTAGCCTTTTTCGGCAATGTTAAAGTCTATTTTAGGGTTTTAAAAGGCAATTTTATGTATTTTAAAGCCAATTTCAAGATATCGGTGACTATTATAAGTGTCACAAAATCCAGGCTTTGCTTACGTCACGTCACGTGCTGGATCGATGTCGTTTAAATATGCCGAATTTCATCTGCGTGGGTCTAATACTTTCTGACGTTACATCAGAGTAATTTCAACAAATCATGAACTTGAAATAAATTGAGATAACTATTCCAGGATAATTTATTCCTTATAATAAATAGAATAGGGAATTAGAATTTAACTACTGGTTTCCTTATATCAGCTGTTTCAATTTTGTTCTTACAATAAGCATCTCTAGCTTGTACATGAAATGCATAGCACAAAATCTAACCCACATACACACAAGCAGCACACGTAAGGTGTAATTCAGAGTAATAAGAACACAATTTATGATGTACTTTCATAACACCACGTGTCAGTTCAACGCCTTGGATGTTTCATGCAGATGGAAAGAGATGCAATGGGTTGACCCACATCACATGGCTGGGCGCTATCTTTAAGTTTCAGTGCCGATGTTAACACTCTAAATTATTGAAGCGAGGATATTAATCATTCAAGTTTGCTCCTTTACGCCCTAAACTTGCTCCAGTTCACATTCCAAGTGTGAGATGTGATTTAATTGGCAGAGGTTTATGTGCCTTGCGTAATAGATTCTATGGCCATTGGCTATAAATCATATTTGTATTTCTGTTAACAGTTCTGGGTTAAGCATAGTGACCATCCTCTTGCAAATAAAGCTACACACACATACACACACACACACACACACACACAATATAAATGTGTTTATTATTATTATTATTATATTATGCTAATACATTTTATATAAAGAGTGTTCCCTATAGGAGGCCGAATTGAATCGAGTGCTATTGTTTTGTTTCGGGATGTGACGAAGCTGAAAATTTACCGATGCCGATGTACTCACCGATAATTTTTGGAACCGATTCCGATACATAAGATTATTCAACAGAAATAGGATGTTATTTTCAGCAGGACAAAAATAAATTTCCTATGTACATTTCTATTGCATATCATATATATATATACATATATATTCTCAAGAGATGCGAATGTACATTTGCATCTACAAAAGGTGGTTATGTGAACCTTTAAGAAGAACATGGATTCTAAAGAGATTTTACATTAGTACACAAGCAGTTCTTTGAAATGCAAAATGAATTCCTGTTCTTAATGTTGGAAATTTACTGCTTCCAGATTCAACTTCAGAAACACGAGTTTTGGAAACACTTCAGGAAGTAACCTACTTCTTGTCTTATCGCAAATCTGTTCAGCAACACTGAACACTCAATCACTGAATACTGATGCAGCAGGTATGCTCAAGTATTTTCTCAGCACTTGTTTCAGGTTTGAATACTCATTTTTGAATTTCCAATACAATAACAGATCCTGGTTCAGCAATGTACTGTTTTATTTCCGATTTTGAGTTAGGTTGATCCTCTGAATGAGAGTTTGCAATAATTTTATTACAAAAACTCTACAATAATGATGGATCATAACCTAATTTTCAATAAATCTTACAACATTAAAATATAAAACTTATTGGAAGGTAAAACTCTAGTATAATCTGTACCGGTTTAAATATCGGATTTTTGCCGATGCCGATACCGATGCCGATATGTCGATGTCTGCAGATTTTTATACATCTGTAATTGGCTTCGACACATCTCTAGTTTCGAGGTTGGCAGACCTGTTCTTACCAATGTTGGCATCTGTTGTCATGCCGATTAATGTAGCTTCAATTGTTTTGACTCGTTTGTTGTGGTTTCCTTCCGAAAATCCTCGAATAATCCAGGAGCGTGAAATCCATCCATCCGCTGAGAACGACTGTGTGGTGTGGGTTTTGGCAGGTGGAGTGTTATCTTCCACCGTTGTGATTTCTTCTTATGGGGGTTTGTGAAATCACAGGTGCACGCCAACAAACCGCGAACCCTTTTGGAACTGAAGGCGGAAATCATACGGGTGATTGGAGGCATCGGGACAGACATCTGCGAGAGGGTTATCAACAGTTTTGTGGAGCGTATAAATGCATGCAGACTCAGTTGGGGTGGAAATATGCCTATTGTCTTTCATACGTAAATGGGAGATGTTACTGTTTACATATATGTAAAATATAACTATTTGCATGATGTTTTGCATATTTTTAATTTAAGTTTCTAATTCGGCGTCCTATACGGAACACCCTATATTAGCATAATATAATAATAATAATAATTTTGCTTGTCTGTTAGTACACACAGAGAACTAAATGCATCATATCGATTGATACAGCAGAACGCATCCATTGATGCACTAAAGTGTATTTTATGGCCTCTGCGAAGAATCAGATTCACATTTGATGCATTTTGGTTCATTTTTATATGTCGTGAAGGAAACACCAAAGTGCATTAGGTGATGCAAATGAGGATTTCTTTCAGTCGGCACTTTAATGCATCCGTTGATGCGTTTTGCTTCACCTTCCTGCATCATTTCTGCTGATGCGCTTAAACGTTTGGTCTGAGCTATATAGAGTCTGTAGCTGAAACCAAAAGTTTAAGTGCATCATCGATAAAGATGCAGGAATGTGTACTGTCTATGCGTGTTCGTGATTTGTCTTTTAATTCGTGTCATCGTGTCATCATTCATTCTCATCTTGGCCCAAGGTGGCAGAAAGACAACGTAAAATAAACTAAGCACATCAATTTGAAAGTATTCCTAAGACACATTGGACCCTTTTGGGAGGATATGTCTACTTGAAGACGCGGCCAAAATGTCAACCTCACTTCCACGTTTGTACAGTCACGGACACTTCTGGGTAGTAATGACTCCATTGACAGTTAATGGAATCATCACAACCCAGAACGGTAGGCGACTGTACGTCCTAGTAACTGCAATGTTGCAAGCCAATAAGGCTATGATGTCTGGACCTACAGTTTAAAGTGGGATCCGAACTACTACGTGCCTCCACCGATTGCGTGACTATTTAAAAATAGTTGGTTTTATTGTTGATAAGAATTAAGTGAAGTTACTGCTGCATAACATAATAAATACATTGTAAAATCATGTAGCAATTTAAGCTGAGAGATTACTGTTATTTTGATGTCATAATGTAGGTTATAACTAAACGCATGCCTAAAGTAAATGTGTTCTTTAACAGTAACACTTTTAGAAATAATGCTATTATTGATTAATTTGTTTAGTGTTTTAAGTCCACTTTATGCGCAGTAAGGCTAGGGGCTGGACCTACAGTTTAAAGTGGGATCCGAAGCACTATGTGCCTCCACCGGGTATTGAACTAGAGAGCCCCCTTGATTGCAAGGCGACGATGCTACCACCGTGCCATCGGGAAGGCTCATCAGACTATTATTTTCCGTCATTAAAAACATAAATATAAAGTACGATCATATTTTTATTGGAGGAAGTTGAAAAGTAAGAGGACCAGGGTAGAAAGATTGGGGGGGGGGGGCAAGATGAAAAGTAGGAGGGTGCCAAATATTCACCTTGCCTCGGTGAAACTTTTATCTTGAGCCACCACTGCCTTTAATTTTCTTATACCGGGACCATTGAATATTAAATTATACGTACTAGCACATTAGACAGACACTTGAAAAAAGTGGGAACGTAATGAAAATGTCCATCAGCTATTCATTGATTTCAAAAAAACATATGATTCGGTCAAAAGAGATAAATTATATAATATATTAATAGAGTTTGGAATACCTAAGAAGCTTGTTAGTATGATAAAAGTATGTACCAGTGATGTAACGAGTGCACTCACGGCCCCCGAAATGACGTGTCAATCATACCCCGGCACGGGGCCAAACGTCGTTATGTGTACGGGAAACCGGTCGTGACTCACGGTCCAGTTTTCAAGTTCGGTACTGAGACGGTCGTTTATTGTCATACTATTGCGAGGCGGGGATTAATACCTTGAAAAGTTACACTGTTTTGTTTACCTTTGATATGTAGATTCGAACAATCATAAAACACTAATAGCATAATATCTGGTACCTGAAAAACGTCAAATAACAACACTGACGAACGGTAAAAAGTGAATATATATTGTAACAACAAATAAAATATTGCAATCAACAACTGTTTACAAAACCTCCTCACTCTCACAACATTCACGCTATCTCTCTTTCACACACATGAGGTATTTTTACATGTGAAGTATGGATACAAATCATGGATCTCATTAACATATCATTCCTTTTAATTTTTAAACCTTTATGTGAATTTAGGGCATTTGTCTGCCAGCTCCTGTGCTCTTTTAAATTTAACTTAAGTGCCAGCCCTCGGAAAGCGGTTAACTAAGACAATGGGTCGGCGTGGTTAAATCTTTCGTTCGAATGAACGTATGCATCGAGTCGTAAGCTCGACCTTATACAAGTTTCTCGGACGGGGCATTACACACAAGCCTCTCTCGTCCCATGAGAACAACTACTCAATTACATAGTGATGCAAAAACTTAAATGGCTCCAGCTGCCGGAATACACTAATCAATCGTCGGCGCGAGCAAAAATTACCTTAAAAACCACTATGCAACAAATAATACTATTTCACGCACACGACCTTGCAATAAAAACAACTACGCTTTCCACAATTAAAAAGGACTCATCAGTCAACTATCGACAAATTAAATGGCGCGACGGGGCGGTCGGTTACACAAGAAATGGAGCACACTTTGACAATTTACACTAAATATTAAAGAAATGAAATGGAGCTTCTAACGCTGAATGCAGACAATTAAATTAGAACATCTGAACATGAAATAACCCTTTTTTTTACAATAATACCAAAAATTATCAGACGCGGAAATTAGGTTTGGGTTTTTCTGAGTAACTTTGCGAATAAGTGAGGCTTCGGCGTTAACCATACGGTGTTGATACTAACGACGCACGTTTACATGTACATGAGACCCTCTGAAGTATACTGTACCAGACTCTGCTACATGGCGTGGTCATTCATCTCTCCTGGACGCGGGACTTGCACACGGTTCCTTTGTGGCGAAATTGTCCTACAAGGTCGATCGCGACGAAGAATAATTGTACTGTTGTACTTGCACCTCCTTAGTACTTCGGGCGTTCCTCTTGTCACTAGCGTCGGGTGTACGTGGTCACGCGCCGGTCGGGATATCTCTAGTGTCGGGCATCAATTGGACGTCGTTCTGGAAGCGTCGTTCTGGAGTCGTCCTTCAATCTCTCCCTCTGGCTTCGATCAGCGTCGTTCTGGAGTCGTCCTTCAATCTCTCTCTCTGGTGGCGGGCTTCGATCGGCGTCGTTCTGAAAACGTCCTTCGGGCTTTGGGCAGTGTTTGGCTTTGGTGTCGTTTTTGGCGTTGGCTGACTGGCTTCGGCGTCGTTGCAGGCGTCAGGGGGAGCGACGGCCCCCTTCTCTATCTTCTTTAGCCCTCCATCCTTATGTAGTCCACGCTTGGCAAAAACAAATCACCGCGTAATCTTCACCAAAATAAGGCGCACACTGGTAACTCTATCTGCAATTCACTCACGGTACGTAAGGAAACAAAGTCCACGGACACAAAACAATAATCACGCGAGAGTGTAGCGCGGAGATGCTCTCTCTATGAAATCCGGGTAAAAACTGTCTCTGGGATCGTGGTACTCTTGTTTATATGTCCCTTTCGAATTTGTCCGTTGGGGATGACGCTAAGGTGGCTTGGCTTCGCTTTCTCAGGGGATGGAAATGACCTCTCTCCATTGTCTTGAAACGCGGTCAAGTGCGCGTCGTCGATCCTTGCAAGCTTGAGCTCCAGCTGGCTTTCCTGGTCATCCGTGAACATGGGTTCGAACGCCTGCCGCGACTCAAGCTCGGTAGCGGCGAAAACAATCTTTCCTTATCTCCGCGTTGGTGCAAATATGTCATGTCCTAAGCCGAAAAGACAGTTCCGCTGTCACTCGAGAAAAACCTGTCCCAAACTCCCGAGTGTCTGGCTCGGATACAAGTTTATTCACAAAATAAGATCAAACCTCACACTTTCATGTTTGTGCATAAAATGAATCAATAAACAAAAAATAATTTATATCGAACTGCGTTTCACATGTCACTAGGTACCGTGACAGTGAAACATAAAGTAAAATTCGTGTGTAAAACTATATTAAATATGATTCCCCAATAACTAGATATAAGATAAGTCGAATAACATTTTAGAATTATTGATGAAGCTAGCGCTTGAACTAAGAAGTACTTAAGTGATTCTTCTGTATTTCGTTGGTTGTTTGGTGTAGAAATTAATAAAATAAAAGATATTAAATTAATTTCCAAGGTATTAATGTGTCTGACAAATTTACAATTCATGATGGGTTAAAACAAGGAGATGCATTATCTCCATTGCTCTTTAATTTTGCCTTAGAATATGCTGTTAGGAAGGTAAAAGAAACTAACGAAGGACTAAAAGTAAATGGTATGACTCAGTTGTTAGCATATGCAGATGATGTAGACTTATTACGGGATGATATAAATACAATTAAGAATAATGCTAAAATATTTTTCAAAACTGCTAAAGAGATAGGTTTGGAAGTTAACAAAGAGAAAACTAAATATATGCTTACAGGCCGAAACCAAGTGTTAGGTAATAATCAAAATCTAATTATAGATAACAACTCGTTTGAACCAGTTTCCAAATTCAAATACTTAGGAGTAATATTAACAAGTGAAAATTATATTAAAGAGGAAATAAAAAGCAGGCTTAATTCAGGAAATGCATGTTACTTCTCTCTTCATAAACTTTTGTCTTCTCGTTTAATATCTAAGAAACTAAAAGTTAAAATATACAAAACAGTAATTTTGCCTGTAGTATTTATTATATGGGTGTGAAACTTGGTTCCTTACATTGAAAGAGGAACACAAATTGAGAGTATTTGAAAATAAGTTCCTTAGGAAAATATTTGGACCTAAAATTGATGAGGAGACAGGTGAATGGAGAACGTTACATAATTTAGAACTACATAATTTGTATTCATGTCCAGATATTATTAGAACAATTAAATCAAGAAGACTTAGGTGGGCAGGCCATGTGGCACGAATGGGAGAGGAAAGAGGAGTTTACAGGATTATTGTTGGGAAACCTGATGGTAAGAGACCTGTAGGAAGACCAAGACGAAAATGGAGGGACAACGTTGAGATGGACCTAAAGGAAATTGGTAGGGATGGAAAAGAGTATATAGATCTTGCTCAGGATAGGGACAGATGGAAGACCTGTGTTGCTGCAGCCATGAACCTTCGGGTTTAAGAAGGCTAGAGAGAGAGAGAGATAGAGAGAGAGGGAGAGAGACGTATTAGCGATGGTTATTAAAATAAGGAACAAGTCTCAATGTGAGTTTACAAAAAAACTGAGACTTTTTGGCATCTTGGCAGCTTGAAAAAGTCGGGACAGGGAATAAGTCTGGTAGCCTTGCATCAATTGTTAAAAAACAAAAAGTACTCTATATTGCAGACCGCAAACTTAAGGAACCTGCCTCTCTTAACAAGCCATTCTTTTCTTCTAGGACAAAGTCAAAATTATTGCAAAATCTAAAAATGAAAGCCAATAATATTTTGGATTTTTTTGTGGGTTCACATTAAAATATTTCATAGTTCGATGGAGGGGCATGGGCCCCACGGCTAGCCTCTTGCCTGAGTACTGCCCTACCCCCAGTATTTCGTACTCTTATGGCCGTGTGCACGAACGAAGATCAAATTTTAAACTCGGATCAGGAAAGGATCACTGGAAAATTCCATTGCACGAAGACTGTTTAACACTTGATTGCGATCTAGGAACATCAAAACGAGTTTATCTTCTGATCGACCATTCGCCACCGTTTTGGTGTCTGATCCTGGTTCACGATACTGCAGGCAGTTGTTTTTTAATATAAAAAGAGGGGAAAGTGATATCGAGGGCGTGCAAACGCTAGAGATATTGAATGTACGTACAATGCTGAAATTCGAGAACTATGTAAATTAAAACTAAAGTCGTAATGTTTCTAAATACTGTACTTTCTATGCCAGAACACAAAACATATATAAATGTCATATATTATGTGCAAGGTAAATTACATGTTACTGGCTATTTACACGACACGACAATATAAATATATAAGAATTAAGAAATGAAAAATTCAAGTACTTACCACAGTACAGTAATAATAGAAATGATAATAATATATCTTTATTGCGGGCGAGGTTCAGCGTACGCTGTTCTCTCAAAATCGAATGCATTTCGTTCCATGCTTTCTCCTTCTCCTTTTGTGTTGTGCCGTCAGTTCTTTTTTAATATTATTATTTTTTTACACTCCACTACATCCTTGTACATATTGACAAGGTTGATTAGTACATCTCTCAAATTCAGAGAAGTTTAGAATTATTTTCTTCTCCTACACGTTGATACTTTAACACATCACATTACTCTATGGGGTTCTTGATTGTCATTTGTTTTAGCCAGCCAATCAGGTATAGCCTTACAAATTAATCTCGGATCAGTTGAACGGAATCTCCTGAACGTCGTTTTTCGTTTGTGCATTGCAAATCTTTAAACCAAGTTCATTTAGAGGATTAAAATTGAGCTTGTTCATCTGAACTTCGAAATAATCGGCGTTGGTGCACGCGGCCATTAGACCAAAGCATGAATAGCTAAAAAAGGTAAAATGACCATTTTGAAGTTCGAAGCGTTTCATGCTCCAATAAGAACGGTTATCATCCATCTTACTCAAGAGAGGGCCAATCACACACTCGTGATCATTGTTGCAATTTAACAATAAGCAAGGTTAGGAAACAACGCGGCGGTCTGCTTTCTTCCTTTTCAAAGAAGTCATTACCTTCTGTTTGACGTCTGGGAAAATGCTGTTCACGGGCGGTGTTACGCAAGTGGCGCCACAGGAAAGCTAACGGTGTATTGCGTGAACTACTACGAGGACAACCTTCGAAGCAGCTGGTCAGTTGTGAAACGGGGACAGTGTTCGTAATTCTCTCTCTGCGGCTGACCAGGGCGTATGCGAGTTGGTGGATGCATGAAAAGAGAGCGTTGTATGCTTGGTCATGGTGGCAACAGTGTGACGTCTGGCTACCATGTGGTTGACCCCAGTTCGATTCACGGGGTGAAGTCTCTTTATGAGATTTTCACGACAATTTCCCGTATAAAACACATCTGGGGGTGATAGGGAGGTAAAAATAGTTGATTTGATTCATTGGTTTTTGTTATTTAGTGTCGCTGACACTTATGGCTAATCGTGACGATGATGATAGGACATTGAAGAATGAACACTCACAAAGAACACCCATGTTCAGGTCGGGACTCAAACCCGGAACTCCTGGTGTTGTAGCAAGCTGTGTCCGTGGAGAACTGGTTAGCACAGTTTGCTAGGACACGAGGAGTCCCAGGTTCGAATCCAGGCCTGTGCATGGCTGTTATTTGTGACAGAAAGGCGACGTTAAATAACAAAAACCCAGCAAATTCATCGTGTCAAAATGTCCATGAATTGGATTTGTGCCAACAATTTTGGAGATTGGAGGTTGTTAATGGGTGTGTGAGGAAAGCATTGTTTGGAAGTCACTTTGAGGGTAAATCCCCTCTAATATTGCCGAGATCGAGAAGGTGTGGAACCCTAACTACACGCTCTCATGCGTACATGTACGTACGTAATTGGTGCTATTAGAGAGCACAATCTTTACAAATATACATAAACTTCTCGTTGAAAGAATGTTGTAAGTCATCTTCACACACACACACAAATATACCTTCTAAATTCTTCTTGTAAACCTCTCTTTCTTCTGGTTTCATCATTCACTGCATTACAGCTCAATTCATTTGTTATTTTGCCTCTTTATTTCCCATCTCCCTTTATGGCTCTTCTCTGATTATTCTGTTTTCACTAGCATTTAATTGTTCCTTTCTTGTATTCGCCTTGCTTCATTCTCTTGCTTATTTAAAAATGAAATCTATTTATCCTCTCTATTTTCTATCCTGTTTTCTGTCCGTTTAGTCACATCGTTCCCCTTTTGATTTCGTTTCACCTTTCTTCTTCTATTCTCGTTTTCCACGTTTCCACACATCTCTCCATTAACTCTTTTCATGAGTCTTCCCGTTTCTTTCTCACATTTCTCTTTTCTTTATTCTTCTTTCTTTCCTCTCCCTTCTTCCTCTATTTCCTTCTCCTTTCCACTTGACTTTCTCCATTACCCCATGATTAATCCAGAATAACGAGTGTCACAGCATTTTACGACATTAAACTTCAGAATTCTCGAAAAACTAGAAATGTTGTATTAATCTAGTGTTATTTCGCGCGATTTCACGTGCATGAAATACTATATCGTTGGATTGATTGATTTATTTGGTGTTTTGGACTGGACCTACAGTTTAACCTTTAAGTGGGTACGTGGCTACAACACCCCAGGTCTAAAAATTGTTAAAAAAATAGTCTTAAAAGTTGGCAGCACTGTGCATCTTTCCGTTACCTTTATGTTGTTTACTCCTTGAGAGGTAGGTCTTTTAGTCGCCTGATTGTTGTGCGCTGGTCCACAATAACAAAAGAACTCCGCGTTCTGGGGTGTTATCAGCACCCCACCTACCTACTTGTTTTAAACTTTATTTTGTTCGAGTGTTGCAATACTTGTCAAAAAGCTATTAGTTATTGGACGTGGTTAGTAGTGCAGAAGAAAAAAAATATAATAAAATAAGGAATTGTCCCTATAAAATAGAAGGAGAAAGGAAAATTATAAAAATGTCCTTAAAAAGTTTCAAATTTAGTTATTTTCATTATTCGCAATCAAACTGGCAAGGGCTGCGTAGGTTTTCCTTGGACTTGCACTACCGATGATACAAGCTATTGAGCTTGAAACAAAAATGAAGATTGCTTTTTGTTGTCGCGGTGGCTCAGTCGGTAACGCGTCTGACTACCATGCTCAAGGTCCCGGGTTCGATCCCCGGCCGGTTCAAATCCGGGAACTTTTCTAACGGTGGAAGCGGCCCCGGCGCCCACCCAGCGTCGAATAACGTACCTGGGGGAAACCCTGGGGGGTAAAGGCGGTCAGGGGCGTGATGCTGATCACATAACCCCCACTCACGACCGGATCAAGAAAGTGTGGGGCGTTACCCCCACACCCCCTATACGCCTTCATGGCGTGGTGCTATGCACAGGGGAACACTTTACTTTACTTTACTTTACTTTTACTTTTTTCGTATCTCTCTCTGTTCGTGGTTAGTAGCTCTCAACTTCAGCATTTCCATCTCTGTGTTTCTCATTCTTCTTATATCTTCTCTCTCCAGTTATACCGATCTTCTGTTTTCTTTTCCTTTCTCCCTTCGCCCTTCTATCTCTTTCTCTTCTCTTGTATTTTCTGTCTCGCTTCTTTAGTTCTCTCTCTCTCTCTCTCTCTCTCTATCGACCATCTCTTATTTCTCCCACTCTCATACACTCTCTGTATCTTTCCTTTTCACTTCTCTCTCTTTTCATTTCCATCCCCCTTTCTTCTTTGTTTTACTCTCTTTCTCTCTCTCTGTCTTGATCGATTTTGTTATTTCACTCCCCACCTCTTACGTCTTCGCTTCTCTTTCTCTCTCATTCCATTCTCCATTTCTATATATTCTTTCTCTATAGTTTTCTTCTTCCCCCTCTATCTCTCTAACAATCAATCTTTTTTCTCTATTCCCCTTCCTCGTTTCTCTTTATCTCTATCGCTTCTTTCTTTCTCTCTCTCTCTTTCTGTCACTTTTTATTACTCTTTCTTATATGTCTTGCTTCTACATTTCACTTTCTTGCCTTTTCTCTCGTTTCTATATTTTTCTTCCGGAGGTCGGCTAATGGCCTCACTAAATACACATCTCCACTGTGCAGTGGTGACACAGCGCGCTACGACATCAGGGGTCACGGGTTGGAATCTCTAACTATAGTATAGGCCCGGGTGTTCTTGTGAGAGTCACTTCATCAATTTCATCATTATAATCACTCATCCTGATCTTCGCGATTAGCCAAAAGTGGCAGAAAGTAAAATACATCCAATCAATCCGATAAATACGCTTGTAAATTCTATATCGAGCCTATCGATGGGGTAGTGGTAACGTCCTCGCCTAGTAATCAAACGTTTCCGTGTTCGATACCCGGTGGAGACACATAGTGGTTTCTGTTCCAATTTTAACTGCAGATCAAGTCCAAATTAGCCTTTCTGTGCATAAAGCAGACTTAAAAGTTCATGTAAATTCTATTGATCGCTCTTCTGAGTCAGTCAGTGGCGGCGATTGGATTCCAAAACTGGGGGGGGGGGCAGGTACCAAAACTAGGGGGGCAAGGACAGTTTACTTTCCATTGGTGATATGGTTTAGCATAGTGCGGGAGCCAAAGATGCAAAAAGTGGGGGTTCAACTGCCCCCTCGCCTCCCCTAGTCTCCGCCACTGAAGTCAGTTATGTCACTTGCATTAGATTCCGAAGCATAAAAACTGAAATCGAATTCCTTTATTTCTCTCTGTCCATCCGTGATACTTCAGCGTTTTTCCGCCACCAATGTCTGAACGGGCCGTTTGCTACCGGGATATTAAGCCAAGTCACGCTCAATCATGCACGAAGAACTAACAATTCCAGCATGCCTTCATTTAGTGGAACAGTTTTTCTATTCCAGTTAGGTAAGAGCCGTTGGAAACACAATATATTTTATAATGACTTCCTTTTTCGTGTTGACCAAAGGCACAACTCCAAAAGAAAGTGGGTTGGGTCTGCATGGAGGTATAGAATCCTGGAAGTGAAGATAATTTTAGTCTCAAATTCTCTACAGTTTTGATGTATACGTACAATTATATTGCCATGGTTTGTTATGGGTGTCGAATTCTTCCAACCCAGAAGTGTCTGTGACTGTACAATGATATTGCCATGGTTTGATATGGGCGTCGAATTCTTCCAACCCTGAAGTGCCTGTGACTGTACAATGATATTGCCATTGTTTGTTATGGGCGTCGAATTCTTCCAACCCAGAAGTGTCTGTGACTGTACAATGATATTGCCATTTTTTTTATGGGCGTCGAATTCTTCCAACCCAGAAGTGTCTGTGACTGTACAATGATATTGTCATGGTTTGTTATGGGCGTCGAATTCTTCCAACCCAGAAGTGTCTGTGACTGTACAATGATATTTCCATGGTTTGATATGGGCGTCGAATTCTTTGGGGAAGACGTACTCAAGTTACTATTTCCTGAATTTGTACAGTCACCGGCAAAAAAAGGATACCCATATCCTGAAACACTCGCTTCCCTGCAATGCGTTATGTTGGGTTCAGAAGATGATGACCTAAAAAAACTTAAAAAAATCGTAAAGAATGACCGTAATGACCTAAAATGGTAAGAAATGACCTAAAAAATGATTTTTGCTCTGAAAATAAAAGTTGGATTTTTTCATAAATTCCAACAGGGTAGTAAAATAATTTGGTGTTTTAAACTACAGTAAAATTCTCCTAACGGACACCTCTAAATTCTCCGGCAGGAATACATGGGGCTTAATGGCAATATTACTTCACAATAACGGACATTTCTTAATAACAGACGCGGATACTGAAAACTACCTCCCCAACGCAAATAAAACTTCTTACTAACGGACAGCTTGAAAGAAAGCTGTGCAAGTCCTGGAATTCGACACAACAATGGCCAGTATTTCAAACTAGCACGCATTGTTTCATGTTACACCGAACGTATTTGCAAGAAATAGTTAGAGCCAATTGAAAATGAAAGAGCATTTTGAATGCAGTAATTTAACAAAGGATTACACTACGTGTACCTGTATTTTCTCTTCTGAAATTTGTAATGTAGGGTAAACATACCAGTTATTGGCACTTTAAGGGTAACTAGTTAGAAAAAAATGAATTACACGTATTGTATCAGTACATTTTTTGGGTTTCCGTATTTTATAAACTTTGACACCTATTCTGAAGTGAAATCGTTTGAGACATAGTAATAACAGAAAACAGTTATTTAATTTTTTTTCAGAACCTGATAATGTCTAGTTGTTGGCACACACTGACCAGTTATTGTCACATTTGTGCCCAGTTATTGGCACTCCATATTTACAATGTGCTAAGCCTCTAACATTCACAGTTATTGTAGGGTACGTAGTAGCTAAGCCTATATTGTAGTTATAAAACAATTCAAATAGGAATATGCCTAATGAAAATTATGAAAGAACTCAGGAAAGTAAATCAGTGAAATGGTTTAAATACCGAAAGTCTGTACCAATACTTGTCAGTCTGAATGCTTGTACTTGGAACTGGTGGCAAATACTGGTTAACATAAAGCTATCATAGTCAGAACGCTCGCATCGTCATTCTTATGTTTTGAATAGCACCATGGTAGAGTTAGAAACATGAAAGGCCTATTTCTTCCAAATCGCTAGTTATTGACCCTTGTGCCAAGTAAATGGGCATCATACACATTAGCAATACCAATTATTGGCACCCTTGAAAGAGTGCAGCGATTAAACAATTTGTTGGCAATGGGACGTCAATGCACTTCCTTTAGGGTCTAGCTAACCGTTAAACAAGATCCATGTGCAATAATTTCATTACAACAATAAATAACAATAGAAACATGAAAACATATTCCTTAAACTACCAGCTTAGAATTGAGCAGAAATCTTGAAAACCACAGAAGCCTTCCAGATATACGCGATTTTTCCACAAGAAAAAGCAAAAGAAATAGACGCCGCTTGCAAATGTCATCACCGGAAGACAGGGCAACGAGGCGGGAACAAGACCAATGTTGCCAGTTCCACACAGATCTTAATTTCTACAAATATTCCTCAACGTGCCAAAAAATTAGGCAGTGCCACTTACAGGAAATCTTCCCCTATGAAGGGATACTTTAGTAAATTTAAATTCACCGTATGTAGTACAGAATTATGTTCATTGAATGTAGGAAAAAAAACATTATGTTCGTAAATTCGTACTGTAACATGCTTATCCTATTGTGTAACATACAACACTTTCTTCTCAATAGCGCCCTCTTCCTAATAACGGACATTTAGCCTATTTTTCCCCCAGGCCTGTCCGTTATTGTGAAATTTTACTGTATTTAAGCAAAGGAAAACAGAGCAATAACTAAATGTTAATTTAGTGTTCTTTATTTTTACTGCAAGCTTTTATTTTTAAGTGTAAGTCATTCATCTCCTTTCAGATTCGGTCTTGCACACAGTAGTCAGGCAACATCAGTAGTCTGACTAATACAGTTGTGTTTCGCATAGGCTACATCAGATTATATACTTTTTAATATTGTGACTATAAAACCAAAGAATGATTCGATTACAGTGGCCAATTTTAAGGAAAAATAAATTTATCACAATAAATTATTTCATCCATTGCCAAACTTTATTAAAAATAATATTGTGCATTTGCGATTAGTGGCGAACTTGTTAAGCTTAAGCTACAAGGAGAATGTCAGGAATTTTAAATACATAAATTTTGCTGACATTTGCATTTTAACTTTATGAAACAACAGGGGAGACGAAAAACAAACCTCAAAAATGAAGAAAAATGCAATAAAGACCCTAAAAATACTGAAAATGACCTAAAATTTAAAAAAAGACCGATAAATGCAAAATAAATACAAAATAAAGACATTGTTTTCTCGTTCTAACTTTTGGGAAACGGACTGATACCAGGTTTAGCATTGTTTTCAAGGCTCAGAAAAAACAATATGATTTTTCATCAACTTCCGAGATCTAGTTGTGCGTGTTGCCTAACCCTACGGCGTTGGTACAAGTTGACATACATACCGCCTTGCAGGGAAGCGAGTATTCCAGGATGTACGTGTCCAATATTTATTGCGGGTGACCGTACCTCACGTAGACCAGTCAATCGGACGTCTGACTATCACCCAGAAAGCCCGGGATCGATTATCTTGGATGGATGAAGCTCTAGGGCTCACCCAGCCTCTAATTAATGTGTGCCTTGAAGGTTAAGGCAGTCAGAGTGTGGTGTTGATCACATCACCTCCAAGAAGGCCCCCCCGAGATAGAGAATGCGTGTCGCCCTATGCCCCCATCCCCCTATGTACCTTCAATTTTGTCTACGTTGTGCACAGATACGCTAATCGGGACTGGACCTACAGTTGTGAACCAGTATGTGCCTCCGCAGGGTATCGAACACGGGACCCATTGATTACAAGGAGACCACGTTACTATTACGACATCGGGGGAGAACTTTGTGTGTTTATGACATTGAGGTGCAATCCGAAAGGGATGCTTTCTATGTACTATTATTATTATTATTAATAATTTTATTATTATTAAGGTCATTTGTGTTTGTTTGGCGACGATGATGATAAAGCGATTATCACATTAATACACATGTCCAGGACGGGACTCGAACCCTTGTGATTAAACAAAAGTATAGTATGTGTATATTCCTCCATTAACGTAGTATTAATACAAACTCTCGAATAGGTGATTATCGCTCTATGCTGGGCCTCCCAGATGGCGCAGTGGTAGCGTCGTCGCCATGTAATGAAGGGGTTCCGGATTCGATACCCGGTGGAGGCGCTTAGTGGTTCGGATCCCACTTTAAACTGTAGGTCAGTCCCGATTAGCCTTACTCTGCATAAAGTGGACTCAATCAATCAATCAATCGTTCCTTGCTACTCCTACCAAATAAAATTGAATTCAGAGCCATCTATGATTTTTTTAACGAACTTATAACATGTACCTTGTGTCATGCATTAATCATGTTCGATCCAACGGTTCTCTCTTTTTTTTTTTAAGTAATACGAAATACGTTCAGCTTACCTTGTTTGTAAGGAGGTGTGTCCAAAGACCTTGATGAAGGAAGTAGGCCAACCTATTTCGTTTTTCGGCACCTTTAATGAATGAATAATGTAGTATGCAATGTTAATAGATATGAACACATTACGTAAGCTGTTGCAACTGGTGAGATTTTAAACAACATTTTATATTCCACTGGCCGCATGAAGCGGTGTAATTGTATCTTTGAGTCCCTTATGGATTTTGAAATAAAAATAAATTTGATGATGCAATTGAATTAGTATTTGCATAAGATTTTCCGTTCTCAGGGTCACAAGTGAGAGTGAAACTGGTTTTCCTTCTTTCTTTGCTTCGCTGCACCTGTGGGCTCCGAGTGCACAAATGGCGTTTTCTTATGGACTTCTGAGCTAAAGCAAATAATAAAAAAAAAGAAAAGCGAAATTGTGTTCATGAATTCGAGGACATTTTTGGAATAAGATTTTTCTACTCAAGGCGAGAAGATTTTTTCTTCTTTTTTTTTTTTAACATTCGTGGGCTACGGGAAAGTACGTGACGGCCTGGGCAAGGTTGTCTCGGTCTCGTGGTTAATGGCTATTAAGAATGGTGATCGTTTCATTGTCACTGTGGTCAAGATGATAAGGCGTCTGACCAGTGTGATAAGGACTTGTAACCTGCTTGTTTAATGTTTTATATTCTTGAATTGTTAAGATATTTAAACGTTTGTTACTTTGAATGTCACAGACAACTTTAATTAGAAGGTAAAGCTCTTAATTCAACATAGTGAACATCAATATTCTAAAATGTGTCATAACGTACCGGCTGGCCAGTAAATATAAGCACGTTAAGTGATTTAGCTGAGTTATTAATTAGAAATACATTTGTTACTGGCTGGAAGTTGCGAGAAAATAATCTCTCGTTTATTGCAAGATTGCAAGGTAAAGGCAAATCCATAACCAATTGGAGCAGTTTACGTCATTTTTACAAACCATCATGGAAGTATAGCGCCACATTTCAACCTGGTGGTGGAAAATTGAACTAATTCTTTTTTTATCGCCATCCTCTTCCCCATGGTCTGCATAGTGGATTCACCAAATTTCAGAGTTCTACGATGCCTTAAACAGGCTACAGAGGGCTCTGAGTTAAGTAACTTTAATTCTGGCCAATGGTGACGTCACGCTTCTAAGCCCTGGTCATCAGTCTTGCATGATCATGCCAAACGGATCAAATAAATATATTACGTGTGGACGGCAAGTTTAAAGCCTTGCATGAACTCGATGTTGTTTGACGACCGCTCGAAAAACGGATGAGCTGGAACCTTCAAGCAAAACGGAAGACAAGACATTTCAAGCATAAAACTTATAATATTAAAAAAAGTTCTCAATAGATGGCACTGTATGTAATATACACATATGAGCAGAGGATACCTCAGGAAGTCGCTATTATAGACAACAAAACCAGGCAATAATGGAACAGAAAAAAATGTTATAAGAAATGAGAAGAAATAAAAAAATAATAAATTCGATATTGATCGATTTCAAATTATTTACTTTTGACTTGCAGTGAAAGAATCTTAATTTTGTGAAACAAGAGGGTAATCAAATATGGACGACAACTTGAATACAGCTCACAATATATTTGACTTTTTCTTTAGATGTTTGTTACTTAGCGTCACTTTTGTACTACTTTTGAATAATCGTGACCAGTGGCGGCTATCCGGTTCCAAAATTGGGTGGGGAAGGTGCCAAAACTGCGGGTGCAAAAGCAGTTTACTTTCCCTTGGTAGATAAGGATTAGCATAGTTGGAGGGTAACAGTGGAAAAAGTGGGGGGCGTGCCTCCTACGCCCGCTCTAATCTCCGTCACTGCTCATGACGAGTCACTCGCAAATAAAGCCCAGGCCGAGATTTGAACCGGGAACCTCTAGTACAAATGAAGGAGATTATTATTTTATTACAACGTGTAATAACAATGAACTTAATGAGTTATATTTATTATTGTCAAGGGCATCCACAGAGGGGGTACCTGCCCCCCCCCCCCCACCGAGATATCTGGAAAAACTACATATAATTCATATTTTGGAATTGTGCTGTGAAAACATGGACAACAAGGGGTGCTGTGAAAGACAGCAGATTAAATGTCTATGCAAATTATTCTAGTTCTGGAGATGCGTTATGATAATTATCTTACCGTTTCCTCCACATTAAGCACTGCTGCCCCCCTGAGAAAAAATCCTGTGGGCGGCCTTTATTATTGTTATTATTATTAAGATGAAAACTGGGGAGTGACTCTCAGATGGCGTAGTGGTAACGTCGTCGCCTTGTAATCAAGGGGCCCCGGGTTCGATACCCTGTGGAGGTAGATAGTGGTTCGGATCCAACTTTAAACTGTAGGTCCAGTCCCAATTAGCCTTACTGTGCACAAAATGGACTTGGAAGTAAAGTCGGAAAGACAAATTATAATTGGGGAAGCTACAAGAGGTACGGATCTTACAAGAAAGGGTGAACTGCATAAGCCCCCCCTCTCCCACAATGCATACGCCTATGTTTCGGAGGGATTTAATAGTCCCGTGTAGTTTGCTACACTTTTTGACGCCAAGTGTAGTGTCAGGCTAGTGCAAGGAAATTGCGTTTAACCAAGTAGGCGCTGTGCGCATGCGTAAGAAGAGCTGAGTAGATTCAACAAATGCCTGACTGTTGCTTTCAAAGTTCGTTTCATTGTTTACCAAGTACCACGTGACCATGCATACCCCACACTGTACACAGCTTCAGAACGTAGGGCTAAGCCCGTAGCGAGGGGTAGACGAGAGGGACTGAAGTCAAGGGCGCCATTCAAAAACAGACAAGGAGTTTGCTACACTGACAGCAACAACAGTTAAATTCTATTTATTTTCTTTCTGATATATCAGTCGGGTTTTATAAATATTTTGTATATTTTTACTTACAATAATGAGTAATACATAGTTTGTAATGACGTTACCTTCTTGAAGCAGAATTGAATAATTTTAAATTATTTTTTCTACTCATGTACAAAAAATTTGAATATTATATCAAGAGTTGATTATGAACTGTATGGTGTTAAGTTCCCCGTTCTTGCAAAATGGAAGACAAAAACGACACTTTTTAGAGATTTTTCATTATGATAACAAAATGCAACGAAGTACAATTTCAGATAACGCTTATTAAAAAAATAGATACTTGAAGCTTTCGAATGAGGTAATTTTAATTTGACCTCTTTCCCGACGACCATGAATACATAATGTATGTTCTTAAAATGGAGTTCATTTTAGAGGTTATTCAAGATCGAATGCATCTAGACGTTTGGTTAAGGATGCAAATTTTATGCATAATCTTGCTTTTAGTAATGCATAGATTTTTCCGTGTACAGCTCCCACATCGAAGTGAGTTAGTTAACTATGATTCAGACTCCTGCCACGGTGGCGCCCTTGTCGATTCTGGAAATTTGAATCGCTGCTTCAAAGTTGGTATTGGTAAACCCTTGATGAGAGGTTTCATGACGGAAGATTGGTTTGGTTTATTTTTCTTCGCTTTTCTGCCACTTTTGGCTAATTGCGAAGACGAGGTTGAGTGTTGATATGATTAAATTGTTGAAGGAATGCTCACAAAGAACACCCATGGCCAGCCCGGGATTCGAACGGGGAAGCAGGGCTTCCCCGATGGCGAAGGGGCAGCGTCGTCGCCTTGTAATCAAGGGCTCCCGAGTTCAATACCCGGTGGAGGCATATAGCGGTTCGGATCCCACCTTAAACTGTAGGCAGAACCGGATTTACCTCTTTGCCGCCCCTAGGCCAAACAAGCTCTGCCGCGCCCCATACAGTTTATCAAGAATGAAAAAATTATTATTTTCTGTATTACTATTTTTACTGATAATGGCATGCAGTATTAATTAAATAATAGTTACATACAAAAATGTAACAAAGCGATATGACATAAATTATATAAATTACATTTTAACATTTACCTTGTTTTTCAGAGAAGACTTTTATTTTTACTTTATAAGTGATAGGACAGAATACACACTGGGCTCATCAACGGCAATTTCCTCATTTTTTCCTGATTACATTTCTGTATAAAAAAAGAAGTGATTTTCGGAACTAGTGTTGCCCACGGGACGAGACGGGACAGGCTTTTAAAAATTCGAGACGAGACGAGATTGATCATGTGTCCCGAGAACAAACGAATATTTTCGAGACGAGACAGCATTTCACAGCATTTCCACGAGACGAGACAGGCCAAAGTCTCGTCTCGTGGGCAACACTATTCGGAACCATCTTCAGAAATGCTTCCTGCTTTTCATCTTTCTCCGCTTTTCTCTTTTTGTATTGTGACTCACTCAGTCTTACTCTTTGATCACTCATAATGAGCGTAATGACGTTTTAAACTTAACCCAACAAACGCACGTCGGACCCTGACAATGTGAGACGCGACACACCACCTACTTCTTGAATAATATTCTCGAACAACTAACAGTAGAATAGTGCAATACGAAGCCCCATTAATAATGCTTGCGCCGACAGTTTAATTCTCAACAATTCAACGCGAATAACATGCTTTTGATATGCGGCCAATGCCGGCAGTAGCAAGGAACGGCGTTCCTGGAACTCAGCCAAGCCGGGGTTGTCTTTCCAAAGCAAGCGGGAGGCTCCACGTTCTTGCCGCAATCGCCGACCCGGCTCAGCACAATACTAGACATTCGAAGCAACAACGTCGGGAATTAAAGCAACAAATTAGTAAACTAGTTCCGAGCCCTGCTAGCCTTTCTCTATTAATAAATATTATTCCTTAACTTATATTTACAAAACAACTACATTAAGTCATTCCATTCGTATGTTCGGAGAAAAAAGAGGCAATCCGAGAATTAGGTATTCCTTAGCCTATAAATTTAAAACAAACAAACTGCCGCTCTAGGCACGGGCCTATGAGGCCTATTGGGAAATCCGGGTCTGATGTAGGTCCAGTCCCAATTAGCCTTACTGTGCATAAAGTGGACTTAAGACACCCACTCAATCAATTAATTGAACTCGGAAGCCCTGGTGTCGTAACGCGCTTTTCTAACCACTACGCCAAGTAGTGTGGCTGGTGACAAGATGAAAGGACAATCACAAATACACGAAGACATCACATAACAGTCCCATGAGGCCGTGAGTGCAAACACCAGTGCATCGGTTGCGGGCAAAATGTTTAGGACGGAATAAATTATGAACGAGGAATACTCTTTTCACGTTTGCAAAATAGCAGCTCTGTGTAGAAAATCAAAACAAGTTGTGAATTGAATGCCGCTGTATACAGGGTGTCCACATAGAACCTCTCTGATTTCAAATTTCAATTGTGAGGAAATTCTTCGACGTAGAACCTTGTTTTCTTTATAGGTGCTGAGTAATTAGCACCGATGAGTACAGCACGAGAGAGAGTGCAGTGCATGGTGTGATATGCGGAAAGGAAATAGCCAATCTCAGGCCAAAGACATTTCAGACGTGCGTTTGAACAGGAGCCATCAGACATAAAGAAAATTAAGACTTGCTACGAAAAGTTCCTACGCAGTGGGAAACGGTAGAGGCGATTAGGGAAAAGACTCTATGTTGAATAGTTTCCTCACAATTGTAATTTTTAATCAGGCAGGTTTCGTGTAGATACCCTGTATAATAAATGCAATTAGATTTATTGGGTTTATTCTCTTCGCTTTTCTGTAACTTTTGGCTAATCGCGAAGATGAGGATACGATAATGGACGCTCACAACGAACACACATTCCCAGGCCGGAATTCGAACCCGGGACACCCGGTGTCGTAGCGCGATGTGCTTACCACTCCGCCACGGGGGCCGACACCACTCGGCCACACGGTCCAGCTTAAATTATATATGAAATATATAAATTTTAGATGGACATTCATTATGCAGGGGGGGTCCATGCATACATTCAGGACCATGAGTACTTAACTGGTGCCGTAAACATTCTTCCTTTTTGGTATGTAAGGGAGTGATCTTCCTTGAAGTCATTCAAATGTCAAGTTCTATTCCACGTCCGGTCTGTTTTGTTTGATTGAAATAAAATCTCAGGGGTGCGCCAGCATTTGGACTATTTGCACCAGGGTTGTTAAAGGTCGAGGAATTAAAAATAAATTCAATTCCGGTCCAGGAGACTCAATTTTATTACGGTACAGGAAACCTTTTTTTTTTCAGATCAATTTAAATACGGTCCGGGAACCTTTCTCTTTTCAATGAAACAATACTCAACTTGGACCGAATTTAAATTGTGTTAGAGAAAAGGTTCCGGTCCTGCAGCGGAACCCATTAGAATTTACGGATACCAGGACCTGATTTGCACCCGTCACAGTATACGGGGACATTGCTAGAATCAACACTTGTATCTGAGGACTAGTCCCGGGTTCGATACCCGGTGGAGGCACATAGTGGTTCTGATTCCACTTTAAACTGTAGGCCCAGTCTCGGTTGGCCTAACTGTGTATAAAGTGGACTTAAATCACAAAATCAATCTGAGGACTAAAATTTCTTTACCTTGATTAAAAGCTGAGGCTGTAAAAGGGACACTCAACACATATAAGGACAAGACATAACCCTACATAGGATTATACTGGCAGTAGGTCAGGCGCCATACCCTCGTTAACCTGCAACTTTGCAGTTACCGGGATGTATGTGGAAGTGAGGTTGACTTTTTGGTAACAATGTCCCCTCATCTATCTTGTCTTATTAGAAGACCTCGGATTTTCCGTTTTTAACCTAGTGTTTCCTTTGCAGGGAAACAAGAGATGACACGTTACCTCAGCATTTCATTAACAAATGCAACAACTGATGAATTTTTATAGTGCCTAAAATAACCTATTTTCCTTGTTAGAACCTATTGTAGGTTTGTGTGCCTACATCGAACTATTTTTTATCAGGTATTGATATATATATATATATATATATATATATATATATATATATATATATATATATATATATATATATATATATATATATATAAGGTTTTACAAGATTTTTATATCAGGCAGAGATATTTGGTCTTTTTGGTGACGAAAAAATTCAATGACGCACTTATCTGAAACATACTCTCTGTCAATTTCCCATCCTTCATGTCCAGGATGATTTTTAAAGTATTAGTATTAAAATAATTGCGGATAATTTTGAAAATGTTGCAAGGAAATTATAATTTGGTTATATATACCTATTAAAATTTCTTACGATTCGCTTGAAATTTTGTTTTTTAACAATTTTATCTAATCGATATTTTTCAGGAATTTTGAACCATTTTAAGTTTTTTTAATCTACTTCAGGACTGGCAATGACACCCCCCCCCCCCCGCGTCATTACGCAGCAACGTGAAATTGAAAATCAATATATTCCTAAGTAAAACATCAAACTGTAAAATAAATAACGAGACGTGTTACGCTGTTTCAATACTATTAAGCATAAAAGGATATCTCGCTCGACCACGGTTAAACTTTTAAAAATGCGACACTAATTTTATATTATTATTATATTTTATGAAAACCCTCTCTCTCTCTCAGACGTATCTTAAATGTAACAAATATTAGAAAAGAAACGAAGGCTTGACTTCATATGTTTTCCATTATAGGTCTGTGATATATGATTGGATTTTTAAAATATTTACATGTAATATTCCCGGATCTTCCGCGTGGCTCATCTAAAGTCTCAATTCTTTCCTGCGTTGTTCCCGGATAAAGCGACTCCTGGGGTTCACCCAGCCTCAAATTAATTGGTACCTGGGGGCAACCCTGGGAGGTAAAGGCAGCCGCAGAGTGGCGCCTATCACATCACCTCCAAAATGGCCGAGATCGAGAATGTGTGTGGGATTTTAGAGCTTATTTTAGAAACTTAAAACCACACTTTTTAGAACTTAAAAATCCCTGGTCTACTTATCAATCTTCATCCACATAGTCTCGATTAGCCAAAGTGGAAGGAAAGCTACGTAAAATAATTAAAATAAACTTCTTTAAGTTTCAAACCGTCTAGGGGAGCTTGAAGAAGAATTGGGAAACTCTATATGCATGTTCCATAACCAACGCTATTGATACACGCTTATGAATATATTTATCACGATTTAAATACTCAAAAGAGCTATTGTTTCAAGTTATCAGTGTTGTTCTTTTCATGGTCACTTTCCTTCTGCTTTGCGTACCGGCATGTACAGAAGTGTGGGAAACATTGGCATGCAATCAATGAATCACGCATGCTGTCACAACGCAACAGCCTGTGCTGGGTGTGTTTTAAACAGCGCAGCAACACATACGCCCATTGGTCATTTCGAAATCCTTACGGAGAATCGTTTAACGGTACCAGTTGTATGTACAACATCCTTGTCTTCTAGAGCATTCCGAAGTTTCTTTATGTGGGTCAAATGTTCTTCGACGCCTACGCCCTACCGTGGGGAGTCCCCGATAACATGGTGGTAACATACTCTGTCTAGTTAACGCCGTATATCTGTCTATTCCTTCACTAACCTAGTTTTGTAACCTGTAAGTTTTGTAACGGTGGCGTCAGGCATGTGTAAGACTTCAATAGTGGAAATAACAATATTAATACGAGTGCTGCTGGCAAAGTTTCTGCAATCAATATGAAAAAAAGACATGTGAAATTCTGGGAATGGCTTTATTGTTTTTCAAAGTAAAGATCGATACACTTTTGCATACGCTCAAATCAATTTTGAAAGCATTTATTCCACTCTGAAGCTGATACTTCAGAAACCGCTGTTCGAAATTCGTCAAAAGCTGCTTCAGGCGACACAAATCGCTCACCACGCATCTTATTTTTCATGTGTGGGAACAAAAAGAAGAATAATGCGACGATTTGGGTTTGTTTTACGCAATTCATTGATGACCTCTGGCAAACAAATTGTTGTATACCGCTCAGCATTTACAGTCCTTCGATCTTCTAAAGCTATCGTTGCCACATGTCCGGTATAACCGAAGAAACAAGCAATCATTAGCTTGGCAGCACTCCTCGAACGAACAATTTTGTTGGTTTCTGCTCACTTTGAAACACACAAACAGTGGATTGCTCTTTAGTTTCGGGTTCGTATGAATAGATCCAAGTTTCGTCCCCCGTATCGATGTAGCTAGTACACCAAATTTGACTTCCTCGGTTGAATGTTTTGAGCCTTTCTTTACACTAATTTACACAAGCTTGTTTTTGAGCATCGGTCAAGTTGTGTGGGATCCAACGGCTTGAAAGTTTCCGTACGTTCAGATGACCATGCAAAATCGTATGTATTGCTTTCATGTCAATGTTCAAGGATGCCTGAATCTCACGGTATGTCACATACCGATCTCTCACAATCATTTCACGCACAGCATCAACATTACTGGCAACAACAAACGTGGATGGACGACCTTCACGAAATTCATCACTGAGAAATGTGCGACCACGCTGGAATTCGGAAAACCAATTGTACACAATCCTATTGGATGGTTCTTCATCACCAAAAGCCAAATGAAGTTGCTCGATGCATTGTTTCGGTGTTAAACTACATTTGAAATCATAAAAAATCATTGGCCGAAAGTGTTCACGAGAAATTTCCATTTCTCACACGAAACTACTTCTTCAAACTGCCGTGAAAAATAAACGAATAGGCTTAAACAAACAATCAAAGATAATTTAAACATAAAAAATATCTATTCTTCCGATTTTTATAATAGTGGAACACTAGCGCCACTGTTGGTGGTAGTTTGCAGAAACGTTTCCAGCAACCCTCGTAATTACATCATGGTTAGGATTGACATTATACGACAATAATTATTATCGATATCCATGGAGGAGTGGTAAGTGCATGGGTCCCGGGTTCGAATCCCGGGCTAGACATGGGTATCGGTGCTCCTTGTGAGTGTCCCTTCATCAGTTTTATCATATTGTCACTCATCGTCATCGTTGCGATTAGCCAAAAGTGGCAAAAACGGCACGTTTAGTAATAAAATAAAAAATCATCCCCTTCCACGAATCTTTTTCTTTCATCTGTATGTTTCATTTCCTCTCTCTCCTTACGATTTTATATCTTTCTAATCTCTTTGTCTTTTCTTCATGTCCCCCTTTGTCTTTGTCTTTCCATTTCTTACTATTTCCCTCTTTCTACGAGTCTCTGTCTTTCTCTCTCTCTCGTTGCTCTATCTTTGTCTTTTCCTTTCCACTCTTTCTATTTCCATTTTTCTACCATCCTATTTCATGTTTCCCTTTGTCGTCTTCTCTCCCTTTCTTACTATCTCTCTCTTTCTAACACTCTTTCTCCTTCATCTGTCTTCCTTTCTCTTATCCTCCCCTGCCCCAAGTACTTCTCCTTTTAGTACAATATGCAACTTTCCTCTATCTCACATTACCTTTCCCCTTCCTGTCTTGCTGGATATATCTCCTTACACTACTATTTCTCTCTTTACGAGTACCCTTTCTCTCTCGTTCATATTCTTCCTATTTACTGATTTTTTCCGCCTCTTTCTCTGCTGTAATTTTACTCTTCTTTCAGCTCTACCAGAACAATAGAATGGACTTTGTGTATATGCAAAATGTATATAAGTTAAAGTAGCTCTCAAAATATTTTTGAGTATGTGCAAATATTATTAGAGTGGTATTAAAAGATGAACGCCCTTTGATGTCTACTTCATTCATTCATTGATTGATTTCTGCCTAATTGGCAGGTTTTTCACTGCAATCTCCAGCTTTCCCTGTTCTCTGCCTTACGCTTCGTAATAGCATACGACCCAGTTAATTTAATATCCTCCATAAGCTGATATCTCTTTCTTCCACGGACTTTTCCTCCTTCAATCATTCCCTCCAAGGCATCCCTTAGCAGGCAGTTCCTTCTTAGACAGTGTCCTAACCAGTTTCTTTTCCTCTTCTTGATGGTCTCCATCAAGAAGACTCGGACATGGATGTATGGGATTGTCTGTCCTGAAAAGTCCTGAAATTGAAAATTGAGTGAAATCATATGAGTGAATGAAGTGTGATGGGGAAAGCTTCCGCTTAGGGGCTTTCCTTTTTATGAAAAAAGGTGGTTAGCACATCGCCCTGCGACGCCAAGGGTCCCGAGTTCGAATCCCGCTCGGGCTTGGTTGTTTGTGAATGTCCATTCATCAATTTCATCATTTCATCACTCATCCCCATCTTCGCAAATTAGCCAAGAGGCACAAAACGCGAAGTAAAATAAACTAAATCAATCAATCAATATAAATTTCAGTCACAGTACATTATGTTTATTATAAGTGTGTTGAAGGTATACGATAATTTCAGACTGCAACAGTATTTTTGAGAGGTCATCATTGTTATGGGGGAAAATCTGCCTCCTTTGCTCCCTCCTGGAAAAATAATACCTTGCTTGCCTTCGCCTGGAAAGAAATCCTGCAGATGTCCATGTAAGATGCATAAAAGTTGTTGATCAATATGGCAAACACCGAACGGCGTCACGCTGAGGAAACGTAATTTCCCTTATCTGCCTCCTATGAAATCAAATTGTGCAGGGAGCCATTTCAATGCGCTGCGCTGAAAGGTTCTCCTTGCAGAATTTCCATGCCAGAAACTCAGCGCTTTCTAGTGTTCTTTTTTCTTCGTTCTTGCGCTCTCGTGTCATTCCGGCTGGCTTCGTTTAGTTCCGGCTTTTATTGTCGAAGTAAGTCAATAGATGGTGCTAGTTGTCCTCATTTACTAAATGCTCGAAGAATCCGATAAAAAGAATTCGCGGGTTTCATATGCATACACGAGTATATTACGAAGTATCTGCGATAAAATCATATGATAATATATTATGAATATTAAGACACTGTGAAAACCCCTCTCGAAATGTATTCCTGAGCACACTCCTGACTATATGTACCTGCCAAAACTATCCAAAAGCAATGACGTGCTAAACATTCAATAAGAAGATTGAACGGCAGTTTCATTTAGTGTGAATTCTTCTTTTTAGTGTTTTTTACAGTATTTTACTGTTTTTTTTGTTTCGTTCGTCTTTCCCTTCCAACGTTTCTTTTTAACTTCGTTGTAAAACTCACATTACAAAAGAACCTTTCATACACGCATATACAACTTTAGAATGCGCCACATGTACTTTCTCTGCATGATCAAATAAAAGTATCTTTAATGTGCAGTTTATATTCTTCAGTTTCTCAACATTAGTGCTATTATTACGTACAGATAAGTTGTAAATTTTGTAATCTAGTAACAGCTCTGAACATTTCTGAAATTTTACCGCTTCCTCCTATCTTCCAATAGTTCTGTCGTGCCTAATAGTAATAGTAGAACAAGAGTATAATACTTTGTACTGTTCTTGATGTAATGCAAATTCATCCATATCTCTTCATTTTCTGGGATCAAATTGCTACTGCTACATCGTGCTTTATTATGGAAAATACTTAGAGGGTACGAATAATACCCTATCATTTTGTACGTTATACGAATAGGGTCCTTCGAGCGTTCAAAATTTCTAAGATCAATGAGACCTTTACTTAGGCTATTTGTCACTGATACAAGTGCATCAACGTTACCGAGGTGTACATTGAATTGTGGGTTCTGATCCCATACGTTTGGTTCTTTTGACTTAGAGGGCGCTATCATATCATATCTATTCGTTCCTTCAAAGTGTAAGGTTGTCTCGCAAAGACCTTCCACGTAGCACACACCGGACTGCTATTTGCAGACTATCGAGTCTCTGGTGTCTGGACTCAGGGCCAGTATAATCCTCCGTGGGCCTCCTGTTGTGTGCTGTTCTTGTGCGTCTGTGATTGTTCTTTAATCCATTTCATCTTCTCACTCATCCTCATCGTCGCGATTAGAAAGAAGTGGCAGAAAAGCCAAGTACTATACACTAAATCAACCAGTCAATCAATATTCGTTCTTTCCTTGGGATTACTTCTTGTTCTCTAACCGAGACTCGGACCCATAAAGGCCGACCTAAGTGGCGTAGTGGTTAGTACTGTGCGCTACGACGCTAGGGGTACCTGGTTAGAATCCTAGCTGGGCATGCATGGATGTTGTTTGTGAGTGTCCCTTCATCGGTTACATCGTATCATCACTAATCTTTGCGATTGGCCTCCCCGATGGCGCAGTGCTAGCGTCGTCGCCTTGTGATCAAGGGGTCCCGGTGGATACCCGGTGGAGACACGTAGTGGTTCTGATCCCACTTTAAATTATAACACCATTAAGCCTTGTTTCCATGATTATGAAAAATATAAATATGCTGACCAAGGCAGTAATTTATTTTATTAAAAACATAAGCTAAACGTAACGTTTCAACCTTCTAGCAAGGTCTTCATCAGACTCTGTATCAAGTACAAAAGTAACAAGATACCAAAAACAGGGCATTATATATACACAAAACATTACTCCCTCCAGACTATTAGAAAGTTGTTTTGGAACTTTCTAGCAGGTGGCTTTCACTTGTGAACTGAACTTTCACCTAAAAGGCTAAAAATATATGCTTCCATATAGAATGTGGTTGGGCTTTATATCTCATGCTCTTTTTCCTTCATTTTCTTCCTTCTCCTCTCCTCTTTCTCTCTTGTCCTTTCCACTCTTTCTAACACTTTCTTCCATTCTTTTTTAACTTCAGTCCCCCATTCCAGTTCATTGTGTCTTCTTCACCTTTCTTCTCTATTTCCTTGGCTTCCTTCCATTTTCTCACTAGCATTCTCTTCTCCCTTCCTATCTGCTTAGCCTCATCCCACTCTATGTCATGTCCTGTTTCTCTCGTGTGTTTAAATATCGCATTTCTCTCTCTCTTAAGTCGTACATCATCCCTATGTTGTTTCAACCTATCTTTCAGTCTCTTTTTCGTTTCTCCTATGTACACACTCTGACATTCTTTACATTCTACTTCGTAGATAATCCCTTCCTCTTCTCTGTTTTCCTTTTTCTTGTTTGCATTCTTCGCAACTTTCTAATAGTCTGGAGGGAGTAATGTTTTGTGTATATATAATGCCCTGCTTTTGGTATCTTGTTACTTTTGTACTTGATACAGAGTCTGATGAAGACCTTGCTAGAAGGTTGAAACGTTACGTTTAGTTTATGTTTTTAATAAAATAAATTACTGCCTTCGTCAGGATATTTATATTTTTTCCCACTTTAAACTGTAGGTCCAGTCCCGATTAGCCTTACCGTACATAAAGTGGACTTAAAACACCACCTCAATCAATCTGCGTTTAACCAAGTGGCAGAAAAGCGAAGTAAAATGAACGAAATCAATTAATCAACTCAGGAGGATTGTCGAGGTATCATCTTACATATCCCAGCAGCCACAGATTTAGCTACTATCGAACTCAAATGAGAATGGCTGTCTTATTTTCAGACTATTTCTGCAATATCGTTGACCTCCTTCATATCGAAAAGGACATAATGATGCACTAGAGGCTTACTGCAAGGATAAGAGTGGTGAAGAGTGAAGCATGAATATTATAATCAACAAACAAGGCTACTGGTTGAATCATTAACAGCGTCCTTGGCTCACATGTGTGATTGGTAAGTGTAAATGATCACAGCGCGACACGATGTCCAAGGGGCACAAAAAAAGGAAAAACCATATATGTATGCATGACTCAAATGTTTGAGACTCTGGTGTTACACATTTCACCTGGAAGATACTCAGCCTTGCCAGATGTGGCTTCTTTTTTTCCGTTTATGTCGATTGACTTACATAAGGGCACACCTTCTGGTCTTAGAGCTCTGGGCAATGTTTGTTTTCTCCTCATGGTGGGGTCATAGCCGGTTGAAGAAGGGTAGGGAAAGGTGTTGCAAGCACCTTGACATGCAGATCACCTCCTTGGAGGCGTTGCCAAGATGGATTAGAGGAGGGTGTGGCCTAGCGTGATCTTCGTGCTATAAATTCTAGTTCGGATCACGTCTCCGCATCAGTTTCTTAACATCGCTTACGTGGTTTTCAGTTCCACTACCAAACACATCACCATGAAGGTCTTGGTAAGTGACCGCTTGCTTCTTGGAAGATATTGTGGTTGCCAGTGTAGGGACGTCGACTCTGGGATGGAAATGTAGCTTTTGAAATTTACCTCTTTCGACGTCCACCTTATGGTTGAGCGTTCTGAAGAGGACATTACCGAGGAATATGGTGCTAAGTGGTTCTTTACGAGCAAGTGGGCATTCGCGATGGTAGTGACTGTGGTGTCTGTATTGCGTGGTCTGATTCTGTGAAACCGATACTCCTGCGATCGAAACCGTACGCAATGGCCCATTCAACAGCTCTAAATTTTTGTTTTGGCCTTACGCTACGAATACATGGCACACAAATTGTGTATGTGTGGGGGAGGGGAGAGGGAGTTCTTTGGAATCAGTCTAAATTTGTAGTGTTCAACTTTAAACTATAGGATCAGTCCCGATTACCCTATCTGCGCATAAAAGTGGACTTGTAATAAAACCCAAACCAAAATGTGTAGCCATTAATCTAAAGCTGAACACCATATTCTTTCGTAATGGTTCACTTTGAAATTGTGCAAAGCCAGTCCAAGCAGAACATACTGTTTGATTCCTAGGTAATGATATCGTTTTCATTTTCGTCATATATTATTAATCACTGTTACACTAAACGTAATAGTAAGTGTGTGTGTAACAATATACACTAAACATTTATTTGTGGTAACATTTGATTCCTTCGCTTATTCTCAGAGGCGTAACTAGGTTATTCAGTTTGGAGGGGCCAAATCTGAAATTTTGAAATTTGTTTCTATGAAACTATTAGCAGAAACTAAAGCTAAACAAAACAATATATATATAGCTTGTATGATTTGTTTTTGACAGGTCCAACAATTATGTAAAAATTGTCACAAAAATGGGAGTTTGTCTATTAAAAATGGAAACGTACTTCAACACTTTTGAACTGCACATTGATCGCCCACGGCAACTCGGGACGAAACACAAATCTCTGTAGTTAGAGCAGGGAGAAATTTTAATTCCATGTATCTCTCGATCCCCTACTGTTGACCTCTTGGCAGAGACTTTGATTACGTTTGTAAGGGAAGGGTCATTTGTAACGAAAAGTTCGGACCTCTGGTTTCTAGGAACTTGGGCCAAGGGTAACTTCCAGGTAGGCAGATTATATGACTGGTTATAAACCAGTAAGCTACGTTGTTGTGGAAATTTTTGTGTAATACATTTGCTTCTGAAGATTTTCTTCAGAATAGCAAGTTTGTTCCCTGTGTAGTTATGCTGCATATTTCCCTGGAAATTTTAAGTTGTAGCTATTAATGGATTTTTAATGGATCAAAATTTTGTTTGAGGGGGCCACAATTGCAACTGGTGAGGCCAGGGTCCCCCCCTGGCCCCTTCCTAACGACATCTCTGCTTATTCTTACGTTTTTTGTAGTTGAGAGTTCTTGCTAGCGCTCTTGCCTTTGGTACGAGCGACCCTGGGTTCGATTCCCGGTGGGAGTCCCCAAAATTTTGCTGTTGGCTCATCGTGAGAGCAATTTGAGAGCTACTTGAAAGGAAGCAGTGGCGATCACTGGTCTCCAATGACAGAAAACAGCCCCAATGGGACTGGATGCGTTGACACGTATCGCCCAATGGAAAATCCGTTATGGCAGGCCCTACCAATCAGTGAGCTATTGCGCAACTTTTTTGTAGTTTATTTACCGACAGTTTTAATCCCTTTTGGTTAATGAAAATGCAGAAGAAGAAGTGAAAGTGGAAAGAAGCTTTCACGCTCTTCGTTGAAGGTACCATCCTAGCATTCGCTTTGATTGTATTTCTTTACCGTGATGGGAAAATCGCAAGAGTTTGTAACTACAGATTGGTATCAAGCAAATGGCAGTATGCCATATGCTGTTGCTATCATATAGGACAGACCTTCCCGATGACATAGTGTTAACTTTGACCTTGTAATGAAGGGATCCTCGGTTCGGATCCCACTATAAACTGTAGGACCGATACCGATTAGCCCATTTGAGCATAAATAATAGCTTACTTTAAATTTCGACGAAACAGTGACAATGGTCACCTTATCAAATATCACTACCAATATTTAACACCAACATGAAGAAAGTGCTAACCAGTTTTACAGTATAAGGGTTCAAAATCACATTTTAAGTTTCACAATTCAGTTCGATTTAAGAAAACCCTGGCATATCGCATTAAATCCAGGGAGATTTAACGAAACATTTAAAACGTACGAATTTCAAATTATTCCACATTGGATTTATTCAATACATGATATAGCAATTCAAACATTAACATGTATGTTTTAGACTAAGTAACATTATAGCAAATTATTGAATCCTATTTCATTAAATATTTGGCTAAGGGAATTGTAGCCTCACCGATTTTCTTCTGAGGCCTAATAGAAGCGGACCTACAGTTTAAATTGAATCGTGAGCTTCTAATTATAAATCAACAGCATTAGTGCAAAGCTAATCGGGAAGGCTTTAAAATTAATTTAATTTAAATTTGTTCAGATAGAACATCAGAAAGAAAAAAAGGTATAATTCGCTTCCTTAAAAGTAAAATGTACTTTGTTTTCCTCTTAAATTTTCCAATTAAGTTGGTGTAAAACATAAAGGAAGTCATTTATATGTTAATTGCTTGAATTGCTTAGGTTTGTATCGTGACTGGTAAAAGAAAGTGTTAACATCCTGCTACTAGTCTACTTTACTGCTGCTTTACAGTTAAAATGTCTTCTTCCTTACGTCACTTCTCTGTCTTTCGGGTTAATTGCTTAGATGAAGATGAACGATGAACTGATGAAAGAGACAGTGGGTCAAATATCAATGACATATCCATTGCTTACCAAGGATTCAAAGTTATACAACATGTTTTACTTGAAGTTCGTATCATTAGTTTAACCATTTGCAATAAGTAATCTGTTAGTAGTACCAGAAAGTCCACGCCACATTTCGGTCAAACATTTAACCTCAGCGGTGTTGCAAAAACACATATAAATGCTTGTAATCGACACCATTTTAACACCATGAGGTTAAACCTTGACCACAATGTGATGTAGACCTTCTGGGACCACTGTCTGAGTGCCCTTAAAGCCTGAATATCAATATATTTTAATTACACCAACCAATCAAAATTCCATGTGACACAGTATGAGTAGCAAAGTTATGTTTCTGAACAAATACATATTTATTGTGAATAACTAAGCAACCATTACAGCTACTTAATTTCATAATGACGAGAGTCTAAAAGTCTGTTAGGCTTATCACCATGAACCTTTCCAAAATATGTAGTGTGTCCTGAATCTTCAAGTGTTGAAGGCAATGTCGTTGGGACCATTGTGTTTCGTACATTAAATTGTTCGTCATTGGTCCTCATTGTTGCGATTGATCCAAGAGTAAAAAGATGGCGTACAAACAAGGTTCTCATATTCAATGCACATTTTATGTTGGTCTTGTAATGAATTTGAGTTATTTTTCAAATGGAAATGTAAAGAAATTAATTAGCATGTCTTGAGTTATTGAAAGGCTACTGGTTCGATTTCCAGAAGGCACAGTGTGTACATTAGTGCGGTATCTTTCATTTTATTAAGCGTGTTCTTTTCTTTCTAACAGGCTTGCGTCCTCCTCTGCGTGGCTGTGGCTTACGCCAAGCCCGGAGTTGCCGCCGTCGGTTACGCCGCCCCAGCTTTCGCCGCTGCTCCAGCTTATGCTGCCCCACTAGCTGTTGCCCACGCCGCCCCTCTCGCCGTCGCCCACGCCCCAGTGGTCGCCAAGGCCGCCGTCCCAGTGGCCACCTCCTACGCCAACGTTAACTCCCTCCACGTTGGACAGGTCGCCGTCGCCCGCCCAGTCGCTGCCCCAGTCGCTGTTGCCCACGCTCCAGTCGCTGCCCCTCTCGCTGTTGCTCACGCTCCAGTCGCCGCTGTTGCCCATGCTCCAGTTGCCTACGCTGCCCCAGCCTACGCTGCTCCAGCCTACGCCGCCCCAGCTTACGCTGCTGCCCCAGCCATCGCTGCCCCACTCGCCTACAAGGGATACCTTGGTTAAACGACCTTCTCAAGCGTTGAACTGGTAAGCGAAACAAAGATTTTAACATTTAACACCCCATAGAAAAACTAACAAAGGCCCACAAAAACTATAGCCTTAAGCAATGCATCGGATATTGAGTATCTTCCTACTAAAATTGGATACGGGCCGAATATTTTGATCGTACCTCGTATTTATGTACAATACAATTTAAAGACACATTTTATTTTTGCATAGGCACACTTTGTTATTAATCATGTTACTAGACCCGCTAGACCAGATATCTTTTCAGATATCATTAGCAATAAATTAACAATCGCAATACTAATAAGCACTTATAAAAACAATAGAAATATGCATAAATGGTAAAACGAGTCATATGAAGTAAAGTTGCAATGAAACCCGTTCATGCATTAAATTTCGATTCAAACACAAGAAAGAGTTCCAGTGTCTTTCTTGATTCATCTTAATACCTTATCTTCTCTTAATGCATTCAAAATGCATGGGATCAGAAGTTTCGGTCAACAACACACCAAGAAAATAATTACACGCACGGCTGTATCAATTGATGCATTTATATTCATTATATCTTCAACACAATGCACTATAAACGTGAAATTGCACACAGCAAATGTTTTATCCAAACCTGTACCAAATATTTTCTAAAATACAAAATATTTGTGTAAATAATAATTTATCTGTGTTTATATAGCATATAATAAATCATAATTGAAGTTATTAGGAGGGGCAGATGATTAGTCCTGTAAACATTTCTTGGATTTATTTAGAATCCAGCTTTATCATGAAAAGATAATGTAATTTTATACTAAAGAAATGCACTGATAGGTTAATCAGACTTGGCAATAGTGTGTGTGGCTCCGAAATGTGCTACTATCAAGAATCGACAGTGTTAATTTAATGGTCAATATTTTGCAAAAATTGATAGTTTTTTCTTAATTTGGTCCATTAAAAAATCACAACCTGAAGTTTTTGATAACCCCCTCGTATTTTTACGTGCAACTCTATTCTGGCATACAATTCAAAAACACATTTTATATTACAATCGGAAACTGTCAAGGCAGTCTCAGAAATTCCCAAAGGGGGAAGTTTCAACCCCTACCCCCCTCAGGTTATGGTCTCAGAACAATGAAACTGCATTGAGAAAGTACATATCATATCGTCTTTTTCCACTGTTATTAACGAAAAGTATAAACATTATTCTATTCCGTAAAACTAAGTAGTCTAGGATGAATTTGCTTTAAATAATGTAACACATGACAAAGCATTATGTTCATTAATTAATTTTGCAATTGTCAGAGTCATATGTATTTGTCGGAAAGCATTGTTTGTGTGCTTGCTATTGAATTGTTAAGAAACTTTACGACTTTCACTTGACTTGTTTTTCCTCATTCTTTTCAGATGAATCTTTCTTCATTATATTCTTCATCACAATGTCGATGTCCATGACTTCGTCATATTGAATTTCTCTTCTGTAAATATCTCTGTGAAATATATAAATATATTTATATAATTTTCACTTAATTGAGTCTTTTATTTATATCGGAAATATCATGAAAAACATCAAGGATATGGTTCTGAAATATAAACTCAGGAGTAAAAGTACTGTATACAGAATCAATTTTTCCAGTGTGGTATTATCACATATTAGAGTTGTGGTGTTGAACTGACAATATATGACAGCATAGATGTCACTCCTTCTCACTTAAACCGCCTTTGTAATTAGTATATTTTTAGATAAAGATTTTAATCTGTTTCTAACGTTACTCAACTTGATTGTTATAAATTATATTTAAAGGCTATTTAGAAGTTTGAAATTTCATACATTGTGTTGGATTTCCTTGAAGATATCATTTTAAAGGTAACATTTCGAATATTATTATAGGACATATATTCTAAGTATTACAACATGCGCGTGTGTGAATTGTAACGTTCTTGCATTTGACATGTGTTCTTACTAACAATCAGATTTCTACAAACAGAACTGTTTTTCATGACAATTCATTTGAGAATTTGATAACTCTTTACGTTATCAATAGCATGTGCACAGATTCTGAACTAACAAGGAAACAGAATGAGTTTGCAAGCTTGTAATTGTGCTAATTGTAAAACAGATGGCTACACTTCATACTCAGAGATCTTGCAATGCTCAGTTCATGCATTGTTACCTGTATCCTTCCATCAGTTTTGTTAATAAGAGCTTAATGAAGAGAGTGGTGCAATCAGCAAAGAAATTTCAGTTCCTCAACAATAAGATCTCATTTGTCCAAGACTTCATCAAGACATTAATTATTTTGAAGTTTCATCAGGAAAGTTATTACAGTAAAAGTTGTAAGTTGATTACAGCATTATAGAGTTGACATTCTGGATGCTTACAGTAAAATATTCAATATTTTATGTCCTCACTGTGCACACAGAAAATAATAATGCATAAAATTTAATTTATGAGAAAGAATATCTCAAAGAGCAAGTTGAAAATGACCAACACTGAATCTGAATGCGCTATACAATATATAATATTGATGAGAAACGTCTACCATGAAGATGAGAGTGCCGTTAGCTTTAAGAAGCTCGGAATCTTTTCCACAACTCACTCGCCGATAGCCAGGAAAGCTTTAAGACATACTTCAATATATGACATTATTTACTTGATTCCAAAAAAGGAAACATTAGGCCTATTATAAACTTAAGGATGGATTAAATGTATTTTAATGCTTCAAAATAATTGAGTAGAGATAAATAAGTTGTTTTTCTAATCGAATGAATTTTAGAGCATATTCAATATCTGATACATCTGCACGTTTGGTTGAAGCTATAACAGTTTCAATTATTATATGAAGATAACCTTGTAGCTAAAAGTGTAATGTGCATCTATGCTCTCGTAATAAGTACAGTTGGCATATTTCTGCATTTAGCTATAGTGTTTACCGTTACACATAAGATGAACTGAATATATGTAAAAAAATAGTTATGTAGCATCTTCTAATTTGTTCTGTATGTCTTAAGATATAATACATACAAGTTATGTATTGTTAAAATTAAAAATAGTAACTGTTTAATTGATCTTTCCAATCATAATTTTGGTGGCTGTTCTTGGGTTAATTATATTTTTGACAATGCATTATGGCGAATGATGGTGATTTCCATAAGGTTCAAGGTCAATGGGGGCGATCTTCCCTATTGCCCCTCCTTAATCCGACCGTGCATGGGACAATATTTGTCAGAATATTCCAATTGTCTTGATATAACGTATGCATAAACGCAAGCTGCCAGTATAGGGTGTGAAAGTCAGTTCTGTCAATTTTGTTTATGTAGTAAGCCACCCCCAAATATGACATGAATTGTATTTTCTCATTTCAAGAATGATGCTTGCATTAAAGGAGGGAACCGACCAATCCAAGGATGGATTTAGAATGTGGCTCGAATTCTAGCAATCAGTTTGTTCCTTTGAATAATGTGCTTTCCAGCGTTCTATAATATACAGGGTGCTCGGAAATTCCCCTTACAAACTTCTAGGGCAAGTAGAGGGGACTGAGTAGACAATATTTCGAATAGGAACCCATGTCCGGAAACGTACAGTTTACGTGCTACAACCATGACAATGTGTCGGATGTGCCTGTGTTGGTATGCAACCGGGTAGGCAGTACATGACGTCAGAAGATCACCTGATAACCTAAAGTGTAATCATTTATTACAACCATGTCAAATGAGGTGTTACGTAAGGTACAGAAGTGAATGACGTGTGACTCAGTCCATAATACAAACAAATGTATTTGGTAACAATGCCAAGGGAACAAAAAAGAAACGTACTACTGCATTCAATGATCAACACCTGTGTCGACAGTGGAACGCAACAATTTGTAGACGTCACGTGCCGTCAGGTGATCTTCTGACGTCATGTACTGCCTACCAAGTTGCATACCAACATAGGCACATCCGACATATTGTCATGGTTGTAGCACGGAAACTGTACGTTTCCGGACATGGGTTCCTATTCCAAATATTGTCTACTCAGTCCCCTCTACTTGCCCTAGAAGTTTGTAAGGGGAATTTCCGAGCACCCTGTATTGTTGTGCTAGAGTACGAGTTTTATGTCTAATAATCGTACATTGTACGGTCAGAATCAAAACTGAGTTTCACACTCAAAATTAAACATCTTCAGTTGATTTATTGAGTATACAATTAGTGGACAAAATGTGTATTGGTGTGAATGATAGGTCTACTTAAAAATAGCTTCTAAGTTCAAGATAAGGGTCTAGGAAGGTTGGGTTTCTGTGGCAACATACTTTTGCTCTTAACTTTACATGTATACTCTAAGAGCTAAGGAACGACCAACTTTAGAGGGGTTAAACCTTTCCTAAGACACCTAAGTCATCGCCTTGTAATCAAGTGTTGCCGGGTTCGATTCCCATTGGAGGCACATAGTGGTTCGGATCCCACTTTAAACTGTAGGTGCAGTCCCGATTAGCCTTACTATGCATAAAGTGGACTTAAGACACCAAATCAATCAATCAATCACTTACCCTGATCTTAGCTAGAATTAGCAAAACAAAGCAAAATGAATCAATCAATCAAACAACTTTACAGACATAAAACATGAAAAACATGCGTGCGTTTAGAGATCACGCGCGCATTTGTGAACATTCTGGTCATTACACGAATTTGGGACAAACGAGGGTAGGGGAAAACCTAACATACAGCTTTTCCATATAAGAATCTCGCTGTCCGAACTCATAAATAACAGAGAAAACGGCCACGCCCAGTCAGGGACCACTTGCTCCCTCTGTTACGTAATAATCAGGTAACGTAAATTGCCACAGAATTATTCGCAACGCGATGTAGACCGTTTCAAATGACAAAAATGTAATATTTGACACGCTGGAATTAAATCATTGCGTACTTAGCCCTTAATGAAGAAGACGTTGGTAAAATTGGAAATTATTTGCGGAGAATTGGACTCAATACAATAGGGGTGTAGGGTATTTTAATATTCTCCGTTACCACTTCTTTGTATACACACAGTACACAATTATATAACTGTATAATTCGAATAGGTTAGTGCACTTAACACTTTATTCTTTTCTTATATTGCTGAGATTAAAAAAAAATCCTATTCTGTTCGGGAAAAAGGACCTAAATTAAAAATGCCTATTTTGATTCGTTTAATGGCAAACATTACAGACATGATACACATGCCGAAAATAAAAATATACTTACAATATTTATTTTAATTGATTTAGTGTGACCTTTATGAAAGAAACAGAAACTAGCAGTTTTTCAGTAGATTTTTTGCTCTAATATGTACGAAGGTTGTTCAGAAAGTAAGTTCCGATTTTTTACTAAGAGAAACAAGAATATATTTACAAACCATTTAAAATGCCTTATGATATATACCACAGTACACTACTTTTCGACATATTTATTACTAGGGTGCGGATTTTTGCCTATTTGCCTTTTTTATTCCTTTGGAGGAAAGCATAGGTTTTAATATTTAAAGTTCATGGTGTTTGTAGTCCGAAAACATCTTTTTATAGTGCCTATAAATGCCTATTTTGAGGGTTAGTGCCTATTTAGCTTAATCATGCCTAAAAGTGCCTATTATGCTATTTTTGCTAACTTCAGCTTTTTATGTGCGCCTTTGGCTTTCCCTACATTGAAGAAAGTAAGCCGTTATTTACATTGAACTGACTGAAATATGGTATTCCCCAGAATTGAGGGTCTCAAGGGAACTCAGATCTTTGGGAATACCAAATGTATCTTAATCAAAATACTCAAATTGGACAACCCGTTGGTGACTCATTACTTGGACAAACCCACTCCTTTTTTCGACCTGAAAGCTTGTAGGAGTCAATCAGTACTCATTTGCTTTTTTTGTGTGTGTGAAATGAGGTACGTGTGGAGATATCGTGTTTATATCTTTAAAAATGCCAAAGCACAAGGTGGCCAGAAGTGTATTAATAAAAAATATGGATTGCTGCAGAAGCTTGTTATTTAGCGTCTCTTTTCTCCATGATTGGCTAATCGCAACGATGAGGATGAGTAATATGATGAAATTGATGACAAGACGCTCACAAAGAACACCCATGCCCAGGTCTGTGTGTGTGTGTGTGTGTGTGTAATATGTATATTTTTGTTAATATTACAGTACTAGCATTTCCTATCATATGTATATTTACATGTATGTAGGTACACACTCAGATTTAAAATTTTTTGGTACCCTGCATACTCCTCCTAGTGATATGCAAGGAACATGTAATATGTGTGATGATATTTTTTCACAAAACTGTGCAAAATCGAATTAGTTATCACTTTACTTTGCATAAACATAGTGTATTTTCTCCAATCATAATTATTCTAATTATTTTTCTGTATAGAAAGTTTACATTTTCTTTTATTATTTTAACCTATTACAGTCATCTGTTTATGTACAATTTTACTCCATCTGTGGGAAGTAAAATGAGAGTTGTCGATTTAATATATATTGCCTCCACACATTCTCCTCTCTCGAAGCACACATATATCCATCGAGGCACAACCAATGTAAATTGTCTGTGCTCCTTGAAACTGTCCTACATATACTCGTATTTGAGAGAAAAGACGTCAAAATTTGCTGTTAAATCGGTAAATTTTGAAACGTTTTGATTAATTGATTTGGCTCATTTTACTTCGCTTTTCTGCCACTTTTGGTTAATCGCGACGTTAAGTGATGATATGATGATATTGGTAAAGGCACACTCATAAAGATCGCCCAGGTAGGGATTCGAACCCGAGATCTCTGGCGTCGTAGGGTGTTGTGAACGGAGGTCGGCCTCACATTTTCAAACGTGATTGAGCCGAACTTATGAGACCGACACTAGATGGTGCAATTTTTTAATTTTAATATTAATACAATTTTTCCTCAAAATATCAAAACCTTGCAAAATTTAATCAACCTTAGAATATGAGAAACATAAGTGGTATTAAAATAAAATGTCTTAGTGTAGGAATTCTAAACAAGTTTGTATAACAAAAAAAGTAGTAAGTTATAAGAGATGTATGTATGAAATGTTTCTTATCACCTACATAAAAGGGAAAATTGTAATATATAATCCTGTCTTAAATTTCTCGTCCAAACAACCGAAAAAAAACAATATTACGAAAATGCAGGAAGAAAGTACACGAACACGAAATTTGATCTTTTCGATTTTTAGGTGTTGTTAGAACTAAGTGGTATTTTATGCATCATCATTGTACTGCTTTGTCTTGGCTGTAAGGGAAGTGTTTTGTTCTTAACTGACTAGAAAGTCTATACCAGCGATGTATCCGAAAACAGCCATCTTGCTTTAAAGTTGTTATTGTAAACCAGAGCCGGCAAAGGTTAGTGATTGAAGGATCGAGGAAACAACACAGTAGCGAACCAAAATAACTAAATTATTGAACCTGTGATTCCTGTGATTTTGACTATCTGAGCGCCGTATCTAACGGAACCGGAGTAAGGCGTGTTCGTAGAGAGGGAACTCGCTATAATTTCGTGGAGCTAAATTGCTGTACTGACCGCTGGGGTTGGTCACGAAGATAAGAATCGAGATTTGCTGCTTGAGTGAATAATCTCTCCTTTCCTGGATGCATATTGCTATTTTCAAGCGCGAATAAATGTGGTGAGGGGCACGTTATTCGCTGGTTAAGTCCCGAGCGGACAAGAATAGATTTGATTAGCGATTATGGAAGATGACTTTCGAACAGAGTAGGCCTATTATGTGGTGTAGTTTTGGTATAACATGCTTGAAAAGCTTCTTGTTTGTGTTCACTTTATTCACTGATAGGCTAATCGGCTCTGGATTGACGGTTTATAGTGCAATCACAATCACTAATCACGTCCCAATTTAAACTGTAGACCCAGTCCCAATTGGCCTATCTATGTATAAAGTGGACTTAGAACTTAGCTCAAAGCAAGAAACAAACACCGAAGTTTCCAGGTACGAATCCCAGTCTGGATATGGGTGTTCTTTGTGAGTGTGCCTTCATCAATTTCATCTCATCATCATCGTCGCGATTAGCCAAAAGATCCTCCTCGCACCCTGCATTAAAATGAATCGATGCATGCATGTTCGCAATTTTCACACTTCGAACTTCTGATTTAGCTTTGCATTTTATTCCCAGCGAGTCCAGAATGCAAAATTTCCATTAAGAAGAGAAAATTCACTTGTGATGTTTTAAAATGGAATTTCCTCTATCGCCACGCCGGACAGATATACCACATAGCCTACGTGTGTGTGTGTGTGTGTCTGTATTGTGACGGTATCTGGCTTAGAAGGTAACCTCAGAAAAATTTCTTGTAAAATTTCCCTTCTTCCATATCCCAGCTCCAAACAAACAAAATTTCCAGACCGATACTTTACAAACTCCCTATACTTAATCAACCAACAACGAACATATACCTCACCCCAGTTAGGAAGGTGAACGAACAATTTCTTTGCAGTAAGAATTTGGCTAACCCTCGTATAATTTATATTTTACGAAAGTGTGCCCCATATGCATGATAGGAATGCCCTAACCTAAAGGCAATCAATGTAGTAGAATACAAATGAGCAGTGGCGGCGATTGAGTTACAAAACCGGGGGGGGCAAGGTGCCAAAACTGGGGGGGGGGGGCAAAGACAGTATATTTCCCTTTGTAGATAAGGTTTAGCATAGCGGACGAAAAGTGAGGAAGGCAACTGCCCCCCTCGCCCCCCTAATCGTCGCCGCTGCAAATGAGACATTATACAAGTGTATGGGGCGGCCATTTCCTGACTCGATTCCTCGACCTATCGATTTGCTACTTGGCACGCTTGTTGCCAGTTTGTCTTTTGTGTGCATGCAAATATCAAACTATCACAAAATATGTGAACAAAGTGTCAAATAACTTTAAAATTCAATGGACGATTTTTGTACGAGTATAATTTCCTCACAAATTCACAAATTTGATCTTTCTCAGAAAATAATATACAATTACATGTCTGTCATTTCAAGTTGACATGAATCTAACGTCCTTTATAGTTAGTGTGTTTATAAACCAACTGGCAAAACCATAATATTCAAACCAATTTGAATGTGACTCAGTGAAACAGTCCAGTAGTGAATTTTCTATGATATGACCTCAACACGAATTACGAATTTACAGCTATTTACTTTGTTTTCAAATGTGACATTTCTGTTTTCACGACCAGACTTCGTCGTAAGACACAATACATCAATGATTGTGTCCGTCGTGTTATATTTACGTGTGGACAGGGGGGATGCCCATCCCCCCAAGGCAATGACGCATCCCCCTCAAAATCATGTCACGCGTCCCCCCCCAAATCATATTATTCGCTCCCTCAAACCATATCGTAATCCCTACAAAAGTATTTAATTACTACAGTATCTCTACCGAAAGTAACTTTTTTCTTAGCTTTTTGTTACAAATTATGCACCTGCTAAAAATTAAGCAGTATACCAACATTAAGCATTATATTTTAAGAAGTAATGTTATTAATGAATATCGAGAATATCGCTTATGTCTTGTAATGCAGCTATAGTAAAGCGCCAAGCACGCATTCTCTTAACACACCATTGTGAGCGAAGGGAGCAAGAAAATTTTTACATCCATTTCTTTACAGGCTTTCAAGAATATTAATTTAATGGGGTGTCAATACTTTCTTAGGATCCCGAGATGTGTAGCCTTTTAAAGCTTCTCTTTTGGAACGTTCAGGGTCGAAAACGTGTGGATACCATATCGCTAAATACAGCCTCCAAAATTTAATGTTCGAACTTTCTCTTCACTACAGAAATCCCTTGACAATCTAACATGTAACACTTTATCAAAAGCTTCATATCTTCCCCTCTAATTTTAGTACTCAGTCCACCACCAAAATTTCCATGCTAATTTTAGACTTAATTTTGATATTGAGGAGTGGATAACTTCCTCCTCAAAAAAAAAAAAAAAAAAAAAAAGTCAGTCTCCACACCAGAATTTCCGCAACAGTCTAAGACAATAGCAATAGTAATACACAAGAATTGGATACCTCACTCAATGTAATGCTCAATCGCCCTCTAATTAAAATACCCCCATAATCTAAGACCTAGAATTGGATACTGTCCCCCCAACGTTTAATTCAGAATCCCCCCCTAGAACTCACGTGTCAATTAAGGCCAAATATGTAAGAGTTGAATATTTATCCACTCACCCATTCGATAATGCACTTAAACACTTTCTTTTCTTCATCTAATGGATTAAATATGGTTCATTTAAGGTGTAACATTTTTACATATATTTTAGAGAAATGTATAAATGTTGAATTTCGCATTATTTGAAGGGAGAAAATCAACCCCAAAAAGCTCGATGGCGCAGCCTGCACCATAATCCCCCCTTTGGGCGGGCACTCCTGCGTGTGGAAGGTCATTTTCATAACTAACTCTTCACGACATACAATGCGATATGTTTCTACCCAACAGAAAATGGTCTCTAGATCAATCCTGCGATAATTTTACAGAAATTAACCTTAACGTTAAATCGCTGGATCCAAGTCACTGTGCGCTGTATAGGCTTTTAAATGTGATTTAAAAAACTTTCGCTTACCTTCCCATGTAGAGATTCGAGACATCACCGAATCGCTTGCTTCGGTGCAAAACTGGATATATCAACACCACCTTCATTGTCGCCTGCACAAGCTTTTCAAAATATTGTCGAGAAGATTCGAAACGTAATGAACCATGGGATTATCTTGTTGCTGCTTCTGTAAACACTATAAGACAACTTGTTTTTGCCCATCCACTTTTTAACCAACATTACAACGCGACCTTTCTTTCTGTCTTCTTGTCTGCCACTTGCGAATTTTGCAAAATTGTTTCTCAGGTATGATAACTCGCTTCGGACAAGTTACCAAAGTGTAATTATTAACTATATATTACAATTAAAGAATGTACACTAAATATACACGTTGAGTTAATGCAAACCTTTCTCAGTATTCGAAAGAACTACTTTTTCTAACCGGCGTCTGTAGCTTGCAGTGCCAGATCATGTCAAAGAAAAAATTACTTCTGAACGGGAATTCTTAAAATATCATTATCATTTACGTACAAATAATGTAGGATAGTCCCAATAATACAGTACAATATAAACACAACGTAAATATTTGTTGTAAAGAAAGAAGTGTCAAAAACTGCAATTTCGCGAGTCCGTCCAGTACGGTCACCAGTAATACTCATATTATTAGTGTCATCTGTCGGACACCTTATAAGTTAATAGCATTGAGGAGTGCGAATCTTCATATATTTCCATACGCATGAAATCCTTTAAATCTACGTTTTCCACAAAAGTATATTCAGTTTTATCAATATGCAGTGAAATAAGCTGCCAGTTGGTAGTCATTACCTTGATCACATTTTCAGGTTCATTTCGTACAATAAAACTTGCATTCAAGGCCATCAGATGGTAGCACTCATTCACAATGGGCAACCTTATTACAAATCCTTGCATTGACCTCGAGATCTTACGTGTCCAACCGCACAAAGATTGAATGAAATGAAAATTGTTTTCTTCTGATTCAACCGGCATTGTCTCGGAATCTTGTTTCTCGTAATGGACCTTTTTTTATTGCCCCCTGCTGGTGTATAATTAAACTGGTCAAACCTCTTTTGTGCTACACATAGCACCGAATCCCGAATGGAAAATGGGCCGGCAAGTCGCACATATTTCTTTCCAATTCTTCTTTTTTTCTTTCTTCCACCATGGAACGGTTGTCGGAGGACTAAAAGGCATAAGTTTAGCGTTTAGAAAAAAGAGAAAGGTTTTGCAGCTCATAACAACAGCGCAATGAAACCAGATGTAGGCGTGGTTCGCATTTAAGACCTTCTAGTTTTGACGTACGAAATGTGAGATACTGGTCCCACACCACGCTTTTGCGACTGTATATAAACTGACCGATTCCCGCGGTTGATTACCAGTTGCTTACTTCAGTTGAGAAGTTCTATCACTCCACATCCACCATGAAGGTTTTGGTGAGTTGAGGAACATTGAAGTATTGTGAGAGACATCTTGCGGAATTTCTCGGACTTAGCTCTCGTTGTGTGGATTATCGTGTGGATATACAAGTTTCGGGTGTTTTCATACTTTCTGAGCGTCAGAGCATGGTGACCTGTGAAAGCTGGACAAAACGTACCGCGGTGTAATGTCCAGTTTAAGCTTAAGGCACCACAACTGCTTGAATTGGCTCTAGAGCACACTCTACTTCACAGTGATACTTAGGGAGATTTCACACGGAAGCGACACGTGTCGCTTGATAAATTCACTATTGGAACGCAGGCTTGTGCGGCCTGTCATGCCATTACGGTGTGAATCGTTGCTGTTGATTGGCTGGTTCCCAAGCGACATTTGTCGCGTGTCGATTCGATCTGAAATCTCCATTAGACAATCTATTTTGATTATCTTACATCGTTTTTCTACCCTCTTGTATTGATCGCAACGGAGAGGATGAACTAAAGAAATAGTGGTGGCGCAAACAGAATGATGTATCAATGGCTGGCCAGGGTTCGAACCTGGAATCCTTGGCTTCATAGTGCGTTAAGCTGATTACTCAGCGGAGACCAACGATTTCTTAACAGAAAGAAAACAACTAGCCAAATTGTCCAAATTAAAATTGGACTTCAAATAATGACTCGAACACTAAATATCAGTCACCTGGATTTTGTAAACACATTGAAATTAGATTCGAGATAAGAGATGTCGCCTTAGTCACCTTATATATTAATCTAATTTTTAGTTAAGACTTTCAACATTTATAAACAGATTATGGGTTTAGTTTTATCATTTATCTTTTGCGTACTTGTGGTTGTATATTAACCGTGGTAAAGTATCTTTAAGGGTTTAAAGTCCGACTTAAATTCAGAAATTCCGGTACTAAATATTTTGTACTGTATGATATTTTAATAACAAAATATTGGTGGGATTGAAGTGACTTAAGTAACATCTAAGAGCTTCCGACGATTATTTGCTTTATTTTACTTCGCTTCTCTGCCACCTTTGGCTAATCGTGAAAATGAGGATAAGTGATGATGTGCAGGGCACTGGCAAAGACCAGGATTGGAACCCGGAACCCATGTCATAGTTGCGCGCTGTGCTAACAGGTGCTAAGGGGTTTAATTTTTATACGATTTTATGTTTTGAGGTCTTCTTAACTTCCCACACAAAATCCCCGTTAGCTAAGTTATCAAAGTATATTAGAGATTGTTTTAATTATAGTTAGATGTATTGGGCTAGCTTAAACTGGTCTGGTTACTTAAAAGCGTTACATTTGATTTGCAACTAAATTAAAGTTTTACTTGAGAAAACAGTAAAGTTACTATTATCATAATGTTTAATTAAATGTCATTGTCTTCTGGTATCTATTTAATAATAATATTGCCACTATTGTGGACGCTAGTAACAACTGGTGGTCTAAACTTATATAGTTCGTAAGGATGTTATTTATGTGTGTCTAGCGCAAGGTGGCAACACTGTATTTGTCTTCTTCTTCTTCAGGCTTGCGTCGCTCTCTTGGCCGCCCTGGCCCTCACCGAAGCCGGCATTGCCCCCGTTGGCTACGCCGCCCCAGTCGCTGTTGCCCATGCTCCAGTGGCCACCTCATACGCCAATGTTAACTCCCTGCATGTTGGCCAGGCTGTTGTTGCCCGCCCAGTCGCCGCCCCAGTCGCTGTTGCCCATGCTCCAGTCGCTGCCCCTCTTGCTGTTGCCCACGCTCCACTAGCCGCCCCATACGCCGCCCCATTCGCCTCTGTTGCCCACGCCCCAGTCGCCTATGGCGGTTTCTACGGCTAAGCAGTCAGCTGACTGATTGGTAAGTTGCAGTTCTCTACATCAGTCATGCGTACAGAAGCATTTGTCATTGCATATGTCTTTTCGATGTTATGTTCAAAAAGCTTTGCTTGTAAATATCAATGCGGTTTAAGTCTTACGAACTAGTTTGCCTCTAAATCTGAGATAACGTATCGAGAAAGCTTGAATTGAGTTGAGTTAGTGTTTTAAGTCCACTTTATGCACAGTAAGGCTAATCGGGACTGGACCTACAGTTTAACGTGGGATCCGAATCACTATGTGCATCCACCGGGTATCGAGCCCGGAACCCCTTGATTACAAGGCGACGCCGCTACCACTGCGCCATCCGGGAGACTCCTAAAGCGTGAAAACGTTATTTCATTATACTCTATCTCGGGAATCTACGGAGCAAGGACGCCAATAACGGTAAATAAAAAGATAAAGCGAGTAGAAGCAGTATTGTAATGCCTGGTAGCTGCAGTCACTTCTCCGTATCTACGATATCCCGTTCTATCGCACGTGTTCACTGGTGGGACACTCTGGAGTCACTTCTTGCGCAGAGGTTTGCAACATTGGCTCCCTCCAGATATTCACAGGACAGAGTATAACAATGCTTGAAAGCAGTCGATCTCAAACTTACGATTTCATTTTTGTTACTTAGCGTCGCCTTTCCGCCAATTTTGACGTCAATTATATAGATTGCCTTATGTGCAGGACAATCCACCTAGTAGAATCATACACATACATTAATTTGGATTTCAGTGATTTTAATTAAACGTATTAAAGTGTAACCGTGGAATATTAGACACAAGATATCAGAACTACTGTGCAACATGGAGTAATCCTGCAATAAGTATTACGCAAATTTGGAAACTATAAAGTAGAATTAGCTTTAAGTGAAGAATTGAAGTTATCAAGGGAATGTTAATTATAAATGAAAGCATATTAGCTTCTATTGCACAGCGTACTCTATTGTTAATTTTAGTTATGACATAAAAAATTACCATGTATTATACTTCGGTTAAAATAGGAACTTTCCTTGCAGTCAATGTAATGACACTTTTGTATTTACAGGTCACATACCTTCTGCTCTACTCTCGTCATGGTGCTACTCAGCATGAAACTCATATTCATCGTTGATACATCGATGTTCTTCCTTTCCTGTACATAAAAGAAATCAATTTCACCTTCAACTGTAAATTAAGCTGTAAAAAATGTTATTTTCGTCTCTAAGTTAATAAAAAACGTGTTCCTACAGTTACAATCATTGTTGTTTTCATTCTGTCTTTAACATGCGTACAAAATAGGAAATACTTTTTTCTTCCTTTATTTCTCTCATATCCTCTATTTCTATCTATAATGATAATTTTCGGCATGTTTCCCCTCCAAAAAAGGTTTACAGGCATCCACAATTCCTGTAATTCCATATCATTGTATTTTTAACATTTCTTAAGGTGCACACTAGAGGGCAGAGTTGTTTTTTATTATTGATTTCAAAGTGTGTTCTGACTAAAAAGTTTATTTTTATCTCATGAATCAACTACAGTTTAAAGAAAATAGAACATGATTGTACTAATGTAAAAAAGATATTTTGCTTCTACCAAACACACGATAGTTGAAAAAGTAACTATGCTCTTCTGTCAAAAGTCACTGAAGAGGAAGATACTACGGGAACGTTGTGCACGATTGTGAACACTGCAGCTGGATGATGGAAACCACTTGAAGTCAATGGCAGTTGAATTACTGGGAAGTGTTGATATGTAACCGGATGAAGAAAAGGTAAGAATCGACCAGCTATGTTTGCAGCAGGTGAGTAGACATGAGGTGCTGGAAGGTGTCGAAGGAGATGATGGCCAGTTAGCAGCGCAGGCACATTCCCAGTAGCTGTTAGTGGATGACGTGCAAGGGCAGATCCATAGTGGTAAAGCCTGAAGCTGGTGTGTGACGTCGCAACTGGTGGGAAGAGTGTTAACTGAGGAATGGGCGAATGTATTCCATGAACTCCATGCGTCTCCCTTTTATCTTTTTCATCGTCGCAGTTGGCACCCAGAAAGAATAGCAGGAGGACCTAGTGCAAAGAAAGGATCACCAATATAACATGAAAAAGATACTAAAGTACATTCCAAGATCATCCTCGCAGGTATTTTACGTGGTTTTCATCTATTGCAGTAGCCGCTAGCTTGTCTTTCCATCATCTTCTCAACGCTCCGTCACTGTTTACCAGAAGGTATAATTACGCAACGTTAATTAATCAACTAGATACAGAGACGAAACAAGTCTAGGTCTTGTTTCGAATTTCGCAACGAGGCTAAGACGGGCTTGTCAAAAAATCTAGACCAGAACGAGTCCAGACACTTTGAGGCATGTCGAGAACCGATCGAGAACAAGACAAGCCTTTGTGAGATCAAGACGAGACCGAGAATTAGTGTACGAGACACTCTGTCTTGTCCGAGTCTTTGGTTAATTGATTGATTGATTTTGGTGTTTTAAGTAAGGCTAATCGGGACTGGACCTACAGTTTAAAGTGGGATCCGAACCACTATGTGCCTCTACCGCCGAGTCTTTGGTGTGATACTGATAAATCTTACCTGAAAAAATATTATCTTATCTGTGACCTCTTTTAGACATACAGCGCGCTACGACCAGTGATTAATTCAGGGGTGGTCCGGCTAAGAAAGTTGGCAACATTGTTCACTTTGGCTTTCTTTCATTCACTTTAATTTAATGTGGAATGTACTTTTTCTGTTTTCATCGTAGTAATAACCACTGATTTGGTCTGTTTTATAATTAAGAGTCAAAATAATAAACAAATTTAAATTATCGTCCGTTTTGATAACTACTAAACTTAGAAATCTGATGGATAAGCTTCAAGCTTGCTTGAAGGGGTCAACTGACGGACGGAGAACCCAAGGAGTTTCAGTGATGATGTCATCCACAGATATTCTGTAGGAAGCAAAGACGCCTTAGTTTGCTGTAAATATAAATTATTGCATACTATAATTTTATTTTATTGATTCTCATAATATCATTCTTCAAATGCCAGTTAATTGAACCTAATTAAACAATCTAATTTAATTAGATATCAGAAATGAGGCAATTTAAAACTATTAGTATTGCTATACTAGTATCAAAATTTGATTTATACGACATTCCCCCCTCGAAGTTTGGTCTACGCCACCCCCTCCCGGAGGAAAGTTGCTGGATTGAACACTAGCTACGACGCCCGCGGTCCCGGGTTGAAATCCCGATCTGGGCATGGGAGTTCTGTGTGAGTATCTGTTCATCAATTTCATCATGTCATCACCTATCCTCATCACGATTAGCCAAAAGTGGCATAAAGACTACACTAAATAACAAAAATCAACCAACCAAATCAATTTTTCAGACATACTAAACATTTATCATCCAGTTTATTTATGGAAAAGTAACATATTTTGTAGAGAACGTTAAACATAAACAACATTAAGAAGCTTTAATGACTCCTAAATGCTGTGGAAGTTTGTGCGGTCACACGTTATATTCCAAATTTATGCTACATATTTCGAGACGACTGGGACAAAAACACAGATATTTACAAATCTAGACCAGATCAAGACTCTAGTCTTGTCTCGTCTCGTTCGATATCAGCCCTAGGGGCAACCTGTGGAAAATATTATAGTGGTGAGTTTCCAAAACAATCAACATCGTTACACGTCTATGCTATCGTTTTAGTCGGCTTTCTCCTGCATGATGATTCAAACACTTTGCACTAAATAAAGATGACAACGGTGAGTTGGCAACGCAGGGCCATGATTAATTGAATACAACAACTGAATGCATCACCCATGCTTGGAACATAGAGAAGGCAAATCCTGAGGATAAACCAAGCAAGCTTGTAAACCCCTGCTGCGTCATGTATTAAACACCACTACTATACTGTACATGGAAAAAGAACAGGAAGAGTGAGAAAAGAACGCACACATTATCGGTTTCCGCAACCTAACCCTAGATCTTGGAGATAAAACTTACAGAAAGCTTCATTCTGCACGACCGATACACGTGAATTGAAACAGCAACACTGATAGGGTAGCCTGTAGAAAAGAAACCTTTATATTCTCCAAGAATCCTTTAGCTTTTCTAGCCTCTAGTAATATCTTTCTGGCCGGAATTTACGACTAAAACATTATTATTTTTTCAGAGACCTCTGTTGAGAACAAAAGTAACACTAATTATGAACAAATATGCAATTAATGCTTTTGTAAAACTTCTTCGATCTTCGGTTTAGGCTCATTGTTCAATTAAACACTTTTAAAATATTCATGAAAAGTTTATCTCCTATCCTCAACGAGAGAGGAAAACGTTGTGTTGCACTTCTGCGAAAGATCATTTTGTGCTTGCACAATACTGTCGTAATTAAGTATGCCATTTCTTTTGAACAAGTACTGGAAGTAAAGCAACATTGGGGAATTAAAAACAATTAAGAAACCTTTGTCCTTCTGTTGAAGAGCAGACCCTAAATGTTCCACAGCAATTAAGAGACAATTACTTTTTATTGCTAGTAATTAGTAATAAATCAGCAACGTACCTGTAATTATATGCTTTAAGAAGCCATATTTAAAGAGAACAGCGCCATCAGAAGTGAAGCTTTTACAATTGAACATCTTGAGTTCGTAAAATATAGTTATGAAAATATTTGGCCTTAACATTTTCAAGTGTTATTTTACTTTCAAATTTCAGATGAAATGTAGGGCCTATTTGTCTTGCAGCGAACAGGAGGCCAATACTAAACGTTCAGTTGTAAAGAATCGGCTGCAAGGAGATCCAACATAAGTGTTCCGTGTTTGATGTCCTGTGAGGGTGAGGGGCGGAGCAATTTATTTGCGATAGTTCGGATTCCACTTTAAACTATATTAAAACAACCGCAGACTTTGAGTAAAACTATCAGCAATAGTTTTCTGAACTATGGTGCCAATGGTGTGAGCCAACATGGGAGACTTCACACCGAAACGACAGGCGACAAGCAACAGGCGATAAGCGACACGCGACAAGCGACACCACGTTCTCCCGCAGGATTTTTCTCAGGGGGGGGGCAAAGTCAAAGAAACTTTTTTTATTATTATTATTATTATTATTACTACTATTATTGTTGTTGCTATTACGAGGGCCACTATTTATATTTTGAGCCTTGGCAACACTGATTGAAGTTAGGCGCGATTTGACGTTTGCACGGAATCGTCTGGCATTATTGACCATAACGTACTTCAAATGTTTTGTCAATAGCTTGATTTGTGTTGTTTATGTTGCCTTGGAGATTGCGCGTCAACAATAAAATGGAATTAACTCGTGAACATTTTCGTGCGATGATTTTTTACGATTTTCGACGTGGATTATCAAGACAAGAGTGCATCGATCAACTTACTTCCACATTTGGCGATGAAGCCCCATCCTTTGCCACTGTGAAACGCTGGTATAACGAATTTAATCGTGGCCGCCATTCCCTCACCGACGAGATTCGCGAAGGTCGTCCAAAATCAGTTGTTGTTCTAGAAAACATTGATGCTGTGCAAAAACCTAATACTGCAAGATCGTCATGTGTCATACTGTGAGATTGAGGCAACCATAGGCATTAGTTCCACCAGCATATATAAAATATTACATGATCATTTAGCTGTGAGAAAGGTATGTTCTCGTTGGATCCCACACAATTTGACAAAAACTCAAAAAGACGCTCGCGTCAATTGGTGCAAACAAATGCTCAATAAATACAATCGTGGTGCTTCAAAAGACGTATATAAGATTGTAACAGGTGACGAATCATGGATATATGCATATGAGCCGGAACGTAAACAGCAGTCGACTGTATGGGTGTTTCAAGATGAAACCAATCCAACAAAAGTTGTTCGCGCTCGAAGCACATCGAAACAAATGGTCACCTGTTTTTTCGGGAAAACTGGTCATGTGGCAACTGTGCCTTTAGAGGAACGTAGAACGGTCAACTCTGAATGGTACACAACAATTTGTTTGCCAGAGGTCTTCGGTCAAATACGGAAAACAAACAAACGCCGTCGGATCATTCTTCATCAAGACAATTCCAGCTGTCACACATCTCGTCCAACAACCGACTTTATGAACAGTCAAAAAATCGAATTGATGGGTCATCCGCCGTACAGTCCTGATTTGGCACCCAATGACTTCTTCTTGTTCCCGAATGTCAAGAATAAATTGCGTGGACAACTATTTTCGTCGGCGGAAGACGCCGTTGATGCGTTCGAAAACCATATTATGGAGGTGTCTCAAGAAGATTGGAAAAACTGCTTTGACAAATGGTTCGAACGAATGCAAAAGTGTATTGACCATAAAGGAGAATACCTTGAAAAACAATAAAGCAGTTTTCAATGACAAATTCCTGTTTTTTCATTGTTAGGCTCAAAATATAAATAGTGACCCTCGTATTACTGTCATTATTGTAGCTATTATTTTCGTTATTGTTATTGCTGTTATTATTAGTTACTAATACTACTACTATGCAAATCGTAAAATTCAAATTGAATTGAAAATACTTTAGCGTTGTATACAAGTTCAGACTCGAGTTTACTAATTAGATAGAAACTGGATTCGTCTTCCTTCCTTTCAATAAACATCTAGCCTATCACTTTGTTGATGAACAGTTTCTTTTTATTTTTGTACTTTTTCACAATGCACAGATATCAATCAGAGACACAAACCACTTAATCTACTGGCCTTCATAGTACCTCTGATTCATGTTTTTACATGCCGAAACTGTAAAATAATAATAATAATAGTTGCTGCAACTTACGGCCTGTAAGTCACAGAAAACAATATTTTTGTTTTAAAATATCGCTAGAATTTCACCATTCGAACGAATTACATTAACTCTTTCCGGAAGTCTCAAGGGGGCAGGGGGGCAAGTGCCCCGCCCCCTCCTGCGGGCGTCCTTGAGCGACACTTGTTTCTCTGCTCAGTTCTCATGATGACACCGATATAATTGCACTAATCAGTTTATTAGTCACCGAAAGAAACGTTATTGAAACTCGAGAGAGGCATGTTGCCATGAGAAAACGGAGAAATCATATGCACTGACCTCAAACAGGGCCGGCGGAAGGGGGGGTGGGGGGCGAACCGTGCCACCGCCCAGAGCTGCAAATTTTCAGGGCGGCAACATTTGAAGAGAAGAAAAAAATAAGCCTATTGAAAACTTATAATATTATATTATATAACTTGGAAGTTTATATATGCCAACCCACCGTTTTTAAGGAACATGTCAGTAGTCTCACTTTAAAACCACTGAGTGTCACAGATTTGGAAGACAGATTCCACGTAATGTAATGAGCAAATGTCTTCAAAACATTAATCTACGATGTGTTAGATCGTGTTAGATGATTTCTTGCAAGCATATCAGCGCTTTGAAAAGAGCAGGATGGATGAAAAATTTCACAGTTTCTTAGACGCCACTAGGCAGCCTGAGGGCCTCCCTCCCTCCACTCGCGGAGGCTTCGGGGAGCGGCGACCTGTGAGCCCCGGTTGATGAGAAAGAATTGACATCGAATTTAGATATAGATGATCCAAAGATAGGAAACACTGTACAGGGCCGAAATCGAAAGAAGAAGCAGTTTCAGTATTGTGAAACTGTTGAAGATCCACAAAACGGTACAAAGTTGATTTTTATTACCAGGTTCTAGACGATTATTTTAGCTCTAAGAGAAAGATTTGAGCAGCTTAAACATCGTAGTGAATTTTTAAATTTCTTTATGATATTAGTAAGCATAAAGACATGCCATCTTATCTTTTGTCTGAAAAGTGTAGAAACTTGCTGGAATGTTAACACATGAAGGCTACTGAATTGAAAGATGAACTAAAAGTGCTTTCGGCTATAATAAAACAATTACACCAAAGGAGACCTTAAACTGATAAAGGGTCATGATTTTGCACGTAATGTGAGTGTAGAACTTCGAATTTATTAACTTTGTCGGTAACCGTGGCAAGTGGAAATTAAGGTTAATAAAAATACTATCTTCGGTCAATCATATCTAAAACACGCTTGTTTCCATTTTATGCAAGATACGCGTAGCATTATACGAAAAAGAATATTACATGCAAAGGTAAAGTTCCCTGTGCATATAGCACCATATCATGAAGGTACATTTAGGGGATGTGGGGGGGTAGGGCCACACACATTCTCGATCTCGGCCATTTTGGAGCTGATGTGATCAGCACTACTCTCCGGCTGCCTATACCTCCCAGGGTTGCCCACAGGTACCTATTAATTTGAGGCTGAGTAAACCCCAGAGCCACTTTATGCGGGGATAACGCAGGAAAGAATTCAGACCTTAGATCACCCACGCGGGAGATCCGGGAATATTACATGTAACTCTTTTAAAAATCCAATCATATATCACAGACCTATAATGGTAAACATATGAAGTCAAGCCTTCATTTCTTTTCTAATATTTGTTACATTTAAGATACGTCTGAGAGAGAGAGAGAGAGAGAGTTTTCATAAAGTATAATAATAGTATAAAATTACTGTCGCATTTTCTAAAGTTTAACTGTGATCGAGCGAGATATCGTGTTGTGCTTAATAATATTGAAATAGCGTAACAAGTCTCATTATTTATTTTATAGTTTGATGTTTTACTTAGGAATATATTGATTTTTCAATGGCCCAGTTGCTGCGTAATGACGGGGGGGTTCGAAAGGGAGCGGCAACTGACGCAACCGCCCAGGGCGGCAAAATGACTAGCGCCGGCCCTGACTCAAACTGTATACGCTAGACTTTCCAGCCTCGATAAAGCGAATACCTAAACGCTAGAGAAATGGTTCTAAATCTCCGTTAAACCGTAGCCCGATAAATTATTTATTTAATAGTCAATGCGCGGATCCCAAGAATTTTCCTCGTAAAGATCTTTTACACAAGAATTAACATGTATCCTTGAAATTAAATATTGACAAATAAATTCTCGCATAATCATAGTTCGATTACGTGTAGGCTTGTTGACAAATATAAAAATATGGATGACGAAGCTGTAACGTCGTCTCCTTGTAATGATATGATCCAGGGTTCGATACCTGGTGGAGGGACATAGTGGTGCGGATCCCACTTTGAACTGCAGCTCCAGTCTTCATTGCTCTATTTGTGCAAGCACTTTCAGCAGAACCTTTCGCAGCCCAGTATAATTGATACGAGGACCCGGTACCTGGCTGCGGCCAGACGGTTGAGAAACACTGCACTAGAGTACCTTGCCACGTTGACTGATCTGCTGTGGACTAACGTTCCTCCATGCACTGGCTGTTTCGAACAAAGCAGTCACATCCCAAATGGCCTAAACACAGGCTCTTTAAACGATGTTGAAAGCAAATTTCAGCCGATAAGTGCAAACATACTTGATAAAGCCAAAGTTAAATCTTAAGTTTAAATCTTAAAACATTGTAGTACATATCGATACTTTATTGTATGAACAAATTAGAGTTTCAAACATGTTGTAAGGCCTCCGATTGGGCTCTGTTTAAATATTCCTCGTTGGGCCGAAGCATTCACTGTGCATACACGAACAACTTAGTGAGGCGACACGATGCGCGGTATTGAGAAAACTGCCCAGTCCGAGCGACACGTCCAACTTGTCGTGTCGCTTGAAAGGTTCAATTGATTACTGAGGGTTCGCTTCCAAGTAGTGTTTTTTTTCTGTAAAGGATTATTTTTATTTTGCATACTGCATGTGTTTAAGCAGAAACTTAACTTTTCAGCAGTAGATGGCAACTCAGTCGTAATTTATTCATTTTTATTACAGCAGTAAAGTTTGGGAATAATTTTGATTTGCATTTTATTAAAAATAATCTAGGAAATAGATTGTTGAAAACTAACTAATTTTGCGAAAACAACTTTTTGTTAGAATTGAGTGGTCCTTCGAATACAATATTAGTCTTGTTTTCAAGCTCTTTGAATCTGCTTATAAAAGCCATTATCGTCAATTCACATTGCGAAACCAATTCTTTCTGTTGAATGGACATAGCTCCCGCATAGCAGCCGTACACCATAATACTCATAAAAAAACAACAAAAGGATATGCTAATACTTTAGAGACGGTTCATAGAAATGATACTTGCATTACTTGGGTTGCTGATATTTATAGCCACTTTTCTGCCACTTTTGGCTAATCGCGGCGATGAGTATGAATGATGATTGGATGAAATTGATGAATGGACACTCACAAACATCCATGCCCAGGCCGGGATTCGAACCCGGGACCACGGACGTCGTAGAGCGATGTTCGAGTTCGTATTTTAAGTCCAATTTATGCACAGTAAGGCTAACCGAGACTTGACCTACAGTTTACAGTCGGATCAGAACCACTATGTGCCTACACCGGATATAGAACCCGGGACTCTTTGATTGCAAGGCGACGACGCTACCACTGCGCAATCGGGGAGGCTCGTAGCGCTACGTGTTAGTGAGAATGCACAGCGAAGAGTCAAGCGACACGCGACACAAGAGTATCACACCAAAGAGATTCTTGTTTCTTGCTCAGTTCGCATGATGATACCGATATAATTACATTAATCAGTTTTCTAGTCACCCTAGGAAAACGTAACAAGAGACATTGTTTCATGAAAATCGCAAATTTGTGAAAGTTATTGAAAGTCGTTAGATGCATGTTGTGCATGAGAAAACTGAGAAATAATATGCACTGGCCTCAAATTCTATACACTAGACTCTCCAGCCTGAATAAAGCGAATACCACTAGGGAAATGGTCCTCAACCTTCGTGAAACCATGTCCAGGTATTTTCTTAGCCCTTAGCCCAAGCTTTCCAGGATTTAAGATTTTATGCATGAATTAACATGTACCCATGCAAATAAAAATTGATAAATAAATTCTGGCATAATCAAAAAGAGAAATAATACGTAGTTGGATTACGTGTAGGATTGTTGTCAAATAAACTGCTCGCCATTAAAAATGCAACACCCAGAAGGAGTAATCGGAATCGGACGAAATGTGCACAGTGTGTAGAGGAGAGGTGCAGAAGGAAATGATTAGGTGTTCAAGGTCGTCATGCGTCATGTGCGTCTGCCACGCCATCTGGTAAGTGGTACCTGTAGCAGGTCAGATAGGTGCAGAAGAGCAGTGAAAGTGCATGGTCGTGAGTGTAGTGTGTTAAAATCGGTCAGCAATGCCACGTCGTCGAATACGGCAGCGATTCCAGCAGGTTTCCCAGTTCGATCGCGGCCGAATTGTTGCATACCGTGAATGCGGATTATCCTACCGTGAGATCGGTGCCCGTGTAGGACGGAATGCATCCACAGTGATCCGTGTATGGAACCAGTGGGTCCAGGAAGGCACTGTAGAGCGACGTAGAGGTTCACAACGTCCGCGTCGGACGACGGAACGAGAGGACAGACGTCTGATACGCATGGCCCTTACAGACAGAACGGCCACGTCAACGAGGATTGCGCATGAAGTACGGGATGTTTTACAACGTCCAGTGTCCCCACGAACCGTGCTTCGTCGTTTGGCGAACAGGGAATTTTTTTCCCGGTGCCCACTGTTGCGGATTCCTCTGACGCTAGAGCATAGGCGTTTTCGTCTGAGATGGTGCCAAGACCGTCGTGCATGGATTGCGGAGTGGAATGCTGTAGTGTTCTCTGATGAATCCCGCTTCTGTATACAACATCATGATGGACGTACACGCGTGTGGCGGCACCGTGGCACTAGGCTTCATGACGCCTGCATCATGCATCATCACACAGGGCCTTCATTGGGTATCATGGTATGGGGTGCCATCGCCATAGGTGTTCGTTCGCGTCTCGTACGCATTCAAGGGACATTGAACAGCCAACGGTACATCACACAGGTTCTCACCCCTGTTGCTGTCCCATTAATCCATGCACTGCATAATGCCACTTTTCAACAGGATAACGCGCGCCCCCATGTTGCAAGGAATGTCCTCGAATTTATGGAAGCTAACCACGTGCCCCTGCTTCCTTGGCCAGCACGTTCGCCGGATATGTCGCCAATTGAACATGTCTGGTCCATGGTGGGTCGCCGGCCGGCCCAACTCAGGTTTCCGGCACGTAATGTTGAAGACCTCTGGCACCGTGTGGAAGCCGCTTGGTCGCCATACCGCAAGCAGACATCGATAGACTGACTCATTCTGTCCATGCCTCGCCGTGTTGCAGCAGTTATTGCCGCCCGTGGAGGCTGTACACTACTAGCTCCTTGGGGTTATGCAACCATGTTCTACGTGTCACATGTCACACCACCGAGCTCTAACTGTAATCATTTTCTTATCTTATTATGAACTACATATTTGCCAAGTTTCGTGTTTCTATCTCATTTCCTTCTGGGTGTTGCAATTTTAATGGCGAGCAGTGTATAAAAATATGGATGATGAAGCAGTATCGTCGTCTCCTTGTAATTAAGTGATACCGGGTTCGATACCCAGTTGAAGTACATAGTGTCGCGGGTCCCACTTTAAATTGTAGGACGAGTCCTGATTAGTCTAAAAGTCCTGGACTTAAAAAACAAACGAAAACTCGCAACTCAAATATGATATTTGGATTGTGTTATTTGTCAACCAATTTCATCAGAACCTTTCGCAGCTCAGTATAGTTGATACGCGGACCGGTGGTTGAGAAACAATGCACTAGAGTGCGCGTCAAATCTCCTGCATATGGCGATAGCCAATAGCAGCGCACTGCAGCGGTGCCATGTCGAAATCTCACACGGAAAAGAGACAGCGTGTTTGAGCGAAACGCCTTGTCAAGGAGAGCATGGCAACGCCGCACGTCTGTGATTCGCTGGTGCTGTTCAGCCGTTCAAGGCCATATGCAGGAGATTTGGCGCGCACTCTAGAGTACTTTACCACGTTGACTGATCTATTTTCGACTAATGTGCCTCTATGTGCTGACCATGTCGCGTGTCGCGAGTCTTTTCGGTGTGGATTCTCCCTTAACCACTCCGCCACGGGAGCCAGCAAAATGAAATTGGAGTGCAGTGCAGTACATATAAGTACTCGGAAGAAAAATACACAAATTAGTAACAAAACTGTTTTTATTGCTTCATAGATAATTACAATTTATACAAATTGAACAACAACAAATCATGTAGATTATGATTTATGCGAGATGAAAACCGAACAAAGCTGATGACATCGATGAAGTTTTCTGCAAAAGATGGAGAAAAGTAGTTAGGTATTGTAATCAATGTGTACTAAATTTGATTAGTTTTACAGCTAGACTATTGTTGTTTGCACTTGTGAACATTAGAGGCATATTTCTATCAGATATTGTTATATATTTTTTTATTTATAATAAAAGAGAAGTCAAGAAAATAACCAAAGTATAATTAGTTAAAGCTTCTCTATTACGCGAAATGTGTAGATAATCTCCTTAGATAATGTGCAATGAAATTTTAAGTAAATGGCAGCAGATAGCACCACAAGACACATTTTGATTTTCTGAGCATTTTTCAAACAAGATGTCGATTAGTGCTTTCTATTTGTGTACATAATTTTAAATAAATATTACTGTCATGGTGTGTTGACCGTTTCTAAACAATGTAACAATCACTTGCATTTAGAGCACGACCATTTCTAAGTGGCAAATACAATTATTGATTATTTATAATCGTAAATGTTCAGAAAGTTCTGGCATTTGCACTCTCACTGTAAGCTTTAATTTAATATGATCTTTCGTTTAAATACGTTTAAAGGTACAGGGTGTTCCAGTTAAAAGTAGTCCGGCTCCGATCAACGGTTACATGCCAAGGATCATGAAAAGAAACGAAGTGTGTGTACTGATGATCTTGAATATCTACCACGGTTCACGTTACAATTGACTATTCCATTCTACTGGTGCAATTTAGCCATCATTTACCTCGGAGCCGGGCTACTTTGAACTGGGATACCCTGTATATTAAGATAAAGTTCGTTTGGGGTAACCCTGTAGATAGTTAAGTTGAGCAAGCCGAATATCTAGGATATTGAGCATATATATGTGTATATATATATATCCCTTTCTCACTATACTCACCTAGTGTAGAACTAGGATTTAACCTAAGTATCCCAATCCACCGTAACCGTAACCTCCAGCGTAGGATCCAATACCGTAACCACCATAGCCGATGCCATGACCGATACCGTATCCACCATAGCCGATTCCATGACCAATACCGTATCCAAGACCGTATCCGGCGACTGGGGCGGCGACGGCTGGGGCGGCTACAGCGACAGGGGCGGCGTGGGCAACGGCCACTGGGGCGTGGGCGACTGGCCTGGCGACGACGGCCTGTCCGACGTGGTAGGAGTTAACGTTGGCGTATGAGGTGGCCACTGGGGCGACGGCCTTGGCTATTGGGGCAGCGTAACCGTATCCGGCGATGGCTGGAGCGGCGTAACCGTAACCGGCGAGGCCAGCATCGGTGAGGGCGAGGGTTGCCAAGAGGCAAGCGGCAATCTGTAGAGAAACCATAGAAATACAGTCAGCATGGAAGATTGTGTTACATAAACTCTTTTGGAACTCAGTAGCTTATTGCTACATCGCAACAATAGAGTCAGTTCTGAAAATACAGGGTGTGACATTAAAACTTGGCCTATTTATTTTCGTTCGGGGATTTTCAGTAATGGTGTTACAGTGAAAAGAAGAGAAAGATAATGAAGCGGTATAGAAAAACATTGACAATAAGTGAAATATGAAAAAGCAAGAGAGAAAAGGAGAGATAAACATTGAAAAAGAAAAAGAAATAAAGATGGGGAAAGAGATAGACAGGGAAAAGAGAAGATAGAGAGAGACAGGGAAATGAAGAGAGAGAGAGAAAGAATGAAGGGAGAAAGACAGGGAAACGTAGAGAGAGATAGAGAATGAAGAGAGAAGAACAGGGAAATGTAGATAGAGATAAAGAATGAAGAGAGAAAGACAGGGAAATGTAGAGAGAGATAAAGAATGACGAGAGAAAGAATGGGAAATGTATATAGAGATAAAGAATGAAGAGAGAAAAACAGGGAAATGTAGAGAGAGATAAAGAATGAAGAAAGAAAACAGGGAAATGTAGATAGAGATAAATAAGTAAGAGGTACAGGGAAATACAGGGAAATGTAGAGAGAGATAACGAACGAAGAGAGAAAGACAGGGAAAAGAGGGAAAGAGATAGGAAAAAGAGAGAGAGATAAATAGGAGATTGGGAGAAAGAGGGAAAGGAGATACAGAGATAAATAATTGACAAATAGGGAAAAGGAGAAAAAGGTAAATAAGTGAGATATATAGGAAAATACAGGGAAAAGAGGAGAGATAAATGAATAGGAGAGAAAAAGATATAAGTAATAATAATAATAATAATAAATAATTAAAAATTAGCCTTTTCGTTCATTACTTAAATCGAAGAGCTGTAGCGGATGTTTTTTGTGTAAAAAACTCACTGCATCGTGTTGTAATGAGAATTTCTGTAACTTTAATATAATAATAATATACTTCGTAGTGTCCAAAACGTCAAATGTAGCTACACTGTCCGGGGAATGATTTGGCTTGCTCTTACAAAATGGTGGAGGAACTTGATTTATGGACATTGTTTTTCCCACATTTTAAGATTACTTTCTAAGTCTGATGGATTGATTGATTGAACTGAATTATTATACATCGCTTTTCGCCACTTTTGGTTAATCGCGAACATGAGGCAGAATGGTGATGAGATGAATGGATGAAGGTACAATCACAAACACACGACAGGACACAACTTAAGTCCCCACAGAGGATTATCCTGTATGTGTTTAGGCGCCAGGGCCTTGCTAGTCTGCAAAATGCAGTCCAAGGTGTACTACGTGGAAGAGAGTTTTTACATTTGTGTGTCTTCAGAGACGGTCATGCCTTAGAGCCCATTTTAAATTTGAGAAGCAAATGTGAACTAGTGTTAACGCTTGAAATGGTGATGCTTACATTTCCAATCTAAGGACTCTATTGAGCCGCTTTTTGTATTTGACTAAAACCTAAACAGTTATTTGTAGCCTTACCAGTAAAATTGCGTCAAGAGAAAGATAATAATATATTTTAAAAAGTACATAGTGAAAAAGAACTTCAATTGCACATAAGTAATTGTATTATGAATAAAAAAATTGATCAAATGTTTTATCTACAACTACAAGTTATGTTTCCTTTGGAGAGTAAATATGTGATTTCTATAAAGGTTGTTCTGTGTGAGAAAACACAGATATTAAAACAATCTGTGAGTGATATCCAGTGGTGGCGATTGGAAAGAGCGGGGAGGGGGCACTTAATGCTAACTTTTGTATACAAGAGAAAAAAAACTGTCCTAGAAAATAAAGTTTCTTCATTATTCCATATTTGTTTGTTATTTTACGTGGCTTCTCTATAATTTACTCGCGACGATAAGATTGATGAATAAAAACTCAGGCTCAATCAAGTTTCGAACCCCGAACGTGTGGCGATCGATCACAAAGGCGTATCTTAATCAAGGGTTTCGAGTTTGAACGCCGGTGGAGGCACATTTTAATTTCTTAATGAAATCAATATTTCATGTGTGTGTGTGTATGTTGTTAATACCCAGTATAAGTTTCATGTCTATCACTTTTTGTACAAAAGTTACAAAATTTTCAAAATATTGTTTAGACACACTGTACAAATAGTGACGATGTGAAGTTATATTATGTCTTTTAGTAATATCAACAAGAATTGTGGACAAAATATATGTTGATGTTAAAGCTTCCTAAAATAGTTTACACTAATATATATATTCAAGTTTATGTGGTAAATTTGTACAAAAGCAGTCGCTACAATTGTTCTTGTATTTGATAGATAGTCATTGATTTGTATTGAAATATATTATGATTTAACAGCCCCATCTGTTTTTGTATTCGAAAGTCTCGGAAACTTGATTCTGTCTCCATATTAAGAGTTGCTTGTCTGAAGATATTATATATCCACTTGTGGAATGTGTTGTGAACACATTTCGGGTTATACAACACACAACATCGTATTGTTTCAACTCTAGATTCGCCTTGATTTCCGTTGTACACCACACAGCCCTCCCTCATACATTTTTTGGACAGAATAGCCTGACCTTGAGGATGAAGATAGATTATATTTACGAGATGAAGGAATTTAAAATAGTCATCAAAATTTTTAATGTCTGCTGCAACATGGACCCAGCTGTACACAGTTTCTAAATTATGTCTTTTTCACTAGCTTGAACAACATTGTTGCGTCGACTAATCTCTTTTGGGGCACTTGCAGTGGTTTGGGAGTAAAAAAGATATAATTTCAGCAACATGTATTGATGTTCTGCATGCGCAGCTTGGGTGCGAGTCATAACTCCAATAACCACCAATCAACGAGCGAGTCGATGACGTCATCTCAACCCGAGCACCTATCGCTAACCCTCTTGTTCCCGCGCTAGGCTCGCTAACTGGACTCAGCTTGAGATGCTCGCACAACACTGGAGATCCAAGCTCGATTCGCCTACCAGGACCCAAAGTGGATTCAAACACACAATTTCCGACGAATCCTCAACACAGAAAGCTGCACAGAAAACTCACCACGAACTTCATAATGATAGATCTACCACACACGGCCAACAATTTGCAGTAAGTGTGCTCTACCGTATGTTTTCTAGTCTTATATAGCATTCAGCAAAATACAAGAAGATAAGGAAGGTGTGAATGAGGCAGATTTGGACTCAAGACCAGAACCACGCCTCTGTTTCGGACAACCTTTCTCTTTTTCGAAAAGTTCTAAGTCTCCTTTCTCTTTAAAATGCTGCAGTAAGGGACGAAAAAAAGAGACATAATGCATTGTCGTGCAGATGAATGAACAAAAAGAAGTAAATTGCAATGAATATTGGCATGCCTTGTTTCAGGTGCAAAAAACACTCGCGGGTATATGTCAGTGGAATAATAAAATTAAACTGGACCACTTTGTAGAATATATTACTGACAAGTTTATATGTAACGTTGGAATATATGGGTGGCCGGGTCCTTGAATACCTGTTTATAAGGCCTTGGTCACTTGCTGTAGGAAGCTGACAGCGTATTATATCTGTGTATGCTGAGCAAGAGATGTTATGCAACATGTGGTTGTGTCCAGTGTGATGTATTTGCTGACGTGGACAGGGTCGTGCATCCATATGTTTGTATGAGCTGTCTGAAGTTCGATTCCCGGAGGCCCTATGTCGTGAGACCAATTGAGGGGCTTTAGAATAATAGCAGTCATACCACTTGTCTAGCTGAGGACGTTATCCTAACAAATATCCATCTGGTCTAATCATATCAAAATATACAACAGAATCAGTGGCGGCGATTAGGGGTGCGAGGTAGGCGTTGCTCCCACTTTTCGCCACTTTTTTCCCCACACTATGCTAAACCTTATCTATCAAGGGAGAGTAAACTGTCCTTGCCCCCCACCCCCCCAGTTTTGAAACACCATCGCGGTCACTAAACAGAAATTATAAAGAAGGTACAACTATGTTTTTTTATGTAGGTAGAGAAGTATATTGATACAGTTACAAACACATCACAGTCTGGCAAAATGAAAGGCCCTGTATCATCCTTAGCGAGTCTAACACACATTATGAACATAAGAGTAACAAATGCCTAAACAAAGTACATTGTTGTAAAATGCAAATTATCATCTATCATAATATGTACTAGAGGTATAAACACCTATCACTTGGAAGATGTAGTAAGTAATAACTTGACTATGCAATATTGGATCACGAAGAACACTATCACCAGGTTCAACTATTTCGAATTTTTCTCTTCAAGTTACTGCACTGTAGGTACAGCCAACAGGTTCAATCACGTCATTCGTACAGTCTAAATAACATAATAGCGTCATCTGTTGAATTAAGCATGTAACTACTTGAGAACAGCAAATATTGGGTACTGGCCCATATTGGCTTCAGGTGCCTTAATTCCTCCAGTTACCACCACAGACTCTTAAATTCGATGAAATATAAAGCACAGTCTATTGTTTCGAGGAAAATTGACACGATACACAAGCCAGCTAAGTAATCGACTTTCGAGTACACCCCGAAGTTTCCGGGTTCGAATCCCAGGCTGGGCATAGGTGTTATTTGTGAATATCCCCATACCCGTACATCTCCAAGAGACACTCTAGAACGGATTCGACCCAGGAATTAACCCACAATAACTATCTCCACTTTAACACGTCAAGTATTCTTAGTCATATAACCTCTTCTATTACTAACCCCCCTCTTCTTCCCTCAAGCCGGCTCCCGTGCCGTAGTGGTTAGCACATCGCGGGTCCCGGGTTTGAATCCCGGCCTGGGCATGGCTGTTTGTGAGTGTTCATTCATCAATTTCATCATGTCACCACCAGTGATGTGCGTCTACGCGTAAACAACCATAGTCTACATTCTACACGTAGACTATTTTATATACGTAGATTACGTAATCTATGTAAACAACATGGCCAAAGTTGATAACTTAGCAAAGGGCGCCGTTCAATTAAAAGAAAATTATACTGCGTATTAGTTGCTGATGTGTGAGGAGAACTTTTCATACTCTTTCCTCCAAATTCGAACATTTTTTTCCCCTAGTAAGATACCTAATATAGGAAATATTCAAGTGTTTTATGAGGAAAAGACAACTCTTGCCTCACGACTGCCATCTGTTGTTGTTTTTTGCATACTATTTATCTTCTTCCATACACTTTCCTTTCATGAAACCCTTGAAAATGCACTTCAGATTGTCTACGTAGTCTATGTAAACTACAACCCAATGTAATCTACGCGTAGATTACGTGTAGACAACGCATGTAGACGTAAACTTATGGTCTACGGCACATCACTGGTCACCACTCATCCCCATCTACGCAAATTAGCCAAAAGTGGCACAAAAAGCGAAGTAAAATAAAGCAATTCAATCAATCAATCTTCTTCCCGCACCTTCCCAGCCCTAACCTTTCCTGCAGTATACCGGGAACCTTATACCCTTCTGATGTTTCCAGGAAAACAATTTCCCATTTGACTTCCTTCCCAGTACGACCGCTTCCTGCGGGCACCTCAGCAATAATCACATCTCTTCTCATAGTATCGCCGTACTTCACCCTTCGATCTCTAGCTAACTAACTAACTAACTCTCTAGCCTTCTTAAACCCGAAGGTTCATGGCTGCAGCAACACAGACCTTCCATCTTTCCCTATCTTAAGCAAGATCTATATACTCTTTTCCATCCCTACCGATTCCCCTTAGGTCCTTCTCAACGTTGTCCCTCCATCTTCGTCTTGGCCTCCCTACAGGTCTCTTACCATCAGGTTTCCCAACAAGAATCCTGTAAACTCCTCTTTCCTCCCCCATTCGTGCCACATGGCCTGCCCACCTAAGTCTTCTTGATTTAATTATTCTAATAATATCTGGACATGAATATAAATTATGTAGTTCTAAATTATGTAACCTTCTCCACTCACCTGTCTCCTCATCCCTTTTAGGTCCAAAGATTTTTCTAAGGATTTCATTTTCAAATACTCTTAATTTATGTTCCTCTTTCAATGTAAGGGACCAAGTTTCACATCCATATAATATTACTGTTTTGTATATTTTAACTTTTAGTTTCTTAGATATTAAACGAGAAGACAAAAGTTTATGAAGAGAGAAGTAACATGCATTTCCTGAATTAAGCCTACTTTTTATTTCCTCTTTAATATAATTTTCATTTGTTAATATTACTCCTAAGTATTTGAATTTGGAAACTGGTTCAAACGAGTTGTTATCAATAATTAGATTTTGATTATTACCTAACACTTGGTTTCGGCCTGTAAGCATATATTTAGTTTTCTCTTTGTTAACTTCCAAACCTATCTCTTTAGCAGTTTTGAAAAATATTTTAGCATTATTCTTAATTGTATTCACATCATCCCCCAGTAAGTCTACATCATCTGCATATGCTAACAACTGAGTCACACCATTTAATTTTAGTCCTTCTTTACTTTCTTTTGCCTTCCTTACAGCATATTCTCAGGCAAAATTAAAGAGCAATGGAGATAATTCATCTCCTTGTTTTAACCCATCATGAATTGTAAATTTGTCAGACATATTAATACCCACACGAATTTTACTTTCTGTTTCACTGGTGCATATTTTTATCATACTAACAAGCTTCTTAGGTATTTCAAATTCTACTAATATATTATATAATTTATCTCTTTTGACCGAATCATATGCTTTTTTGAAATCAATGAATAGCTGATGGACATTTTATTATATTCCCACTTTTTTTCAAGTGTCTGTCTGATGTGAAAAATTTGATCTGTAGTTGATCTGTTACGTTTAAATCCACATTGATAATCACCTATAATTTCATTAGCATATGGTGTTAGTCTTGTTAAAAGAATGTTAGACAATATTTTGTATGTTGTTTAGAGTAGAGAAATTCCACGGTAATTATTGCAGTTCATTTTATCACCTTTTTTAAGCACAGGAACAATTATGGATTCTTTCCACTGTTGAGGGATTTCTTCTTTATTCCATATTAAACAAATTAATTTATGAATCTGAAATATTAATGAATTTCCACCATATTTAATTAACTCAGCTGGTATTAAATCAAAGCCAGGTGCTTTGTTATTCTTTAACCTTTTAATAGCATCTTTAACTTCAGTCAAGTTAGGTTCTGGAACTACAGGTTCTGCTGTGTGGACTTCACCCTTCGATCTCTATATATAGTTTTTTTCTTTCTTCCTTTTATCTTTATTATTATTATTATTTACTATATTTAAAGCTATATCTTCCTTCTCATTTCTCGTTAATCTTATTTACTAATTTTCACATTTTAGAGACTTTAACTTATTTAATATCCGTCAAGAAATGACACTCTTTCTGCTCTCCTTCTCATAACACATTCCATCCTTGTTCTATTACTAACATACTGATAAATATATATATACATTTTATTATATTGCACTACTAGCACATAAATCTTAACCAGTGGCGGCGATTGGGTTCCAAAACTAGGGGGGCAAGTGGCAATAAGTAGGGGCAACTGCTCTCCCTAATCGCCAGCACTGATCTTCACTGTAAAACAAGCTTGTTTCTGGTACACCGAATCAATCTTGGTCCATTATATCCATGAGACGTTAACCAGTTGCGGATTATCGCCTAAAATATGTATAATTGAAAACATCAATAAAAAAGAAGGAATAGGAAAACGGGGGAACAGAAATTCCGCGGATCTGGCGCCCTGGTTTATTTTAAAGGTACTAAGCGCCTACCCCTGAATGTATGCGGGTGGAGGTTGGGCGTCTTCAGTGGTTCTCCTCTTTTTCTTCCACCCAGTTACATTTCATATCCCTTTATCAGTTTCATCTAATCATCACTCATCGTCGCGATTAACCAGAAATGATATTATTCATATCAGTGAGATGGTGATGCTGATTCTGGAGTTGGTAACCTGATTTCCTATGAGTTGGCAACCTGATTTCTTATGAGTTGGCAACCTGATTTCCTATGAGTTGGCAACCTGATTTTTAAGGAGTTGGTAAATTTATTTCTATCCATAGCCTAGGACCACGTGACATTGTGAGATACCCCAGATCTTGTACTCAGTATTCGCCACTGGTGTATATGCATTAAATATTTCCTATTCTTTCTGCAAGATGGCAGATATTAACGCTCCATAGCTACTAAACACCAGAACTCACATGTGCTTGATATTATAAACACCATCATCTTATTAAACTTGCTGATCCAAGGTGTCTGTCAATCTTTAGCAACAACTGACTTTTACACATTCATTTAAACTATCTATTATTTCAGGAACATCAAAAAACAGTTGGTGGGTTGCCTTCCTGTGAAGCACTAGTGATATGACGTTCTTACCTTCTTAGGTTTTCCTCTCATAAAACCAACCCCATCTATTTGTGTATTGTCACATTTGTATATTTTCATGTGTCTATTGTAGTGTGACTATTCATACAAGTCTGACTCTCATTTTTCAATATTAATCGAAATTCAGAAAGAAAAGAACAATGGATTGGTGCCCCCATACGACCATTTCATCCCGGTACCCATTTTTTATGCACAGAAAGGCTAATCGGGACTGGACCTACAGTTTAAAGTGGGACCCAGTTCCCTGTGCATATAGCACCGTGTCATGAAGGCACATTTAGGGTATGTGGGGTTAAGGCCACACATATTTTCGATGTCGGCCATCTTGGAGGTGTGTGATTAGCACCACGCCGCGGGCGCATTTAACCCCCCCCCCCAGGTACAATTTTTATTTGAGGCCGGGTGGGCCGTAGAGAAGCTTTATGCGGGAACAAAGCCGGAAAAATTCCGAACTTAGATCGCCCACCCCGGGTCTCCCGCGTGGCAGTCAGACTAGAATCAAATCAGGCTAGAATTTCACGAGAAATGCAGTGAAGGTTCCTTCAACCTATCTTTAATCAGGAAAAAGTTATGACTGCATGATTGTAACAAATGTATCATTTTCCAGGTGTGAGAAAACCGTGTATATGCACATCACTCCCTTCCCACTTAAAAAAAATTGAGTTGAATTCAGTATGGCGGCCACCAATATGGCGGACGTCCGCATAGAACACGCCAATGTGGTTCCTCCTAAGCCTAAACTGTTTCTATTCTGACCAATTGTACCCAGCCTAACTCCTTTACTTTTTTATAGAGGGTGCTAAGGGACTTTTGAAACATTCTGTAGCCCCTTATATGAGACATTGTCAACATTATATCAAGAATTACACACACACACACACACACACACACATACATTATATGTATGTATGTATGTATGTATGTATGTATGTATGTATGTGTATATATAAGTGTGTGTGTATATGTGTATATATATATACGTACATGTGTGTGTGTGTGTCAGAGGCGCAACCACGAATTTTTGTCTGGGGGTCAAGTTCCAGGATAAACGTATCAATAATAATAATAATTTTAATAATAATAATGCTAATAATTATTATGTTAATATTATAACATTATTATTATTATTATTATTATTGATTTGCTTCATTTTAATTCGCTTATTGTGCCACTTTTGGGTCATTTGCGAAGATGGGGATGAGTAATGATATTATGAATTTGATGAATGAACACTCACAAACATCCATGCTCAGGCCGGGATTCTAACCCGGGACCAACATTGTTATTATTATTATTATTATTATTATTATTATTATTAGTAGTAGTAGTAGTAGTAGTAGTAGTAGTAGTAGTAGTAGTAGTAGTAGTAGTAGTAGTATCAAACGTTATTACCCTCGTAAATTATGCAGAAAGAGTGTAGAAGTTGGTACTAAAGAATTTGTGTTCGAACAAGCGATTTGAATTATTCTTTCAACGCGTTCAATTTCACATTAATAATGGAAAACAAGAACACAAACTATTTTTGAAAGACAGAAAATGCTTGATAAATGCATTCCAAATATAATTCTTTTTTACATTAACATGTATAACTTTCAATCACGATATATCTTTCACATATATACATAATGGAGCGATGTGGACACTATATTGTGCAGTATTCAAAGTTCCTTTAATACATATTACCTATATACAACATATATTATTTAAATTCATTACACAACCAATTCATCCATCTCAAAGTAAACCAACAGCAAAAATTACATAAATTGTCTCTCAAATATGCACGTTCCCTTCCCTCCAAAGAATTGTTCAGGCATTTAAAACAAAATCAATTAAGACAAGTCTTATTTCCCTGTCTGGTAATTTACAATGCATTGCAGAGAACAATGATATACTGCGAGCGAAAAGAGCAAGAAAAATTTGGATCCAATATTTTGCAGGCTGAAATCAATATTGATTTAATAGGGCGCAAATAATTTCACGGGACGCCAATGCATTCTCTCTTTTACAACTTTTGTGCCTCCCCGATGATATAGTGATAACATCGTCCCCTTGTGATCAAGTGGTCCAGGGTTCAATACCCGGTGGAGGCACATGGCACAGTGGTTCGGATCCCACTTTAGACTGAAGGTCCAGTCCCGATAAGACTTGCTGTGCATAAAGTTAACTTAAAACACCAACTCCATCAATCATTCAATTCTATAATGCTTTTGTTATTTGGTAGTGCCGGCCCCCGTGGTGGAGTGGTTAGCGCTACGACGCATGGGGTCCCGGGTTTGAATCCCGGCCTGAGAATGGATGTTTGTGAGTGTCCATTCATCAATTTTATCATATCATATCATATCATATCCCACTGCACGAAAGCGACCGACTAAGCCTACTCTCTCGCTCACTCCCTCCTTCCCGCCCCTCTTTCAACGCTACAGTACCGCTGCTCGCTTCATGAGTACATGCGATAGCCTTCATCCATAGATGCGGGTTGACAAGCAGTGACCGACCTTAAAATTCCTTCTTTCACAGAAACTTACTAAGGGTCATAGGCGCCGACTCCATGGGGCTTGGGGGGCTCGAGCCCCTCCCCCCCAGTGTTATCGATGTGAGAGCAGAGCCCCCAAATAATTTGCTTAAGAGAATCTAATGTATTACTTTGCTTCTCTTGTAAAGTTTACTCTGAATTGTGCCACATGAATTTAACTTTAAATACACATTTGAAATGTTCTAGACCATCAACTTTGGGGGGGCTGAGACCGCTAAACCATAAACTTTGGGGTGGGGATATGACCAGAGACAGCAAAACACACGACTTATTACTATATACTAAGTATATAATTATGAGTATTCTTAACATTTTTCATAAAAAGAATTTCAAAAGACGATGTGCATGAACTAGGGAAGTGGATGGGACGTTCGGTCTACAAATGGCTCTCACATGACATTCAGAACGAGATCGTTGATATATTAGGGAGATCTGTTTTGCGCTCCGTGATAGCAGATATTAAAAGTCCGGAATGTGAACAATTGACATTCTGCATTCGAACTGTGAATGAAAATTTTGATATTTTTGAGGAATTGATGGGCTTTTATGAGATTCCGAACAGTGAGGCCAAAACTTAAAAAAAAAGGGAGGGAGTGAGTCATTCATGAATTTATTTCAGTGATCAGAGGGCCCCCCCAATAATTTTGACAAGTCGGCGCCCCTGCTAAGGGTTTATCCGGAGATTTGAACTAGGAGGGTGCAGGAACGAACTTACGGAGGGTGGAAGCAAATTTAGCTTCAAATGAAGCCTTTGTGAACATTTTTATGGGCGCGTGTCACAAAGAATTGGTATGGTAATTGGGGATGGATAAGTCTTGTACAGTCACGGACACTTCTGGGTTGTAACAATTCCATTGAAAGTAAATGGAATCATTACAACCCATAAGTGTACTATAATTTTTCTCTTTTATTAGAAATTATATTTTCAAAATTTGCTTTTCCTTGAGTCATCACTATTATACCACAGCCGCTGTAGTTTCCGGCTTCAACGCTCCCCTTTCACCTAGGGGAAGTAGGCGACGTGATTGGTCACTTCCTTTGTTGCTTATCCTACGCGTCACGGCTGGCGCCAGAAATAAGCAAATCAGACGGCCATATTTTTGAAATCTTCCCGCGCTCTTGTGCTATTGATGGTTGGGAATTTCGCCTGCTGTGCTTTAATTAAACTTATTACTTGGAAGTTCTCACATTCTTCATTTCAACCATCCGCTACCTTTACATTGAAAAGAAATACGTTTTAAGCGCTTGAACTCCACTAGAAGAGAAAAGAGAGCAGTAACAACAGTGAGCTAGGAATAAGCAACTGTATAGTGCATCAATGATTGAAGTCTAATCTCCCTGTTTCTTGCACATTTTGGACGTTTTTAACTTCTCCTCTTTTTCTGTAATTCCGGCTATAAAAGTCTCAATTCCTAGGAAAATTACCTGCTGAGAACATACCTAGTGACGAGTCCCCATCTAGCGGTCAGAATTGTAAACAGTGTTACGTGGTGAATCCAAGAATACGGTACCTGGTACAGCAGTGTCTGCTACAGTTTCCTGTTTTTACGTGAACTAACAATCAGCACGAATCTGTTTCAATGAGAATTAGACTGTTTTGGCGCCACTTCCTTCTGCTGGGGAGAAGAGAGTGAAGTGTGTGTATGTGTGTGTGAGGAAAGCGTACGTGAAAGCAATGCCTTCTGGGAAGTGAACGATGAACGTAAACAGGGTATTGTTCGCTCCCGAAGAGGAAGTGAGAAGATAGCACGTGGCTAGCGTGAAAGACTGGTAACACCAAGGGCTTATTGCTTTCTACTCTCAAGCACTTTTAAGTTCATGGTCATTGAGCACGGGTGCTATACGTACAATAATGGACCATAAGGAAGATGTTTTCCCATTTTCAAACGACCAAAGATCCGGGAAAGTGTACGAAAAGTTGTCTTCAAAAAATAGTGTGGTTGCAGGTTGACGGAAGCTTCAACTATGGTTCTCCCACAAGTTCTCTTTTGTTATCAATGCCTGGAGTACTTTCACAGATTTTATGGCTCAGTTATATGATATACACAAAGACGCGCACGCACACCCCCTCCCCTCCCACACACACACATACTCGTACATAGGCCTCCCAGATGGCGCAGTGTTATCGTTGTCGCCTTGTAATCAAGGGATCCCGGGTTCGATACCCAATGGAGGCACGTAGTGGTTCGGATCCTAATTTAAGCTGTAGGTCCAATCCCGATTAGCCTCAGTGTGCATAAAGTGGACTTAAAATACCAACACACATACATACAGAGATCCTTAGTTGTAAACTGATTTGATTTTTTTTTTATTTAGCGTCGCGTTTAAGCCACTTTCGGCTAATCCCAACGACAGGTCCGTAGCCAGTCGGGGGTGGGGTGCTGATCCCCTATCAGCAGCTACCATCTAATAGGGGGTAGAAGCAATGATGTGCCGTAGACTATAAGTTTACGTCTACATGCGTTTGTCTACACGTAATCTACGCGTAGATTACATTGGGTTGTAGTTTACATAGACTACGTAGACAATCTGAATTGCATTAAATTAATTTTCAAGGCTTTCATGAAAGGAAAGTGACATTTTCAACTATATTGGTTCCTATTGAACTGAAAAGAATCCTATTTACAAAACAATTTCTCTTCTCTTCCATCAATAACTATGGAAGAAGATAAATAGTATGAAAAAACAACAACAGATGGCAGTCGTGAGACAAGAGTGGTCTTTTTCCAATAAAACACTAGAATATTTCCTATATTAAATTTCTTCCTAGGTGAGAAATTGTTCGAATTTGGAAGAAAGAGTATGAAACGTTATCCTTACATACATCAGCAACTGATACGCAGTATAATTTTCTTATAATTCCACGGCGTCCTTTGCTAAGTTATCAACTTTCGCCATGTTGTTTACATAGATCTACTGTGTATCAGATAGTCTACGTGTAGAATGTAGACTATCGTTGTTTACACGTAGACGCACATCACTGGGTAGAAACCCTGAACATGGATTTCCAAGTATATTACAACTTATTAGAGATGTTTAATCCTGCTAGAGAAAGTAAAAATAATTAACACTATTTAAATTAGACATTTGTAGGATTTCGGGGGGTTTCAGCCCCTCGAGCTCTCCTTCTGGCTACTTGCCTACCTAACGATGAGAATGAGTGATGATAAAATTAAATTGATGAAGAGACACTCACAAAGAATGCCCATGACCAAGTCGGGATTTGAGCCCAGGATCCTGGCTTCTAGCGCGCTGTGCTAACCACTCCGCCACGGAAGCCGGTTAAAAGGTTGGTTGGGGATGCTCGTACATGCATAACTTGAAATGCATCATTTCAAGATTAATTCACTGAATAGTATAATTTTGGTTTCTTTGAAAGGATTGACACATTTTTCGTGCATCATACTGTACAGTAGCTGATAGCATTCACAATGCTGGGTCAATGCCGATATTTTGGCGGCCCGACCAACCCCCAGCCGTTGTAGGACTTCGCGACCGGATTACGCTCACTCACTCGTAGCTCCCCAATTTCCTCACGATGGTGGGTTGCCACCGGCCCTATACACAGGCCGAAAATTCCCGGAGACTGAACCCGGGATCGAACCCATGCTATATTACATTTTATTTTCATTATATCATACTTGGTAACTTTACATTACGTTTCAATACATCCTTTGTCCCGTAGATTGTCTTCGTGAACCCACACACACGTCACTAGCTGATCCTCAGCATTGTAACTATGCCCGCTCACATAAGCCATGGAGCAATAACAGACATACGAATTCGAGGGTGGGAGGGTCCCTGGTTCGATACCCGGTGGAGGCACGGGTCCAAGTGTTTTTGAAAACAAGCTTCCTAAGTTACCGACAGCCAATTTTCAGCACCGTTGGAACAGGATACAGAACATGCAAGTAGCGGCACGTAGACTTCTCGGAGACACTGTACATTATTCTGACTTGGGGAGCCTTACGCTAATAGACAAATGTTATTACCCTAGAAGACTATTTTTTTCTCACCGTTGGTTATCTATAGAAGAGATAAATTCATATATATATTCATGTCTATTAGATAAGATTAAACTCTTACATTCGATTCTCTTGAGACCATTAATCAATTCTAGTAGTCGACATTAATTATTTTATGGTTTAATAAATGCAAATTAAAACATATATGCTAGTTTTCATGACTTTCATATTGTAGTACATTTTATGCCATAGAATTCAAATCTTACTACACTTCCATCTGTGAGTGAGAATCGTAAGCTCGCAACCCTTACAAGCTTAAGTTCATTCAGAGCTATATTTTGTTCAAAGTACGATAATTTTATTTTAAATTATTATTTAATATAATAATTCGGAACTATATAATCGATCTGGACATAGTCACTGCTCAATTAGAAGTTTATCTTTCTCAATGTATTTCTTTTGTTCTTTCACCCCCGTGGCGGAGTGGTTAGCACATCGCGCTAGGGGTCCACGGGTTCAGGCATGGATGTTTGTAAGTGTCCATTCATCAATTTCATCATATCATCACTCATCCTCATCTTCGTAATTAGCCAAAAGTGGCACAAAAGCGAAGTAAAATAATGGAAATCAATCTTTCGTTCTTTCATACGCTCTCTCTCCGTGTTTGTTTTCTCTCTTCCTCTCTCTTCTTGCCTGTATTTCTCTTTTTCTCTATACTCTCTCCAGTGTCTGTTTCACTTCTCTCTGTTTCTCTCTTGCATGTTTCTGGTTCTCTCTTTCCTTTGTCTTTTGTCTCAATCTCCATTTGTTTCTTCTCCCTTTCTCATTATCAATCTCGCTTCCTTACCGTTCCTATATGTACTTCCTTTTCTCCAATTGTTCTTCTCTCTCTTTCTTTCTCTTGTGTATCATTCTCTTTGCTTCTCCCCTATCTCACTCTTTTCTCTCGTGTGTCTTTTTCATCTTTGTTTCTCTTTTCTTTCACTCTGTTTTATCAATCTTCCTTTCTTTCTGTTTCTATTCCTTTCCTCTTTATCTTTTGTTCTTCTCTATCTCTGTCTTATATCAATCTCCTTTTCCCTTCTTGCTGTTCTTCTTTCTCTATCTCTGTCTCTCTCTCTCTCTCTCTCTCTCTCTCTGTTATGTATCATTCTCTTTGTTTCACCTCTCTTACACTCTTATCTCTTTCTTATTCCTCTTTGTCTCTCTCTCTCTCTCTGTCCTTGTCTCTCGTGTTTCAATCTTTATTTCTCTCTCCTCTCTCTCTCACTCTAATTTCCCTTGTGTCTTTTCTCTTTCTATCTTTCTGTATCTTCTCTCTATCTTTCTCTTTCTCTCTTTCTGTACTGTCTCATTTTCTCTTTGTTTCTCCCCCTCTACTCCTTAACCAATCTCCCGTCCTTTCCTTTCCTATACATACTTCTCTATCACTTTCATCTCTCATCTTCTTTCCCTCTCATCTCTTTTCCCCCCTAAAGGTAGTCCACGTACTCCTCTGCGAATGTGTTTATGTGGTCTGTTCTTCTGTGTGTCTTGTTCACCCTAAAGACAAAGCAATAACCACTGGACGATGTTAAACGCACATCTGGGAAAATGCCAGGAAACACGTTTGGAAAGCCAGGCCTCACGCAACAGTCGGAAGCCAAAGCCTCTGGAATTGTTGGCAGGCAACACGGAGTAGTGTTAGTGTGTGACACATCTCGCAACAGATTGCTAGTTGTTGGAGCCATGCGTACCGCAATTTCCGCATTACTTGGGGGTCAATTTCCGCCTTGCTTCCAGGGAAATTGAGCCAAACGAGGAAAATTTCCGCTAGGGACGCTATCGAGACGAGATTCGTCGTCTCGTTCTTGGTCTCGTTTCGAGTTCCAAATACATCTCTGATATCCACTCGAGTGTCGAAATACGAGGTGATATCCAAAAATTTTGGGACTGGTCAAAAAACAAACCTGTGCTATTGCCCGTCATCGTCCTTTGAAATGGTCCCCTTCCGCACGTACAGTCACGAACACTTTTTGCTTGTAACATCCTCATTGACTTATAATGGCATCATTACAACCCAGTACTGTCGGTGACTGTACACACCGGTCCCAGGCACCCTGGAAGTTGTTTTGTGTGAGGGTGTGCAACACTGCTTGCATTTCCGCTTGGATCATCTCAATCGTGTCAAACCGGAGGCCTTTCAATTTGACCTTCAGTCGGCGAAACAGGCAAGAGCATCAGTTGGCCAAGTCAGGCGAGTAGGGTGGGTGGAGGACGACAGTCACGTTATTTGGAATTGTAAATTGTGTTCTGGGGGGAGAAGGTATGCCTATTGCATAATTATCATTGTCTAACTTTCGCTTTTAAAAGTTGTTAATTGACAAAAGTGGTAATCAGGGCTTATTTTAAAGTGAGATTGGGTTTACCACTTTCGTTTTCCCTAGTTTACTGCTTCAATTTTAAAAAATTGATTTTCTCAAGATTCGAGAGTGCCTGCAGCCCCATCACCTCCCCCTATAACACAACGAGGGTGGCTCCACCAGTGGAAAAGTTTCGCAGGGAACAGTTCCAATGTTTACAATTCTATGCTGATGTAATGCTTTATACAATCGGCTGTAGGCATGGGGTGTATGTAAAATAATACACATGGCTTGTAGGAAATCTGATTGGTTATTCCAGTATCGGTTTTGCAGTAATCTTGCTCATAGATATATAGGGCTTATGATAAATCTAAAATAAAATATACAAAACAGTAATTTTGTCTGTAATATTATATGGATGGGAAACTTGATCCCTTACATTGAAAGAGGAACATAAATTAAGAGTATTTGAAAATAAGGTCCTTAGGAAAATCTTTGGACCTAAAAGGGATGAGGAGACAGGTGAGTGGAGAAGGTTACATAATTTAGAACTGCATAATTTGTATTCATGTCCAGATATTACTAGAATGACTAAATCAAGAAGACTTAGGTGGGCAGGCCATGTGGCATGAATGGGAGAGGAAAGAAGAGTTTACAGGAAACCTGATAGTAAGAGACCTACAGGGTGGACAAGACGAAGATGGAGGGATAACGTTGAGATGGACCTAAAGGAAATTGGTAAGGATGGAAAAGATTGGATTGATCTTGCCCAGGAGAGGGACAGGTGGAAAACTTTCTGCAGCGATATACGTACGTTCGGGTTTACGAAGGCTAGAGAGTTAGTTAGTTATGAAAAGTCTATAGGTACCACTCAATATAAGTGCCACATTGAAGTTGGGGACCTAATGTTAACTATGTCAATTGATGATGCACAAAAATGGATCAATCTTTGTTTTGATGTTCTGTGTGTGCCATAAAAATGCATAGTTGAGCTAAAATAGTTTTTTTATAGTTTTCTCTTGTTTGCTAGGGGACGGATCTTGTCCGAACTGGGAACATTCGTTTGTTCTCTCTGCGCCCCGCACGTCCATAATTCATTCTTTGGTCTCACCATATCTTTCGGGGGTGGGAATGAGGTTTGTTACACATGTTACACATCTTCTCCAGAGGATGAACACGTTCATAGGTCGTAGCTCCACAAACTATAACAATGACTGAATCCAGTTTCAGCTTGTTCTTGATATCTCCTTATCTTTCTTGATTGTTACGAGTAATAGCTTTAAAAGAAGGTTCTATGTTGCGACTGGAACTTTAGTATCTACTTTAAAATAAAAGAGTGCTCCTTTCTTTAACTAAACCATGCAAGAAAGAAAAACCCTCCGAAATATTATACTTTACTAACACATATTACTATCACTCCTGTAAGTTCAAAAGTGTCCACGTGGTTTCCAATTATTCTAGCACTGATATCAGCAATACACTAATTACATTATTTTATGTTGCTTATTTATATCAAATTATTTTCTGTACACATTACGTAGTGACAATAATGATCACATTAAACAGTTATGTTCAATTCATTTTAAGCCAAATTAATAGTAGTTAGCACCATCTATTGAGCCGATATATATTTACAATATGTTTGGGCGCTGCTAAACGTTTTGTAAGTAAGTATTAGTCAATAGATGGCGCTCATTATCCTTATGAAATAAATGCTAGAAGAATCCGGATAAATATTATTCTATGATAAAAACCAGAGGTACATGAATTTGAACTATATCTTGTTCGTGTACGAAAAAAATATGTAAATTCTTGAGTAAGGAAGTATATTAAGTATAGATAATTACAGAACGCTGTTGTGTATAATGTATTGCGTTTAGAGAATTAAAAAACACAGGTTAAAAGCCGCTACTTCAAATTGACGAGAGGTGTCTTAGGGCATTATTTTGTTCATTTCTATTATTTTATTCTATTATAAACATATTGTATTATACAGGTATACAATGATGTTCGTTAACGATTTGTGTTCAATCTTACTCGACACTCGAGTGACTATACTAGCACCACCCCCCCCCCCCCCGCTATTCTTCTAGTTCACTGCACTATTTGATTCTCTGCACTCTCGTGTGTAGTTGGTTACGAAGTGCAACACCTAGCCGTCTACTTCGTCGATTTGGTGCCACGTATTGTATTTGGTGTCTCCACCGTTCCCACCACGCTCTGGAGCGGTGTACGGTGTGGTGTATGGTCACGTGGTGCGTGCTAACCAATGAAACGTACGTTGAAAGCAGCAGACCGACATTTGTTCAATCTACATCGCTATTTTTGTTTTGATCACTATTTCCTTGTACAGGGTCAACGAAGATAGTAATAAGGTGTGTTTTATACAGCGTATATTGATACGCCTGTAGATTGAATTGTATCATCTGCAAATATGTTGCATAAAGAAAAACTACCGGAGTACTAATTGAGGTGAGTGTAGTATACATATATAATCCATAAGTATTACCGTGCAAATTGTCCATCACCATGTTCGTGCACTTTATTTGACCCAATAAGAGCTTCAAGAATTAAAAGAAAACTCAAAACAAGCTGTTGACAACTTCTGCACCAGCATACATAAAAATCCATCGCTTAAAGACACACAGGATGTAAGAGAAAAATTAATGAAAATAGTCATGGACAATTTGCATAATAATACTCATGGATCCCACTGTACCAGCCTCACACTGGGAAGCACCTGCACTACATCTGGTGTCAAAAAAGTGTAGCTAACTAGATGGACGTGTTGATACGTATTTTTCAGACACTAGTAAGGTATTGTTGGAATTGGTTATCGTTCCCTTACATCTAGAATCTTATATTTTGGTTTTCTTTTAGCATTCGTAGAGCCCTGAGTATTGCTGAACTTACGTCGAAGCTATCTTCTTTCTTATTATGAAACTGGAACCACTTCCGCTCAAAACATGCGAATTCACTGCTTTGGACTGAATCGGCACTAAGTGGCGCCTGTTGCATCATGGGAAATGAAGCTCCATTTGACTGAGCACGCTCAGTTCCGGGGTCCTGAGAAGTGACATGCATTTTCCTTTGAGCAACCATCCCTCTCACACTCTATAAACACACACACACACACACACATCGGCGTAAGTATCGGTAAGGTACCGTTTTTCGCAAGTGAAAGGAAGAGAATTCATAATTTCCTGTCCCGCAGTGTCTCACAGAAGGAAGCCAGCTGAGAACGGAAATGGGAGTTTTGCGCTGGGCATCAGACGATCGGGGAACGAATAAACAGCATCTTGCAAAGACGCGGAAGTTGGAAAATGAAAGCGTGCAACTTGCCGGGGGAACAATTCTTCAATTACATATATATATATCCGCCAGCATTCGTCTTGGGGACAGTAGCAAAACGTCGTTCGTGCAAGAAATCTTTTTAGCTTTCAGAGTGAACTTACTGTTCCAGCCATGAGGTTTTTGGTGAGTAGAGTAAAGACTTGTTCTGTGCCACATAGAAACTTACTTACCTGAGGGGGGTGGGGGCTCAGAGGCCTCCACATTTTTTTTTATCCCAAAAATTCATCAAATCATTTTGTTATTGATTCACTGCCTTTTTTCTTTCTTTACACAGGTGTAGTTATATAATAATTACAAAATTACTATCATTAATAAAAACTAAGAACCAATTATTGAATGAGGGTCACACACATATAAAATCTCAAAATTCACTAAACACTAAAAGAACATATTAATGTTGTATCAATGCGTTTTTATATATACAGGTGCAGTTATATAATAATTATTTTATTAATTTTTTATTTGAACACAACAGGCGAATTCCCAATTACAGCTACAGCCCCCTCCGAAATTTTGAGAAAATGAACATTTTCAAACAAAAGCATTAAAGATTCTGAAAGGGCAGGAGTGGTAAATGCAAACCCACTTAAAATGACTCCATTGCCTTTTTGAAAGTGAAAAGTTCTAAATACACGTAATATCTTTTTGTGTATACTGCCCCACAAATCCTCTAATCATGTATCATGATATGAATGCACACCAACAATGTATTGTTATTATTTACTGGTATCAATAAGCAAATATATAACAATAACAAATATAATAATAATAAAATAATAAATTTTTGGGTGGGCTCGGGCTCCCGAATAAAAATCCTGCTTACGCCAGTGCTGGGTGCAAGTGACCTATGTGCTACTATGTGAATTTAATGTTTTCGAAAACATTCTAGCAAAAGCAGGATACGAATAGAGTAGTCACATTTAATGTACAGTCACCATCAAAAAGAAGGTACACCTAGATTCTAAAATAATCGCTTCCCTGCAATGCTTTATGTGGGTTGCCTAACTCTAAGGCGATAAATGAATTTTAATAATAAATTTTCAATGGCAACTTCTACCACCGCCTTAGTGTTAGTTTTATGGCCGTTGACTGTACATAGTGGCAGGTACCTTGCAAGTTGTTAATTCAGTATTATTTTCCTCTAACAGTTTTTCAACGCTTTGTTAATTCAAAGTTGGGCCCCAGGCGAAAAAGTCGTGGCTACGCCCCTGGTTTGAATGTCAAGTGGCGCCTCTGTGGAAGGGTGCTTTAAGCGCTGACTCGCATCTGACAATAATGGCCATGCTGTTCTTGTTCACTATCAAACTAGATAGTATAATATCGATGCTTAAATATCGAAAACGAATTTTTAATAATCCTAAAAAACAATGGTCTATTTTTACATCCTCGAAAATATTAAGATAATTTATGCAGCAATAAACTACAATTTGTTATAATTTATTCATCAACTTTTATCTTTATATTTCATTACTTTTTATGTCACAAGCCGACGACACATCTCACATAAATCGCTACATAAGTATGCCAGAAATATATTAATTCTTCAATTAGTATCTGTATGCACTTAGAAGCTGCTAATAATTATCACAACATTTCACTAAAAGTATATCTTTACGTAATCTTTTTTTAAATTGGGCATTTCGCCCGACCCTGTGGCCGAGTGGATAGCACGTCGCGCTGCGACGCCAGGGCTTCCGGGTTCGAGTCCCGGGTAAGGCATGGGTATTTGTGTTTGTCCAAATGAGAAAACTGAAAATTGAGAATAACCGAGAAATGGAAATCTTAGTCGACCTCCGTGGCGAAGTGGTTAGGAGAGCGCGCTACAACGCCAGGGGTTCTGGGTTCGAGTCCCGGGTAAGGCATGGGTATTTGTGTTCGTCCAGTTGATAAGAAACAAAGAAAATGTAAGAATTGAAAAGTGTAAAATTGATAAAAAGAGTGAATGGTGGGGGATACCTCCGTGTAGGGGGTATTCCCTTAAAAAAAAAAAAAAAAAGTGGTTAGCCCATCGCGCTGCGACCCCAAGGGTCCCGGGTTCGAATCCAGGTCGGGCTTGGTTGTTTGTGAATGTCCATTCATCTATTTCATCATTTCATCACTCATCCCCATCTTCGCAAATTAGCCAAGAGGCACAAAACGCGAAGTAAAATAAACTAAATCAAATCAATCAAAATCAAAAATTGGGCATTTTAATTTTTGGACTAAATGCAAATCTCTTTTTACTATTAATTGTTATTTTCGTTTGTTACTTACATTTTATACTATTTAATAAGTCCTGACATCTAGTACAAAATGTTTCCAGAACCTATTAGCCTGTCTAAGTAAAACAAATTTTGTCAATGAATGTATCTTGTACAATCACGCACACTTCTAGGTTGTAATATTCACATTGACTCTCAATGAAATCGTTACAACCCAGAAGTGCCCGTGACCGTACAAACATAGTTCTTCTATTGCACAATGAAACCTTTTTAACATAAAAAGTATTAATGGTCTTGATATATTTTTATGGTCTTATTGGTCAGATGTCGAGAGTAACCTAGTCTTGCATTTAGACATTAAAGATGTACCGATAGATGGCTCTGAAGTATAAAAGAAGAATGATAAATAACAGAAAAATAGTGCTTTTTTATTAACAACGTATGCAAATGTGTTTAATAATTATACCATAAAAACAAATTAAAAATATATTGCTTCATATTTCATTTCTAGCCGCATGAAGACAGAAATATCAAAGTATCTTAGATATACAGGGTGTTTCTAAAGGTCGTTTACAACGCTTGGGAGGTGATTCCTCACACGAAAACAAGCAAAAAGTCTAAGTTCCATTTTTACGACTGAGGCTTCGTTTCCGAGATAGGAGCCTCGCAAAAGGTGACAAAGTGAACGTCACACCTGACTGGGACGAATACTATAACAGATAGAGAGGCGGTTCCAAGGGAATCATAAAGGAATCGTATGTGCTCAGTCCGGAAGTCACTATGAAAAGTTCACTGCACGCATGCGCAATGGAGTCCTCAAAGGAATTGGGGATTTCCAGCAAGAACAATGCATGGAAAAGGTATGTAACGCAGCAAGAAGGACCGTGACAATGAGAAATGCGTTCAAGACAACACATCCCGACCTCAAACATCAAAACATGAGCACCGAACACAAAATCCGAAAAGTTGAGCACGGTTGCATACCCCAGTTACACGCGAGGAATGAACGAATCATGTCATGTGGCATACGAGAGACACATTACTTCACCAGGAGGAGGGAAAGAAAAACACAATATCAGATGATTGCGACAACGTGTATTTTTACACGCGACAACTACGTAATATCCCCCCCCCCCGCACACACACACACAACAAACAACAAATGCTACAATGTCTTATGCACAGACAGTGCGTGTCACTGTACACCAACTGAAGATGTCACTTTCACCACACAAAGGGGGTGGGGAGCAATACCAAAAGTGTTCGCACGCGATCATTGTGACGTAAAAGAGACCAGTTTTGGAAGCGCTGCACAGGCAAGTCTGGCTCTCGTAGTCTACGTTTGACCTTCATGACTGCTCTTCCCGCGAGAGGAGCTCGAAGGGTTGGTTCTCTCCGGCAGTCGTTCCAGTCGTGTTGCAGGTGCTGGGATATGATCAGCAGTTCGCTCTAGGTTGTCATACGCATTGAAGAGTACTAGTATGTTGTATTGAAAGAAGTTGACGTGGTGGAGTGGGCAAGTCAAGTATCGCAACAATTGGTCTGTGGTGTTCGTACGGTGATACGGCCAATTTGTGCAGTGTGCCAGTGTTAAACAGAAACAATAACTTTCCAGTTCCAGCTACCTATTACACAGATGGCTGCGTATACGACCCAGCAGCTAGCAGACATGCATCTCATGTATGGGGAGGAACGTGGTAATGGCCGTGAGGCAAGGCGTCTTTATGGAGAACGCTTTCCACATAGACGTTTACCGTCTCACACCTTCTTTCAGGTAGTGGACAGTCGACTGCGTGAAACAGGGTCAGTGTTACCACCGCGGCAAGAAGTTGGAAGACCCCGAAGTGTACGCACACATCAGTTTGCAGAAGATGTGTTAACAGCGGTCGCAGAACATCCTGGCACCAGTACGCGAGTGCTCGCTCGGGCACGAAACACGTCTCATGTGAATGTTTGGCGAGTGTTGTCAGAGGAAGGAATGCACACTTTTAAACTGAAGAAAGTACAAGAACTGTTACCTCGTGACTTTCGCCCTCGTATGGAGTTTTGCCAATGGTTGTTGCATCAGCTGGACACAAACCCTCACTTCGGGGCAAACGTATTGTGGACAGATGAAGCCATTTTCACCAGGATGGATGTCTTCAATAGTAGAAACAGTCATGTATGGGACTTTGACAACCCACATGCACTTTTTGTGGCCCATCACCAGCACAGGTTTTCAGTGAATGTGTGGTGCGGGATAGTACATGATCATTTAATTGGACCATACATTCTCCCTGTTCGCCTGAATGGTCGCACGTATCATGCATTTCTTAGTGAGATTCTGCCTGAACTGTGGGAGACCGTACCATTGGCACTGCGGCAAGAAATGTGGTACCAACACGATGGTGCACCAGCTCATTTCGATTGTAATGTACGACATTTCCTGCATGACGTGTTTCGCAATAGGTTCATTGGTAGGGATGAGCCTGTGCCTTGGCCACCGAGGTCGCCAGATCTCAACCCTCTCGATTTTTTCTTCTGGGGAGAAATGAAAACATTCGTATACGACACACCTGTCACATCAGCTGAGGACCTCGTTGCTCGCATCAACGTTGCCGCCGCGACGGTAGCAGATACACCTGGCTTGTTTGCTCGTACTCGACAATCCTTGATTCGTCGCTGTCATCTCTGCGTAGAAGTAAACGGCAGACATTTTGAAAACCGTCTGTGATTATTGCCCTCGGCAAATACCAGTGAGAACACTCTTGGTATTGTTCCCCACCCCCTTTGTGTGGTGAAAGTGACATCTTCAGTTGGTGTACAGTGACACGCACTGTCTGTGCATAAGACATTGTAGCATTTGTTGTTTGTTGTGTGTGTGTGTGCGGGGGGGGGGATATTACGTAGTTGTCGCGTGTAAAAATACACGTTGTCGCAATCATCTGATATTGTGTTTTTCTTTCCCTCCTCCTGGTGGAGTAATGTGTCTCTCGTATGCCACATGACATGATTCGTTCATTCCTCGCGTGTAACTGGGGTATGCAACCGTGCTCAACTTTTCGGATTTTGTGTTCGGTGCTCATGTTTTGATGTTTGAGGTCGGGATGTGTTGTCTTGAACGCATTTCTCATTGTCACGGTCCTTCTTGCTGCGTTACATACCTTTTCCATGCATTGTTCTTGCTGGAAATCCCCAATTCCTTTGAGGACTCCATTGCGCATGCGTGCAGTGAACTTTTCATAGTGACTTCCGGACTGAGCACATACGATTCCTTTATGATTCCCTTGGAACCGCCTCTCTATCTGTTATAGTATTCGTCCCAGTCAGGTGTGACGTTCACTTTGTCACCTTTTGCGAGGCTCCTATCTCGGAAACGAAGCCTCAGTCGTAAAAATGGAACTTAGACTTTTTGCTTGTTTTCGTGTGAGGAATCACCTCCCAAGCGTTGTAAACGACCTTTAGAAACACCCTGTATATATGTATTTATCTAAATTAAATTAATTAAATTTCGCTTGCAAAAAAATTTGTGTTTATTTCATAAAGGGTAACTATTAGATAAGCTGGAGACGGATTTCTTAAAATTTACAGGAGAAAACACGAGAAGGTACTTACGGAATTGCGTTCTTGTGGACTTTCTGAAGCCGGGGAAATTGTTTTTTTGAATCGTGCAACTTATTTGGCCTGTAAGTAAGGTATTTTTCGTCATTCATGCATCTCCGTTGTACGATAGCTCGTGCCGCCATTACGGTCGACTACGTGAATCAAATGTTCCGTGCGATGTTGTCCGGATATGCGTAATTGAACGTACTGAGGATTTTTTTCGATGAAGCACATATTTAGGGGTGAAATGAGTGCTAATAGAACCTAACCTAACAGGCCTAACCTAACCTCGTAGGCATACCTCGTCCCCGTGAATGGTTAGTGGGGCTATCGTGACCAGAAAAAGAAAAAGGTACTTAACGGCTGGCCCGACGAAATAGCAACGACCAATAAATAATTATAATGTTAAAAATTACGCTTTTTTCATGGGGAAAAAAGTTATCCCCAGCTTGAAAAATGTTCCGGTATGCATATGAGGTAAGTAAAAATGATTTTTATTTGAAAAGAAACGAGTTTAATGTGTCTCCGGCTTATCTAACTGGTACCTCATAAAGTTCTCTTGACGTGTGTGTTTAAACGTTCAAAACTTTAAACGTAATACCATTATACACATTTAATATGTAATGTGCCGTTTCCTACATTTTCGAGGTCGCTGAACTCGATGAAACCAGTTAGAATGCCATACTCATAACCTCAAAAGTTAACCTAAGGGATCATATTTTAATCAATTTAGAGAATGCTAATTTCCTGATTGAAAGAAGACAGAATACATGAACTAGGGACCCAACATTATGAATAAAAAAAGGTAGATATTGATTTGTAAATGAATTCTGTATATTTCCATTTGCTTTATATAAGTATCATTGGTGAAAGTATTAATTTATGTTCAGCGTAGATCTATAGAAGAAATTACAAGGAAACGCCTGAGGTAAAATGAATGCGTTATGATTTCCTAGTTTCCAATAACTATAGATTTCTCGTCCATCAATCTTTGCACTTTCATGGTGATAATTCTTCCCTACCTGGTCCTTGTGCAAACGATAGCAAGGGTTATTGTAACTTGCAAAGGACACCCAACGAAAATTACGTCACAGAAAACTAGTTCCCGCGCACACACACCTGTCGTGGCGTTGCTTACACAATCGGAAATTACGTAACGAGATCACGTGTTGTGCGTACTGAAGGTTAGATGCGAGATCTGGAGCTGACGGTTCTTTTTCTTAATTCTCTTTTTGTAGGCGAAGGTTGCCAATGTGAACTGTTTGGAAAAAAAAGAACGGTTCCCCTCAACCCGCTCTCTCTTTGTGACGTCAGACGCGTACGTAAAATTGCTTCCAGCGTAGGGCATTGTCCAGGTCTGCATCTTTCTGCGATGTTGCAGTTCACTGCATGAAATGGTCGGCCTTCATTCATCTTCATAAGCCCCAAAGAGCCTAAAGGCAATGTACAGTGGGAAGCGTGTACAGTCGCTTATTGCAGTTCAAAGATTTACGATACACATTTCGTAAATAAGTGTAAAAATAATGTCTGAGTTATTTCACTAGTGTCAAAGTATCAAGAATAAATTAATTAATTGTGGAATTACATTGTATTGACAGTTTTGTGTTCCAATTTAGATTCATTGATTTCTTTTATTTTACTTCGCTTTTCTGCCACTTCGAAATTCGACATCGAATAGAATAATTCAATAAGAGTACTCTGTCCAGGTCATCACTGGTGCAAGGCCGCACAAAACTTCAGAATGGGGGAGGATCGAGTGGGCAGAGCGAAGCAGTACACGCTGCTGCGAAGGCTGAGAACAGGCAGTCGCTTTACCCCCTCCAAGCAATCCCATTCCCTGTCACGTGTTCATTGGTCCAGCCGTCTCGCGCCACTACTTGCGCAGAGACTTGTTTTCGTTCGCACGCTCCAGAGATTGCCGGGACAGAGTATAGTGTTGAAGGTTTCTTGAAGTATTTTGACAATTTTAGCCTATTTAGTCCCACTGTTTCCATTTGGAAAAAAATATATATTTAAATTAGGGAACTGTACTCTAAATCTATATCCCGCAATGCTAGGAACAAGTTCTAGTCGAAAGATGGGGCTTGGAATTTAGTCAAAAACTGGACGATGGCGTTGTTTATTATTATACAGAGCCAAATTCAATAAAAACTCATATATGTGACAAAAAGAAACTTGGGATTCTCGCCCTGTAAGCAGGGTCCCGGGTTCGATTCCCTGTGAAGGCACTTTGTGACATTCCTTTCTGGTGTTCGCCAGTGGATCACTACGTCACCGTAGCTACCCAATCTCCCTATGCGGCGGAGTTATGAGACTCTCCTTAATGTTATGCTACAATGAGCATTCTCAGGACGTAACGATTTGAAAAAGAAATAGCTTCTTGCCATTTTACAAATTTAATAAGATATTTCACCTTTAAACAATCACTGCAAAATAACAATATTCACAAACACAATCACATTTCAATTAAGCTGCGGCTTTTCCTTTATAACCGTGTTTTTCACAAATTTAACATCATCTCACGCAACTCAACTTACATTTTTCCTTTTCACGCACTGTTCTCCCGGCAACGGAATCAATAAAAGATTGGACAGTTCTACAAATATTTATAAACCGGAAATGACTTCCGCTTCCGACATTGCGTGCAACAAAAATACAGCAAAAATTACAAATTTAAATCAGCACAAACAACAGTATTGAAATTAACAAATAAATCAAACAGATTTCTGTGAAATTAACAGAAAACAAATAAAATATTCCATATGGCCAAAATAAACAAGGCGTATCAACTTCTCACTTCCAATTGTAGGTGCAGTCCTCTATTAGCCTATCTAAGTATAAAGTAGACATACAACTTTGTGAAAACATATTTCTAGTGTACAGTGAAATACTTTTAGGGACATTCTTCTCACTTAAATAACCTTGATGAGAAATTTTCGGGACCTTGTATATAGTGGAGAACAACACCCAGAGCACAATAGAATGATACGGAACATAATAGAAGGGGATAGAGAAAAAAGATATAGGGAGAGGGGGTGATAGTGCAAGAAAGAGAGAAGAAAGTGTGCAAAGAGATAGGAGAAGAAAATGAATGAAAATAAATATACAGAAACAGGGGAAGCATAATAAGAAGATAAAGAAATGTAGGGAAAAAATGAATAAATAGAGGGAAATTGAAGAACAAAGCGAGAAAAACGGAGAATTGTAGAGTGAGATTGTTTCCCTAACGTCTTACACTGTTCAGAATTTACAGCTTGGTAGCAAGCAGGGACAGGGGGACTAGGGGACTAGGGGGGGGGGCTGAAGCCCCCAAAACTGGTCTCAGCCCCCCTGTGGCCCCCTACATTTTTGTAATACAGTAGATGCATTTCGATCGAAAACTTAGAAAGCAGAATTTTCCTTTATTAAACTTCCATCAATATTGAAATACATTTTCTAGTTCGGTTAGATCGCAAGGTTAAATAGGGGGGAGAACAGCTGCAGATATGCCTGGATAACTGTGGCCACTGATCATTTATTTGATACGAAGTAATTGGCCAATCTAGACGCCATACTTGCTACGAAATCTGATGCCTGTCTGGTAGGTGAACGTATTCAGTGACTGTGAGATTGTTCTTTGGTTGCTGGCATATACAGTTTGTGAATAGGTCTAGCAGGTGTGGCAAATGAATTTTTCACGGATAAGTACTACGACGTCCAGAAGCGTTATGTTTATTTTCTATTTGTTAGTTCCTCATTGGAGTACCGACAATTGCACGAGTGTTAGCGATGTTCTCTCATTGGTTTCGTCGTTATATCTATTCTTCTCGCTGCAAATATTCGAGAGGGACAAATACGATGATGAAGAATCATAGAGTACACGAACTACCTGATTCTTAAATGCTAACATTAGAATTTGGCTCCCACCCCGATAGTCTAGCCGTAAACCTGATATCAATGGGTCCTGGCTTCCATCCCCGGTCGAGGTATAACATTTCATTAAGTGGTTCGGTTGGGATTTCACTAGAAACTGTAGGTCTCTGTGCATATTGTCGACCTTAATACAAATCTAATAAACTAATCATTGCAATACGGTGCGAAAATCAGCATGCTTTGGCAATTTTATTGCTCGCAGTCTTAGTCCTACATCTTAATTAATTATAATTTGTGAGGTTAGAAAGCAATTTCTGCAGTACCGTCATAGTGGTATCCGTGCAGGAGAATCAATCTTTGATCCAATTCGGATCAGTATTTATGCAATATATTCTGAAATAAAATTGTAATCTTCAGCAGTTATTTTCACTAATCAAAATGCCCAGTGCAAGGTTTGAAACTCTATTAATTGCTTTTATGTCAATATATTTGTCTCCTAATGGAGGTGAATTTGTATTGAAAATATGTTTGTTCCTTGAGAGTGGCACCTCCAATGTTGACGGTATTTCTCGTATCCTCACCATTTTTAGCCCTAAGTTCTGAATTTCAGTCGTTGAACAAGAAAACGTAAGATATTTCATCATGACAGCAGAGTAAATAATATCATTAACACATTTTCTATTCAAGGGTGGTGTTGTTTATTTCAGGCTTCCTTTATTAAGTTAGTACCACTTTTCTGAAGCACGAAAAGCTTCAATGATCTTTGCCGCTCCCTGTTGTTGTGATTTGGAAAATTTAGAGTTATGACACACTATGAGGTAGAAATGAACTAAACATAAGAATCCTTCAGCACCTCCTTGCAATGGTTGAAACATTAAAATCTGCCTTTTACGAACTTTACAAGCTTTGTGTTATTGAAATGTGCATAGATATCCCCATGAACGGCTGTTTGCAGAAAATCAGGTATTATCTTCGTAATCGAATTTGTAACGAGACTTGAGTGCTCCATCTATTGTCTCTTTGAGAAAGAGCTTGCAAAATCCTTGGATTTAAACAAGGTTGTAGCTTCTCATGAAAATATACGTATCTTATCGTATTTCTTGATGTGGTTCATTTTCTCATTTTAGCAAAAAAAAAAAAAAAAGTACTCAACTCTTTACTTAGAAATAGTGTTATGTTTATATCTATACGTTTATCCGTAGCTTTTATGACGTATTTTGTACTGTAATTAGTAAGTCTGTGATATTATTCCACTCAAAAATGGCTTTGGAAGAGACAACAATAGAATTATTGCATTTTACATGACATGAAAGATCCGTGCCTAAAAGTACTTTTGTGTGTGATGGAACAAAATGCAGTGATTTATCTTTGGATCTAACTGTAAAATATCTCACTGTTAAAAATATACCGTAGGAAAGTTTTACGTAAATACTTTTTAGCTGGTATAAGTTAGCACCCCGAGAATTTGACTTCGAAATCTTTAGCTCCCCACTTATTTCAGGCTGGCGCCGTCACTGGTAGCGAGTCATAACTCCCGAAGCAACCAATCAACAAGCGAGGTGATGACGTCATCTCTTCTCAGCACCTATCGCCAATCTTGTTACTCACGCCATAGGCTGTTGGTAGGCTCGCTAACCGGACTCGCACAGTCAGACTCTAGTAAACAATAATCGAAAAATAATCTATCTAGAAAGATGTGGCTTGTTAATTGTACACGCTAAATAATGTTTTCTTCTTGTTTTTCCAGGCGCTGCTCTTTATCCTGTACGCCTTCACGGTTGAGGCACTGCCAATCGACAAACTGGACCTATCCTCCCTTGGATCTTTCGACGGTTTGAGCGGAGGGGAAAGCTACGACTTCGGCCACCATCACCTCCCGAGCGCTACCTCCTACTCGAACGTCAATGTCATTCGACACGGCAGCACCCCGGTCGTGAAGAGCGTTTCCGTCGGACACGGATTCGAACACGGAGGCGGCGATTTCGGCGCTGGCATCGGAGGATACGAATTCGGTGGAGATTTTGACGAAGGCCTTCATCTATAAGCCTTACCCAACACGAGAACTTTCACTTTCAAGCTTATAAGGTATGCAGAGTCTTAGTTCATTGTTGCTTTCACCGTTCGGCAACCAACCGAATTCCTGATTGTTGTCTTGTTAACTGTGATCTGTTAGCTACTGAATGTTACGTCCAAATTCCTTCGGTAGAAACTCCTTCATGGGTTTTGAATAAGTCAGTTGAGATGTCAGTCAAGATCAAACGTCTCGTGCAAGTCATTGCATGACTCGCTGACCGCAAGGTTGTCCCGTTATTCGTTTTGCCTCAATACGCACTGTGGTTCCTTCCAAGATAGCCTAGTGGATAAAAGTAATGCTCTTTAAACATGGGGTCCAGTATTAGAGCTCCAGTGCATAAATGTATGGATAATAAACCTTTTCGAGCAAGGCCTTATCTCCGCGGCTAGCCACGGTACCCGACCTGTTGAGTGAGATGAGTCAAGGCAAAATGGATAATAAACTTTTTCCTGCTCCCACAAAAATAGGCAATAATTAGGCTGGAGAGTTCGATGAACTAACAGATAGATCTCTAACTACGCTCTGGTAATGATCAGGCTGGAAAGTTCATACGAACTTGTGCATAAATATATGTGTGTGTGTCTATTTTCTTTAATTTAAGTGCATAACATTAATGCTCTTTAACAATAAGATTCTGAATTCGATCTCCTGTTCATTCATATAATTTGTGTGTTGATGTATTTTAAAAACATTTATTTAAAGACGTTTATGTTCTTCTCTAGTACTTACCTATCATCATCTCAGCACGGACACTGAGATGTTATGTTTGGCCAAGTCTAGAGTGACATCTGTTGGTGGCTTTTGAAATAGACGTGTTTCTTTTGTTTGAGTTTTTGTCTTTAACATCTATGCGTGTATTGGTTCAGTATTAGAGCTCCAGTACATAAATGTATGCGTGTGTGTCTATTTTTTTTAATTTTAAGTGCATAACATTAATGCTCTTTAACAATAAGATTCTGAATTCGATCTCCTGTTCATTCATATAATTTGTGTGTTTTAAAAACATTTATTTAAAGACCTTTATATGCTTACCTATCATCATCTCAGCACGGACACTGAGATGTTATGTTTGGCCAAGTCTATAGTGACATCTGTTGGTGGCCTTTGAAATAGACGTGTTTTTTTGTTTGATTTTTTGTCTAACATTTATGCGTGTATTAGTCTTTGAAATACAAGTGTTTCCTTTGTTTTAGGTTTGGCTTAAGCCCACGTTATGCACAGATTGGCTAATCACAGTTTACCTCCACCGGGTATCGAACCCAGGACCATTTGATTATATTATGGTCCCATTACCATTTGGATCATAACAAATGGTCATAAAAAACAAAAAAAAACAAGTGGCCATTTCTGTTTAGGGCACTTTGGGCCTTTGCAGACAGTTGCTATAATTAATATAACTCAGCTAAGAAAAATGATAGAAAGCTGGGGTAAAAACCATTATTTTCAGCACATTTCATGCTACATTTTTCACCATCTCTAATGCAAATTGTTGAAAATTAGGTTCAAAACTGATATTTAATTTTGAATAAAAATCCAAGTTTAGGATTTTTTTCTTAGTAGGGAAATAATGTTTCTAAACTTTGCCGATGGACTTCAATGTGAATGCTATTGTCTATACATGGTGCTTATAAAGTGTAACCAATGGCAGAACTGACAACCAGCACATTATCTTGATGCAAAACCTGTTCCACATGCCCGCCACCAATGTCAAACAGTTCCTCACAAGTTTCAGTGGGTTTTATCGAACTCCATTCAAATTTTGAGGATCCGGGGCAGTTGTTATGCTTTCAGAACAGTGGGATTAGGGGGCGTGGGGGAAGTTGCTCCCCTCCATGCTAAACTTTATGGGAAAGTAAACTGTCCTTGCCCAGTTTTGGCACCTTCCCCCTCCTATTACAAATTTACAGGGTGTTCATAACATCTGTAACGAATGTTGTACTATTTGCTGATTAAAGGTGAGGTATGGAACTGACAACAGATGAATGCGTGGCGGTAATGTTTATGGATGAGAGGGACTTTGCCATATAAGGAATCTTGAAATGTCATGTTGTAGCCTGTGAAAATCCTGTATCTGCATCATCGGGAAACAGTGGGGGCCTTACCCTGCATTCGAACCCCCACAGACCCAAAATTGCCAAAACAAATTACCTTTAAAATGGCATTTATGACCTAGTACATGCAAAAAAATGTCCTAAAAATTCTGAAATTTTTGTAGAACAAATTTATAAACTACCAAGAGAAATTCAAATTACAAATTAACCTTACAGTGTTAATTAACCACATGTTCATTGCGTATGGCAGTACAAGTAAGAAAGTTCACTTTTGGTCATAATTTACACTTTAAGTAATGAGTTGCAGCACACAACGAAAATCATATGCAAATTTTCAAAAGTGAATGATTGTCGGTTGTCGGACAAGAGAATTGAATTGTTACACAACAGCTTGATCAACAATACTGCACAGACTGTCTTTGTTTCTTGAAACACAGTCGTTCAGAACTGCGCTGAAGGCAATGAGACGAGAGTCGGTAACCTTCAAAGGGTTACATTTGGATGTAAAATGCCCCTTCTTTCACCAAAATGTAGAAAAATGCATAACTTTTAAAAGGCCGACAAATGACTTAAACGGTTTAAAAAGTTTAAAAAATGACCTTTACTCCAAAAGGGTAAAAAAAACAAAGGCCCTAACAAAAGCATTCCAATTATTCAGTTACGTGTAAAACACGTTCCTATCTACACTATGTACCAAAACGTAATTAGGCACCTATGATGGTGGTTAATTTAGTATCTAATTTGAATCATTTAGTATCATTTACTAGGACCACTGGTGGTTCTTCGTGGCACAATGAACTCACACGCATACTGTACAATACTAGACAATGAAATGCTTCCAACCTTGTGGCGTTTTTACGGAATGGACCCCTGTTACTTCCAGGATGACAATGTTAGGTGGCATGTTTCGGAGGCTACTATGCAGTGGTATGCCGACAACAATGTTCACCGATTGGTCTGGCCTGCACAGAGTCCTGATCTCAATCCCCTAGAACACCTTTGGGAGGCATTGGATTGGCGGGTGAGGTCTCGGGAGATGCGGCCAAATTCCATTGTCCAACTGAGTGAGATCTTGCAAGAGGAATGGCGGCACATTCTAATGGACGTCCTCCACAAACTAGTCGAGAGCATGCCTGCCAGAGTGGCTGCTGTTATAGCAGCAAGAGGTGTCTCCACGAGGTTCTAACAGGGTTCGTACTACCAGACAACCATTTTGTACACGTGCCCAATTACTTTTTGGTAGATATTGTACTTATGCAACGTTTCTGCCTTACCAAAAAAAGAAGATGCATTTGTATCAAAATCCTAACTCTACTAATCACTATACCAGAGAGACAATAGTGTAAAAATGAAAAATTTAAGGAAACTAGTTATTTGAAAACATACCTAAGTACTTTGTGCAATAACTGAAATATATAATAAGCACTGAATAGTTTCTCGTTTCTCTCATTTCAGATTTTGTGTTCGTCCATATAAAGATCTCCCCAAATGTCGTCTCAAGACTGTTCGATATGCAAGTAGCAACATTCACATGCTGAAAATTATTTATTACCTGTCTTCCTTCCTTTCTTTAATTGTTGACGACTCAGGGTATGTTGCTTGTGTATCACTTGTATAATGTTGAAATAAAGCTTTACAGTTGTGTATTCTTTTGTTTGTTTTGATACACGTATTTCGTAATGCGTTGTCTTCATTGAACTCTTTTCTCTAATTTGTAGTATCTGCTTGTGTCGTGATAGTAAAAAAATCGTGTGTTGTTATATTTCAAGGGCCTCTTCGATACCCGGTGGAGGCACAAAGTGGTTCGGATCCCACTTTAAACAGCCGCAACCGAATTGCGCACACCTTAGATCCAGAATTGCGCACAAATCTCACTGACCTGTTTTGCGCACAGATTTTGATCCAATGTTGCCACTTTGATAGCTTTAAAGTCTGTGCGCAAAACTGTTTTTTTTTCTTTCTTTAGACAAGAAGAGAGAGAGAGAAATTAGAAATAAAATAGTAAATCTCTTAAGGATTAAATAAAAAATATAATTTGACCAGTAAATGTAGCAAGTCAAGATACAATTTTCATACCAATTTACATAATACAGTAAGTCACTATTGATGTTTTCAAGATACAATTTTCTTACCAATTTACTCAAACTCAAAAGTTAGGTTAGGTTAGGTTAGGTTAGATTATTGACTGCACAACAAACACTTCTGTCAATCGAAGCTCGTGACCTTCGGTGTAAATACGGAGATACACCGACCATTACATTCTAGTCCACCAATTAGGTTCATCCTCTATGCCTATCTAATGCTACCCTTGCAGCAAAAACACGTGTAAGTCCACACACACACACACAAACAAACACAACAGATTACATCTGACAACATCGCCTCATTTTGTTGTGCGCAATCCTGTACATTGTGACAGCTTGTCAACGGCTTATCAGATACCACTGATAAAACCGGAAAAGTGTGCGCAATCCCGCTGTAGCCCTGTAGGTCCAGTCCCGATTAGCCTAACTGTGCATAAAGTGGACTTAAAACATCAAATCAACCAATTAAATTAGCCTATCTGAATAATATACAGGGTGGTCCAAGAGTATGAAGACACCAGAATAAAAGTTGAATGACATACCGTACTAACACTGTACATACTCAACAATATATCATTCAACTTTTATTCAAGCGTCTCCAGTGTTTTCGACCACATGTTAACTGGACTTAAAAATTTGGCAAAACTCTTTCTACAGTTAAGTTCTACCGTGAAATAGTCTTAGCTCTCCTTTCTACTCATGTACAGAGCAATTCCAGAAAAACGCCAAAATTTTAAACCAGTGAAGAGCAATGTGCTGTTCATTGTTTTAAAGAAGAAAATCTTGAGATTGCGAATGTGTTTCTCAACTGAAAAAATTGTCTGTAAAAATTACCTCATCAATTACTATTTCACTAATATTGACTGAGAACATCCATATTATCAACATCAAGATTAGGGGAAGTCGGGGGAATATGAGAATAGTTAAGGTTTTTTATTAAAAATCTTAAAATCCGTATTTGTTACAGTTTTAAACGCTTCTCCGTTTGATTCTTCAGCTTGTTTTCTACTTTAACCCAAAACAGATAAAAGAACAAACAGATAGTTTCTTGTAAAAACAATATTTTACAAAATAATGTCAAGTTGCTCATATTGCCCCAAACACGGGGTAATATGAGGATAGACCAGGGGTAATATGGGCAACTGCAAATAAAGCTGGATATATAAAAAATTTTACATTTTTTTTATTACACCTGGTAGTTATTACAGTGAAATACAAAAGTTTAACACAAAATTTCCGTTTCCAACATTTGGAATGCTTCAAGCAAATATAGTGAAAAGAAAAAGGTTCTGAAATTCACCAGACAGAAAACTAATACAAATTAAACATCTTGCATGTACATGTATCCTTTTGTCACATCATAAACTGAATCCACACAAACACAGCACGTCTCTGTCACATGCGAGCTTTCACTGTAGTTCTCACACCTTACCATTTATGCTCTACACAAGCACAATCCACCACAAAAGCAAAGTCTCCATCATCACCACACAAAAAAATCATTTGCAGTTTTCTCATACAAAGGTGGCTCCATCTTCCTCAATGTTTACACCGTCCTCATGTAACCACTTGCTGCTATTCTCACACCTTAACCATTTGTCTCCATTGAAGTCATCGCTGTACTTTCCTCCGCAAACAGGACACATACAATCGTCATTAGTTAAAGAATGAATAAATTATTCATTAATGTATTTCATTGTTATTTGTGTATTTACATATTTGTTTATAATATTGTTAAATTACATCCATTTCTTTAATTTAAATGTTCTAAAGACCAGAATAATTAATCTATTAATCTAATTTTGGAATATTGCATAGACGAAAATAGTTGCTCATATTTCCCCATTTCTGCTCATATTACCCCGAATACCTCTGCTCATATTTCCCCAGATGCAATGATTTGAATTACCATCTCCTGTGCCACAATGCTTTCATGCAACGAGTTTCATTCTGAATAGAAAGCCTAATCACTACGTTTTCAGATTACTATTATGGCACTTTTTCAGACTTTAGCCTTTACAAATATACCTAAATAACTATGAGACTACATTTTTACAAAAAAAAATCACGGTCTTACATTAAAATGACGCTGACGCGATAAGGACTGTCGCTAGGCTCACGACATTTAGTGGGTCACTGATAGATGCTTCAACGAAGTGCTACCAACTGTCGGACGTGGAAACGAGATTCTCCTCTTGGCGGTGCGCGCGATAATGCTTCAACCTGCTCATATTCCCCAACTGCTCATATTTGCCCGACTTCCTCTATGTGTGTAGCAGTATGTACAGGGTGTTTCAATAGAGAGGTAACTGAAAGTATCCAAAACACATGATGTTTAGTTACATTTTTATTGAAACACCCTGTACTTATGGGAATAGTGATTGCATACTTAATTTACTTACATATTTCACTGATTTTTCTACAAGTTTTTTTTTTATAATTTCGCACGTTTTACCCGCATAAATATCCACTCGAATGGGATTTATTGTTCTTTCAAAGACATAATTTTGAATTTTATTTAGTTCTATTTTCAGTATATAACCAAAAGCTTCTAAACAACATTTGCTCATGTACGAGATAGAAAAATGTGGCTCCCTCTTGTGGAATTCTCTTCATAATATTTCGAGATTTCTAGAAATCAATTGTAGGTTTCATTGTTCGCATCCAACCAAATAAAAACTGCAATATATCGCATGATCAATTATATTTCTCAATGTTTTACACGTACTTTCAGGTCAATTACGAGAGAAAGGTGGAAACAACTTGTCATAAAACGCCTTTCAAATCTCGTTAAAAGAAACAGAAAACAACACGATCCGTATAGGATATTTAATTGAAACGTTCAACTGCTTTTTAAGGTCCTGTTCTACCCTAATATTTACATGGTCCTAATATCTAATATAGTCCTAACTGCTCGTTTATGTTATGTCATAAATACTCGGTTTTGGAGGTAAGGTGTTCACCTTTATTTAGAAGAGCCTAAGAGAAGTGAGATGTAAGGACAGAAGAGAAAGGGATTTTCATTTATCTCTTGTCTCTCTTTTTACATCTTAGTTTATGTTTCTTTCTTTCCTTCTATCTTTTTATCTTTCTCTTTTACCTACAGAGAGGGAGAGGGAAAACAAAAAGTGGTTAAGAAAAGAGAGAGAGGGAGAAACTAAGTGAGAGAGAAAGAGAGAGAGATCCTTGAGCTTTTCTTTCTCTCTTTGTCTTCATCTTTTTCTTCATACTCTGTTTTTCTTCCCTCTTTTCTATTTTCTTTCTGTCTCTTTTATTCAGGGAGATAGAGGGTGAGAGAGAGAGAAGGAAGAAGGAAAAGGGAGAGAAGAAAGAAAGGGTGACAGAAGAAAGATGGAGAGATAGACATAGAAAGAGGGAGAGAGAGAGAAAAAGATAGAGGGAAGAAGAAAGAGAGAGAAACAGAAATAAAGGACATAGAGTTAAAGAGAAACGCAGAGAGAGAGGAGGAGGGAATCTTACTCTATCTCTCCTTCCCTCTTTTCTCTTCTCTTTTTCTATTTTATTTAGAGAAAGAAGAGGAGGAGAGAGAGAAGAGAAGAAAGAGCGAGAAAATAGAAAGAGGGAATCTTTTCTCTTCTCTTTTATCTCTATTGTTTAGAGAGAGAAAGAGGGAGAGAAGAAAGAAGAAAAAGGGGGAGAAAATGGAGAGAGGGAGAGAGGATAGAAGAAAGAGTGAGGGAAAATAGAAAGTGGTAGGAGAGAGAGAGAGGATACAAGAAAGAGTGAGGGAAAATAGAAAGTGGTAAGAGAAAGACAGAGAGAGAGAGAGGATAAAAGAAAGAGTGAGGGAAAATAGAAAGTGGTAAGAGAGAGACAGAGAGAGAGAGAGAGTGAGGGAAAGTAGGAAGTGGTAGGAGAGAGAGAGAGAGAGAGAGAGAGAGAGAGAGAGAGAGAGAGAGAGAGAGAGAGAGAGAGAGAGACTATTCAAAAGTAAAAATGCCTTGCTCTCACTGTGCCAACCAGTAGTATTGCAGGTTAACGAAGCACTGGTGCATGGAATCATAATTTTTTATTTAAATTTGTGTTTCTCTTACTTTTGAGTTGGTGTTTTCAGTCACTCTATGCTAATTGGGACTGGACCTACAGTTTAAAGTTGGATCCGAACCACTATGTGCCTCCACCGGGTATCGAACCCGGGACCCCATGATTACAAGGGGACGATGCTACCACTGCGCCATCGGGGAGGCCTGTGTTTCTCTTACTCTACATCGCTGTGTCTAATCGCGACTATGAGGATGAATTATGAGTATATGAGAATGATGAATGAAGATGAACACTACTTGGTGGTGAGATCGTGATTCGATCACTCATCACGACAGTCGGGAACAACATTCAGTGTCACGTGCTTCGTGTGTTATTGATGCATGTCGTCTTTTACCTTGTATTTATGGTGAGTGTAGCATTATGGCCTTCGATGTTGTAATAGCAAGAGATAATTTCAACAAAATTTGGACGAACTTAATATACCTGTCACTTGACCCTCTTTACTAATTAATACACATACATTCAATTACAACCTTTTAACTTGTTCCTTTCTTTTTCGTGAAGAGACCATTGTGCAAAATACCTTTCTCAGAATGACCTTGTACAGTGAAAACTACAGTACTTACCGTACCAAGATGGATGCCCACTGGAATGGACTTGAGCAACCTGTAATTGCTTTTATATTAATTTCTTTCTTATATTTTTATTCCTTTTACCCCTTTCACAGTTTTTCTGTCTTACTTTCTGCAGACTGTCTCCTCATCTTTATGTGCCTTCCCGTTCGGATCCCACTTTAAACTGTATGTCCAGTTCCGATTAACCTTTCTGTGTATAAAGTGGACAAAACAATTCAATCAATCCTTTTTCTTTATGTTTTGGAATTTTCTTCCTTCTCTCTCTCTCTCTCTCCTTCGTTCTCGCTGTTGTTATCTCTTACTAACTTTTGTCTTCTTCTTTCCCTTTTGCTCCCTTTCCATCTCTCTGACGCTTCTTTTCATTCTCTTTGTCTCTGACTATCTCTTGTTTCTTTCATTTCCATTATGCCTTTTGGGTAAAACTGTTAAAGCCGGGAATCGTCTGTAACTCGTTTATTCTGTAATTGTTAACATTCGTACTTACTTATTCTGCATTGGGAAATATTGTTTAACAAGGAATTTCGCTCTTTTTAACGAAATTAGTATCTATTGTCGAAATATCGAGTAATTATTGTTCGTTCTTTTCTCGTTTCCTGAACACTCAAAATGACGTGCAAATCTTGACTAGCGTTGTGTTTCAAACGCCAAAGCAGTGTATCAACCTTATTAACAGAAAAATTCCCGCATAGTTCCGAAAACCATTCCCGCATAGTCCCAAAAACCATTCTGTATCGTATAACCATCCACGAATAGCCCCAAAAACCATTCACGATAGCCCCACGCACCATCACGGTAAGGTTAGGTTAGGTTGCTTTAGGTTGGGCAATATAGGAAAAAACTGTGTGTTTGCAAACACTTCCCTGGGATTACATCATCAGATGCTCGCAACATCCGGTTCAAGTACATGGATGGAAATGCAAACAACAGCTTTCGTGCATCGGACGGACATTATTATAGAGAAATACATGAATTAGCGGTCAAATACACTGAAAAATACGAGAAAACACTTCTACGACCTTCCGAAATTACACAGAAACTCAATTCAGTAAGTACTTTCTCCTGTACATTTAGTTTTACCGCCTTTTGTTATTTTCTTGCTCTTTCTCTCTCTCTCTCTTTCCAGTTGTTTCTTTCTCACTCGCCTATATTGCTGCTCCTTTACTCTTCTCTCTCTATTGCATTTTTCTTCCACCCTCTCTTTTGTCGCTCACTTCTTTTATTTCTCTCTTCCTTCTCCTTTTCTTTTAAAATCCTTTCTCAATTTTCGAACAGCCCAATTTATCACGGGCTAGTTCTTTCTGCGCTCGCTAGATGACAGCACTTCAATGTATAAAGTTCATTTACCTCTACAAAATTTCTACTTGACAAATACAACGTTCTCTTGCATTTTCAGTTACAAATTAATGCTTTTGATTTTATGCATTGCGTGATTACCCCTTTCTAATTGCAGTTCAATGCATAACTTATCAATTCAGCGAATAGCCACAAGAAATATACCCAGAAGGATAATAATATACCCAGACAAGCACACGCAAAAGCAGAAGTGACGTGAGGCCGAACCCTTTCACAGCACGGAAGCAAGAAGGTAAGTGATGTTCCATTCAATTCGTTAGAACTTTCATAAATTCCCCGTATCACTTCACCCCTTGTGTTAGAGATTGCTATCCATGATCACGTGTTAAACGCTAATGATTTTTACAACTTGAGGGAAAGCTCGTGGTTAGTGGAGTAGATTATGGATTGTGATGAGTGTTCGTATAAATACGTCTTACCTGGACTGTGTCATCCACACTTCGCTTGTGTTCCTCCTGGTGAACAGTTCATTTGTGTTAAAACAATATGAAGGTTCTTGTAAGTATTGAGGGTTGGGGAAAGCGTGTGTGTGTGTACTCTGAAGAGTATTTTTTTTTAAAGTGTGAATCGATATTGATCAGCAGTTTATTTCTCTAGTGTCAGATTTAAATTGGAAAGAAGAGCCAGCAAAGGAGATGTGGCATTTATATATCTATTTAGTCTTGTACAATCACCGGCAATAATGGGACACCTAGGTCCTGAAATACTGGCTTCATTGCAATGTGTAATGTGTGTTGCCAAACTCTACGGCTATAGCGGAACTTGGTATTGAAAAGTTGGACTGGCCTTGAAGTTAGGCAACATACATAATGCATTGCAGAGAAGCCTGTATTGCAGGATATAAGTGTCCTATTTTTGTTGCCGGTAAGTGTACATACTAATCAGTTTTTAATTTTTATTGAATTGGTAAAATCATCATTTTAGATGGTAAAAATAATTATTTATGGAATTGGTAAAATCATTATTTTAGATGGTAGAATCATTACTTATGAAATTGGTAAAATCTTCATTTTAGATGGTAAAATCATTATTTGTGGAATTGGCAAAATCATCAGTTTAGAGTGTAAAATCATTATGCAAGGTTAACCTTAGATATTTGTTTTAGCATCTGTTGTAACGACACATAGCAGTGTTTGACCTAACAAGGGTGAAATGTCTTAACTGATCTAACATATTAAATGGTAACGTGACCAAATATAGAATGTGAAACGATTTAGTTTGATTTATTTACTTTATTTTACTTCGCTTTTCTGCTACTTTGGCTAATCGCGAAGATGAGGATGGATGAAGGGACAATCACAAACATATGCAGACGATACAACACGAGCCCTACAGAGTCCAGACGCCAGAGACTCGCTAGTCTGCAGAATGCAGTCCAGGGTGTACTACGGAGGAAGGTTGGCGTTTGGATGTATTCGGAAAGGATCAGCCCATGCACCCCAGAATGTGAAACGAACAATAATACATTAATTAACTATTTGTATAGCAGACAAACTAAAACTGAAAAAAAAATCTTTGCGATTCTTAGTTAAGAAACAAGGAACTCATGACGGATAATCGAGATTGGTCCTACAGTTTAAATACGGTCAGCCCTGTCAAAATTTGGTCTGTCCCTCCACCCCCCTCATTGGTGCAGTCAGGCCATGGACGTCCGCAGCATTTTTTCCAGGGAGGGGCAAGGAAGGTATTTTTTCCAAGGGGGGCAAACAAGGCACATTTTCTCTAACAAAAGTGTTGTTCCCTAAAAAAAATATTGCATAAATTTGAATTTATGATGTTCATGCAATAATTAACACATATCATTGTGGCTAAGATGAAATTATATGTGTGAAGTACATAATATTTGGTTGACTTTCATTGTCCAGGGGGGGCCACGGCCCACACTTGCCCCCCCCCCCTTCCGGACGCCCATGAGTCAGGCTTTCGGCTATCAAGTTACATGAAAGCAATTTCAAAATAAATTGTAACTGTGTTACTTTTCAAAAGTAACAGTGAATTACTTCATCACTAAATTTATAAGCTAAATAGTTTGCAAAAAAGTAACATAAACCATTGATATGACCAGGATATTAAGTAAGTACTATGGAAATATCACTTTAGACTACAGAACAAGTGAGAATACATATAAAAAATCACACAGTGTTTCCTTATGTATCACGTGATCGTAATGCCTACATACACGATCTTATTAATATGCAGAGCATGTTAATTTCATGCTCCATTCCTTCCTCTGAGGTGCTATTAGAGAATTTCACTTGCCGTGTAACTCTCTTGCGATATTGTCGTGCTGTCGCCTCCACAGACGCAATCTTTATTCCTCTTTTTGTAGGTTAGTGGACTCCCCGCTCACGTGTCTGCGTGTGTGTTACGTGTAGCGTGACTATATCTTCTAAGCTTCAGTGCTTGGGGCCTAAGAAACGTACAAGCGACACAGACAATGCACTATAATTTATTAAGTACACGGGCGTGAATCGAACCTTGGAAATACTGTATTAGCATTTTACGGATTTTTTAAAAAAATTTAGTGGTCGTTATCAATTCTTTCCGTTTTACCTTTCTTTCTGTCACAGTCTCTATATCACTCTCATATTCATTCTTTCCCTCTCTCTGTCTATCTTTCTGTTATTCTTTAACGTTCTCTCTGTCACTTTTTCTGTTTCCATTTCTCTTTTACATTTTGCTTCTCTCTGTTTATCTTTCTGTTTCCTTTATCCTCTCTCGCTCTCTCATTTTCTGTGTCCCTTACTCTCACTCTCTCTCTCTCATCGTGTTCATTACTCTCTCCCTTTATCCTATTATTTTTCTCTTTTACATATATATCTCTCTCTCTCTTTGTCTGTATTCCTTTTTTTCTCTACCTCCTTCTCTCTCTGCTTCTTCAATTATTCCTTCTCTTTTTCATTCACACTCTAACTCACTCATTCTCCCCCCTCTCTGTCTCTCTCTCTCTCTTGCTCAAATATTTTCTCTCTAACTTTCTACTTGTATTATTCTTTATATTTCTCTCTTTTTCTCTCTCTCTGTCTGTCTGCCTCTCTCTCCTAATCTCCACATATCTCTTTTACTCTATTTACTTCTTGTGTTCCTTCTCTTTGTGTCATACCTCCCTCTTCTCTCATTCTCACACTCTTGTCTCTGGTATTTCTCTCTCTCACTCACTCACTCTCTGTCTGTCTGTCTGTCTCTCTCCCTCTCTCTTTCTCTCTCTTACTCCTAATATCTCTTTTACTCTATTTACTTCTTGTGTTTTTCTCTTTGTGTCATACCTCCCACTTCTCTATTTCTCACACTCTTGTCTCTGGTATTTCTCTCTCTCTCTCACTCACTCTTTGTTTGTCTGTCTCTCCCTCACTCATTCTCTCTCTCTGTCTGTCTGTCTGTCTGTCTGTCTCTCTCTCTCTTTCTCCTAATATCTCTTTTACTATATTTACTTCTTGTGTTCCTTCTCTTTGTGTCATACCTCCCTCTTCTCTCATTCTCACACTCTTGTCTCTGGTATTTCTCTCTCTCTCACTCACTCACTCTCTGTCTGTCTGTCTCTCTGTCTCTTAATCTCTACATCTCTTATTCTCACACTCTTGTCTCTGGTATTTCTCTCTCTCTCTCTCACTCACTCTCTCTCTCTGTCTGTCTCTCTCTCTCCTAATCTCTACATATCTCTTTCTCTTCCTCTCTCTCTGTCTCTCTGTCTGTCTCTCTCTCCTAATCTCCACATATATCTTTCTCTCTCTCCTCTATCTCTCACTGTGCCCTTCAGCATATAGCAGACACCCACTCCCAACTGCCGTCCTTTGAAAGCACTATGATGCCATAGCTGGACAAAATGGATGTGTTGCCGTTCCACATAATATTGTCTATAACTGACACGCAAGCAGAACAAGTAAAAGTATTGTGAATTAATTATTACCGTAACCAAGACGATACGTTACAGTTGAAAATGGAGAAACTTTATTCGCTATGTTCTTTCCACAGGTGCTGTGCAGGTAAAAACAAAAGGTTTGCTATTGAAATCATTTCATGCTTCATAAACGATGTCAGAATTTTTTTCCGAATTTGAGACAAAAACTTCAGTGACAAAAAAATCAGGTTCACTCATACTGAAGGTGAAAGTTATGTATTGTAAAGGTAAAGAGTGAGGTTCCAAATACTCCAAAAGTTATTCTGATGTCGAAGTTTGCAGTTATATACAAATTTGGTCATGTCGTAACATCATTTCTGTTCAATCATCAAGTTAGGTGTGTGCGGTGTGATTATTCCAAATCTAAGTATAACAGTTGGGCTGAAAAGTTCGTAGGCTAACATAGTAAAAAATATTTTTTTGACAAAATTCGATTTTATTATTCAATATAGTTGCCTTCGAGGGCGATACAACGATTATAGCGGTCATACAATTTTTCGATGCCATTTTTATAGTACGATTTCTCTTTAGCCTCAAAATAGGGCTCAGTTTCGGCGATTACCTCTTCATCAGTGCTAAATTTCTTTCCAGCGAGCATTCTTTTAAGGTCTGCAAACAGGAAAAAGTCACTGGGGGCCAGATCTGGAGAATATGGTGGATGGGGAAGCAATTTTATTACGGTTGAATATCGCTAAACATTGCTCCGAATCACCAAAACGTTGTTGCTTTTGATCGATTGTGAGCACGCGCGGCACCCACTTTGCACACAGCTTTCGCATGTTCAAATATTCATGCACAATATGTCCAACACGTTCCTTTGATATTTTTAAAGTCTCAGCTATCTCGATCAACTTCACTTTACGATCATTTAAAATTATTTTGTGGACTTTTTTGATGTTTTCGTCGGTAACAGCCTCTTTGGGGCGTCCACTGCGCGCATCGTCTTCGAAGCTCATTTCGCCTCGTTTAAATTTAGCAAACCACTTCTCAACGGTTGATTTTCCTGGTGCAGAGTCCGAATAATGTTTATCAAGCCAAGTCTTGGCTTCAACAGTATTTTTTTTCGCCAAAAAGCAATGCTTTATTAACACACGAAATTCTTTTTTTTATCCATTTTTTCACAATAACAAAAGCTGCTTCACTCACAATGCTATATCTCACGAACTAATTATCCGGCAGCTGTGAAATTTATACACGTATCTTTTGAAGGTTAGTACTAAGTAAAAATCACATGTATTTAATTCTAGTAACGCCATCTATGAGTCAGCCTACGAACTTTTCAGCCCAACTGTTAGATGGCTCTGCTCTGTGACTATTCTTACATTCATCATTATTGATCTTTAGGTTTGAATTAACAACAAGAGGCAAATAAACAAATTAGTAACTTAAAACAGTATTAAACAAACTTTTCATAATAACGTAGTAGTGTTTTTTCACCATTTGGTAAGTAGATTATCCGTAGATCTCATGGCAATTAGCAGACAAAAGTAATATACAAAAGTAACGATTTATCTTGCTGTGTGCTAACCACGTGTCATCATCATAAGTAGTCATAATGTTGGAGTGTTGTTTTTTTTAATCATAATTAGATAGATTATATCCGTTGATCTTTTGACAGGTAGCAGACAAAACTATTGTCTCAAAGTTGTTTCGTGGGAAAATATTCGTAGATCCATCCATTAGGGCAGTGGCTCCCAAAGTATGCGCCGCGAAAAGTTCCAATATTTTCAGTGAATATGATATGATTGTTCCAAATATGTGCTTATTTAGTACTTTTTTTACACACAAAATGTTTCGAATTTGAAATATGTGTTTATTTTTTAACTTCAGGCAAGCAACCTAACATCACTAACTGGGCGTTGCAAATATTAGATAGGCCTAAATTCTGACTTGGGAGCCGCGGAAATGTCTTGAACCACTAAGGGTGCCGCGAAACGAAAAAGGTTTGAGAACCCCTGCATTAGGGTAGTCAAGACGTGCTGAATGCCGTCGTGATACTGAAGGTTGGTTCAACAATGAAAAGCTAGGGTGTAGATACATGGATGACCAAACAATGTTATCTGGATTTGCTGTAACTTTTTCCTTGCGAATATTTTCGCCACTCGAAATATCTACATGTTTCAAATTCATTTTGAAAACTTGTTTTGAGATGTCTTTATTAAATAAATCAAGAAGACTTAGGTGGGCAGGCCATGTGGCACGAATGGAAGAGGAAAGAAAGTTTACAGGGTCCTTGTTGGGAAACCTGATGGTAAAAGACCTGCAGGAAGACCAAGACAAAGATGGAGGGATAACGTTGAGATGGACCTAAAGGAAATCAATAAGGATGGAAAAGATTGGTTTGATCTTGCCCAGGATAAGGACAGATGGAAAGCTTGTGTTGCTGCAGCCATAAACCTTTGGGTTTAAGAAGGCTAGAGAGTTAAGTTTTCTATATTCTCAGATAGCCGAGGACTTACACTTGAAAGTAGAACAGATCGGTTTGGACCAGTGGACCCGTTCAGTTACAAAGTGAACGCTGTACGGTTTAATCGCGACGATAAGGATGAATTGATGAAGAGGGTGAGGGAACAAGCAAAATATATGTTCCCTACCTTGGCCAGGGTTCGAACCTGGAGCAACTGGTTTCATAGCACGCCAAGGTAAACACTTTACCATAATGAACTTCTTTTTCCAGATCGTATTCTGTCCATAAGTAGAGCATTTTTTTGTTTTTTGTACTCGTCTTTTGTTCGCTTCTGGCTGATGGTAATGTTATTGCACGAAGAAACGGCAATGGGTCAATATAACTGGGCAAGAGCGTGAAATTTATATGAAAGTCCACAATCAAGCCCTCAGAATCAAGTGTCGTGATTGGTCAGTTTGGTTAATAGATCTGTAACCAGGCAACAAAACAACCTTTGGCAAGGCTTCAACCAAAACAGGAAACGACTGCTTACGTTCACTTTCGCGATCGGTCATTAAACTATAATTGTCCCGGTGCAGACGCTAAGAAAAAAATGCCCCTCCCCCCTAAAAAAAATCTTAAGCACGCATTTCAACAGCACTTAATCAATTTCCTTCCAAGTCCTTTCCCCTCCACAGGGCTGAGAGAGTCTTGGTTACATACGCATGTTCACAACGAGACCATTCCAGTCACCGATGCATTGCGAAGGTTATTTAAGCGAGCCGAAAGTTGCCCAGTTCCCCCTCCTTATGTCCCCTTGCGTATCAAGTGCATGTGGAAAGTATATTGTTATAGTCCAGCGAACACTGGGTTGTCATTCACTCGGTCCGAGTTTGGCCAGTTATGCAATGTCCTCGCTGTATCCCGGTCATTAAAAAGAAAGGCGTAGAGATGTCCGTAAAAAAAGACGAATTGGCGATATTTACACGCTTGTTACGTATTGTGCATTTTTATGTACCGTGCCACGGCTTAGGCTGCCTCGTAATATGGGAAAAAGTTGATGGACGGTTACGCAATATCTTTATAACTTGTGTCTCCTGAATTTCATTGATGAGGACGCCGATCTTTCCAGAAGCATGTGAACAGCTCCATAATGTCTCATTCCCGCCATAATTCGTGACGTAGTAGCGAGCACGTGAGTCCAGTAGCCAATCATTGCCAAGAAGCTAGCTGATTGGCACGGCTGCAATCATGCGCGCTTATTGGTTTCGATTTTCGCGGGAAAATTAAATAACATGTAAGACTAGACCTGGTTGGGAAATACTGTTGTCGTGCATATGATGTGTAGTTTTCTTGGTTGCTGTACTTATTGTTCTATTAGGAATGTAAAAACAGCAGCATGCATAGATGTATAACTACAAAACGGAACTCCAGCTATTTGAAAAGTTACTTTGATTTTCATCTCCTTCTTTTTAAGGCTTGTATTGCTGCCGTCGTAGCCATAACCTCAGCTCAAGGAGGGTTTGGAGATTTTGGAGGCGGTAGTGACGACATTGGAGGATTTGGAGGAGGCAGCAGTGAGCTTGGTGGTCTTGGCGGAGGCAGTGGTGGGAGCTATGGGGAACACAAGCACGAAAAGGCCACCTCTTACCAAAACTTCAACCTTGTCAGCAAGCACGCTACTCCTGTTGTGATCAAGTCCCATGGCCACCATGAAGGTTTTGGAGGCAGCGAGGGAGGTTTTGGAGGAAGCAGTGGTGGTCTTGGAGGAGAAAGTGGAGGTCTTGGCGGTCTTGGAGGTGAAGGTGGCGGATTTGGAGGCTTCGGCGGTCTTGGAGGTGGAGAAAGTGGCGGATTTGGAGGCGGAGAAAGTGGCGGATTTGGAGGTCTTGGAGGCGGAGAAAGTGGCGGATTTGGTGGTCTTGGAGGCGGAGAAAGTGGTGGATTTGGAGGGCTTGGAGGCGGAGAAAGTGGCGGATTTGGAGGTCTTGGAGGCGGAGAAAGTGGTGGATTTGGAGGTTTTGGCAGTGAAAGCGGAGACAGCGAAGGATTCGGAAGTTTCTAAAGCATTCTCATTTAGCCCCAGGTAACTTAACTCTGAAAATTTATCTATTTAAGTTTCCAACTAACTCCTTCTCTATCTCTTTTTTGCTTTCTCAATCTCTCTCTTTTATCTTCCTCCCTCCCTGTTCCTTTCTTTCTATCTTCCTAGTATTCTTTCCTTCTCTCTCTCTCTCCATCTGTTTCTCTCTCTTCCTCTCTCCTCGCTTCTATTTCTCTCTCTTTTTTGTCTGTCTCTGTTTTTATCCCTTCCTCTCTCCTCACTATTATTTCTTTCTCTCTCTTTTTCTCTGCATCTGTTTCTCTTCCTTCTCTCTCTCTCTCTCTCTCTCTCCCACTCGCTCTCTCTCTTGAGAAAGAGAGGAAAGAAAGCATGTCTCTCTCTTTCTTTCCCTCTCCTCTGTCTTTGTCTACCTCACCCATTCTATTTCTCTCTATTTTCTTTCTCTCTCTGGCATTCCTAAACCCAAAATTTATTCCCACTGTAACACGAGTTCTGTATCTATTTGTACTTTAACAAGATGAATCCGACCTTGACCATCCTTGTAAATCTCAACATTATCCTCATGCATGCTGTAAACTTACCAAAGGTAATATTTCACGGTCATTTCTGATTATATTTTTTTATATAAAGCTTCAAGGTATAGTATTTTCAGGGTATAGTATCATATACTTGAAAATATGAGTAATACAGAAAGATGCACATTAAATTTTATGGGGGGGGATAAAATGAAAATGCCCCCAGAACATCCTAATAGCTTATACGAGGGATTACTAAACACCAGTAAGACGTACAGAAAGAACAAGAGAGAAAAGGGACAGAAAGGACAGGAAGAAAAGAGACACAGAAAGAGATATACGAAAGAGAGAGGTGAGAGGTAAAAATAGATGGAGAGAGAGAGAGACAGAAAAGAAACAGAGAGAGAGAGAGAGAGAGAGACTGAAAAGAAATAGATAGATAGAAATAGAGGAGGAAGTAGAGAAGAAAATAAGACAGAGAGAGAGAGAGAGAAAGAAAGGGCCCGGATTTTGATGACCTACAAACCTTTGAAAAATGATCTTTAAAATGACAACAAAAATCCTGTAAAATGACCTAAAATATTTGAAAAAAGACCCAAAAATTCGTACAAAACGCAATTTGCTTATTGAAAATAGTATATATATTCCAAGACAAACAATTTAACAATTGCTTCTTCACCTTGGTGTGTTGTACGGACTGTGAATAAGAAACTCGACAATGTTGCATTTCGCGATTTTCAGACAGGCTTTGTTGCTCTGCTAGTTAAACACAGAGTAAGTATCGCAAGATAACATTCAGACAAAACAGAAATTGTTGAACTTCTTATGTTTCAGCATGCAATGACACAAAATTTTAAAAGAAATGACGTAAAAATGATGCAAATTTTTTAAAAAATGACTTAAAAATTATGCAAAATTTTAAAAACATGACCTAAAAATGATGCATAATTTTAAAACATTATGCAAAATTTTAAAAAAAAGACCTAAAAATTATGCACAATTTTAAAAAATGACAAAAATGATGCAAAATTTTAAAGAATGGCCGAAAAGTTAGAAAATGTAAAAAATGACCCAAAAAATTACATTTCTTCAACCTGAGGAGGGTGTTCAGGATTTCTGTACTAGTTAGCAATGTCTACATTGCACCCGTTAAAAGATGAAATGTCATCAAAATCCGCGCCCTGCGAAAGTCATACAATATAAAACTTAATGCTATTCGAAACAGTCTTACAACTTACAATGCCTTAGTTACCAGTTATTCTTATAATTGAAATTCTACCGAAATTTTATAACAATACCTCTTGTATTCTTTTCAGCTAAAAATTGTCACCTCCCTGACTGCCAGATGTTAACTCCACCGCACTGAAGAAAGTCATCATATTTTATAGAAAGTTCCTCCCAAAAATAAAATAAAAATTTCTATTTTTCTACTTGCATATTTTATTTATGAACCTACTCCATACAACACTGGCATCATGAGTAACTGCAGGGTCCTTCCCGATAGCGTGGTGGTAACATCGTTGCCTTACAATCAAGAGGATCCAGCTTCGATGCCCAGTGGAAGCGCATGGTGATATGAATCCCGCTGAAAATTATAGGTCCAGTCCCGATTAGCCTGTCTGTGCTTAAAGTGGACTTAAAAACAAATTCAAACGAACAACACGTAAACACTTCTATCCCGCTTGTATGCTACTATATGCAGGGGTAGACAAAAACTGAAAATAATTCATCTGCCAGCCCATTTTCTCAGGAGCCAATATTTTATTTTGTGCAAATATGTGCCAAGAAGGCCATTAATGCAACTAAGGTAAAAACTAGACATTTTAAAATGTCACCTTAAAACATCTAATGTATTAATTAATACAAGACTGCATTAAATGTAATTAATTGTTGCTCCGGAGTGCCCTTCCTGAATAACTCTACCATATATGTAAATATACTGTACTTGTTATTTAAAAATAAGTCATGGAAATGTTCATAGGTGAACTCGAATTATTGAAAAAAAAAGTTTTTTACATCTGAATTCGAAAATTAAAAATTTTCAGGCGCCAGTATTTTTCTACCCCTGACTATATGTATATTGCTTGTCTGTCTGTTTAACGGATTTGGTTCTATATAAATCTGAAAAAGTATATTTCTTTTGTAGTAACCATGAATTTATGTTACAAATGTGACTACAATATATTTGGAGCCTACCCGATGGCGTAGTTGTAACGTCGTTGCCTTGTAATCAAGGTGTAGCGGGTTCGATATCCAGTGGGGCCACATAGTGGTTCGGGTACTACTTTACTATAGGGGTGACACCTATAAATAATTTATTTCGCACTTTTTTACATTACTAACGTACTAACGAACATTTCTTTAGGTGAAATAATGAATTTCTAACGAAAATAATGTCTATTTCTTATATTTACGAGTACTTACTGTTACTCGTTATTTCGATTCTGTAACACACAATATGGCGATAGCGTACTGGTTCATCGCTCGTTGTGAGTGTTTTGTCGATTTATGCAGTGTTTCAACCTTGTTCACCGGAAAATACCTACTTTCGTGCCCGGATTTGAAATTATGCTAATACCTCAGAAACCATTGACGTTAGCCTCACAAACCATTGACGTTAGCCCCACAAAACATTCACGTTAGACCCACAAACCATTGAAGTTAGCCCCGAAAACCATTCATGTTAGCCCCACAAACCATTTTCCGTAAGGTTAGGTTAGGTTAGGCAAGCATAGTTAAAAAGAAATAAAAAAAATAAAAATACTCTACACGTCATGTTCTAGTGAAAACATGGCGAGTTTGAAACACTGACTACGGGGTTTACGTCATCTAACACACGGAACATTGTACTCTCGTGCAGAAAGCAAATGGGGCAGCAGAAACAGCGTGTCGGACAGAGATTTTCGCAGAAAACAATTGCATTCGCATTAAAACGGATCAAAACTACACTCACGAACTTCCACAACGCTACAGAAAATTATTTGCGTAATTTATCCTGTAAAAAGTAAGAAATCCGTCACCCATATAGTAAAGTGTTACCGTGGTTCGGATTTAACTTTAAACTGAAGATCCAGTCCCGATTACTTAAAGTAAAAACTCGATTTTTTTTATTCCTGTGCTGACGGACAACCCCATCCCCTCCCCTCCCTCCACTGTCATTAATTAGTTTCTGTTGAACCAGTCCATGAAATCTCGTGAATGACAGCGCAAGATAAGATGCCACTTGCCATAGAATATTCCGTTCTCACAGACGAAACTGAGGTCTTGAGAATTACGCCCCGAAACTTTCAGGTACTGGAAAATTTCGCAAGTTTTTAGCGCGCTACTGTTTCTCCCTGTGAGAAATATTATGGAAAAGATCGGGAGATGTAGATATGGATTTCTTCGAGAAAACCTGTCGCACAAGCTCAAACTAATTGAGCTGGAGATTGAGCAATATGGCGTCCGCGTTGTCTGAGCTTCATAAATAATTTATTGAAATATATTTTCCCACCCAAGCTAAGCTATCTTCCACTATGGAAACTGCCACTCAAGTTTATACACTATCATCTTGGTGCGAAAATGTAGGGACATAGAATTTCGGTCCACATAACGCAGTGGTTTTCAGAAATGATTTACAGTTTTCTCACAGACACAATAAGGTTCAAGAATTCAAGCTTGACTTCTTTTAATTATATAATATTCACGTTCGTCTAAAGCAAGAGTTATGTTTATTGTAACGCTTTAATGGCGTGTAACATTGATTTATTATGATTTCGTAACAACTGCCATCTATTGCCTAATTAACGAATCAAACTTTTAATTATTGCATGCTCGAATTGAAGTGACAATTGGATAATAGCTTTTAGTTTGATCTGTTAAGTAACTACTTGTTATACCAGCTGGACTCTTAGTTGTAGAAGGATTTGTAAGAAATGGTACACTCAGAATAAAACAGAAGTGAGAAATGATGTACATCGATTTCTACCCTAGCTATACTATTAAGCAAATGTAGGTGTCATTCTGCTTATACTCCCTGCTATTCTAATTACACAAGTAACCAATAGATGGCAGAGTTCAATTTAAAAATGTTCACGTAGAGTCATAACTAGAGCCTGGAAGTTCAAGCATTTTTTTTCATTAAAATTGGAAGGCAAAAATGTATTTTTAATGTAAAAAATAGGCACCAATAGAAAAAAGTAGACACAATAAACCGAGAAAGGTGGCAAATTCCAAGTCGCATATGTCTATAATTCTATATGTTCATCCAAAATGTTGAGATCTACATGTATTAAATCCTATTGTTAATCTTGACATATAATTGCTGTTTTCGACATTGATAGATAGTCGTCTGTCAGAAAGAGTGCCTCTTCATATCAGAACATAATCTCTCTTCTTCGACAGAAATAATTGGAGGATATATGAAACGGGCTATTGTAACCGGATTCATATAGTCAAGAAAAGGATTTCGACCTTTAAGAATATCACAAATTGTTTTCAATTATTCCGAGTCCATATTTGCTCTTTTCTGCATTACCTAACCTCTTTTTCCTGAAACTTTCATCATCTATACTGCACCTATTCCTCGAAGACTTTATGGATGCTATAAGTTTCACCCCTATTTTCCAGCTTTGCAATTATCTCTGGCAACTTCATAATGTGCAAATAAATAACGTTTCATTGAAAATGACAATGAATGCATAAAACTTGAAAGTCGGGTACAAAATAGACAAAATGAAAAACCTTCAAAAATATTAAGAACAACATTTTTTTAAAAACAAGAAGGAAACAAGGAGCTATTTTTGTAATATTTTGTAAACAGGAACTCAGATTAAAGTAAAATTTTCCTGGCTCACACAGGATTCTGAGGTCTTGATTCTGAATCAAGCTTTTTCTTTATTCATGCATCATTACCGATGGCGTAATGTCCTCGCCTTGTAATCAAGGGGTCCCTGGCTGAGGTACAGCCACCGAAAAATGAGATACCTAGATCCTGATGAGACGATAAGTGTGGATTTCAATAGGAAATTTTCAATGGCAACTTTTACCACCATCGAAGAGTTAGGCAACACGCATAACGCCTTGTAGGGAAGCGAGTGTTTCAGGATGTAGGTGTCCCGTCTTTATTGCTGGTGACTGTACATAGTTGTTCGGATCACACTTTAAACTATAGATCCACTGCGGATTAGCCTATTTGTGGCTAAAGTCTATTTAAATCACAAAACCCTAAAAAAAACTGTTATTCTTACTGCCAACCACTACATCGCTACTAGCGCTACAACACCAGGGACACCGGGTTCGAATCCCCGCCTTGGCCATGAGTGAGTGTAAGTGTCCATTCATCAGTTTTATCCCAAAAGTAGCAAGAGTAAAATAAACCAAATCAATCAGTCAATTCATAGCCAACAGTTGTCCATATTCCATTCTATATATTTAACCTTGTAAAGCGTTAATAATAGTTGTCAACAGATGTCAGCACTCATTTATATAGTAATTGCTTAACTAATGCAGTTTTGTGAAATAAAATAAGCTTTAATTTTAGAATTATTATATATGAAGAGTATCGTTCGGTAAAGATTTGAATAAATAAATGTTAATCTTCAAGAAATGTGTACAAAAATATACTTCTAAATTACAGAGTTTACAAGTATAGACAACAATTCTTCTTATGAATTAATAACGTTTGGTTTCTATTATATGTATTCTTACATCATTAGCATCTTTCTCCCATTGTACTGTCGAACTTAAAAGTTTTAAATGCGAATGTTATCAAAATAATTTACATACAAAGTTAGTTTTAAGAGGAAAATATGTTTCGTTTGGTAAAGATAAGTACCGGTATATAAAATTATTCTTCTCGTGAATTGGGTATAGTTTTTTGGGGTCACCCTGTACTTCCATTATTTCTTGACGTCATTGGTAGCTTACCCATATACTGCCAGGCACCAGAGGTCTAATTGAGAACGTTTTCAACATAGTATTAATTTAAACTAAATTTCCAGTTTTCTGAGAATAGATAATAAAAGTTCTTTAGGATTTAAACCCAGAGACTTCTGATTTACAGATCAGTGTTCACGGCAATAGTTGTATCCGCAATCATCACAGAAACCTTGAAACAGAAGAACGTCCACTTCGGGAATTTCCGCTTTGGAAACCAACGTCCTTTACTTTTCCACCGAAAACTAATTTTTTGCACCGCAAAAGGTGCTGGAATGTTGGCAGACACAATTGACTGAGCAATCTTAACAAGTCTCCCCTCCCACCCAATCCAATTGTACTTTCCCACGTAATACAAACCACTTAACGCTGCGCTTTTGTTTGTCTGAAACCAGTGTCCTTCCATCGCACAGGTTCAAGAGCTTACAATCGAGGCTGACCTCGTGAAATTACGTGGGTGCTTTACCGGCGAAGATAAGAGGAAGAAGAAGAAGAAAAAGAAAGAATTTCGATACGCAGCCTCTTGAAGTTGCATATCCAGGAACGCTTCGTACCAGGTCCCATGGCGCTCCATGGGAAATAGGAGGGAAAAATGGCAGGGTGTGTCGTAAGACTGTGCAGTGAGCGAGGAAAATTGTTCCTGTATAAATATCACCATGTTCCGAGATTCCGTTGTCAGTCGCTTGGTGTTCATAGGAGTGTAAAGCAAGCTCAACAGCAATAATCATGAAGTTCTTGGTGAGTTCTGTTGCTGATGATACTGTGGAATCATGATATACTTCTTCCATGATGTCCTTCTCTCTTTCTTGCCATGTTTCTCTGCAGCCTTCTTTCTGTATTTCCGTTTCCATAGTCGATTTTTCAGTATTTCTTAATTTTTATTTTCCTCTGTTTCTCTATGCCCTTCTTCCTCGTTCAATTTCTTTATTTTTATCTCTATCAGTTTCTTTCGTCTTCCTTTTTCTCTTTATACGTTTCTATATACCCTTTTTTCTCTCCTTCTCCCCAGTTCTTTAGCTGTCTTCTCTTTTTTCCTACGTTTATTTCTATATTTCATTCTCTCTTCCCTAATTTCTGTTTATCTGTATCCTTCTTCCATTCTTTCTCTCCTGTTATCTCTATTTCTTTATTTCTATGTCAGTTTCTTTCGTCCTCCATTTTCTCTTCCTTCTATTTCTTTCTTCCTGTTTCTTTATATACTTCCTACTTTCTTTCTCTCTATTTCTATATTTCTATCGTTCCTTTCGTCTTCTCTTCTCTCTCTCCTTTCATCTTTCTTGTTATGTTTATCGATCTCTTTCTTTCTCTTAATTTATCTTTCTTTATTTGTTCTTTCTCTCTTCTATTTCTCTCTCTGCTTCTGTTCATAATTCTTTGTTCTTATGTTTCTTTATCTCTGTCACTTTCTCGTTTTTTTGTCACTCTATTTCCATCTACCTCTTTTTCACACAGTGCGTGTGCGTCATTCTTGCTCTACCCTGAATCGTTCTGAAAATTTCTCATGTACGCTCTCTCGATGCGCAGAAGGGTGGGCTACTGCCTATATACTATATACTCACTCCGATACATAGTGGGCGAAATTGGAATAGTAGTATCATGTGTATTCAATTTTAGAAATCATATTAATAATATTTCTTAAAACCGTTAATTATGATAATAATGCAGTTTTAATTACATAATAGTTTTTATTTTCGCTCGCATACATTTACATATTATTCTGAATATTTTAAATCAATATGACACTAAGACTTATTTTGTAAAATTATTATTTTCATGCAGTGTAATGTTAGAATGTAAAGTTCCGGCCAAACTTAAAGAAACTCGTACCTTATCTCCGTTGTGTGAAAAGAGTAGAACTGCCACTGTATCAGGAAGCGTATTTACAAACCCTATAGTACTGCAGAACCTCCAGCGATATTTGGCTACTGATTGGCTGCCATTCCGGAAGTTGATGCAGCGTTCCTTCAAGTTAACGCTAGATGGCAGGGTTCAAATTAACAGTGTAGATTTCAGATATCCATCCCAACAAGATAAGAAACCCATTTAGAATAAGGTTCATTTTTTAGCAAGATTATTTAAATTAATGTTTTAGAAGACAGAAATCAGAACTCTTCTTGAAGTGAATGATTTTTCTATTTAAAGTCACATCAGCGCAAACATTGTAACTACCAATGACTATTGAGACAATTATGTATGTCCAACGTATAGCATTTTAAACATTATATTTTTTATATAAACGTATATTTCTTAACATAATTTCGACTATCTGATTACAAACTTTATTACTATATAATCACATTTCCATACTTTTGCTGTAAATGAAGAAACAAGGAACAATGGACACGGAACATAATCACTTCCGGTTCACACGGCCAATAAGAAAGTGTTATATATCTCTGGTTCTGCAGCACTGTAGGGTTTGTAAATACGCTATCAGGTAGATATACATGTATACGTCATATCGTCATTTTTGCGTCAGTTTTAGCAAAGGAGTATGAATGGTAACTAGACGAAAGTGGTGAATAAACAATTACGAACACGTGAACCAGAATGCAAAACCAATAGAGACCATATGGAGAATCGTTGACATCTACTTTGGTGTAGGAAAGAACTTAGGTTAGTAATTACGTCATAAAATCACTCACTCTGCAAGAAGCTAAAGAACGCTGGATTTTCTTCCCAAATTTTGAATTATTTTCAGAACTTAGTATGAGAGTAGCTAATAGATGGCGTAACTTTACCATTATTTTTATATTCAAAGATTTAGACAATTTTTGCAAGTGCACGCCGACTTAATTTACAAAATTTGAATACTGAATTCTTTGAAACGTAAAAACCAGTTCTCCTTAACCTAATTTCAAGTTCAATATACACAGTATATTCTCTTCCTTTATTCTCTACGCTACGACGTATAATTTACATTTCTGAAATTGACAAGTTTTCTTGCTCGTCTGTAGTTAGAAAGGCTTGGTATCAAACGTGAGTTTATTCCAAATTTTCTGTTTGTGTAGTAGGGGTGTAATGGGAGACCTCAGAAGGCACTCAATCTAGAGTTTTGCAGTCCATCGAGGCTCTGGCGTCTCGACTTTCGACCAGTACAAACTTCTGTAGGGTTCTGTGTTTTGTCCCTATGTGGGCTGAGTGCCCCCTTACAGCCTCAGCTTTAACTGAAGTCAGAATTTTAGTCCTTAGAGACTAATGTTGACTTTAGCTATGGTAAGGGTCTGATCCCCCATGTAATGTGATGGGTGTAAATAACCCAAGTGCTGAAGCACCCGAAAATTTTATTTCGACTAATATGTTTGTATTGTCCACGAACACCTTGCAGCCTTCCCTCATAATACAGTATATAATTTATTATTTTTTAATTGACATTAAACTTGAAGTGGTGAACAACTTCGCACTGACGAATATATATATATATATATATATATATATATATATATATATATATATATATATATAATTGTGTGTGGGGGTGTAACAATTCACATACGAATATAAGAAATATTTATGTACATTTTCGAGTCTGACTGTTATCTCGTATATAGACTCGGAAATGTACATAAATATTTTTTCTATTCACATGTGAATTGTTAGCAATGTACCTCAACCGGGTATCAAACTTGGGATCTCTTGATTACAAGACGAAGACATTACCACTATTCTTGTCTTCGTGAAACACGCAAGCACTTTAATGTCATGTTAGCATTACATTACAACTAAGATACGTGAAGAGTGTTCTAAATTGCAAAATTGAAATACGTTCGTTGGAATGAATCAAAGAACATAATAAGATCGCACATAATATTACTACAAATTTTACGTTTGATACTTCCTGTTTTAAACAATCTTTTGTTAAAACTACACCACATGTACTGTACACGATTTCCTTCCGTTTCATATCTACACCAGTCACAGAATATAAATCTATTTTGTCAAATCTTGCTTCGCTTCTTAAATTATATTTAATGTTGATGTCCATTCCATTGTTTTCTTGCGCGTCTTTTAATTTAACTAGAATTGACTCTTCACCAACGCTAATGTATATTCCTTTGTGATTTTCTAATAAGCGTGACCTCTAGGTCATTAGGCAACTTTAAAACAGACTGGTTCTACACGTGAGGATTGAAGACTTATACATAATGATATCAATGTCGAAATGAATGAAAAAAGAAAAAATATGTTTCACTTTGATAGTAATTTAATAATTATTTAAGAAATAAAATTCAGTATTTTTTGCAGATTTTGATAAATTCTTCCAGTTAATCGCTAACCGTTTGACCAAAATTAAGTCAATTTTTTCTTTTTGAATTTTTATAAAAAGAAGCAATGGACTGCCATCTCGTGTCGAAACATTTAAGTTATTTTAATATATCAAAACAAATAGAACGTAAGTGGGAATTTGCAACAAATATTTTATGTATTTCAACCATTTTACTACATGATTTTATACGTATGTATTTGTTTCTATTCTTGTTATTTACTGTCGCTTATTGTACCGCTTTTGGTCTATCGCGACGACGAGGATGAGTGATAATACGATGAAATTCATGAAGGCACACTCACAAAGATCACCCATGCGAAGGCCTGGATTCGAACCAGGGATCTTCGAAGGCGAGATCGAGAGTCAAGCACTTAACGCCACCGAATAGGCATATTGCGAAAGCTAAATTTACTAAAAATAACGTCCTGACTCTAGTTATAAATAAGGCCAAGACAACACTTGTTGAGTAAAATATCAGCGTCTGTCGAACTCGAACGGCTAATTTAGAACACTGATTTATATTATAAATAACCTCCTGGTCTATAAGATTAAGCTAGTGTCAATTATACTGTAAAAACACAGTTATCGTTTAGAAATTGTGTACATACTTAGATTAACAGCGACAGAGATGATGATAAAGATGCCAAGAAAAGGACAAGATAGTGGCAGTGGCTTTAGTTAAAAGTGGCCTGCACTGACAGAGGACATTCATGGCAGAGCCTCAGCTTGAGCCGAGGGGGATTAGATCCGTGATCTCGTAGTGTTAATTCGTCACCTTACACTTAAAACTAACACGTTCAGTTTACTATTGTCACGCGTTTTTAACAAAATTGGTATTCTGGGTTCGAATTTTCTTGCACAGTATGAGTGTTTCCTTTCCTTGTTCCGTTAACTTAGTAAGTTTTCTTTAAATTTATTTCAGGTTGCCATTATTCTTTTGGTCGCTGTCGCCCACGCCGAACCTGAAGTCAGAGACAAGCGAGGGATTGGATTAGGCTATGGACTAGGCTATGGGTATGGTGGCTTAGGCTTGGGCCACGGAATAGGCCATGGAATAGGCTATGGCGTCGCTCCAGTGGCGGCTGTTAAGGCCATCGCACCAATCAGCACCTCCTATGCCAATGTTAAATCAATCCACTACGGAAGCGTGCCTATCCCAATTGCCAAGGCTGTGGTGGCAGCACCAGTCATTGCCAAGGCCCCCATAGGCATCTATGGTGGTGGTTTGGGTGGTTTGGGCTACGGTTTGGGATATGGTTTGGGCTATGGGCATGGCCTCCATGGATTCCATGGTTAAAATTCGAAAGGTATGGAATTTTTTTTATTCTTTTTTTTTTGTTCTCTTTTCACTTAGTTTATATATTTATATATTTACATTTTTCTCTTATTGTTTATTATTTTCCTTTTTCATATCTTTTCTATCCTGTTTGTTATTTGCTTTAATTTAATCCTATTCGTGTGCCCTATTCTTTCGTTTTATTATTTCCGTTATTTCATTTCCTCCCATATTTTCTTTAGTTTTTTTTTATCCTGCGCCCGTGGCGGAGTGGTTAGCACATCGCGCTACGACGCCAGGGGTCCTGGGTTCGAATCCCGGCCTGGGAATGGATTTTTGTGAGTGTCCATTCAACAATATCATCACTCATCCCCATTTTCGCAAATTAGCCAAAAGTGGCACAAAAAGCGAAGTATAATAAAGCAAATCAATCAATCAATTTCTTTAGTTACCATTCTGTCCCTCAATTATTTCAATGTTTAATTTTTAATCTTTGCTTTATCTTTGCTTTCTTTGTATTAGCGATTTGCTTTAATCTATTTATTTTGTTTCTATTTATTTTCCTTTATTTCTTTTCAATTGTTGAATTAGGATCTTCGCTAAGGGGTTGTGTTCGACACCCGGTGTAGGCATACGTGTATGGTTACCAGATCGCTATAAGAGAGATGTAGGACTTAATGTTCTAAAATGTAGGACATTGAGTCAAAATGTACGACACACATAAATAATACATATTTCTATAAATCATGTTAGTGAGTAATTTAAAATTGACACTTTCCAGTTAAAAAAAAAAGATTTGTTAACTAGTTCTTTAATGCAAAACTTCCAAACTTGTAATCATACTAAACAATGCACCTCTTACTAGATGTTTTAACTGGTAAGATGAGCCAACTTTTCTCAAAATTTCAGGTTGAGTCAAAATATATTATGAGAGATTGACAGTCAAACTCTTTGAAATTATGTGGACCAGTACCAAACTTTTTACAGACTTTATGAAATGAAATATTTCTCTCGTGATTCGATGGTAATGAAAGTATAGTGTCTCAACATTTGCATTATGTCCTGTAATGACTAACAAATATTCAGCAATATGGGGCCTCAAAACTTTCATTAATTGCTTCCGTTGTTCTTCTAGCATAAACTTTTATTCTCTTTTTGGGCAATGATTGAATCAAAATAACTCCCACTATTGAGTTTGGGAGGGCTGTCCATGGACTTGTAACTTTCATGGTTTCTTTTTGTTCAAATGAAACACATATTGTCCTAATTAATATTATGTGACGCTCAAAATGTAGGACATTTATGATATTTCTCAAATTCCTCCCGGACGCCTAAAATGTAGGACATGTCGGGGAAAAACCGGCATATAGTGGTTTAGGTCCCACTTTAAACTGTAGGTCCAGTCCCGATTAGCCTATCTGTGCATAAAGTGGACTTAAAACGAAAACTCAAAAACTCAAAAAGGACCTTCGGTGACCGAACGCGTCAACGACAGCTCTAGGTTCGACTCCTGGCATGGACATTCATAAATTTCATGTTGTTATCCTCATCGTCACGATTAACCTAAAGATACAGAAAAGTGGCGTAAAATAAGAAAGATGCAAATAATCACATATAAAATCTTTAAAGTTAAAAGTTTAAGTAAGTTTTAGTAAATATATACTACAGAGCAATATTTGTTTTGTACAATTTTCTTAACAAAGTAGTTTCCAATTGTGCTATTTCTATCTTTCAGATATCTGATATAAAGTATTGGGGATTGCTTGGCTGAATAAACAAAGCTACTCGCACAGAGAGAAGATATTTTTGTAATATAATTTATAAATACAAAAAATAAAGATATTTTAATACATTTGTAATTCTATCTGCTTTTGTTTTCCATGTTGCGACTCCATACCTCCTGCAGTAATGCTATTAACATTTGTTATCAAACGTATTAGGAGTATAAACTCAATTCATAGATGTTAAAACTATTGTCGAGTGTAAAAATTAAGCTTCTGAGGCAATTGCAGAACGAGAATTAGAGTCCGATTAGTTTCGGAATATCCCCAGCTGGCTGGCGAGCCTAAGAGCAGAGTACAGCGTGAGCTAGTGGTTCATCGATATGTGCTGCGTTGAGATGACGTCAACGCCTCACTTTTTGATTGGATGATGCGAGATTTGTAACTCGCCTCAAAGCTGCAAATGCAGAGCAACCAGAGATGATATGGAAATAATGTTACTCTATATTCAGAGGGATATCTACAGGGGCGCACGCAAGGAGGGGCAAAGGGGGCAAGTACCCCTGAGATATCTGGAAACTGTTAATTCTACACATTATTTCCCCAACAAGTGATAGGTTTTGCACTTCTGGAACAAAAAAAGTTAATTTCAAGAAATTTCAGAAATTTATAGTGCAGGAAAAAGCAAAAATTGGCCATTTTTAAAAACGATCATTTGGAATGAATTTCTCGACTGGTCGAGATCTGACATCTGACCATGACAATTCACGCCGTCATATTATTTTTTATTATTATTATAATTATTGTGTATCCTTCGGTGCGTTAAAACATAAGGTGCCATGGAGGAAAAAAGATTAAGTGGTCTCTGTTTGATATCTGTGTATCTTGAAAAAGTACAAGAAGACAAAGAACTATATATAACAAATATTTATAGATGCTTATGGAAAGCAAGCAAGGTTCCAGTTCCTAGTTAAAGTGTACTCAACTTCTAACTTCTCAACAATGCAAAATATTGTTAGTTCCGTTCCAATTGCATGATACGTAAGATAATAATAATAGATAGTAATGATAATAATAATAAGAGGGAGAAGAAGATGAAGAAGAAGAACAATAATAGGTGAAATATAAGTTACTCTGCACCCTGAGAAGAAATACATCTGAGGAAGTTCGATATTGAACGTGATTCTTGGCACTAGCCACAAAAAAACCACCTTAATCCATCATCAATCGATATGTTTCTGCTCTATCAAATAGATTTGATGCATTCAGTCTTCTGTGTGTGGAGTCTGAATACATTTCAGTGTACCCAGTTCTCCAAGTGAAAGGGGTATCCTCCCCACAGCTAGAAAAGTTTTTGCAAAGCATTATCCAGCTAATTCCAAGGCTCGACCAAACATACCTCCAGCTAACATTTTCCACTTCAATCGCTGTGTGCACCTGATTCTTGCCATGTAAAAACTTGTTTGAAATTTCCATAATTTCCAAAATTTACTTCACCCACCATTCAACTTTCACAATCCTTTCTATTGCGACTTCGCTGTCCCATCAGCTTTTATCATGCACAACTCGATTGTGCATACCTGATATTCGATATCCATAAAATTATGCAAGAGTCATTTTGCGTCGAGATATGAAATTCTCATTTCAGAAATTGGCTTTCTTTTTTAGAAAATTGTTTTTTTTTATAAGTTTCTTCCATCATAAAACCTTACATAACGAAATCGGTTTTGCCCGATTTTTTCAGATTCTGTCAAATGCATGGGATAAAAATAGAATAGTTGAACCAGTCCGGCTATTAGCCCGATCAAGAAATTGACATTGTTTTTTTTTTCAAATCACAAAAAGAGAAATGCTTATTTTTCTTTTACATTCAACAACAGTAATACAATTCAGTTACATTAACAGGTCTCCCAGGTGGCGCAGTGGTATCGTCACCGCGTTGTAATCAATGGGTCCCGGGTTCGATACCCGGTGGACGCCCAAAGCATTTCGGATCTCACTATAAACTGTAGGTCCAGTCCAGATTAGCCTTACTGTGCATAAAGTCGTCTTTTAACAATAACTCAAGAATTATTATTATTATTATTGAGACACTTCGTTCGGACCCTCCGAAATACAGAGTGATTCGAAAAGGACTTTACAACTTTGAAAGCATATAGAAATTTATTCACATAACTTACAGAGTCGGTTGAGGTGCCATTCCAAAGCAAAACACATAAAGTTTTGACTCACGTAGTCCATTAGTACCGAACTCACCCACCAGTAGCGCTGTCAGCATTTTTTCTTCAAAATGGTTACTTTTACTGGTGCGAACGTGCTCGTTGAGTGTTTTGGTTTCACGAGATGGCACCACCTCACTACCACGTAGAAGTCCGAGATTTCCTTGATACCCGATTCGCAGATCGGTGGATTGGTCGTGCAGGTCCAATGAAACCCCACAAGAAAAAATCAAGCGGGGACAAATCTGGGGAGCGAGGTGGCCATGCAATTGGTCGTGCAGGTCCAATGAAACCCCACAAGAAAAAATCAAGCGGGGACAAATCTGGGGAGCGAGGTGGCCATGCAATTGGTCGTGTAGGTCCAGTAAAACCCCACAAGAAAAAATCAAGCGGGGTCAAATCTGGGGAGCGAGGTGGCCATGCAATTGGATCTGCACGACCAATCCACCGACCTGGGAATCGGGTATCAAGAAAATCTCGGACTTGTACTTGGTAGTGAGGTGGTGCCATCTCGTGAAACCAAAACACACAGCGAGCACGTTCGCACCAGTAAAAGTAACCATTTTCAAGAAAAATGCTGACAGCGCTACTGGTGGGTGAGTTCGGTACTAATGGACTACGCGAGTCAAAACGTTATGTGTCTTGCTATGGAATGGGACCTCAACCGACTCTGTAAGTTATCTAAATAAATTTCTATATGCTTTCAAAGTTGTAAAGTCCTTTTTGAATCACCCTGTATATTTCTAGATATGTGCCTGTGTAGCAGGTAATGATAATCGGAAATTATTCGGTGTGACGTAGTAGCCGGTTAACGCACGAATTTGTAGTAATATCAAAACGTCTGTCGTAGGTTCGATCCCCACCACCGGCAAAAGAAATTTCCTCCTCTGAATATGTGCTCTATAGAAACTTGGTGATAGAATATGTACATGTAAAAACAATGGATAATGTCCATTTAACTTTGCATACTTCTGTCGGTTCGAAATATTCTTCCTTATCCAAAGAAAGTTTCACCAATTTATAAATTTTAAAGAATGCCTTTCTCTAGTGAGAAGTCACGTAACAGAACTTTGTAACTACAACGAACCCCGAAACTTTCAAAACTTTTCCTCTTAAATGAGGAACGTAAATGTTAGTAAAATAGAATAACTGTAAGTTTCGGTATATTTACTTTATTAATTATAAAATAAAGAAAAACGATTGTTCTGCATAATCATTCCATCTGGTGGACGAGATCCAAAGATATAATAATAATAATAAATTAGCGGTTATTTATTTTGTTTATCATTTATATTATTATGTCTACTATTCAAAGTTACGCCAATAGCTTCCCCGTTATTAATGATAATTGATTGGTAAACGCTGTAAGTGCCACAATAATTCAAACACTGTTTTCCACGTTAAACTGTGAAATGTGGCATGCTTTATAATGTGGTAAACGTGAAAAGTGGCTGGTAGCCCTCCAAGTAGTTCAAAGGGCGTGTAAAGAGGTCACTAGTGTGCACCTTCTTACGGGCTGATGTGCTGAACGATGCGCTTTTGCAAACACTTTCGTTTTTGGCACTTACAACGTTTACCACTTTTAGTCCTCAATTCATGTAATGGGCCTTCATACCCCCCCTTTCCTCTTGAACAAGGGAAAATCGCATTGGCTTAATTTCTGCTCAAAAATTTCACAAAGTTCTTCTTTCCAAGGGTGCCGCAGGGGGGGGGGACAGGGAGGCACTTGCGCCCCCCCCCCCGTTTAGATATTTGGGAAAAGTTCATGTACTTCGAATGATGAAATTATGGCGAGATTTTCTTATAAATTATTGTTTCTGTTTTCAAGACCTACGTTATCATTTAACAAACATGATCCTGGGGCCTACCCGATGGCGTAGTGGTAACGTCGTCACCTTGAAATAAAGGGGCACATAGTGATTCGGATCCCACTTTAATCTGTAGGTCCAGTCCCGATTAGCCAATCTGTGCTAATAAGTGGACTTAAGGGGAACTAAAGGCAAGTTTGCAGTAATTTTTCGATAACAGATGGCAGCACCGTTTGTCATGGCAACCGAGTGCCATGTTGCCAGATCTACTAGTGAATCAAGGGTAGGTAGAGGAAAAGGTCTAAATATGGGCCCCCCTTTTTATTTTGTCATTTTCGGAGGAAAAAAATTAATATATCAAGCACCTGCCTTTAAAATACATATCTATGAAATATATACTTAAATGTAATAGCATGCTAAAGTATAGAAGGTCTCCATTTTTCTTTAAAAAAAGCGATTTCCAAAACAAATGGCAAAATGATGTATTTCAAAATTGTGGTCTAAATATGGGCTACTAGTAGCAATATCACAAAAAGCAATTAATTTTTTAAAAAAACAGTCATTTATCGCTAAAACATTATAAAAATCTTTTTCATGAATAATCTGTTGTTTTGAAAATCACGCGGAATGGGAAAAATCGAAATTAAGAAAACATCCAAATATTTGTTGAAAATGTGATCTGAACATTAGACCTCATGTCATAGCCCATATTTAGACCATCACGCTATTTTTCTTCTTCGATTTATTTTCGCTCTCTGTGGTACATATTTCACAAACAAGTCGTGGCATTATAAAGGCCCACATTTGTTTTATGTACCGCTAATATCATAACCTATACAAAGAAGATGAGAATTCAGAAAACGCTGAATTAAAACATACCTGCAAAAGTTTTCGGAGTTCGCAATTCTATAACAGTGTCCAAGGCCGAAACTAACCACCACTTTCTCTTGCGAATTGGCGCGGCAACCTTTGTCCTTGACAGATATCCAGTTCCAATAGCCTCTGCCAGGCTGCAGCACCCAGGAGCGCTGATGACTCCAAAATCCATATTTAAACCTTCGCCCATATTTAGGCCTTCTTCTCTACTATTGTCTTGAAAGTATATGCTTGGTTGTTGGTGGCGTTGCAAGCAAAACTTCTAATATTATACATTTTAACGTCAATTGTGTGACCGAACGCCTCCGTACCACCTCAAGTTTCTTGAAACTGAGATATTATCTTTATCGGAGTTGCTTGAACAACGATCCTTTTGAATTTCTAGACTATTCCTGATCCCCGAAATCCTTCAGCGTGTAAAAACTTGGATCCGTTAAGTAGTCTCTGTTGTTTGATATCTGTGGATCGTGAAAAACTATAAAAATTACAAAGAACTGTACATCGACAATGAGGCTAGACGAATCCAGTTTCTATGGATTTATCTGAACTTGACAACAGCGCCAATCTATTTCTAATTCATTTTCAATCTTATGATTTGTAAAGTAATAACATTAATAATAATAATAATAATAATAATAAATAATAACAATACAATAATGAAAGGTAAAATATAAGTTTCTATCATATGAAATGTTACTCCCCCCCCCCAGAGAATAAATTCTACGGGCGTCCTTGCTTCTTTCTGTTCCACTTGTGACCATGAACGTCGGAAAGAGAAGGAGCGAACTGGACGGTCAGCTCCGTTCGGAAATTAGTATTAATTATTTTAAATTGAAAATATTAAACAACAAATATTTATTATGTTGATAGTAACAGAAGTAAAGTTCACTTAATTGGCATTCTATAAGAATATCCCAAAACGTAAAAACGATTTAGCTCAAAGGTGTTAGGTCAGATTTATCACTTAATCCAAGAAAAATATGGGTCTTGCAAATTCCAAAAATTAGATATTTATGTGAAAGGTTGTAGAACTTGAAGACTAAAATTTCGCCCTAAGTTCAAACGAACAAAGTGTGTAAAAGTTAATAACAAATTAGCATGCATACCATGAATTACAATATATTTACGGCGTGAAGTGTAAAAATTCAAATTAAACAGCTTATCTGGTGTACAAAGTAGAATAGTCTCTCCAAGGTTATAATAATAATATTAATAATAGTTTTGCTGGTCGGAATTTATTCGGCCTACGTATAGGGCCGGTGGCAACCCACCATCGTGAGGAAATTGGGAAGCTCCGAGTGAGTGAGCGTAACCCGGTCAAGAAGAACTACAACAACGGCTGGGGGTTCGTCGGGCTGATCACCCGTCACCCCAACACTGGTCTGAGACCTCCACGCTATAACAGGTGACGGCGGAACAGTGTGGGAGGGAGACTAGCAGTCGGTAGGTAAGCCAAGGCCCGCCAAGGTGCTGTAGAGCTGTGGGGTTATGTTAATAATAGTTTTGCAAAAATCAAATGTATTAAACTTCCTAATTTGCCTATGTTTAGATGTCGCTTTCCGTCAGCGGATATTAATTGAACTGCGTTCTCTCTTTACTAACAGTGCGTGATTTGTGCTGCCATCTGCACGGAATTCTACGAACTCCATGCGCCAATGAGCACTGGTTGGGTTTCATTTGATCAGTAGGTCACAAGGACATAACGTGCAAATTTTATTCGAAGCTTCCAGACAACAGAATTATTAACGAATTGTTTACAACAAACTTCAATCCACCTCCAAAAAAAATCGTAAATCACTAAGAGGATGGAACCGTTCCTTCTCTTTTTAAATACTTTTTTCTTGCAATAAAGTGATGCGACAGGACGTTTGGATATATCTACAGGGTGGCTCAATAAGTCACGTAACACCCCCAGTACAAGGCCACTGCAGCGCGCAACATGGAAATGGTGATGATCAATCGTTATCAGGCCAAGGGGGAACCACATTGACGCCACCCACACGGTCGGCGGCCATCTTGATGTTCGCCATCTTGAATTCAACTTCAGAATTTTAAATGGGAAGGGGGTCGTGCGACATATCAAAATGGGCTAGAATTTCACGAGAAATCCAATGGTGAAGGTTTTTTCGACGTATCTTTAACCAGTAAAAAGTTATGACTGAATTCTTGTACCAATTTCCTCCTTTTCGAGGTGTTAGAAAAATGCCTTAAAATTTGTTTAGCGCTTCGGTAATGCATCGAGATCAAAGTGACGTCTATGGAGATACGTTCGCATGCCATTGCACATTATTTTAATCGGATACATCCATGAAGAGCTGTGCATTATGAATGGTTGTCGCGAACAATTTACAGTGTGACGCTTCCATTGAATTAAAAGTCCTTCACAGTGACAAGGCTAATGTTTATGTTCATAAGGAAGTTCATAAACAGAATATGTGACCCTTGTCATCTGATAACTAACTTTGGACAAAAACTGGTTCATAACGTTCCCATAAGTGTTCTGGTGTTCTTCCCTATTGAAAAAACTCTGTAAAAAGTACCTTCTTCCATAAGCAAGGATGAAAAAAACTGTTTATTTAAGAAATCCAAGTAGCCCTAAGCATTTAAGGTTCCGTTGATGGAAAATTGACTAACCAATTGTGTTCCACACAGCACGCCACACCATTAACTTACCAACACTAACCATTCAGCTTTGATCTGTCGAAAATGGGTTATCAGATAAATAGCATCAACCACCCCTCTACGTACGGCAGTGTTCAATGAACATGTAATTTTTTGTGTGAACAATGAGAATTAACTGAAGCAAGTTCTTGGTTCGTCGTAAGCCGGTAATGTATAGACAAATGCTAGGTGGACAATAATACAGTTACAAGTCCGCCTTCCCATTGTTTACCGCGGCACCTTGTTGACTAGACAATTATTCAAACGACAATAAGCTTAACTATTGCAAAATGTTTTGTTGGTAAGAACAGCGAGACAATCCAGATGTGAATTATCGGGGACATTTATGCGGGGAAAAAGCCGGAAAAATTCCAACCAATTCCGGGAATCGAACCCAGATCTCCCGCGTGGTTGTCAGACGCTCTACCGACCAGACCACCTCAGCTCCTTGGATAAGTTTCATACTTTGATTATTTCAATTTATTTTAATATATTTTCTTGTTTTTTATGGATTTTCTTGTTTTTTATGGATTTTCTTCACACTTAAAATGTCTCACCTCGTTGACCAGACAATAATATCGTAACAAAGAAACAAAAAAATGCTCCCAGAATTTGATAAAAAAAGAATGACTAAAAAAGGTAAAGTGCTCCCCTGTGCATAGCACCACGCCATGAAGGCATATAGGGGGTGTGGGGGTAACGCCCCACACTTTCTTGATCCGGTCGTGAGTGGGGGTGATGTGATCAGCATCACGCCCCTGACCGCCTTTACCCCCCAGGGTTTCCCCCAGGTACCCATGTTATTCGACGCTGGGTGAGCGCCGGGGCCGCTTCCATCGTTAGAAAAGTTCCCGGAATTGAATCGGCCGGGGATTGAACCCGGGACCTTTAGCATGGTAGTCAGACGCGTTACCGACTGAGCCACCGCGGCCACAAAAAAATAAAAAATAAAATAAAAAAATGACGAAAGTAATTTCGTTCTATTGCTTTCATAAATACTATATAATAATAATAATAACCCATAGCTCTACAGCCCGTGAGAGCCTTGGCTTACCTACCGACTGCTGGTCTCCCTCCCACACTGTTCCTCCGTCACCTGTTATAGCGTGGAGATCTTAGACCAGTATTGGGGTGACGGGTGGTCAGCCTGTCGAACCCCCAGCCGTTGTAGGTCTTCTCGACCGGGTTACCGCTCACTCATTCGGAGCTCCCCAATTTCCTCACGATGGTGGGTTGCCACCGGCTCTATACGTAGGCCGAATAAATTCCGACCAGAGCCGGATTCGAACCTAAACCGTCGCGCAGACTATATATATATATATATATATATATATATATATATATATATATATATATATATATATATATATATATAGATAGATAGATCTCTACTACTTAATAGTCAATGGTAGTGTGAATTTGGAGAAAGTTTTAGAAATAACCCCCCTTGATAAAATCCTGCTTACGCTGCTGATATTATACCATTTTATTGCTCTCGTTCTGCTCTACAAAATGAGATTGTAGGATTTTATGTAGCCGCTCAAGAAGATTGAAAATCATTTATTTGTCTGTCCAATTTTTTAACAAAATATGAAAGAAAAGGAATGAAAAAGATGCTGAATCATCAAAGAGGGTGTGAAAAGGGGGGAAATGTGCTAATCCCACAAAAAGGTGCAACAATGTGTGAAGCAGATATATAATTTTGGAAAGGTGATGCAGTTTTGCAGTTGTTCGCAAGTCTAAAACTTGTGATTTTATGCAGGCTTAGTCTGTATATCTGTCTCGATATTATTGGCTATGCAGAAAACAAAATATTTGTTTGAAATAACAAAACACATTTCGTTAAACAATCGTAAACAAAAAAAAATGAAATTTTGATAATCTTGAGTAAATGTTTTGGCAACTCTAAGTAAATGTTTACGATTCCTAAAATATTTGGTTCTGTATAACAATCAGCTGTTTGTCGTGAAATTAAACAAATATTTGCTTATGGGAAAGTATTTTTGGTTTTTCTAAATACTTTACTTTGTGATAATTGTGGTATTATCGATCAGTAAAATGTAGTAAGGTAGGTGAACCAAAGGTGGCCTAGTTAAGCTTCTATGGCTTTTCTCCCAGCTGCCAGTCTCCCTTACACAATCCTACCTAGAGGTGTGGAGATCTTCAACCGGTAATGGGGTGACGTGGGGTCACACGTCGAACCCCCAGCCGTTGTATGAGATTTTCGAGACCGCGTTACGCTACTCACTCGAAGCTCCCCACTTTCCTCACGATGGTGGGCTGCCACCGGTCCTATACACAGACCGAAAACCCAGGCGGACTCGAACCCACGCCGTCCCGCAGTCGGAGTCCAAAGCATAGCGCCTTAGACCGCACGGCCACGGAGAAGGACCTAATCTAGTATACAAGAAGTTGATGTATGTGTTTGTTTATGTGTGTGTGTTCTTTCCGCCATAACTCGCCTGAAGCGATTTCAACCAAACTTGGTATACATATCACTTGCAATATGGAAAGAAATACTGTGTGGGTAAGACACCCCTGGCACCCCTAGGGATGAGGTGGGAAGGGGTGACATGTAAAAATAATCGAAAACGACTGATATTAGCGTGGAATCCATAGTTTTCGGGGTCGCTAAGATGAATAGTGACACTCCCAATGCCGTTCAACTCCAAGACACATCTCGCACCCATAGGGGTGGGGGTGGGAAGGGGTCGACATGCAAAAATAATCTAAAACGACCGATATTAGTGTGGAATCCATAGTTTTCGGGGTCGCTAAGATGAATAGTGACACTCCCAATGCCGTTCAACTCCAAGACACATCTGGCACCCATAGGGGTGGGCGTGGGAAGGGGGTGACATGTAAAAATAATCGAAAACGCCCGATATTAGCGTGGAATCCATAGTTTTCGGGGTCGCTAAGATGAATAGTGACACTCCCAATGTCATTCAACTCCAAGACACATCAAGTACCCATGCGGGGGGAAGGGGGTGACGTAAAAATAATCGAAAATGACCGATATTAGTGTGGAATCCATAGTTTTCGGGGTCGCTACCATGAATAGTGACACTCCCAATGCCGTTCAACTCCAAGACATATCTGGTACCCATACGGGGGGAAGGGGTGACGTAAAAATAATCGAAAACGACCGATATTAGCGTGGAATCCATAGTTTTCGGGGTCGCTACGATGAATAGTGACACTCCCAATGCCGTTTAACCCCAGGACACCCCTGGCACCCCTAGGGGTGGGGGTGGGAAGGGGGTGACAATTAAAACGACCGATATTAGTGTGGAATCCATAGTTTTCGGGGTCGCTAAGATGAATAGTAACACTCCCAATGCCGTTCAACTCCAAGACACATCTGGTACCCATGCGGCGGGGGGAAGGGAGTGACATGTAAAAATAATCGAAAACGACCGATATTAGCGTGGAATCCATAGTTTTCGGGGTCGCTAAGATGAATAGTGACACTCCCAATGCCGTTCAACTCTAAGTTCATTTTACACTATAGTTAGAATTCATTATTTACCTGTCTAATAGAAGATTGGGATAAATAAATACCCGGGTAACGCCGGGCAATCAGCTAGTGAGAGACAAATTTCTGAAATTAAAAGAAATAACTCCTAACGTGTACAAAATGGATATTTTGTAACATTGCTTGTAATTTTTGTTTTAAAGAAAAGGATAACAAAACCGTTACATCTGTTCCCAATGTGGCCCATGGGTTTCAAATATGGCCCACGGCTTATAGTTGGCTTAGAAAATGATGCTTGTGCTCATGAAAATATATTTATTCATGTTTATTCACGTTTCTACATCTTCTACATGTGGTGTCAAACATTTGATTGTTGACATGCGTTATATACAGTAACGCCGAATAGCCGACCTGCGTGGAGAAGTGGTCTGCACAGTCCCTACAACGCCAGGGGTTACACAATAACTTACATAAAATGGCTGCTGGCAGCTCAACACAGTTCGTTTTCTGCACGGTGCACCTGAGCGGGACAGACTATTTTAAAGTAGTGCCATCTGTTAGCTGTGTTCAATACTAATATGATTTTCGTAACGTGGGCCACGTTGGGAACACTGGCTATCTTTGGCTCACCTACCTTATTCATCGATCGCGTTAATCGTACAACACCTTGAGCATTGCAAACGAAATAACAATCGCTCATGTACCACAAAGGGTCGACCTCAGTGTCAAAGGCTATAGCATTTCTTTACTTTGCCTTTTCCTGGTTTTATCGAGGTCGTACTTTCCAGGAAGCCCAATAAGCAGTCACATCGTGACCTGCAGCAAAACGTTTTCCCCACTAAATTACCTTCGAACAACACCAGAAAATTTCTTACCAGAAAACGAACCGCCTTTGCTGCGATGACTGGTCTTTCAGGATAACTCCAAGGGCGTGTTTTGTCTACAAATAAAGCCATGTTGTTCATAAATATCTGACTCACTCCGCGCTGTTGTATTTATGAAACAATACATAAAAAAGCGTTGAATTCTGTGAAATATTGCACAAGGTAGATCAGGAACTGTGTGACCTTCACTGTTTAAATTATTAGTCTCTCGTATGAGCTGTCAGTATATGGATAACATTGTAATTAGAATATTCTACATTCCAAACCTCGTGATCTTGGATTATACAGATAAGGTGTAGAACGTCTTGTATGAAGGTTCTGGTTGGATGGTTGCGGACTGGGTTCTAATCCTGGCTAAGGCATTGCCACTTTTCTTCATATATTTTATAAATTCATTATTCATCATCATTCTTGATTTGTTGTTTTATGTCCAATTTATGCACAGAAAGGCTAATCTAGACTGGACATACAGTTTAAAGTGGGACCCAAACCATTGTGCCATGTGCCTCCACCGGGTTTCGAACCCGGGACCCCTTGATTACAAGGCGACGGCGTTACAACTACGCATCGAGAAGGCATATATTTATCATCTTCGTCCCGATTAAACTAGAGAGGCAGAACAGTGACGTAAGATGAGTAAAATAATCGTGTACGTTTGAATGATCAATCAAATATTTAATAATTTATTATTTAATTAATTAATAACAAAAGAAAAGCGCGATTTCTCTCACAGCCGAGCACCTTCTATTCTCCATCCAGTACAAGAATGAAGTTAATGTAAACAAAACCACGTGACTTATGAAAAAATAGTTCCTTTCCTATATGTTTGTTCTGGTGTTAAGATTACCCTGAGAGAAGGCCGCGAACATAACAGCTACAAGTGCAAGGTCTTACCTGAATAGAATCTATTTGAACTTTGCATGCCATACATACATGTATAATTTGTTTTACATTACCTGCTGCCTATATGTAGATATACATCTTATTTTTTGAAAAAAGAAAGCCTTAAATTTGTATTCATATTTTACTATATTGAATACATGTTTAACATTTCAAACAAGTACAGTAAAACCTCGTTAATCCGGAAGCCGATTAGCCGGACTTCGCTTAATCCGGACAGGCAAAAGAGGGGGGAAGCACAATGCAAGATTTTAAATGTGCCTAGAAGTCAACAAGAGAACTTCCCAAAGAAAAGGCAGTCAACCACTGATGATATTCTGTTTCCCGCAGAATTTATACTGTACTGTATAGTGTATTAGGCCTAAATACGCCATAATAAACGTGTTTTCCTGCTATAAATGGAGTTTTATTGCACTTTCTACTGTTATTTTAGATTATTTCAGTTAATCCGGACTTTCGTTAAACCGGTCAACTTATCCCCCCCATTAGTCCGGATTAACGAGGTGTTACTGTACTTTCATTTTGCCATATTTTCAAACTGCAATGCATATTGTGATAGACCTACATGTTTTTGTGAATAAATTAAGCACATCTTCGCCAAGATGGCATCCAACTCCAAAATGTTGAATTGCATTTTGAAAATTTAATGTGAAGGTTAAAATTTTTAAAATCTTGAATTGCGAGAAAAACATAGCTTGCAGAGAAAAACTAACTTTATTCCCCAGTGTAATCACAGGTCGAACTATGCTACTTCTTATTCAAAATAAGTGAACAAATGTACTTATTTTGATGCAACAACATGACAAATAGTGTGTTTGATGTTGCAAACCCTTTTTGATTCGCTTTAGATTTCCCTTTCAGAAACAAGTTGAATCCAGTTTCTATCATGCTGATATATTTCCCTTAGTAAGTACAGGGGGCGCTATTAAGTTGTTATAAGTTAAATGATTTTTTTACTGCACAATGCCAAGGAGGTGTCTACCTTTCGCATTCAATAAGTACAACATAAAGCGCTGTAATGAAACAACATGGTGATTTACGTATGAAAGTAAAAAGAGTTCTTGATTTCCTTCACTGTCAGCAAATAATTACGGCCAAGATTGAGACAATTGGGAACATAATGAACTATCAATCAAATACTGAAACAATACGGGAGCCATAAGTTTGTATCAGTCCTTATTTGTTTGCCTTTCATCTTGTTCGAGAACACAAATTAAAGCGTGCTTCGGTTTTTGTTTCCACGCTGGACCGAAAAACCAATAAATCTATTGGATATAACTGGGTCAGGGTGTATTGAATTATCCAGAATCGGACAGAAATCGAGGGGAACTCCCTTAGTAGAGATAAAGTGTCTTTACTTTCGCTGTCTACACTGCAACAGAAGGCGAGAATAAACAAATCGATGAATTACCACATTCTACCAGTCCGCCCAAAACGCCTGATCGCGTAAAAGGGGGTCATTGGATATCACCATCTTGCGCTACCAGTGACATCGCTTTAGACCAGCGTTGCCAACCGTATGGTTCTGATCGTAAATGTACGATAATTTTATGTTTCATTAAATGTACGGTTCTAGAGATAATTTTAGATTTATCGAAGGAAAAATACATTGCCAACAAGTGCCAATACTGAATACGAAAGTTCTGCTTTTGTTGATGAGCACCAGAAATTACCGAAATTAAAAAAAAAGTCAACAAGGAACTTTTTCGAACGCAACAAAAGTTTAAAAACTGAATATTAATTTAAGACTAAGGAACAATTGTCGGTCTGGACACAAACGCAAATTGCTACTCACAATAGAAGAAAATGCATTCAAAATATATCGAACTATACTTGAAGACTAAAATTGGTAAACGCTGGAAGTGCTAAAATAATAATTCAAACATCGTTTTCACGTTAAATTGTGCAATGTGCTATGCTTTATAATGTGGTAAACGTGAAAAGTGGCTGGTAGCCCTAAAAGTAGTTCAAATGGCGTGTAAAGAGGTCACTAGTGTGAACGTTCTTACGGGCTGATGTGCTGAACGATGCGATTTTCCAACACTTTCGCTTTTGACACTTACAACGTTTACCACTTTTAGTCCTCAATTCTTAATTTCAAATTAGTTATTTCTTGGTCTCAATTGCAATTCATGAGACGGATTTGTATATTTTGGAGTTTAAACACGTTAATTATATCTTCACGCCACACACGCGTGTATCAGATTAAATTTCAGCTAATTGTCATCATACTGGCAAGCATTACTACTCAAAGGCTACACATTACCGAAAAGCTTTTTTTCCTTGACTCTCGACACATGAGAAATCAGTGGGTTCCAAAATTGGGGGAAGTTTACTTTCCCTTGGTAGATTAGGTGCAGCATAGCACGGGGGCAAAGGTGGGAAAAAGTTGGGGGCAACTGCCCCGCCACGTCCTCCCTAATCGCTGCCACTGTGAGGAATCCATACCTGAAGTTATGCCACGTTTGATAATACGATAAGATGGACGAAAGGACAATCACAAACACTCATAAGTCCTGAAGAGAAGTCCAGGCGCCAGAGACTCATTAGTCTGCAAAATGCAGTCCAGGGTGTACCACGTGAAAGAGAGGTTGACATTTTGGTTCCTTCATTGATACACAGTATGTAATGTATGTATGCATATGTGGGATTTTATACATAGTGAAGGATTGAAGGTGAACACACACGTGCAAGAATCAATAAAATGCAAGTATATGCCCTGTCCAGGCTGTCTCTGGAGCAAGGCCACGCATAGCGGCTGAGAAGGGGGGAAATCGAGTGTGCAGAGCTTCTTCTTCTTTTTCTCCTATTTTGGAAGAGGCTTCTTCTTGTTTTCTTTCTTCTAATTTATTTTCTTTCCCTTTAAAGTGTAATCTCATTCATTACATATATGCGCTCGCTTTCCCCGCTTCACAAGCTATACTTATAGAAAGATTAGGGGCGTCTAAACTGACAATAACGCCACCTCCTATGTAACGACCAAAAGGGGAATAGCCCAGGATCGCTAACAGCAAGCGCTGCCTATGGCCCAGTGCGTCTAATAAGAAGCGGAACCGTAAGTGCTTCGGGGCGTCTAATTGAACACAGCGCCACCGAGGGACGGACAAATGCAAAAGCTGACGATGTTCTCCTCGTCAGAGGTATCAAATCAAATTTTGATCACCAGGATCAAAAAGGAGAGATATTTCTGAATTCATTTCCTCACTTATTGACCTTCCTAATTGTTTCATATACGAGCATATTCTTAATTATTTTAATTGGCTATTTAAAACATTTTATTTACTCCTTCTATAATTTTTATACTCTTCCTTTATATATTTTGCATTTACTGTAATATATGTAATTGCTCTTCTCCGCTCCTAGTTTCTACAATGAGCTCTGCTCTTCTTTATATGACGCGCTGCCATCTATCATCGCTCTTGGGAAACATTTCTTCCTTGCATTTCTCATTGTGTCGTCGGAACTGGCACGTGACATCCCTCTCACGCGTTCATTGGTGGAGCCGACTCGCGTCACTTCTTGCTCAGACACTTCTCCTGCTCCAGAGATAACTGGAACAGAGTATAGTGACAAAAATAAGGTTCATTTCACATTTGCACGGTTTTGCCGTGCTAAGAAGTTGGCAACGCTGCTTAAGACACTTTTCCCAGTCGCGCATGCATCCTACAGTAGATTTTATGCACCTTCGGAAAGGCATGGAGTGCATTAACCGCTCGAAAATGAGCAAAAATTTCCTGGGCAGAGAATTTGGCGCCATTTTCTCGAGAGCGTTGCATAACTCGAAGCGCTGGCTTTCACCTAATACGCATAAAACACATGTGCGTGAACGCTTGTGTTATTTATTGCGTTTGCTCGCCTCTCGTGATCACAGTTATGGTAGGGTACGCGCGAAAACAAGAGAAAAAGCGGAAATGCCTGTACGGGTCAAGTGATAGGAATTTTTTTCTTTCTATAATATAAATCCGCCCTGTCGAACGTGATTGCTATATTGCCGAAGTCGTAAAACAGGAAGATTGTGTCTCCGAGGCGGCAACTCTCGCCTCTTTGGTCAAGAGCAATTTCGCCATTACGAAAAAAATAGGAACGGTTACGTCACGTGGAAAGGCATTTTGATGTTCTAACATTGCTTAAACCCTTCTGTGACTGTTTCAGAAGGCCACGTCCCCTATCAGCTCGTTAATCAAAGACTGTGTTAACATCCAGGAAGGCGGGAAACCTCTTCATTGTAATTTAACACCACCTTGACATTTCTACATGTGACACCCATGTATGAAAAGTAGCTTGGAAGGCCAAATAAATTCTAATTTCCAAGTTGCGTGAATTTGCTATTTATTTCCCCATTATTCAACTGATCTCATCAAGGCCAATAAGACCAGTTTATGGTACCTATATGCAGATGATCTCTCACTATGAAAAAGATATGCAACTGACACCGTCCACCGTGGCGGAGTGGTTAGCGCACCAGGTTCGAATCGGCTGATGTTCTTAGTGAGTGTCCCTTCATTAACTTAATCACATCATCATCAATCACCATCATCTTTATGATTAGGCAAAAGTGACAGCATGGTTGATTAATTTATTACCAAGAAAAATAGAATTGTAAAGTTTTCCTATATGCTGAATATGTTCAATCATTTACCAATATTTAACTAAGATTGTTCTATATTTATAACAGTCAGCCCTCCCAAACCAGGCCTCAGCCCCCCCTGTAGCCCCCTAGAGTTTTGTAGTACGGTAGACGCATTTCGACCTAAAACTTAAAAAGTAAAATTTTCATTTTCCATTACGAAACTTCCATTGGTGCAAGTACAACGCTCAAGTAGATTTCCTAGATCGCTTAGATCGCAAGGTAACTTTATTACGATGTGGTTAAAAATCAAGGGGCCACTGATCATTTTGCACTAAGGAATTGGCCAATCATGTGCTAAACATGTGTAGGTGGACGTATTCAGTGAATTTGAGATTGTTCTTTGATTGTTGTTGACATACAGTTAAATGTGATCAATTAGCCTCTGTAAATGGAATCACTATATTTCGGAATAGGTCTAACAGGTAAATAAATGAATTTTTATACGTAGAACAACGTTCAAAATCTAAAGAAGAATCATGTTTCTTTTCTGTTCATTAGTTCCTCTTTCGAGTACTAACAATTGTGATGTCGTCTCATTGATTTCATCGTTACATCTATCCTTATCGTTGCAAATATTGAGGAGGAGAAATACCAAGTTGAAGAATCAAAGAATACACAAACTACCTAATTCCTAAATGCTAAGCATTGGAAAGATTAGAATTGGCCTCCCAGCCTCTATAGTCTAACGATAAAATTGCTGCTTTCATATCAAGGGGTTCCGGGTTCGATCCCCGGTGGAGGTAATATTTCATTAAGTGGTTTGGATTCCTCTAGAAGGGATGCCCAGATGGCGTAATGGCAAAACCTTCGCCTTGTAATCAAGGTGTCCCGAGTTCGACACCCGGTGAAGGCACATTACAAAGTGGTTCAGAGCCCACTTTAAACTGTAGGTCCAGTCCTGATTAATCTACCTGTGCATAAAGTGAACTTGAAAAATTAATTCAATTCCATTAGAAGCTTTAGCTCTCGTCCCGATTAGCCTCTGTGCATATAATGGACCTTAATACAAATCCAATCAAGTAAGCATCGCAATAGGGTGCTTAGATCAGCACGCTTGGACAATTTTATTACTCGCAATCCTAGTCCTACATGTTAATTAATTTTAATTTGTGAGGTTAGAAAATAATTTCTGCATTACCACCATACTGGCTAAACTTATTCCGTGCAGGAGAATCAATCTTTGAAGCACATCTAAAACTATTGATTCAATTCTGATCAGTATTTATGCATAATACATTCTGAAATAAAATTATAATCTTCAGCAGTTATTTTCGCTAATCAAAATGCTCAGTGTAAGAGTTGCAACTAAATTCGTTACTTTTATGTTTATATATTTATCTAGAGGAGGTGAATTTGTAGGGAAAATATTTTTGTTCCTTGAGAGTGGCACCTCTTAAGTGGATGGTATTTCTCGCAACCTCTTCACTTTTGACCCTAGCTTCTGAATTCCAGTCGTTGAACAAGAAGACGTAAGATATTTCATCATGAAAGAACAAATGATATTAACATGATTTCTATTGAAGAGTGATGTTGTCTACTTGATGCCTACTTTATTAAGTTAGTGCCGCTTTTCTGAAGCACGAAAAACTACAATCTTTCGCCGCTACCTACTGTTGTGATTGGACAGTTTCGAGTTATGGAACACTATGAGGCAGAACTGATCTAAAATAAAGACCCTTCAGCAGCTGCTTGCAATGGTTAAAACATTCAAAATGCATTTTACGAACTTTACGTATAAGCTTCGTGTTATTGAAATGTGCATATCGCCCTCAACGACTGTTTGCCCCAAATCAAGTGTTACCTTCGAATTGGTAATGAGAGGTTGAGTGCTCTATCTAATCTGTCCTTTGTGAAAGAGCTTGCTTGTCTAGAGCCTCCCCAATGGCGCAGTAGTTCCGTCACCGCCCTGTAATCAAGAGGTCCCGGGTTCGATACCCGGTGGAGGCACATAGTGTTTCAGATCCTACTTTAAACTGTAGGTCCAGTACCGATTAGCTTACATGTGCATTAAGTGCACTTAAAACTCAATATAATAAAAAGAACTTGCAAAATCTTTGGATTTAAACAAGGTTGTAAGGATCATGAAAACAGATTTATCTTAACGTAGAGTTTTGCTGTGGTTATTTTCTTATTTGAGCAAAAAATACTCACACTTTTTACATAGAAAGAGTGTTACGTGTAGTATTTACACGTATATCCAGCGACTTGATAATGAGTGTAGTTTTTATGGTGTATTTTGTTTACTGTTCATATGAATAGTAAGTCTGTGATATTATTCTCTCGATAATGGCTTACGAAAAGAAAACAATACAATTATTGCATTTTATTTGACATAAAAGATTCATTCGTGCCCATGGAACAAAATGCAACATAACATCTCATGTGATTTATCTTTGGATCTGACTGTAAAACATGTCACTGGTAAAATTATACCCTAGTAAAGTATTACGTAAATACTTTTTAGCCGATATTAGTTAGCCCCCGAGAATTTGACTCCAAAATCTGTAGCCCCCCACTTATTTTAGGCTGGCGCTGTCCCTGATAACAGCCCTTTTCGTACGTTTATTTCGGTACAACAGTCTGTTTTCCTTCCTCCTCACCCCAACCCCCAAAAGACACTTCATTGCAAACATTACATGTAAAATGCATATTTAAGTGTGAATGAAATGTGACTGCTCCTTCACACAATAGTCTTGTCCTCCCCATTCCTCCAGTGTCATTACTTTCCATGTATCCATTTTCGTATGTATTTGAACTCAGGGAACACTTTTCTTCATTCACATTGGCGACACAACAAAATAATTAAGGAATATGGCAAGACACCATCCGTGCTATCAAGTTAGACACATTCCTTTTCCCCTGTGAATTGAGAGTGATTCGAGACCTTGCTAAAATCGACATGTGAATTGTGAAACAAAGTAGTTTTCAATCTGCAAACACCTTTTATCTGACCAAAGGAAGCAAAAATCGCAACAGATTCTGTAAATATAAATGGTGCAAGCTTCTTTAATCTCTGGGCAACTGAAAAACCTGATCAATCTCTGTACTGCCCAAAGCCAGTTATCTAAACTTTAGGTGGAACGTTGGTCGTGAATAACCTGAAGTTGTTGCCCAGCTAAACATCCCTAGTAATTCCTCAGTAAGGTTGTAACACTCAATGTGATTTGTACTTCAGTTGACCTATCAGAACATTAGGTAACATCCAACTAAAATGCACACGACACCATAAATTCTTGTACAGTTATGCAGCTCATGTTGTAACCATTACAAAATGCCGCTTGTATTTCGTTTATTAGCAATTCATGAAGCAGTCGATAGCAAGAGTTCGTACTAAATGATTGCCACTGGCTTTAATTTTAATATTCTGCCAAGCCTCAACAGTGCCATGGCTACAAAAAAAGAAAAATGTCCTTGACCTAGCATTCTAAATGTAAAACAAGCTTGCATTTATACCTTTCGGTGCAATATACCAGAGCAACTTTTACTTTTGAGGTGGTATTGAGAATTGCCGAAAGAAAAACTGTGTATTAAATGTCACAAGAACACCGTGCTTGTTCCTCTAGGAGATACAACTTGGTACAACTTTTACTGATCGCAGTTGATCCATTATTCATGCCAGTTGATACATTATCAGGAAATGGAGCATCGATATTTCAACACCACTAAGACTTGATGTTGGCTCGTTTGTGTTTGTGCCAAGAACAGAATGCTTGCACATTTTAAAAAGTTTTAACAGAAGTGATTGTAAGTGAAATTTCTTGTTACGGTTTTAAATTTTCTTAAATGTTGCTTGAAGTGGCTAATCAAAATTTAATTGTTGGTAACAACTCATTTGAACCAGTTTCCAAATGCAAGTACTTAGGAGTAATACTAACAAATGAAAATGATATTAAAGAGGAAATAAAAAGCACGCTTAATTCAGGAAATGCATGTTACTTTTCTCTTCATAACCTTTTCTCTTCATAACCTTTTATCATCTCTAACATTTAAGAAACTAAAAGTTAAAATATACAAAACCGTAATTTTGCCTGTAGTATTATATTGATGCGAAACTTGGTCCCTTACTTTGAAAGAGGAACATAAATTGAGAGTATTTGAAAATAAGATCCTTGGGAAAATCTTTGGACCTAAAAGGGATGAGGAGACAGGTGAGTGGAGAAGGTTACATAATTTAGAACTACATGATTTGTATTCATGTCCAGATATTATCAGAATAATTAAATCAAGAAGACTTAGGTGGGCAGGCCATGTGGCAGGAATGGGAGAGGAAAGAGGAGTTTACAGGATTCTTGTTGGGAAACCTGATGGTAAGAGATCAGTAGGAAGTCCCAGACGAAGATGGAGAGATAGCGTTGAGATGGACCTAAAGGAAATCGGTAAGGATGGAAAAGATTGGACAGATTGCCCAGTTGGGACAGATGGAAGGCTTGTGTTGCTGCAGCCATAAACCTTCGGGTTTAAGAAAGCTAGAGAGTTGGTTGCTTGAAGTGAAAATGTTCAATCCATGCACCATAGTTAAGAGAGCAGACAATAACCTATTTAAATATGTTTACATTATGTGTGCAAAGGAAGAACGTATCAGTTTCTTGGATATCGTAAACAATCACAATACTGTTCATGCTATTATAATATGACAGTAAAAGGTACCCATTACATTATTTTTCGGTTATGTAGTGAGAGAATAAAACGTTTACAAAGTTCTGTTCGTTGCGATTATCTATTGAATCCAAGAACTATTCAGCCTATTTACAGAGTCTTGATACTTATAAATATTCCAAAGCTATGTTTCACTGACAAATTACAAATCGTTGTGGCCAAATAGACTAACAATGGCTAAGTTATTACGTTCATAGAAAAGATGTGATTGAGCTTGTCTTTATCAAATTGTTATAAATGCTGCACATTCTCCACACTGTCAACTTCTTCTGTGTATCAGATTTAGTCAAACTTTAAACATGGTTGTATTGCAGACAATAATTGTTTAAATTTATCTGTATTTTGCATATTTGACATCCAATATCCGAAATATGTAAGTCAAAGTAAAGGTAACTTTCAAGAAATAAAAATACTTCTTTCTTTGGTCTAGTTCTCGTTGACCGAACCAGAAAGTTGACTTGTGAGAGTAGATGATGAACATCGACTTCAATATTTAGCAACTTCTTTTAGAATAAAGTTTAGTTTATTAGTCTTCTATGATGTGAGTTGAAGCTTGTGTAATCGTTTACACGTTAAAGTTACTTCAGATCTCATTTCAAGTCCATGCAAATATAAGAAATAAACAAATGATCTTTAAACTTGTACAAACACATACAAATATCAAGGAACATCTGTCTTGCTTAGGAAACCCGTTATGCAGGAAAAACATACTAAATTGTGATAATTATAAATGACCCTATTTCTTTCTTTTCCGTCAATGGTAAAACAATTAATTTTCTGGTATGTAAGAAAGTATAAGAATATTATCCTTGAGTTTACCCTTGTACCTTTTCACCAAGAGGCTAAACTCTTATTTTGACCATGTTCTATAGAAACTAGCGGACTTAAAGTAAGATTATGTTTGAGAGAAAGACTTCGATTGACTTGTTCATTGCCAGAATGGCACGGGAACACATTTATTACTATTATCAGTTTCAAGAACGGTTCAGCATGGGCCAAAAGGCACTAACATATCCTATGACGTGCATCGTAAATGTCCCTTTGTACTTGCCTAAAGTGTTTCCAAGTTTACCTTCATCATTTCCCCCTTTCTAAAACTGTTATGTACGAACGTGACCTTGACCGTGTTGTTACCATTGCTCCATATTGATTCCGGCATAGGGTTTCACATTATAAATTTTTCTTGGGATACGTTTCCAATCTTCCACATCTCGTCTCAGGTCTTGCTTATTTTGCAACACAAAGGGAACTATTTTAGAAATTGAGGGAAAGAAAAGAACGCACGTAGAAACAGAGGAAAACGAATGAAGTTAGCCGAGGAGAAAGTAATATAACGAAAAAACATATACAGAGAGAGAGATTTAGACGTGAATACACAAAAAACAGAAGAGAGACACACGGGAACAGATAACGAGGGGGGAAATGGGGAAATATGGCACGGAAAGAGAGATAGAGAGAGCAAGGGACATGAAAGTAGAGAGAAAGATTAGGCGAAAAGAAGGTAGAGAGAGACAGATAGACTAGAAGGCATACAGAGAGAATAGAAGTTCGACAGGGAATGAACGAGTATGAGACAAAGAGAAGGAGATAGGAAGAGATGAAAACAGACAAAGCAAAAGAGACATACAGACACACAAAGACATAGAGAGATAAAGAAAGATCGACATAAAGGCAGATAGAAAAATACTTAGAAGGCGCGTCAACAATACAGATAAATACATAGTTCCTATCGTTAGAATAGAATTGAATAGAATAAAATGGTCTTTATTTAAGCAGGCGTGTTTCGGACTCATTGGCCGTTCTTACAACCCTTGTCAAAGATACAATAAATGAATAAACACAAAAAGAAAATAAACACATAATGATCATGATAATACAATAAAGATAATATAAATATTATACAATGATAAAATAATACATTGAATAGATTAGTATATATACTGTGTAGTAAAGATAAGTAATAAGTCTTCCGTAGTTCAATGTGTGTGCGGGTGGGTTTAGGTTAGGTATGCATTACATGATGTATAAGTGCAGGTGCAATTGTTAACATATGAAGGTTAATGAAGTTGTTGGGACAATAGTAAGTTCTTCAGATTTTTCTTAAAACTTTGATGGCAAATAATGTTAGTCAATGGTGCAGGCAGTTTGTTCCATTCCCTGATCCCTGTAACAATGCAGGACTTGTTATATGTGGCGGTTTTATGTTTGGTGATTTTTAGATTGTGTTTCTTGCGGATATTATCTTCGGCTGATGTTCTACTACAACGTCTATCTCTTTCCTCCTTCTTGTGTTTTTCTATATCCTTGTTTCATTTTCTCTCCCCATTGCCTTTTTTATATTTCTTTGTTTATTTATATATCTTCATCTATTTCAATCTTCTTATTTATTTATTTCCGTTTAACTTCATTCTCTTTCTTGATTTCTTTCTTAGTCTTATCCTCTTCTATTTTCTTGCATTTCTCTTTTCCCTCTGTTTCTTTATCTCTATCACCTTCTAGTTGTTTCTGTCTCTGTTATTTCTATTTGTGTGCCTCCCTCTTTTTATTCCTCACTGTGTGTATCATTCGAGCTCTAAATAATTGAGACAGTTTCACTCTTGGCTATGGTCCACTCACACCCATCCGTTGGCGACGCCACTGATTTTCCTGGTTAATTATTTCAGCACTTCGGCACATAGTTCTATGCCATGGCTTGCAGCAGCTTTAAGAAAATGAATACAGATGGCGCAACAGGATTCCGATTGGCACTTTCTTTGTTGATTTTGTTGTCTGTGTGTATTTTATAGTGTTTCTGGCACCATAATGGCACCATTAGTGATTTCCATTGCGCAAATTGAATTGCAAGAAGTGCCATTGATCCTGTCTACAGCTTGTCAAGATATTGCACCACGATCGTGATCTTGCGATACATCCGGAAGTTTGGGCAAATAAAATAAAAAAGTATACCTGGCAACACTAACTGTGCCAAGTCTTCAACACCTGAGGAACATTGCCCCAGGACGAAATATCAAGCTGGTGCAGAATTGCGAAAGATTACGATTGAAGTTGTGAGTTGATTAACAAACATTCCAAGAAAATAACACCCCCTGCAGGGAAGAAAAGCATCCATTTATGTAACGGAGGAAATAAGAAACTAAGATGAATGGTATTGTCATTACTCTATGGGCCAGTTGGCCTCATTTCCTAGCGTTTATGCCATGTTATGTTCATCCTCAGCAGTTTATCTTCAATGTTGTTAACTACTTTATGGTTGTTATATCGTTATTGTTTTAGTAGCATTTAAACGTATAGTAAAAACTGTAATACCTCATTGCACATCAAAAGGTCACCATTTCTGCTTCCAATAACTGTGTTCGTTTTTTACTGATTTAAAGTTATAATTATGAGTGCAACGTCACAAAGGCTATTCGAACCATATTTGAGCAGCTAGGGAGTAAAATTTGACAAACCACACTCCGTTCAAAATTGAGTTGCAGAATCTAAAGTTGCTGGACAATAGTGCATGAAGTTCCTTCAGTAATCGCTTATAGCCAGACACACAGGGGAACATTTGGTGACCCATGAGCCACAATGGAAGAACTTTCACCTGCGTTTTTGTTTCGTGCTTTTGCGGGATATCAAGTTTTACCGAGCCACTCAAGCTTTCAAACTGAAGCGACACGTGACACTCGACATGGGACAAGCAACAAGTGACACTGTCTCTACGAAACCAACTTTCAGAAATAAATGCAACTTTTCAAGCAGAAGTGACACGACAAGCTTGTCGCTCGTGCATCGTGTCGCCTCGGTCTGTTGTTTCCGCATGCGCAGCGACATGTGTCGCGTATCACTTGTCGCTTCTATGTGAAATTTCCCTTGGACTGAAGGGGTCCGTGCCGCTTGTCGCTTGTCTCTTCTGTCTGAAAACTCTCTTAAACTTATCCCACGAATTTTGATTAAATGTTGATCATCGTCATTATGATCTTTTCAACAAGGAAATAAAATATATCTAAGGGCTAAAATTTTCAGAGGAGTATCCTGTTGTTTCAGACGCCAGAGACTCGTTAGCCTGGAACAATTAAATTTCCAATGCGAACGGCATGGAAGTGGATCACTTTTCAACCATTCTGTGATATTCATGCTCCTGTATAAGTTTAAAGCTTGTAAAGCTCCAAATTAAGGAACTACATTCATTCACGTTCCCCATTTTCCAGTTCCAGTTCAGAATAAGCTAGTTCCAGTCCATTTTCCTCCACACTTAAAACAGAGGAACGCGAACTTGCGTCAGGAAAACATCGAGGGAACCATAATTTCATGTGCCACAGCGGGATCCAACTGGACTTAGCCATTTTCGCTGCATGTGGATCTGAAGACAGAAAACAATAGAGTTGATTCCAATTGCTGATGCATCTTTAAACTTCTCGACAATAAACAACAACAGTGACTCTCTTTATACGATGCAAGCATCAAACAATTGAAGTATTTCTTATCCAAATTGTGGCATTGTTGACTTGGAGACTTGCAATTATGATTAGGGACAATCTTTATCTTCAACACAGAATGACAAAAGAACTCTTCTTAAGTTGAAGCCTGTTTTTTCACTATTGTGCTTACATTTGTCTGTATGATGAGACAAAAATGGCATTTACTGCCGTTACAATATAATATAATAGCTTTGTAATTTTGAACCATAATGTAAGGAAGAGTATTTCAATCACACATTTATCTATGTAAAGTTTAGTTTAAAATAAAATGGTCAATTTTGTTAATCTATACATTGTACAGTGTTTTAATTGTGAACCCTAAAGCTTGATTGTATAGGCACTCATAGGGAGGGTCAGGAAGGATGTTTGAATCCTCAGAATGAGGAAAAGTTGTTTATTTATTTTTCCTTAGTATTTCATTTGTCTTGCTTTCTTTCCTTTCTATCTGTATTATTTGTATCTTTTTCCTAGAGTTTCGCCTTTCTCAGCCTGTTTCTTCTTACCTGTTCCCTACATTATTGTTTGTTTCTTTTGCTGCTTATTCTCTCCATATCCCTTTATGTCTTTCTCTCCTTTGTACTTCTTTTAGTTCTCATTGCATTATCTTTATCCCTGTCAGTCTCTCTCTTTTATTTCTGTTCATCTCTCATTCTCCACCTTGTCTCACTTCATATCTGTTTCTTTCTCTCTCTCTCTTTCTTTCTCTTTCTCTATTTCTTTCTCCCTCTTTCTTTTTCTCTCTCTTTCTTTCTCTCTCTCTTGCTCTTTCTTTCTCTCTTTCTTTCTCTTTATCTATTTATTTCTCTTTCTCTATTTCTCTCGCCCTCTTTCTTTCTCTCTCTCTCTTTCTTTTTCTCTCTTTCTTTCATTCACTCTCTCTCTCTTTCTCTCTATCTCTTTTCTTTCTATCCCTCTTTATTTCTCTCTTTCTCTCTCTCTCTCTTCCTCTCATTCTCTCTCTCTTTCTCTTCCTCTCTTTCTTTCTCTTTCTCTCTCTCTTTCTTTCTCTCTCTCCTTTTCTCTCCCTCTCTAGTTCTTTATGTTCGATACCCGGTGGAGGCACATAGTGGTTCGGATCCCACTTTAAACTGTAGGTCCAGTCCCAATTAGCCTTACTGTGCATAAAGTGGACTTAAAACACCAAATCAACCAACCAACCAATCTCTCTTTCTTTCTCTCTCTCTCTCTCTCTCTCTCTCTCTCTCTCTCTCTCTCTCTCTCTCTCGTGTGTGTGTGTGTGTGTGTGTGTGTGTTCGTGTGTGTTTGTATAACTTTCTAATTTATTTCCTCTCTCTCTCTTCTTTTCTCGCGAGATTCCTTCCATTCTCTTTCTTTCTCTCTCTGCCTCTCTCCTTCACGTTTGTTCTTTCTCTCTCTCTCCTTCTTGCGAGATTTCTTTTTAATTATCTTTCATTCTCTCCCTTCATTCTCTCCCTGTTTGTCTCTTTTGTTTATTTCTCTTTCTCTATCACTTTTATTAATTTCTCTTTCTCACTCTCTCTTCATCGCAAAATTCCTTAAAGTATCTTTTTCTCCTCCTTTTTTATTTCTGTTTCTCTTGTCTCTCCTTTTTATTTCTATTTTAAGACATTGCTATTTGCGATGATCAGTAAACATAACGTCACACAACTTTTTTTTTTATTTTGTCCCACTTCTGCGGGAGTCCATGTTTGTTTCTGTCACTCCCATCCTCACATAAATCTTATCTGTCTTGTCTAGAGGAATTTGTTCTAGCTCAGTCTAGAATGTCAAAGTTTCTTTCTCACTGTATAGAAAAGAAAATGGTAAAAGAAAAGGAAAGAGGTAATAATTTTATTGAATTTTTGATAAAAAAAATCATGTTACGTACACTTTACTTGGTTAATTTTTGCCTAAGTTATTTTGCTAATCATAGGAGGCCACAATAAAGCTTAAGGGATCACTTTACCACCCCCACCCCCCCACATTAAGGTCCATTACATTACCAGTACTACAGATAACCGGTCTGCTGAGATCCTTCCTCGATTGCGCAGTGGCTAACACTCTTGCTTTGTAATCAGGGGATCCCTAGTTCGATTCACGGTGGAGGCACATCGTACAGTGGTTCAAATCCCACTTGAAACTGTAGGTCAAGTCCCGATTAGCCTATCTGAGCATAAAAATGGACTTTGCCTAGCTTTGGTCTATTATGAGGGGTGCTGTACCAACTTACCCCCCTCATATATATATATATATATACAAGATTTTTGGGAAGTAACTGTAATGCTGTCATTCATATACGTGGGATTAACTTGAAATAAAGATTAGTTATTTGAAGCTGGAAGCTTTTAACGAGTCTTAGAGGAGCTTCTAACCTACATTTCTCTACTTCTAACATGATAGACACCAAAAATCAACCTCACTTCCTCGTAATGTACACCGTTAACTGCAGTCTTGCAGATCAACGACGCTCTTCGGTCTGGACCCAAGGCCAGAATAATCCTTTGTTGGGTTGTGTTGTACTGTGCTTGTCCTTGTGGGCTAAATACAGCCTCTATAGCCTCTACTTTTAACCTAGATGAGGAGATTCTAGTCCTCAGAAATAGTGATTCATTCCTGTTAAGTAATGAATGAATTAGTTTTAAAACTTTAGTAAGGAAGTTTATTTAAGGGGCTTATCCCCATATTGCGTGACGGGGATGATGTGCTGATGTGCACATGCTATAAAAATTAATCAATAAAGCTATCTATAGACAAGCAATCTGCAGTAGCTACATTGTGAAACATCTATGATGTTATTATATCTTTGAATATAGATGTTCAATTGTTTTGTTGATTTGGATTGTCAAGCATGGAGGTAGCCAAGTTGTATATTCTTAGTTATGGATTAAATTATTATTTGGTACAAAATCGAACCCACATGATTTATTATATCATATTACCGTGGTTGGTAATACAACACAATCTACTTTTTGAAGTCCTGGAATGTTTATGCATACAATTCAAACATGATGAACATAGATGTCAGGCTGTTAACACATACGACCAGCATAAATAACTATCAACATAATTTATTTTCAAGTTATGCTCTTCTAAAAATTTTACCACGTTAAAGTCATTCTTAAGAATCTAACTTTTAAGTAACTGTTAAATGATAATAAACTAATTAATAATTCCATATTAACAGAATCATGTGATGAAAGTTGCTGTTCTAAAGTCTATGATTAGTACCTTAAAGCGAAAATTTCGTTTCTCAGATTCTTCTCCTGTCTTATATGTCAGAAAGAGTTGCAATTTCTATAATCCACGGTGAGTTTTTATGTACACTTCCATGGACATAATCAGGTTCTGTTGCTTAACACGGCAACCAACAACCTTAGGAGACAATCACTCGACACTATTGACCAATTAGCTCACCGGGTCAGCGAAAGAGAACATTTAGAATGAAAATTCACGGGTCACATACAATTGCAATATTATTTTTCCATATTTCGACCAGGCAGGCAACATTTCAAAGTACATATAAAAGTATAAACATAAGACGATATTGAATAAATTATCTTTAAGTGCACATGTGATGATTACCTTGATACAAACTTTGAAATAGCTCAGTAGGGGGCTATGCTGGGTTTCAGAACAGGATTTTATCGCCTCTGAAAGATTCGGGTTTGAATCTCAGGTAGGTCATGGCATCAATTTCATCGAATCATCTTCATTGTCGCAATTAGCTTAAGAGATAAAAATGCTAGTTTATTAAAAAAAACATATTCAGTGTAAAGAAACTAAACATGATTTGGTAATTTATCTAGGCGATGGTAAAAATCAACGGGTAATATGCGACGCAATGTTGATTTTTGAGGTAAGAGTGCAAGCTCGATTGATTGATTGTATTCTGGTTTATTTTACTTCCCTTTTCTGCCACTTTTGACTAATCGCGAAGACGAGGATGAGAAATGATGCAATTGATGAAGGAACACTCACAAAGAACAACAATTCCCAGGCCGGAATTCGAAAGCGGAAGAAAGAGAATGGAAGGAATCTCGTGAGAAAAGAGAGAGAGAGAGAGAGAGAGAGAGAGAGAGAGAGAGAAAGAAGGAAAGAAAGAGAAAGAAAGAAAAAGAGAGAAAGAGAGAGAGAGAAATAGAGAAAGAGAAAGAAAGAGAGAAAGAAAGAGAGAGAAAGAAAGAAAGAGAAAGAAAGAAAGAGAAAGAAATAGAGAAAGAGAAAGAAATAAAGAAAGAAAAAGAAAGAGAGAGAGAAAGAAAGTGAAGGAGAGAAAGAAAGAGAGAAAAAGAAAGAGAGAGAAAGAAAGAAAGAGAGAGCAAGAAAAAGAGAGAGAAATAGAGAAATAGAAAGAAATAGAGAAAGAGAAAGAAAGTGAGAGAGAGAGAGAAAGAAACAGATATGAAGAGAGACAAGGTGGAGAATGAGAGATGAACAGAAATAAAAGAGAGAGACTGACAGTGATAAAGATAATGAAATGAGAGCTAATAGAAGTTCAAATGAGAGAAAGACATAAAGGGATATGGAGAGAATAAGCAACAAAAGAAACAAAGAATAATAGAGGGAATAGGTAAGAAGAAACAGGCTGAGAAAGGCGAAAATCAAGGAAAAAGATACAAAGAATACAGACAAGAAAGGAAGAAAAGCAAGACAAATGAAATACCAAGGAAAAATAAATAAAAAACTTTTCCTCATTCTGGGGTTCAAATATCCTTCCTGATCCTCCCTATGGGTGCCTATACAATCAAGCTTTAGGGTTCACAATTAAAACACTGTATAACATATAGATTAGCATAATTGAAATTTTATTTTAAACTACAGTTTTAAACTTCACAGACATAAATAAGCGATTGAAATACTTTTCCTTACATTATGGTTCAAAATTACAAAGTTTTATGGGACATTTGGCGTCGTAGCGCGCTGGGATAACCCTTACGTCATGGAGATCGGGGTGCAAGCTCGAATTTCAGCATTTTTGAAAATAGACTAACTCCCCAAAGGCACTCGCAAGATTTTTCCTCAGGAGGGGCGGTCAAAGAAACTTTTATTATTAATATTATTATTATTAGTTTGTTGGGCAATCATTGTGAGAGAGGGCAAGGCTCTTCAGGGCTGTAGTAGCCAAGGAGTAAGTAGTAGTAGTATTACTGCTATTAGTAATGCTATTGTTATTAGTATTAGTATTACTATATATTTTCATTATTATTTTTAAATTACATACATTTATAATTTTCATATTCTGCATATCCATACATATTTGCATAACTATATACTTAACATTTAGGACGAAAAGCTGTTTTTCACAGTTAGATATTAAACTGAAAGCTTAAATGTAACCCTACTTCAATAATAATAATAATAATAATTGTTGCTGTAGCTTACGGCCTGTAAGTCACAAAATACAATATTTTTTATTGTAAAATATAGCTAAAATTTCACCATTCCAATTACATTAATTCTTTCCAAAAATCTCAGGGGGGGGGGGTAAGTGTCCCTGCAGGCGCCCTTGTAACTCCCTAACAGTGACAATTTTCTCACCACGAGAAATGTATATTTTAATGATATTGTTTTTAAATAAAGTTGAGTTGAAGGGAGTGCAAAATAGTGTCTCGTGGAAGCCGTCAGGGCAGTGGCGTGCTCAGAATTTTCGAAAGGAGGGGGTTAGATATATATTTTTTAGTAGTCAGCCCCATTTTGCCATTTTTCCTCCATTTGATGTTATTTCCTTTAGGAATACTGGGCCAAAAGGGGGGGGGTTAGAACCCCCTCCCCCCCTTGGGCACGCCACAGCCTATGGGCCATCACGCCACTGTTGGCCTCCTGTCATGAGAATCATGAGAAACTCTGGGAAGTAGATCATTACTTGACTTGTGATGTCACAACACCGCTCTATTTCAGCAACAAAGGAACACCATTACTGCAATTGTTTTACCAATGAACATAAGTAGAAGATATTTGCATAACGCAAAACAGGGAGGGGGGGACGCGCCTCCATAAAGATGTGAACTAACTGGTGCTTGTTGTAGGTTCGTGATTCATACAAAAAAAGAAGAAAGGGAACTAGTTTTCCCGCCAACGTCAATTGCAGTGTAAGCACGTGCTTTTTTCTCGGTCACCAATGCCGACTTCAAGAATCCCTGGTGCCCTCCTCCGTTGGAGAAAGGATTCTGCCTTAGCGCTATACGGCTATGACAGGATATGGGCGTGACGCGGCGAAAGTTATACAAGAGCAAATCTGTGTGCCCGTGAAACGTTATGGGCCAACGGGTGGACCAGTTACCTCGGGAATAAAAAAGTATATAAACGCTTCTGGAGCAGAAATCCGGCGTCAGTTGAAGTTTTGAAACCCACACGACGACACAATCATCATCATGAAGGTCTTGGTATGTATCTGGATACGTGTACTGAAGGTAGTAGGCCAAGTGTCGAGATATATAGAGAGGAGAAAACCGGTTCGAACCTCACGTTATGTTTAAAGTGGAGCTTTCATGGGTTCGTGCATTGCAGTGTTCTCTTTGGGGATTGGATGGTGGCTGGCTAACGAACATTTACTTGGGAGATAGTGTGCAAGGGGGAAAAAGGTTCAGGGAGAGAGTACACCAGTTCATATTCGTAATGTTTATTCAGCTAATTAGATTATGTGTGCACAATATACTGACAAGCTATACTGTATATATGAATAGATACTCTCGGAATATGTCCAGGTCAATTCCGGAACAGTTTCCAAACTTTTGAGAGCTAATGTCACTCTCATCCAGTGATGTGCGTCTACGCGTAAACAACCATAGTCTACATTCTACACATAGCCTATTTTATGCACGTAGATGACGTAATCTATGTAAACAACATGGCGAAAGGTGATAACTTAGCAAAGGGCGCCGTGGAATTAAAAGAAAATTATAGTGCGTATCAGTTGCTGATGTGTGAGAAGAACTTTTCATACTCTTTCCTCCAAATTCGAACAATTTCTCACCTAGGAAGAAATCTAATATAGGAAATATTCTAGTGTTTTATGGGGAAAAGACCACTCTTGCCTCACGACTGCCATCTGTTGTTGGTTTTTTGCATACTATTTATCTTCTTCCATACACTTTCCTTTCATGAAACCCTTGAAAATGCACTTCAGATTGTCTACGTAGTACAACCCAATGTAATCTACGCGTAGATTACGTGTAGACAACGCATGTAGACGTAAACTTATAGTCTACGGCACATCACTGCTCATCTTTAGATAGAAGTGCAGTGCTGAGCGTCAATTCTCCAGACACAAAAACACCGGGTAAGCGCTCAGCATTGTACTTCTACCATGAAGATAAGAGTGACGTTAGCTGTCGAAAGTTGGGAAACTGTTCCAGAATTGACCTGGTCATATAACAAGAGAATTTATTCATAATTTGTCGCCAGGAAAACTTCGAGACTTACTTCAAACTATATCTAGTCCCTGTAGAATTGTTGGACTTTTAACCATCATTTCCTGTTGTTTTTTACGACATTTCGGTATAAATATAAACTAAACAACAGTGGTTAAAAGTCCAATTCAATATGAATCAATCACCATTGATCAGTTACAAAGAATAATGCCTAGTTTCGATATGCACACAAATAATCTTTAAAAACCACTTGCCACTTCAGTACATCGAAATAGTGTGTCCTTGTACATATAGCCAATATATATTCACGCGTGAATGTTTCAAATCAAGTCTGAAATGTTTATTTCTTTTAAAATACAACTTGATTTAAATTTCACTCTTTCTGCCATCAAATCATTTCCATATTATGATCGAAGAACTTACCTGCTATTGGTTTGGCTATATATTTATTTATAAGTAGTTACATGGAAATAATATAGACGGAACCACACTGCTTATTACGTGTGAAACACTTGTCCTACAAATTTTGTCAAGCGTACTCAGTGCATGTATATGATTCTAATGGACAGCAATTTATAAAGATTCGATACATAATTACTTATTGTATACACCGAGGAAACGCCGCATTGTATTTACATTCTCATAGACGCGATTGGCCTAAGAGGTCGAGAAGCGACGTAAAATATAACAATATACTAACAGCCGTCACCACACACTTAATATATGTAACATACGTAGTTGAGCAGAAATATGTTTTTAGTACGTTCTACTAGATGTCACTTTAATCAAATTACAATATCATTGTTTTAAAAAATCTACACATTAAGTATAAAGTTAGAGGAGCCATACGGATATTTGTACTCACTCCAGATATGTTTGTTATTATAATAAATAAGTAAATTTATGCAGTTTAGGCTACAATGTGTCGTGGGGACTACATGTTCTTTTGTAAAGTATAAAACATATGTTACCTCTAAAAAGGAAACTAAATGCATAATCAGTTGAGCTTTGTCTTTTTGTGTTGGTAGTATGTAATTTCTTTTTTAAGTTTCTTTCTTTTGACATTAAAACCTATTGTTTGCTACTAAGCACTACCGTACGTAGGATTCTGTTATAGAGGGGGCTAGAATAGTAAAGGTGGATATGGGAACAGAATACACACAAATTCGGAAGGGGTTGTAGCCCCCATCAGCTTCCCCGTGCGTACGCCAGCAATTTATAGCTTGGCAAGTGAGTGCTGAAAAAATTGAACATCACAACAAGCTTACTTTCACATCTACGTTTCTGTGCATATGGCAGTACAACATATAATGTATCAGATTGATTGGGTGTTTTAAGTCCACTTATGCACAATAAGGCTAATCGCGACAGGACCTCCAGTAGTTTAAAGTGGTATCTGAACCACTATGTGCCTTCACCGGGTATCGAACCCGGGACCCCTTGATTACAAGGCAACGACGCTACCACTGCGCCATCGGGGAGGCCCGTATAATGTATCAGACATTCCACGTTTGTGCTAAGAATGATGATTATGATAATATTTGTTATAGACTTAAAAATTGTTAATGGCGACGATGACGATGCATGATGAACTAAATGGTGAGAACAGAATGATACCCAAGATTCGAACCTAGAATTTCTGGATAACACAGATGGTACGAAAGTGTATGGACCCTACACAAGTAACAGTGATGTAAATTACACACTGCAGTACTAAAGTCATTTGCAAATAATCTGATAGAAGAAAATTACAATGAAATTTCTTGGGAACAGATCAGAAAGATGAATGAAGCTCCTGCAGAACTCAACACTTCTGTAAGTTGCATATTGCACGCCTTCAGGTTGCCCAAAACTGGTTCTACCTCCACTCCCGGTCAGCAAATGTAGAGATACGTTTCCAGAATACCAAATGGGAGCAAAGCATGCACTTGCTTGCACAAGGCACAGTCAATTAGGAGGCTAAGAGGTCAGACTGTGGACATTGCTCATGGCACAACATGTTCTTACACAACTGTGGCTTATGGGACTGTTGTTTTTGTGACAAGCCCACCAACTCAGCAGATGCCAGCTGTTAGCCACATTTAGTGCTGCTAAAATCATTTGCATAGTCTTCTACCAAAACATATTTCAGTTAGACTATTTCGACCTTTCAAGTCTTTTCTTGCTTATGTAGACGAATATCTGCAAGAAGAGGCCAAATATTAATAGTAGGCATTTTATCAATCACGAAAGATGAAAACTTCTACTCCACCACAAGTACAGTCACGGACACATCTGGTTTGTAATGGTCACATTACTACCCAAAAGTGTCTGTGACTGTACAACTCCATTCACTAAAACGGACAGAATGAAGAAAGCAGCTATGGACAATTGCTTACACTTATCTTTGTGACTGATGATTGTATGTGACGATACTGCACATAGAACACAATATATATGTAATTTTTGTATACTTTCGTTACAATTCCCCACATTTCCTGAACACAGATCTAATTTGTGATTATTTTTTGGTTCCAAATTCACTCTCACGACCCTTAAAAACGTTCTCATTACAAGATTGAAAATTGTGTATAATTTTTTCATAATTTAATACGTGGAATGATGTGGAAATGCCGCGCTGCAAATGAAAATAGAAATTTCTCCTAGCTCTTCATAATATCTCTTGCAAGGCATAGAGAGGTTAAGTGATCGAATTTCGATCTCACCACCGAAGCTTCGTATGAGTGTCTCATCCTCATCTGCCCTGAAAGTGGCAGACAAACGAGACTGAACAACAAAAGTACATATATTACGCCAGTGCCCTAGAAGATGGAAACGTTAGCAGAACTTCCGGGCGTATATACATTATTTTACACTTTCTGAAATCAATATTAGTACCTACACTCCGTCTCGGGAATCTGTGGAGCAAGATGCGCATAATGGCAGAGAAGGGGAGAAAGCGAATGGGCGGTAAAGCAGTGCGCTCTGCTGCAAACGGACTTTTCCCTCTCACGCGTCATCTCGAATCACTACTTCCGCAGATGACTTAAGTTCCTGGAACAGATTGTACTGATTCTTTTTTGTATTTATACATAATACCTTTACATTAAAAATATCGTTACATATCCCCCTCCCCCCGCCGCTTATTTCACAGAAGTTATATTATGACTGTTTAGAACAAAAACAAATCATTCCCCTCTGCAATTTCGTTTGTTTGTTTGTTAAGAATAATACACTTACATAAAACTTACATAAAACTGTAAACGGTATATTAGACAATAGTTATTTCCTCAGTAAACTACAATTCAATACGAGAAAAAGTAATTTACGTGAGCGAAACTTACTGATTCCGAAAATTCCTAACACTCAGAAATATAAAAGCAGCCCATTAAGTAGAATGTGATTTGTATAATACGCTTTTAATGAATAACCAGGCCTTAGATTTATCATTGCCATTCAAACTACGTATACAAAAAAAAGATTGAATCAGAATTATGAGAAAAATACACTGTAATCATTCCGGTATCACTATTCTCCCCATTTTTTCCCATTGTATTCTACAATTAAACAATAAAACAAGAAAATAATGGAATAACGCTTCGATTAGTCAAAGTAGTACTGCCATCTATATGTATTTTATGTCTGTAATTATTGCACAAGTCTTTGTTCTTGTATGGTGAAAGACAAGAGAAAGAGCCAGATTGTTTAAGTTCGTTATTGATTATGTTATTGATTACTTGTATTATCGGTTGATGTATGTTTATTTACGCTAATTGTATTGTTTCCTTTGTTTTTTCTGCCGTCTGTAATTAGAATTAGAATTAGAATTAGAAATTCTTTATTCATGGGCGAAGTCCAGCCTGTGGCTGCTCTACCACTTAACCCGAAAAATCTAGTACAATAAAACAAACAAAATACAATTACTACTATAACATAGGAATTCCATTACATTTTCACTTCTAAATATTTCAGTAATTAACACTCTAAAAAGATAAAAAGAATTGTACTCATTCACAAACATCAAAATGTTCATCTTGGGTTCAAATTTGCTCATTTTTTGTTTTGCTTTCAACGTAAGCATGCTGAATCTAGTCATGTGTGCTGAGGCTCTGTCCTTGCTCATGTAGAAGTACTTTTGTCACTGCCCTTTTAAAGCTGTTACCTCTGTTGAGGGTAGTAAATAAATAAATATAGCCAAGTCGAACATCTGAATTGGTCACAAAGTTTGTCAAATTTATTGAGAACTGAACTTTTATATTACATACAGTTTTGTCTAATGTATTTATTTTGGGCGTCTTAGTATTAAATGTTACACTTCTGCACTTTACCAGTCACATTCATATATTTTATTATTCGTTACTCCAATTTATGTTGTTTAGTACATAAATGTCCCTATCTCAGTCCGATTGAATGTTAAAGTTCCAAACTTTAATCTCATTGTTGCCTTCTTGCTTTCAGGCCGTTCTTGTCTTGGCTCTTGCCATTGTTGCCGCTGAGGAGAAGAAGGAGAAGAGAGGAGTCTTGGGCGTTGGCTACGGCTACGGTGGATACGCTGCCCCATACGCTGCCGGCTACGCCGCCCCATACGCCGCCGCTCCCCTTGCTGTTGCCCACGCTCCAGTCGCCGCTGTTGCCCACGCCCCAGTCGCTGTTGCCCACGCTGCCCCAGTCGCCGCAACCTCATACTCCACCTACCAGTCCCACCCAGCCCCCATCGTTAAGGCTGTAGCCCCAGTCGCTGTTGCCCACGCTCCGATCGCCGCTCCTCTGGCTGTTGCCCACGCTCCAGTCGCCGCTGTTGCCCACGCCCCAGTGGCCGCTGTTGCCCACGCCCCAGTCGCCTACGGAGGATACGGAGGATACGGTCTTGGTGGATACGGTCTTGGCGGATACGGTCTTGGTTACGGCTATGGCCTTCATGGTTAAGAACTGAATCAGTTTTCCCATTGTTGTCATCGTGCATTTGTTGTAACAATGCTCATTTATAATGAGTCGCATCACCATCTCTCATTTTTCTTTCTTTTTCGTGAAAAAAGCAAAGAAAGACTGACTCCAGCCATAAACGTTGTAGTTTAAAAGTATTCTCACCGTACATAAATAAATTTGCATATTGTTTAAATTGTTGTTGTGTGTTATTTTCTTCCTTTTCGCACCCGAAATCATATCTTTTTTGCAGTTTAATTGTACGTCGCTTTCCAAAAATCAAGCAGTTAGTACTTGGGTCGACCTCCGTGGCGGAGTGGTTAGCACAACGCGCTACGACACCAGGAGTCCCGGATTCGAATCTTGGCCTGGTTCTTTGTGAGTGCCCCTTCATCACTCATCATCATCGTTGCGATTAGACAAAAGTGACAGAAAAGCGACGATAAAAAACAAATCATATCAAGTTAGTACTTGTGAGGGAGGCCGTTTTCGCGGTGGAAAAGCTCAAGGTATTTGAATTTTTGAAAGTCAATCAAATCAATTTGCAATCAGCATATACAGAGTGTACCAAAAGTCCCATTAACCTCCCCCCCCCCCTTTGAATTGTAGACAAACCTGCAAAATGTTATTTTAACAGCATGCGTATGATGAGAGGATGGTATACCATCAAATCAGACCAATGACCACTATTTTCTCCAGAGGATCTGTGTGCACGCCGCCATTTTCATGGCACAGTATTATTTGCCTCCAGTTACGATGTGAAATCCTCCGTAACATAAGATGTCAGATCTGGATTTCGGGGTGCCCATTTTAAGACAATTCCTCAATGATGTGTTTAGAGACAAAAGAATTGGACGAGAATAGCCAAATTTACCAGCACCTTTAAAATGGCCACCCCGAAGTCCAAATCTGACATCTTGTGATAATGCGCTATGGGGACACATCAAACAGAAAGTCGCCCATAATCGTTATCAGATAACTGAGGAACTTCAAGAAGCTGTTCGCAGTGCGTTACGCAGGATTTCACATCGCATCGCACCTGGAGGCGAATAATACTGTGACATGAAAATGGCGGTGTGCACACAGAGTAAATGGTGGCCATTGGTCTGATTTAATGGTATACCATCCTCTCATCATACACATGCAGTTAAAATAACATTCTGCAGGTTTGTCTACAATTCAAAGAGGGGGTAATGTGACTTTTGGTACACCCTGTACATGTCAACAACATATATTAAGATAAATAACTTTCTTTATCCTCTTCTATCTGTTGAACGACTCGTTTCGATGCTACAAACCCTTAAGAAACGAAATTTTGTCCTGAATATACGAAGCAGCACAGGTTCGCAGTTGTCACCTCTAACCTAACCTAACCTCATTACCATAAGAAAAATCTGAAGAAGTCTCATTGTAAATTGCATTTGGTTTAGGTATATCTATCGAATATAAGATTAAAGTCTCGGATGATTTATATCACTTCGCTTTTTTTCTGACACTTATGGCTAAACACGACCAGGGCATGGGTGTTTTTTTTTTGTGAGTCATCAGTCACTCATCTTCACCGTCGTGATTAGACAAAAGTAGCAGAAAAGGCGACATAAAATATCCAAATCGATTAATCAACTTTTATGACCAATCACGAAGATGAGAATCAATTGTGATAATGTCAAACGGATGAAATTACAATCACAGGTCCACCTTTACACCCTAAAGTCTGGGACACCAAGTTTGGATCTCTTCACGAATCGTAGAAGGTTGCCTCGTTGTCGATCCATACTCGAATTCTGTGAAAAAGGGCTTCGTTATTATCCATCGAGAATTTAATGTTGAATTTCTCTCTTTAAGTATGATTTCAACGCAGACATCTAAATTTAACGTTCACTAACTCTAGAATCCATTCCATTATCAACATTGATTCAAGCAATGCTATAATTAATGTTTAATATTAACACATGAAAAAATTCTATTGAGTGAACAGTACTACAGTATTGCATTGGAGCACATTCGCTGGGTCATACTTGATCGAATCCCACGCCCCGTTGTATAGAATCAAATATCATTTCAATGTGACAATAATCGTAGAAATGTATAATGATCCCTGGTAGTTTCAGCCCATAATCATCTATTTCATTTTCATCACTGTGTATTGGTAAAATAGACTAAACTACATTTCAATATGGCGATGATGACTATGTTCGCCTAAGTTTCAATTTCACTGCGACTTTTACTTCACAATTCATATTTGAGAGCCCACTACCATAGACAAATTATTGTTGTACGTGTTCTACTGCCTGTTCGAGCGTTATTCGTTCGAGCGAAAAAGCTCTCAATTCCGTACGCTATCTAGAAAACTATTTGGCGCTCGAGCAAAAGCCCTCGCTTCAGCACTAAACAGTACACACACTTTAACCTAACCTAACCTAACCTACAAGATCTAAAATTTATGATATAATAAGACAGTTTGAAGTTACACTGTCCACCAAAAACTTCAGTACTTTTATCGCATATTATCACATAAGAAAATTAATTCAATAAGTATTTATTTTCAAACACGTTGTAATTTTCATTAGGAAATCTTTTGTCTTTTCCATTCTAGTCGATTATACAGCAAGGTTAAGGAGAAAATGCAGTTCTAGTTTTGGTAGAATTATAATGCTTCACTAAAACTAAATTCTAACTTGACATTCAAAACTATAATATACATGACTTACAAGTTGATATTCTCAATAGTTGAGAGCCATCTTTTGGTACTTATTTAGTTAAGACCAATACATAGATTGTGTAATATTTTTACTCGTAAAATTATACTTTCTACAGCTATCCTGTTATCATGCATGCATTTATTTACTTGATTTGGCTTGATTTTTGTTATTTACCGTCGCTTTTCTGCCTCCTGTGGCTCATCGTGACGATGAGGATAGGTTGTATGATGAAATTGAGGAAGGGATAGTCAAAATTAAAGTGCTCATGACAACATTTTGAAATGGATTTAGACATTGGCTGTGCCAGAACTGGCAAAAGTCCCCAGAAAAAGAGGAGGAATTAGATAAATAAAAGCGGAGTTTAATTCAGATACTGACACACTGTGCGGGTACTATCTCAATTTACATATACATTCCGGGAACTTTTCTAACGGTGGAAGCGGCCCCGGCGCCCACCCAGCGTCGAATAACATGGGTACCTGGGGGAAACCCTGGGGGGTAAAGGCGGTCAGGGGCGTGATGCTGATCACATCACCCCCACTCACGACCGGATCAAGAAAGTGTATGGCGTTACCCCCACACCCCCTATACGCCTTCATGGCGTGGTGCTATGCACAGGGGAACACTTTACCTTTTTTTTTTATTACTATTCAATTAACACACTACTACCCAAGTACAGGCGCATGACTTTGTTCCTTCATCATAAATAGTTCCTTTATACTGAAAGAAACAAGAAACAAAAAATAACTTTCTTTATAGGTGTCATTAGGCACGACTTACACAACAACGGCTTAATGTCCATCACAAAGGGACCAGGCGTGCTTTCAAAGGCATAAATGGATTCTTCTAGAAAGATGATTACATAAGAGAGCGACATACATCTGCCATATGCCGTAGGAGATACAAAGAATGCAGACATGAGCGAGCGTATTCTCAACTCGAAATTAATGGTTTGTGATATTTCATCGCATGCTTAAGATGATTGTGCTACTTTCAAAGAGTGGTATTTTGAAATGAGCGGAAAAAATATTAAAATATCCAACGATACGGGTATGTAAAGAACAGGCAAGTACTATTAATATTTTTAAAATATATCAATCTTCGCTTTGCTTTTCAGAACTAGCCATATATATCCCGATCCCCAGCAAGATTTATTTGAACTTATTTGCTAAGTTGTTTATTTTTATTTATTTCAATTTGTTTCAAAATAAATCATATTTAATTACACTTTGGGTTATGGAGGACCGATAAAAAACACTTTTTAGGCCTTAAATTGTATGTTTTACAATTTAGAAAGTTATGTTTACATTTATGTAATAATAATTAAGTGTCTATAACTCTTTCGACTCCCCAAATCCGAAGTTATTTGTTGTTGCATCTACACGAACATTCCATCCATACTTACCCTGGGCAAAATCAATTCAAGTGTTAAATATTGTCACGTCTCACCTAGCCCCTCCTACGGGTCTCTTACCAGGAAGGGGAGTGCAAGTGCCCCCCCTGAGATATCCGAAATGAGTTAATGTAATTCGAATGGTGAAATCCTAGAGATATTTTATAACAAAAAGTATTGTTCTCTGTGACTTACAGGCTATAAGTTACAGCAACTAAAATTATTATTATTTGAAATAGAGTTACATTTAACTTAATCTATTTTACACTGGTTATCTAACTATTTTGTCCTACATGAATTAATGTTAAGTATACAGTTATACAAATTGTATATAGATACACAGAATATGGAAATTACAAATGAATGTAATTTAAAACACATAGTATAAGTAGTAGTAGTAATAGAAATGTAGTAGTAATAATAATAATAATAATAATAACAAAAATAAATACAACAATAGCAGTAATAATATTAACAATAATAGAAATAATAATAATAAAAGTTTATGTGACTCAGGCCCCACTGAGAAAAAATCCTGCGGGCGCTCTTGTCTCCTACCACTAGGTTTACTAACACCGTGGCCTCCGTGGCTGATTGGTTAGCACATCGCGCTACGACGCCAGGGGTCCCGGCTTCGAATCCCGGCCTGGGCATGGATATTTGGGAGTATCCATTCACCAATTTCATCATGTCATCACTCATCCCCATCTTCGCAAATTAGCCAAAAGTGGCACAAAAAGCGAAGTAAAATCAATCAATTCAATCAATCAATCAATTACTGACACGCCTAAGGATATTGTGAACCAGGCCCGGATTAACACAGAACCTGAAATGTGTCAATTGGCAGAAATATATTGACCCTCCGCAGCACATTAAAGTGCATAAAATGTTAGTGATGCACTTTTTGTGCATCAAAATACACACGGAAATTTATCAAAGGGTATTTTAACAGCCACTGTTCCGTGTTATGCACTAGAAAGGTATATATCAATTTATCAGATCAGGCAAGATCATTTAAAAAAAAGGTAATTACCAGTATAAATGTGTCCGTTGATACCCTAAAAGTAAATGAACCTTGACCTGATACATTTAGAGTTCAGTGTGTACACAGAGGAAAGTAAATGCACCAGTTGAAACAAAAAATGCATACATATTGTATCTCACACCAAGTGTTGAAGTGCATAATCAAAGAAGATGCAGAACGGTGAATCAAAAACGTCCCAATTGATGATGTATTATTGTATCATATGATGCAATTTGGGCGTTACCTTTACAAATGATACGCAAGAATACATCAAACTGTAAACCTGATTCTCGACATTTTAATGCATCGATTTGATGCATTTAGATTTCTGTGTTCATGTGGAGACCCGCCTAAATTATCGTGAGGTCTCCACATGCATTTTCAATTCTAAATTTTACACTTGGTTATGTCAGATAGTTAGTTATATTTTTTACATATTTATCACATTTCCCCCATTTTGTGATCTTTTTCAAAACCTCCAGTGGAAATTATTTTTGTAGGTGGAGATCTGGGGCCGTAGCCTCCCAGACCCCCCCTAAATCGAGTCCTACCCTGAACTCTTTCATCCTCTCCCGTGCATTACACATTGTCTATCACAAGAGTCGTTAACTTTCAGATATTGGGTTGGACATGCTGTATAACACACCATTATCTTACATATACATAATATATTTTTATGGATTATATGTGGACGCGTCCCCCTTGCCCCCCCAGATGACGCCCATGATACCAATCACAGTATTTCTTTAAAGTTTGATCCATAATTTCAGTACTAGAGTTACGTAGACACCAGTGGCGTATGCTGAGTGCAAGATCTGGGCTATCTCACTATGTCATGTGATCCTAGGCTATGAATAGAAATAAATTTACCAACTTCTAAGTAATCAGGTTGCCAACTCATAAGAAATCAGGTTGCCAACTCATAAGAAATCAGGTTGCCAACTCTTAAGAAATCAGGTTGCCAACTCATGAGAAATCAGGTTGCCAACTCCAGAATCGGCATCATCATCTCACTGATATGAATAATATTATTTACAATTTCTGATCGATCTGATACATTAATAATTGTATTTGAATTGCTGTTTACAGGAAAGACACCTACGCCATCATTGTGCTTTTAACATGTAATTATCTCTTAGATTTCAAAATAACTTTTCTCAACTTGAGACTCATAATTATTGAATTTTGAATTTCAATTAATTCTTTTGGGGTGTGTTAGCACTGAGGCTATATTGCACCCGTCACACTATACGGGCTCCAGCCCCTTATCATAACAAAAATAAAAGCGTGTCTGAAAACTAAAATTTCCTTACCTTGGTTAAAAGCTGAGGCTAAAAAGGGCGCTCAGCACAAATAAGGACAAAACACAGGACGACACAGAATTATACTGGCCATGGGGCCAGTCGCCAGAGCCTCGTTAGTCTGCAGACCAGGGTGTACTACGTGGAAGGAGCCCCCCTTACACCCCGAGACAAATAATTATCAAAAGGCGGAAAAGAAACACCTCATTCTACATCAACGAAACTTCCACTTAACGAATTGCCATAACCGTTAATGAGAAACTTTGTAAAGAATTTTGGCATTGCAAACCATAGGAGCAAAAGGTAGAAATTGGTCAGTTGTAAACTTTCATTCATTCACCCTCGGGGAGGTAATTTCACGAAGACGTGTTTGGAATATTTTACAAAACACGTATTACCTCTTTCCACCTCTCTCCTAAGAAAAAGTATGTCCCATGTGTTATGTAATGTTAAGTCTGTCAAGGTCCACATAAATGTGCATACGTGAGATGTCAACTGAAGCGCCATTGTTTAGAGCACAAGTTCAGCTTGTCGCTCCATGAGAATATACGAGATTGGCTTGAATGGTCTGTTCATAATATGAGTTCAAGGTTTCTGTAAAATATAGTTAAAGATGTTTCTACGAAAAAGTATAATTAAATTACAGTAAAAACTGCATATCCCGGAACCTCTACAAGAAGGAAACCTGTAAATACGGGCGAAAAAGTCCCCAGAACGGACCGACTTTATACCTGAAAATGACCACGCGGAAACGGAACACCATTTAAAGACCAACGAGATGTTTTTATTCTCAGAAAGACGGAAATTTCTTCCTTTATTTTTTTCGCTCGCAAGAAAGCAATGCAATACTGTAAGTGGAACACGCCTCTGTTGCCACTCGCTTATCGGTAACATTGTCGATATGAAAGAATGCGCTACAATACTCATTGCTGTTACGATTCCGTTTCTTTCTTTCATCTCTTACCCTCTTCCTCCACCTTTCTTTGTCTATTTCTCCTCTGCTCTTTCGTCATCTTTCTATTTTTCTTGTTATCTCTCTTTGTTTCTTTCTTTTTCTTCACTTTTATCTCAATCTTTCTTCACCTCTCTTATTCATCTTTCTCTTTCCCTCTATGCACATCGCGCTACTACGCCAGGGGTCCCGGGTTCGAAAAGATACATAAGTACGTACTGCACGTTCTTACAATACTGTAAAAAGTGTACCAATATGTTGTGTAGTTACACAATTGTAATCTCTGCTATGCTTATTGCGACTGTATCGCATTTTTATTCATGTACGTACATGCATTACTAACTAACTAACTCCCTAGCCTTCTTAAACCCGAAGGTTCATGGCTGCAGCAACACAGGCCTTCCATCTTTCCCTATCTTGAGCAAGATCTCTATACTCTTTTCCATCTCTACCGATTTCCCTTAGGTCCATCTCAACGTTGTCCCTCCATCTTCGTCTTGGCCTTCCTACAGGTCTCTTACCATCAGGTTTCCCAACAAGAATCCTGTCAACTCCTCTTTCCTCTCCCATTCGTGCCACATGGCCTGCCCACCTAAGTCTTCTTGATTTAATTAATCTAATAATATCTGGACATGAATACAAATTATGTAGTTCTAAATTATGTAGCCTTCTCCACTCACCTGTCTCCTCATCCCTTTTAGGTCCAAAGATTTTCCTAAGGATCTTATTTTCAAATACTCTCAATTTATGTTCCTCTTTCAATGTAAGGAACCAAGTTTCACATCCATATAATACTACAGGCAAAATTACTGTTTTGTATATTTTAACTTTTAGTTTCTTAGATATTAAACGAGAAGACAAAAGTTTATGAAGAGAGAAGTAACATGCATTTCCTGAATTAAGCCTACTTTTTATTTCCTGTTTAATATAATTTTCATTTGTTAATATTACTCCTAAGTATTTGAATTTGGAAACTGGTTCAAACGAGTTGTTATCAATAATTAGATTTTCATTATTACCTAACACTTGGTTTCGGCCTGTAAGCATATATTTAGTTTTCTCTTTGTTAACTTCCAAACCTCTCTCTTTAGCAGTTTTGAAAAATATTTTAGCATTATTCTTAATTGTTTTCACATCATCCCCCAGTAAGTCTACATCATCTGCATATGCTAACAACTGAGTCACACCATTTAATTTTAGTCCTTCTTTAGTTTCTTTTACCTTCCTAACAGCATATTCTAAGGCAAAATTAAAGAGCAATGGAGATAATGCATCTCCTTGTTTTAACCCATCATGAATTGTAAATTTGTCAGACATATTAATACCTACACGAATTTTGCTTTCTGTTTCACTGGTGCATATTTTTATCATACTAACAAGCTTCTTAGGTATTCCAAACTTTACTAATAAATTATATAATTTATCTCTTTTGACCGAATCATATGGTTTTTTGAAATCAATGAATAGCTGATGGACATTTTGATTATATTCCCACTTTTTTTCAAGTGTCTGTCGGATGTGAAAAATTTGATCTGTAGTTGATCTGTTACGTTTAAATCCACATTGATAATCACCTATAATTTCATTAGCATATGGGGTTAGTCTTGTTAAAAGAATGTTAGACAATATTTTGTATGTTGTTGAGAGTAGAGAAATTCCACGGTAATTATTGCAGTTCATTTTGTCACCTTTTTTAAACACAGGAACAATTATGGATTCTTTCCACTGTTGAGGGATTTCTTCTTTATTCCATATTAAACAAATTAATTTATGAATTTGACATATTAATGAATTTCCACCATATTTAATTAACTCAGCTGGTATTAAATCAATGCCAGGTGCTTTGTTATTCTTTAGCCTTTTAATAGCATCTTTAACTTCAGTCAAGTTAGGTTCTGGAACTAAAGGTTCTGCTGTGTGGACTTCATTCACTTCTGATTTATCTCCTACATGGACATTTAAAAGGTCATTAAAGTAGTTCTTCCATCTATTTAGAATATCGCTTGGGTCAGCTAGAAAATCACCGTCTTTATCTTTTTTCAAGTTTACTTTAGGTTGCCACCCCTTTCTAAACTCATTTACACCTTTATATAAATCTCTGATATTTTTATTTTTGCTGTTTGTTTCAATTTCGTTAATTTTGCTTTTCAAGTAATCTCTTTTTTTTTATTTCTAAACGTGCGGTTAATTTCTCGCTTTATTCTATTATAATTGTTTAGATTTGTATCATCAGAGTTATTTAACCACCTAAGTCTAGCCTGATTTCTTATTTCTATTAGATTATGACATTCATTATCAAACCATGGCTTACTTTTTCTCGGTTTATGGTATCCTATACTTTCTTTAGCTGCTGATTTTATTGCATTACGTATGTGCTCCCAATTCTTATTTACGTCTGTTTCATTTATATTTCCATCATCATTTAAATCCTGCAAAACATCAAATCTATTTGACAGTTTAATTTGGTAATCTTTCTTAATTCTTTCATCAGTAAACTTTCCTGTATCAAATTTTAGAACTTTTAGATTTTGTTGCTTATGATTTATCACTGAGAGTGTTTCTCTTAATTTAGCAATTACTAAATAATGGTCACTGGCACAGTCAGCACCTCTATGTGTACGAACGTCAATTATACTAGTATGCATTACTACTCTACATTATAAGTAATGCGAAATGTAAATCTGTCTTTCCATTATTTCCTGCAGCGCTCTATACTGTATTTAAAGTCAACGCTGTATAAGATGGAAAACTGTTAAGACGGAAAATTTTGCTCGGTACCATCATGTTCCGGAATAGACAGGTTTTACTGTATTTTGTAATCAATGTGTCCTGGGTTCGATGTCCTATTAGGCTTGTAAGGGGTTACCTTCTGTCACCCAAATGTCAAGCTCACTTCCACGTAGTACACCCCAGAAACGACTTTTTGCAGGCCAACGAGGCTCTGGCGTCTTGACCCACGGCCACTATAATCCTCTGTAGGCCCCCTTTACAGCCTCAGCTTTTAACTCAGGTAAGAATGTAACAGTCTTTAGGCACGTGGCTACTTTAGTTATGGTAAGGGGCTGGGACCCGTATAATGTGACTTAACTTGACCACACTGTTGCATGCAATGCTTTTCATTTCTTTCCAACTCTTCCCCTGCTGTCTTCTCTCCTCTTCAATAGTACGTCTCCATGAGCTTTTGGGCCTTCCCCTTTTTCTAGCACCTTGAAGGTTCCAATCAACTGCTTGCTTCTCGATTGCATTGTCTGCTTTCCTTAGTGTGTGTCCAATCCAGTTCCATTTCTTCTTTTAATTTGGTTTAATTTTTGGTTTCTGTAGTTACAATCCCACTCTTTCATATTGGATAAAATTGCACAAAGGCCCCTTTAGCTTTTTTGATGCCCTGCCGCTCCGTTTGTTGCAACTACACTTCTTAAGTAGGTAAAATTGTCTACATCTTCTAAGGCTTCGTTTTGTAGTTGAATATGATCTTGAGTCCTTCTATTTAATCGCATTGTTTTAGTGGTTGATTTATTTAACTTCAGTCCGAAATTTTTAGCTTCTACAACCAGACCTTCCAATTTAGTTTTTGCATCTCTATAAGATTCTGACAACAGACACACATCATCAGCAAAATCTAGGTCTTCTCCATAAGGTCCCATTGTATTCCTCTTCTTTTTTCTTTTATAATGTGACGGGTGCAAAATAGCCTTAATGTTGACGCACCATACAATTTCAATTCCGTTAAGATCTCACTTTTACTAGTATGTGCAGTGCAGATTTACTTATCAGGGCTCAAGACAAACTTAGTGAATACATCATCAGCATTACTATCCGCTCTTGATCAATAAATAGGCTGATCTTTCTAATGGATACCATTGTACGGCTCAATTAATAAATAAAGTGGTATTAAAACATTATACATCATAGTTTGATAGTTAATCGCTCTGTGTGACAATAACATTAGGGGAAAGGCGGATAACCATGTACTCTTCATATATACAAGTAGATAAGGAATACATACATATATATATACACCCACACACAGAGGAAAGAGAGATAGGGGAAGAGAGAGAGAGAGAGAGAGAGATGAATGGATGGATAAAGACATATTAACTGGCAGATATAAATAAAAAATAGTGTAAGGAAACAAAAAAGAAGGAAAAGAAATAAAAGTCATAAAAAATCGGAGGAGATAGAGAAGGAGAGAAAGAAAGGAAAATAAGGAAACAGAGGAAGGAAAAGAAAGAATAGAGGAAATAAGGATACAGGAAAACATATGGTAAAACAGAGAGAAAGAGAGAATATATAAGAGGCAATATGACAGATATAAATAGAAAATGGTGTGAAGAAATACAGTGGAGAAAGTTATAAAAAATCGGAGGAAAAACATTGAATGAAAGCGAAAGAGGAAGTGAAATTTGGAATTAAGGAAATAAAGATAGAGGTAGAAAGAGAAGCAGGGGAAGGTATAAGAAGAGAGTGAAACAAAGAGAAAATAGAAATAAGAGAAACAGATGAGAAAGGAAATAGAGAGAAATAAACAAAAAAGCAAGAAGGGAAAATAGAGAAAGAAAGATAAAATGAGAAACAGAGGAGAAAGAAAAATAGAATGATAGAAACAGGAAAGGGAAAATTGGAAAAGAAGGATAGAAAGGGAAACAATGGAGAAAAATAGAAACAAAGAAATGGAAATGGGAAAAGAGAGAAAGAAGGCTAAAAAGAGAAGTAGTAGAATCCATAACCCTTAGTACCAATAAATCATCATTTTAATTGACATTAATGGCTTTTTTATTCATTATCGAGGGGTGACGCTATTGTTAATTAATCTAGCGCCACGTGTCGTGGGTGGAGGAGGAGATGAGTCATCGATGACTCATGCACACGTGTGAGTTTGAAATTAATGGTTTTCCATTAGTGCACAAAAGACACTATTATGTATTCCGTTTTCGGCCTAAGCTAACCTTTTGTTGTATATTATATATGCGTTTCTGCCGGATATGAGTCACAGATGATTTATACTGACGTTGGAGTTTGGAATTAATGGTTTCTCCATTAAGGTACAAAAGACACTATTATGGAGTTCGTTTTCGGACTATTCTAACACTATTGTTGTATTTTATTAATGCGTTTCTGCCGGATATGAGTCATGGGTGCTTTAGGCACACGTGGGAACTTGGAATTAATGGTTTTTCCATTAATGTACAAAAGACATTTTCGGCCATTTTGGCGTCGGTGGTGAGTCATATTTGGTATAATTGAGGAGCTCGAACGGTCCTGGGTAGAGGCTAGAAAATATTAACCAATGAGAGAAGGTTTTTAATAAATTATTCTACCAATCAGAGAAGAGTAATGAAAATAATATTTATATTGACTGGCCTTTTGTCTAAGAATCTATAAATATCGAGCGGAAGACGAAGCGGTCCAAGAGAGTTCTCAAGTGTTTGGCTTGAAAGTTGTACTGATTTTTTAGCGTGACTGAGTTGTTGCAGTGCAACTAAAGGGTTTTTAACTTGGTAAGTATCTTTTTTTTTGGGTACTATTCTTTATTTCAAGTTGTTTTTTAACTGCCATGCAAACAAAGTTTAAGCGTTTTACATTATTTTTGAAAAGATTATACAAAGAATACTCGAAAATAACACTAACAATATGTATTGTTATTGTTCCAGGTTCTGTAACTTTCTCTTTTTCTGAATTCCACCCATTCTTTTGTCACTGCGATGTTTTTTAAAAAATATTATACAAAAATATTAGAAAATGTCACTAACAATGTGTATTGTTATTGTTGCAGGTTCTTTCTGAGAAGCAGATGTGAAGTACTCTGCAAAGAACTGAAAGCCCGATTGGAAGAAACGAATAGTGAAACGGACGTTGCTGAGCAGGACCCCAGGGAGATGAGTGATTTGGTGCTTATATGTCCATGTTTCTTCGATTATATCGATAAGGATTGTGTGCTGGAGGCTTTGAAAAAGTATACCCCTTACAAGTACATTACATGTTGGGGCTGTTATTCAAATGAAGGCAACCAACTAGCCCACGATTGCGTTATTAAACATTTTTACGAGTGCGAGGATGTGTGCGGTAAAGACGAACTTCAACTCTCCGATTGTTTTATCATTTGCCAAGAGGAATGCGGAGAGAATGAATGCCAGAATTGTGTAGAGTGGATGTGCGAGAGAATCCAGCGTTATCTGCAGGATCCGAACAATACAAGTCATATTTTTTATTTTTATCTTGCTAATCATGAAGATGTAGGTGATGGTTTGAAGGCACAAGAGGAATCGACAGGATACAGAGACTTTTACAGTGTGTTGTGTGAAATTTCAAATGATTTCGAACTAGTAAAAACTCTTATAGCGCCTATACGAGAAGCGGAGCTTGCTCGTGGTTAAGAAACAATATTTGTTAATATCTAAAGTGAAAATGGCGCAATATATTATTGATGCGCAAGGTTTTATGTACAATAATAAATTTATATTGCGTGAGATGTGTGTTAGTTCTACAAATTTTGATACTGTGTATTATGCTCTTGTAAAAGTGCCAGAATATTTCAAAGACAATAATGAATCCCAATGGGTGAAAGAAAATATTCATGCTTTATCGTACGATACTCCTCTGGGATGTGAAGTGTACTATGTTCGTAGTGTAATTAGAAATTTGAACTGTCAAGGTTCAACTTTCTATTGCAAGGGAGAAGAAAAATCCAAACTTCTCAAAGATTTGTTCAATATTTATAATATTGTAGATTTGCAAAGTGCAAACTGTCCTTCGCTTAGAAATTTGTACATGTTTCAAGGAGGATTGTGCAAGTATCATTCTGATACTTCGCCTCCATCAGAACAAGGTTGTGCATTCAGAAATGTACAAAGACTTGTATCTTGGTACAATACTAAAATTACCAATATGTAATGTATTTTAGAGCAAATAATAAAAGATTTGTGAAAAAATAATTGTTTTCTATGTTGTTATTTAGCCTTATAGGCCTTTTTTCAAGAACTATTGACTTTTTGAGTGTTTAGTAATACCAGGGATTATTTGTGGGCGTTATATCATGTGAGTCTTATTTTTACTACAGTCAGGACTAAATTCCGCTGACTGAAGCTTAAAGCTTAGGCTCTATAGCATGTTGATTGGTTAATCACAAGGCAATATGAACTTTACAGAGGGTAGTAACAGAGGCATAGGAACGCATGGCAGAGCATTATTAGTGTGCACATCGAGAAATAATGCTGCCTTGTATCTGTTTTTTTAGTTTACATATTCATTTAGGATTCAAATGAAACAATTGCAGTATTTTTTAAAAGTTTATTTTTATTCAAGAATATATCAGATTTATATACACGAAAAGTAGACTACCAATAAGCGAAAATCACATAGTCATTACAATTTAGCCGCCGCTGGAATTCCTCCATGAGGGTGTTATAGTAAGAGAGAAATTTTCGCCATTGTTCAAAATTTAGTGTGACTTCTCCGGTGGCGTTGCTGATTTCCACTTTTATGTTTTCTACACTGCCCTCGAAGGTGAAGTAAAGTTCTCCTATAATGTTTATAGATCTGAATCTCTCTTCTCGTGTGGGGAATCTGTTCTTGTAAGTGTCGAAGATCGCATCTGATTTGTACACGCATGCTGGGTACTCATCGCTATTTAGGACAATGTAATTTTTTTTATGTTTCAAAATCAATTCAGTGTCGGTGAATGTACCTTGAATAACGACATCCATGTTGTTATCAATGTTGTAGCGGCTTTCTGGTTCCATCTTGTGTTTTTTATGTGTATCTCTAGTAGACTGCAATGCTTAGTGATTTTGTTGGATATATATATATATATTTTTCAAAATAGGCGCAAAGTACTACAAAAAGCAAGCTTTACCAGTTGCACAGCCAATATTTCCTAATTCAAGTAACTACATGTACCAGAAGCACTTGCACCCCAACACTAACTAGACAGAATTACAAAAGCAGATTCTGCTATGTAAATAGCCTTTTGCAAAAGTCCGATGACAAAAGTTTAAAAATTGTAACAGCCCAGACAGGGACTCGAACCCTGGACCAATAGGTTAAAAGCCTAATGCTATACCAACTAAGCTATCCGGGCACGCGCTCTACACGTGAAAAGTTGGTTATGTTAAGAAATATCCAAGGGATCAATAGCATACAAGTGTTATGTGTATGAAAGGAAAATATAAGGTTGACATTACTATTCATTAGAAGACACGGTTCACAAAATCCCCTGAACAAGTGTGGAACAAACGTTTTGCGGGGAGCAAAGAAAGACTGCCAGACCCTAACCCAGGGGGAAAATTTTCCCACCAGTCGCTCACACGGGGGTGAGCCTCCATTGTTAGTTCTCGAGGTCTTTGCTAAAAGGTTTTTTTCCTCTCATCTATAGGGCATTACGCCCTGCCTCTATTGTGATTTTTGAATGGTGCTTAAATTTGTAGTGGTTAGCACGTGTGGCCAATATTTTATTTTGGAAAGTTGCACGCGCCCCGGGATAGTCGAGACTTCAGTGAAAAAACATCTTTAATTGTTTACCGAATATAGATAGTTTTACTGGAAAGAGACACGCCACATACCTCACATTCTATAAATAGGAAGAAATGAGTTATGTATCCGGGAGGGCTACGAAGCGACTGCAAGACTGAATAGCAAAGTTAGCGGGTAAAATGAAAGCTGGATTTTTTATAAGGTACTTTATGATGCTTGGGGGTATATAGACGCTCCCTCTTGTAATCTGATACCAAATTGTTACTTTGGAGTGTGGAGTGAAGAACGTTGTATCCAAAGATGGCATCTTTGCCTATCAGTATTGTAAGTATTGTAATTATATTTTCAAGTACCTTTTTAGTAACTCAATACCACTTTTTATAAATGAAACAAATGGTTTCTACACACGAAATTTTTATTTTCACAAACTAGTCTACTACAAAGTATGTAATACATCAAGTTTTTTCAATTGTTACATATCATTCTACTACAAAGTAGCGTTATACTAACGCTTTTTTTATCTCAAATATACATTTGTAAACATTACATTATTGTTTGAGAAAGAGCTCCTCTTTTTTTTTTTGCTAGTTTTTGGATTGATTGTTGCAAATTGCCTCCCAGAACTCATCCTCTAAAGAACGATCATGAATGTGAGCAGGGTGCGTATGTAATGCACACGTGGAGTCGGGTACATATATTGGTCCCTGGCCACAAAAGTGAAACTTTTTTGACGGGACTTCATTATATCTAAACAAACAGTGACGTACGGGATTACCGTACAACTCCCTTGTTCGTAATGTCTGTATGGGGGTACCAGAAAAATACACTTTATTATCATTGGTGACAAATTTATTTATGTGGCTTACTCCTTTTTGCTCAGTCCTTGATTTGTTTCCTTGCCACAGATCATTGCATGTATATGCAAAGCTGACCTGAAGATCAGATAGCATTTTGGTATATAATTGCATAACAAGAGTAATATCCAGACTGTCTATTTTTGTTTCAAAGACTTGTTTATTTCTCACTACTATTCTGTTGTGACTGGATTGAAATAGGCCCCACACGCGTCCTTTGTATTTGTTGATCAACTGCTTCATTTTTTCTTTCTTTATGCACTCAAGATTAAGGCATCTATGATTGCTTTCTTCTTTTTCTCCAAGCTCGCATTCCACACAAGTAGGGTGAGGATAGTAAAACACTATTGACTGGGCCACAGCTTCTACGAGGCACTGCTCATTGATTAGGCTCTCACAGCATCCACACTGTTGATAAAGTCAAGAAAATCACATTTGTAAATTATTATTTTTTTCAAATCTTTCGCAAAGATATTGTGTCAGTTCCTGCTACACATTGGTCAAGGAATAATTATTCTGTTTATACAGTTCAGTTTAAAAAAAACGCTGTCACAGAAGCACTGGGGTTTTCACCAAAACTGTCAAAGTATGTTCCGTGGCAATTCGAATCAATGTACAGGGCAGTCCAATGTATTCCAGGCCCCGAATCTCTGTCTTTATTGAAACTTGGTATTTTTCGGTAACGTTTTGCCTGTACCAGACCAACAAAAATTTTCACATAGAACACTGACATGATGTACTGTCATGGCAATGCTTATGGTTACCATTTTGCAGCCGAATTCAATGAATATAAGTTCTCGTCTGACGACGAGATGCTGCCTTCTTTGTAGTCTGATGACGAGTTGTTCTCGTCTTGGGTTGAGGCACATGCAGGTACAACGTGCTGAATGAAACTGTAGTGGTGTAGAAACTGACCGTACAGGTGCGCGTTTCTCAGAGCACAAGCTATTTTTCTCAGGCGGTGGTTCTTCTCACAGCAGGTATAGGTAGGGAAACTTAGTAGAGCTGATTTAGGGCATCCAAGCTGCTCCAAGTTAATCACAGTGCGTTGAAGTAAGGTAGAAAGGAAATGGCACTTTTCTGCGCCAAAGGAATAAATGCCTGCGGCATTTTCGGTACAGCAGGATAAAATAGTGGACATATTGGTAAAATTCACTTCTCCAGCTTGCCAAGAGAGGCCGTGCACATTTTGAGTTTCCCATAAATTTTCCTTTTGTATTCTGATATCGAGATCATCCCATGCGCACGGAGGTTTAAATACCCATGATTGCAAACAATTAGAATCTGGATCCACTACAGCTATTTCTTTCGGAATATATTTTCCATGATTATTCCGAAATCCTATAAAATCAATAACGGCTCTCATATTGTGATCCAACTTTGTGGCTGACACTCACTCAACTGAAGGCTTATTTGCTATAATCAAAATATCCGTCACAATAAGACCCCCGTGAAATCAGTTTCAATAGTAGGAGAAAGAATAAAGATATACAGAACAGATTATTTTAGAGTTTCTTTGTTATTTAGAAGCAGGTAAAGTTTTACCATTTTATTGAGGCTTGGTGGGTCCTAGAGCCACTTTATGCATGAGCTGAAAATTTCGAAGTCAGATAACCCCCAACCTTCTGTCAGAGTATAATATTTGTTACATGGTACATTTTTTGTTTTCAGGAAGAAATAAAGCAGGAGTGCCCCTGGTGTGATATTCAGGGGTTTAGGGGGAAGAAGGACTTAATAGCCCATTTATATTTACACCACCCCCCCTATATTGGAAGAAGAAGAGAGTTAACTTCGCGGAAGCCGTGCTCGGGCCTAACATTTATCACTATATATAAAAGACAATATAATAGTCAGTAAAGAAAAGAACAATATCAAAGTGCGTGTGTGTGTGTGTGTGTGTGTGTAAAAAAAAGAATATATGTAAGTATTTTTTACAATATATTTTCTTGAAAAATGATATTTAAATTTTGTTTACATCCCGTACGGTAAAGAGACATAGTACTCCAATTTTCGGCGTTTCGTGTGAACTGCCTGGTGAGTTTTTTGTTCCTTTTCCGAGACTATTTCGAAATTAGCTTTACGTTTAATTTTTCGAGGGTTTTCAACCACTCTCTTTTCAATTTCTCCTTTAACAAGTTGCTTGAAATAGTCAAAATTAATTTGCAATTGCGTCCTGTAGTTCATGGTAATTCCGCGCACTTTAATGACATGTTTCTCATCGGTTGCATCATATTTGTTTTCCATTTTATATGCATAATTCTTGGGGCCACCACCAAGAAAACATGAGATTTCATACGGCTCTTTAATCTCATCGGTCAGTTCACCGAGAAAGGAACCTGTAGGTAACAGCGTTTCACCCTGCTTTTCAACATAGAATACAGAGTCAGTGTCCACATAATGAATAGATTCTTTTACTTGATCCATGAATGAATATAAATGCATTCTTCCATAAGCAGTGATAAATGCTGAGACAAGAACATTGGAAAGCACTAGCGGCGAATTGGCCGTTTCCAGGTCAACAAAGTTTACTAGCAAGCATTTTTCAGAAATAGGGACTACATTTTTAATCTCAAATTGCGGATTGAATACAATATCATGGAATTTCTTCTCTGTATTGACAAAAACTGACTTAGTTTTTAATACAGATTCAGAGAATTTACCAAAGAGGCTATTAAGGAGTATTTTGGATATGTAACGCAGCCCAGCATTGTATCCAATTTCTTCCTTGACAAGCTGAATACCCTCATGTTCGAAATAATCACGAATATACTTGTCTTTGTCATGTTCTGTACTGCAAGTGGAAGGATATCCTGAGGACTGTTGTTTCAGTCTAAGAAAAGTATCTACGTATTCTCTGAACACATTATCTGATTCTTGTGCTGAAGGGAAATCCCATACTTCATAAATTTTTAGTATTTTGTATCCTTTCTCTACAGCCAACTTGAGTTCTTCTGATACCCAGGTGCCATGTAAGTATCTTTGTTTTTCGGTGTGTGGGCACTCTTCCTGATTCTCACTTTGTGCACATGCACGGCAGAGAGCAAACATTAACTTGCTATTGCATGCCATGCCAAGCACAGGTAAGTATAAATTTTTAGGTGGGAGAACATCGCACTTTACTACGCCGAATATGTTCCCCAGTGGGGGAAACTCGGAAGTGTAAATCACAGGTTTGCCCGTGGGCATCTTTCGCTGTTTCATCATGGCCGGGTACAGGGAAACAACATCTAAAAGTTTCATGCATGAATTCTCGCCATTTTGGCGATCGTATAGAGCCCTGAAAAGTTCAGTACGGCCGCCATTGAAGGCTTGTTTGGGGATAAGCGGGGAGTCAAGCGAGTAGCACTTCTCACCAATAAATTTGCGTAGTTCCGGGTTGGTTTTGATTTCGTTATGGAACTCACATTCCCATTTTTCAATTACCGTGTACCCCATTTGCTCCAGCAACGCTTTTCTTGCTACTGTGCGTTCGTACCTCTGGTTTAATGTTTCTCCTGTTTCATTAAGGGGTTGATTCCTATTTTCAGGGGAACATAACGGGCATGAATGAAAGTAACATCCCAGAAAACTGTACACAGTTTTAGACTCTTCATGGAGCCCGTCCAGCTTATAACGCCCTACTTTCGCTTCCCCGAGATTGCCAGCATGCCTCAATGTAATATTATTGGAATATTCTATCCATTTCAACCATTTCAACGAAATTAGAGAATAAGTATCCTGCTCCCGGAATCCCATCGGTGGTATCTTGATAAGTGTGTTTTCTTTTAGAAATTTAGCCCTGAATATCAATGAGGCTAAAGATGCAAGTGTGGCACATCTCAGAAAGCATTGAATTCCCGATAATTGTTCAATTAAATTTGAAAATTTAATACACGCAGCTGCAAGGATTTCAACATCACTAATACAATATTGTCGCAACTCTTGTTGGAAATCAAATATTTTCCCAGCCTGAACAGTTTCTTCATGCCACTTGCGAATTTCCTCCCGTTCTTTAGTGGACTTGGCGTCCACGTCATAAAAAGAAATATCAGGGTAGGGCCCCACATAATGTTGGTTCTCAGGCGTAGAGAAAAGATAGGGAAAGTCGCCTTTACGCAGTTCATCTCCGAGACCCAGACTTGTAGGCAAGTCTTTTAATTTCATTAACATGAAATTTAATGAATCACGGAAAATGATTTTCTTGCCCACGCTCATTTCAATAATATTACGCCCTCTCATAATTACTGAAGGCATAATATTTTCTTTAGTGATCAAATAGTTCAGTACAAAATGAGAATCGTAACGTCCCGCATTATGTGCAATGCACACAATTTTCTCAAATCCTTCCCTGGGTGTTTGAATATAATGCATAAATTCCTCAATATTGGGGAAAATATGCATACGAGGGCCACACGTTTCGCAGAAATCTGCTTCAGTGTCTTTGCACGCGTGACAAGCCTGCTTGGCAACCGCCAGATTCACTTCGTGTTTCTGCGCATCATCCCCGTCAACCAACATACATTCAAAATCATAAAAAATATACAGAAATTTACTGATTGGATCTACTTTGACTGGGAGAATATAACATTTGTGGGTAGGCTCGACAAAAGCACTACAGCTTTTGCAAAAGAATTCTTCACATTTATGGGGAGTTTTACGGGTCCTTGTATTAATAATCTTGCAACAAATTGTGCACTGTTGAATAGATTCACACACACTGGATTTACGGCCTTCCGTACGTAAATGGTTCTGGAAACATTTTCCAGACAGAAACGTACGGTTACATTCTCCGCATTTTCGCGGGACAGAGTTAGTATTTTCCTCTAAATGACTACCTTCACATTTGGAACAGTGTAATGTACACTCACTATGTTGATATTTGTTATTATAACCTAATTGGCAGTTGGGACAGTAGTATTTTTTGACAAAAAGATTCCGAACTGAATTGACTATATCAAAGTGTTCGTTATGATACACCAAATTGATTTGTTTAGGGGCGAACGGAGTGGTCCGTATTACCTCATAGTCTCTTTCCCCGTCTTTCAATGCAAAAACAACAATCTGGTACTCTGGCCCCAGCTTATTCTGAAACTTCATAATATCTTCCACTGTACACCCGTTGGAAGGGTCGACGCTTGCTTCGTGGCACAAGCGCATAGCGGCTTCTTTAAATAGATGATCCGATCGTGTAAAAGAGCGGATCTTTTGTGTGTCTTTATCGATTTTAGCCTTGGCAAATATAATTGCCCGTGGTAAACACAAATTATCATCATTGTTAATTGCAGTGATAGCACGTTGCCTTTGATTAGCATTGTTCACTGTTAGTAACGGAGCGTACTTTCTGTAGAGAGACAATTTACCCCTGCCACGTCTCGGTTCCACAATATGTGCCGCGCATTTAATAGTATTCCCCACAAAGAAAGACTCGTTGCTATTGAGCACTTTGGCAACATAATGCTGAATAATGTCCACATTTAATGCTGAAAGGCGACGCCAAGGGATATAGATATCCCTGTCGTTACCTCCCGCAGAAATAATCACCCCAACTTGACTTTCGGGTACAACATCATAAAAAACCCTTCTCATCATGAACTTGAACATTGATCTAACAAAAGAATGAGGGTCCCCGACTACCTGCGCTGGGATATCAAAAGAAACCTCCCTGCCTAGCATGGCAAACCGTCTGAAATATCTGTTCCGTTCCCCCGCTATTGAAAAAAAGGGTTCGCCCGAACCAATTTGATTCAATATGTTGTGAGCCGTCTCGCAAAACAAAGTCGGATCAGAATATGGATAATCGTAGTAAATAACCACCCTCTCGCAAAAATTGTAGTAGGCATTAATAATATCTTCTGGAGAAGTGAAAAATCCTAGGTTAAAATGGGTTAAAATGGATTCGGCTGTACTCACCGCACTGCTGTTGGACCTGGAGCAGGAAGCCATTCTTCGCTCGTATGTGGAATTCAGAAAAAAAGAAAGTGACAGAACCTGGAACAATAACAATACATATTGTTAGTGTTATTTTCGAGTATTCTTTGTATAATCTTTTCAAAAATAATGTAAAACGCTTAAACTTTGTTTGCATGGCAGTTAAAAAACAACTTGAAATAAAGAATAGTACCCAAAAAAAAAGATACTTACCAAGTTAAAAACCCTTTAGTTGCACTGCAACAACTCAGTCACGCTAAAAAATCAGTACAACTTTCAAGCCAAACACTTGAGAACTCTCTTGGACCGCTTCGTCTTCCGCTCGATATTTATAGATTCTTAGACAAAAGGCCAGTCAATATAAATATTATTTTCATTACTCTTCTCTGATTGGTAGAATAATTTATTAAAAACCTTCTCTCATTGGTTAATATTTTCTAGCCTCTACCCAGGACCGTTCGAGCTCCTCAATTATACCAAATATGACTCACCACCGACGCCAAAATGGCCGAAAATGTCTTTTGTACATTAATGGAAAAACCATTAATTCCAAGTTCCCACGTGTGCCTAAAGCACCCATGACTCATATCCGGCAGAAACGCATTAATAAAATACAACAATAGTGTTAGAATAGTCCGAAAACGAACTCCATAATAGTGTCTTTTGTACCTTAATGGAGAAACCATTAATTCCAAACTCCAACGTCAGTATAAATCATCTGTGACTCATATCCGGCAGAAACGCATATATAATATACAACAAAAGGTTAGCTTAGGCCGAAAACGGAATACATAATAGTGTCTTTTGTGCACTAATGGAAAACCATTAATTTCAAACTCACACGTGTGCATGAGTCATCGATGACTCATCTCCTCCTCCACCCACGACACGTGGCGCTAGATTAATTAACAATAGCGTCACCCCTCGATAATGAATAAAAAAGCCATTAATGTCAATTAAAATGATGATTTATTGGTACTAAGGGTTATGGATTCTACTAAGAGAAACAGAGGAGAAAGAAAAATAAAAAGAAAGAAACAGGAAAGTGAAAAGGGAAAAGAAGGATAAATAGAGAAACAGAGGAGGAAGAAAGATACAAAGAAAGAAACAAGAAAGGACAAAGAGAGAAAGAAGAATAAAATGAGAAACAGAGGAGAAAGAAAAATAAAAAGACAGAAACAGGAAAGTGAAAAGGGAAAAGAAGTATAAAAATGAAACAGAGGAGAATGAAAAATACAAAGAAAGAAACAGGAAAGGACAAAGAGAGAAATAAGGATAAAATGAGAAACAGAAGGGAAGGAAAAAATAAGAAAGAAACAGGAAAGTGAAAAGGGAAAAGAAGGTTAAAAAGAGAAACGGAAGAGAAAGAAAAATACAAAGAAAGAAACAGGAAAGGACAAAGAGAGAAAGAAGGATAAAATGAGAAACAGAGGAGAAAGAAAAATAGAAAGATAGAAACAGGAAAAGGAAAAGGGGAAAAGAAGGATAAAAAGGGAAACAGTGGAGAAAAAATAGAAAGAAAGAAATGGAAATGGGAAAAATGAGAAAGAAGGATAAAAAGTGAAACAGAGAAGAAAGAAAAATAAAAAGAAAGAAACAGGAAAGTGAAAAGGGAAAAGAAGGATAAATAGAGAAACAGAGGAGAAAGAAAGATACAAAGAAAGAAACAAGAAAGGACAAAGAGAGAAAGAAGAATAAAATGAGAAACAGAGGAGAAAGAAAAATAAAAAGACAGAAACAGGAAAGTGAAAAGGGAAAAGAAGTATAAAAAGAGAAACAGAGGAGAATGAAAAATACAAAGAAAGAAACAGGAAAGGACAAAGAGAGAAAGAAGGATAAAATGAGAAACAGAAGGGAAAGAAAAATAAAAAGATAGAAACAGGAAATGGAAAAGGGCAAAAGAAGGATAAAAAGGGAAACAGAGGAGAAAGAAAAATACAAAGAAAGAAACAGGAAAGGACAAAGAGAGAAAGAAGGATAAAATGAGAAACAGAGAAGAAAGAAAAATCAAAAGACAGAAACAGGAAAGTGAAAAGGTAAAAGAAGTATAAAAAGAGAAACAGAGGAGAATGAAAAATACAAAGACAGAAACAGGAAAGGACAAAGAGAGAAAGAAGGATAAAATGAGAAACAGAAGGGAAGGAAAAAAATAAGAAAGAAACAGGAAAGTGAAAAGGGAAAAGAAGGTTAAAAAGAGAAACAGAGGAGAAAGAAAAATACAAAGAAAGAAACAGGAAAGGACAATGAGAGAAAGAAGGATAAAATGAGAAACAGAGGAGAAAGAAAAATAAAAAGACAGAAACAGGAAAGTGAAAAGGGAAAAGAAGTATAAAAAGAGAAACAGAGGAGAATGAAAAATACAAAGAAAGAAACAGGAAAGGACAAAGAGAGAAAGAAGGATAAAATGAGAAACAGAAGGGAAAGAAAAATAAAAAGATAGAAACAGGAAATGGAAAAGGGCAAAAGAAGGATAAAAAGGGAAACAGAGGAGAAAGAAAAATACAAAGAAAGAAACAGGAAAGGACAAAGAGAGAAAGAAGGATAAAATGAGAAACAGAGAAGAAAGAAAAATCAAAAGACAGAAACAGGAAAGTGAAAAGGTAAAAGAAGTATAAAAAGAGAAACAGAGGAGAATGAAAAATACAAAGACAGAAACAGGAAAGGACAAAGAGAGAAAGAAGGATAAAATGAGAAACAGAAGGGAAGGAAAAAATAAGAAAGAAACAGGAAAGTGAAAAGGGAAAAGAAGGTTAAAAAGAGAAACAGAGGAGAAAGAAAAATACAAAGAAAGAAACAGGAAAGGACAATGAGAGAAAGAAGGATAAAATGAGAAACAGAGGAGAAAGAAAAATAGAAAGATAGAAACAGGAAAAGGAAAAGGGGAAAAGAAGGATAAAAAGGGAAACAGTGGAGAAAAAATAGAAAGAAAGAAATGGAAATGGGAAAAATGAGAAAGAAGGATAAAAAGTGAAACAGAGAAGAAAGAAAAATAAAAAGAAAGAAACAGGAAAGTGAAAAGGGAAAAGAAGGATAAATAGAGAAACAGAGGAGAAAGAAAGATACAAAGAAAGAAACAAGAAAGGACAAAGAGAGAAAGAAGAATAAAATGAGAAACAGAGGAGAAAGAAAAATAAAAAGACAGAAACAGGAAAGTGAAAAGGGAAAAGAAGTATAAAAAGAGAAACAGAGGAGAATGAAAAATACAAAGAAAGAAACAGGAAAGGACAAAGAGAGAAAGAAGGATAAAATGAGAAACAGAAGGGAAAGAAAAATAAAAAGATAGAAACAGGAAATGGAAAAGGGCAAAAGAAGGATAAAAAGGGAAACAGAGGAGAAAGAAAAATACAAAGAAAGAAACAGGAAAGGACAAAGAGAGAAAGAAGGATAAAATGAGAAACAGAGAAGAAAGAAAAATCAAAAGACAGAAACAGGAAAGTGAAAAGGTAAAAGAAGTATAAAAAGAGAAACAGAGGAGAATGAAAAATACAAAGACAGAAACAGGAAAGGACAAAGAGAGAAAGAAGGATAAAATGAGAAACAGAAGGGAAGGAAAAAAATAAGAAAGAAACAGGAAAGTGAAAAGGGAAAAGAAGGTTAAAAAGAGAAACAGAGGAGAAAGAAAAATACAAAGAAAGAAACAGGAAAGGACAATGAGAGAAAGAAGGATAAAATGAGAAACAGAGGAGAAAGAAAAATAAAAAGAAAGAAACAGGAAAGTGAAAAGGGAAAAGAAGGTTAAAAAGAGAAACAGAGGAGAAAGAAAGATACAAAGAAAGAAACAAGAAAGAACAAAGAGAGAAAGAAGAATAAAATGAGAAACAGAGGAGAAAGAAAAATAAAAAGACAGAAACAGGAAAGTGAAAAGGGAAAAGAAGTATAAAAAGAGAAACAGAGGAGAATGAAAAATACAAAGAAAGAAACAGGAAAGGACAAAGAGAGAAAGAAGGATAAAATGAGAAACAGAGGAGAAAGAAAAATAAAAAGATAGAAACAGGAAATGGAAAAGGGGAAAAGAAGGATAAATAGGGAAACGGTGGAGAAAGAAGAATAGAATGAAAGAAATGGAAAAGGGAAAAGAGAAAATAAGGATAACAGGAGAAACAGTGGAGAAAGATAGAGACAGAAGATAAAAGAGAAGGGGACCACTGATACCGACTCACCTGAAAATGTTCCGTTGTCCTTGAGCCCATTCCCTCTTGCTTAAAAATTATTAATTTATATGAAAGGTTGCAGTCAAAATGTAAGGTGAAACAATAATTAATTGTACCTGCTTGTTCTATATATTTCTTTCCGACAAAGGTGCCGTGTGCCTTAACTAATTAACATTCAATTCACTAACCGGACACCCACACGCACCAGTTTACAAACAACCCGAAAGCACGTTGTTGTGTAAGGACCGCGCTGGTTCTTACTGAAAGAGTGACGTAATGCTCGCGAATGCTTTGGCGTTTATGGTACCCTTTTTGGCGTGTAAGAAATTGAAAATCAAATGCCTTATTTCTTGTAAAAGACTGTGCCTTTGGCATTTAAAACAACCATGCACAAGGAAAAGTTAGGCAGAACTGAGAGTTCACAATAATTGTTACTATCGAAGACGTGACTGGCAAACAGATGTTTATTTTGCATAAATGATTTCGTATGGGAAAACGTCTACTTCTCGTCTCAATTTTTAAACGCGTCCCGTTCTCGTTTTACTGTTGACGATTCGTTTAGACTACGAACCCTCGAAAAATAGATTCATCCTAAATGCATGCTACATGTGCATAAGAACAGACTTACCTCTAATGTTTTAATTTTGCAATTACAATAATTAAATATACCTACGAGCAGGCCCGTACCCAGGATTCGTTTGAGGGGGGGGGGGCAACCCTTGGATTGATACACACACACACACACACACACACACACATACATACATACATACATACATATATATATATACACACACACATATATATATATATATATATATATATATATATATATATAAAATTGTCATGAAATATATGCCAATTATTAAATAATGAATTAATATAATTAATTAATTAATTTATTTATATATATTTATAAACATATATAAACAAATTAATTTGCTAATTTATAAACTTGTAAATTAATTCCTTTAACGACTGATTTAAAATGTCAAGAAATTAGAAGATAGGTGAAATGGTTTTAATAAGTGTTAGATATTATTTAATTATTGTTTTTTATTAAAATTATAATTAATTTTTCATACTTGATTGTATTATGTTTTTATAATGGTGTAAATCTATTAATGGTCTCTGGAAAGGAAATATTTCCTTATCAGAGTTGTAGCTAGAGATTTCAGCTCCCAGGACGAGAATGATTTTCTCACCCCCTGCACCAAATTTCACCCCCTACCTAGATGTAGCTGACATACTTAGACATTGTAGAAATTTTATGTACCTATTCTTTTCCGTTGAATCCGATGAAAAGAAAACTTAGCATTCAAGGAATACGGATAATAAAAGGACAGTCGGTTGTGCATCCCACACCATCTTCATTGAAGCAGTGTGTGTTATTGTTCACATCTGCAAAATCTATTGCAAATTAAAGATAACTAGATGGAGGGACAAAAAATGAGAATCTTTAAGAAGACATTAGTTTCCTATTAAATTAACATGCTATGTTTTATTCCCGACGAAAGGAGGTGAGAATTTTAGGAGAAATGACAGTTCGGTCTAATTTCTATGTTCTAGGGACCTAGGGTGACAATGACAACCACCTTATAATATTATATATATATATATATATATATATAATATTATATAATTTTAAAATCATATCTATGACTGTAGAAGTACGTTTTACCCCATGCTGTTACCAGCCCTAAAGAGAGAGAGAGAGAGAGCAAGAGATGTATTTATCATTCATACACAGGCTGACATCATTCTTTGTTATTCCTTCTTTGTATGTGTCTATGATGTTATTCTTAGTAAAGTATGTTTGAAGTCCAAACTAATTGCTTATCTTTGTTGTTATAACACAAACTCTTACCCTCGGAAAATGTTAATGGGGGAAAAAATTTAATAGAAGAAGATAGTTGGTGGGAAGGTGGGAGATCCCCCTTCTACCATGGTAATTCGTGCCCCACCAACGCTATGGAATTATCCTTATAATGAAGAACATGTCTGAATGTGAATTAACAGCAAAAAGATGACATTTTCTCATCAAGACGGCAGTTCAAAAAAAAGTCAAAACAGGGAGTAAATATGGTGAACTGTCCCGACCAAATTGGAACATTTAGTAGCTTCGCATAAATGGTTATAAAACTAAAATTACTAAATATAGTAGACTGCAGACTTCTGGAGTCTGCCTCTCTCCAGAGACAACCTATTCATTTACACAAGAAGAAAATCTAAATTCTTGCAAAATCTTAAAAAATTATCCATGTTAATTTTGTAGGTTTGCATAAAAATATTTCATGGCTCGAGGAGGGGCATGGTATCCTTGACACCCCCCCTTGGGTACGGGCCTGCCTATGAGCTATCATATATATATGTCCTCTTGAAGAAGTTATTTTGATGTGGATAAAATTATAGTTTAACAAAAGTCTCGAACAGGACCAAGATTCTTGGATACTAAATCTCAAATTTACAGAGGTCTGTCTCAATATCGTCTCTACAATTCTCGAAGTACCTTGTTCGCGTCTCGATTTGGTTGTTATCTCGACGTTTTACAATCGAGACGAAATCGAAATCTAGGCTCTTGGCTCGAAATAGACGCACCGCCATGAAAATAGGCGGCTGGGCAGAATTGCGCTGGTGCCACGTATGGGGAAAAGCAAAGCGAGAGCTGGACAAAAGTAGCTGGTTCCCGCGCACTGTGTGGCAACGTCAACCGGGCTGCGTTGCCTAGTTTGAGCGTGAGGTCGACCTCTCTCCGGGGTACTTTTGTGTTATCCCTGACCTTCCGAGCAAATACTGTAATTTTGCATCACGGAACACAAAGACCAACTCTACAACGAGATCTTTCATTCTCTTAAACCTCCGAACACACGGGATTTTGCTCCGACGTGGCAACAGCGCAAACATCTGCCACCCGCCTAATTTCATGGCCGTGCGTTTAGTGTCTATCTTCATCACAACAAAATATCTTCGTATTTCACTTGTTTTACACAGCTTTTCATGCATGGTTATCACGTAGGGGGAATGATATGTTAATTAATAACTTATTTCCTCGATGGAAGAAAGATGAGAAAGGTTTTCCGCACTTCCTGATTGCATTTTATAAGGAAAATCGTGACTTCGATGAAAGACTTAAGGCAATAAGCACCGAGCATGCGTACATTGGCAAGATTTGGGAACTCATCTCTGCAAGGGTTCATTGATGTAACTTCCTCAAAAAAGAAAGAAAGGTTATGTAACGGGTGTTAAAGTTCGCCCGTCATCCTCACGATGTGGCACTCGGAAATCTTGTACCAGAAAACTTTCTCCAAAGCCGCTGGACCACTTTCAACCTCAACCATCTTGCGGGTCATCTTCCTTCAGCCTCTGTTGCCTTCCCTGTGAGGCTATTAAGGCTCCCGAATATATCGTTGGCCAATGGGGGGGCAGGAGGGGTTATGTCTTCTGTTGATGCAGGGAAAGTTCATCTTCCCCTCAGGACAGAAGATGGCCCGATATAAAACTGGAATTGACCGCTGGAGCTTGAGTTACTCAAGCGGTTATTGTTTGAAGTGTGTGCACTATGAGGATCTTGGTGGTAAGTGTTATCGAGGACCTTTTTGTGCGTGTTGGACTACTTTGGAAGATCAGCGACCAATGGGTGGTTTCGGCACCCAAGAATCGTATTTTTTTGGAACTCTTCTTGCCGTTTATTTTATCCACAGGATTGTAACACAAAATCAAAGTGGAAGGAGACACTTGGAAAGGGAACCTTGGTCTTCGGTAAAAGTATCATCGCGTCAGAAAATCACGGAAAAATCTGTCGACATGGGTGCCCACAAGGAGGTTCATGGGGGAAGGCTGATTTCCCCACAAAATTAAAATATTGCTTACTTATAGTACTCAATGCATGGATGTCATCCAGTGAGAAACAAAGATAGAGTTACCCTCACACAAAAGCAGGCCTTCAGTTTGACGTTATCATGTTCCTACAACACCCTAGTAATAATTAACATAAATTACTGTGACTAAAATGAAATTATGTGTGTTTAATATATAATTTTAGGTTCAAATTCACTTTCCAAAAGACGTGGCGCCCTCTACCGGACGTCCACGTCTTTCTGTTCGTCTTTCTCCAGATTTTCACCTTTCTTTGTTTCGGGATCTATTTTGTATTTATTATTCTGTCACTTTTTTGTTAGTTCTATTATTCTTGCAGTATCTCCGTTTTAGGTCTTGTTTTCTCCTTAATTCTTTCTTTCTCGCTTTCTTGTCTTAATTTATCTCTCTGTGTCCCTTTGTTCCTCTTGACTCCTTTTGTTTGGGCTATTTTTTAAATCTTTCTATTGTCCAATTAGCTTTTATTTCTATTCGTACCCCCCCCCCCACTCTATCTCAAAACCTTAATTTTTCGGATGATGCGTAAACATGTTACACAATTTTCAATATTACACAATTAGTCCGCTTCGGAATAGTTTTTCTTTTACTCCCACCATTAGAAAAAAAATCTGCTGACACCCTTGTCTGTCAAGTAGTAGTTTGAATTTTGCTTTAAGTGTTATTCTTGCACATATACTGTATAATCGTGGCTGACAGTTTAAAGTGTGATCCGAACCACTATGTGCCTCCACCGTGTATCAAACCCAGAGCTTTTGATCACAAGGCGACGACGTTACCAGTACGCCATCTGGTAGGTCTAATGTTTCAGGTAGATATTATAAATTGCAGTTGTGCACCATAAATATATTTTGAAAACTGTAGCAGCCATAAATACTTTAATAACGGTCACAGTCATTTTTACGGTAGTTGGATAACAGCGGCAATTAACGGCCTTAGACCGTAATTTCTTCAGTCAACCAACATCTTACAGTACCCAGTGGGGCAGATAGTGGTTCGAATCAAGGGGTCCCGGGGTCGATACCCGGTGGAGGCACAAGTGGTTCGGATCCCACTTTGAACTGTATATCCAGTCCCGATTAGCCTTACTGTTCATAAAGTGGACTTAAGACAATAATTCAATCAATCAATCAAACATCCCCGTACAGAGGGATGCACAAGTATTGGTCGGCAAATTGTCCACAGCTATTTCTTTTTAACCTTTTCCTTGCATCCTATGTGTTTTTAAGAATTAGATTTAACCTGTGCTGGTGCAGAAGTTGTCAGCAACATGTGTGACGTTTTGTTTCAATTCTTGAAGCTCTCTTTGGGTAAAATAAAGTGCATGAACATGATGATGGACAAGTTGCTAGTTAAAATGCGTATGCATCACACTGTACTGGATCAGACAAATTGACAGTGAATAAACATTGTACTAAGAATCACCTTATCAGAAACTCACTAACCCTATACGTTTGATTTTAAGGGAGGTTTACACTTACCTCCTGCGTTCGTTACTCATTTAATTTGAAAACAAAATTTCGATATGGACTCTAGCCCCATCAGCTCTCCCCCCTGTATCATCTACATTATCTTGTTCACAATCTTCCTAAAGGGCCTCCCCGATGGCGCAGTGGTAGCGTCGTCGCCTTGTAATCAAGGGGTTCCGGGTTCGATACCCGGTGGAGGCACAAGTGGTTCGGATCCCACTTTAAACTGTAGGTCCAGTCCCAATTAGCCTTACTGTGCATAAAGTGGACTTAAAACAACAAATCAACCAACCAACAATCTTCCTAAGTTTTTAATTTACCATGAAGAGGGAAAGATCTAATGTGCAATGCCTGAAAAACGTTTAACAAGAAATTGCAATTAATTCTTGAATATTCTAGATTATTACCATCCACAGACTATAGGTACAGTCTTCCTCGTCCTTTATTCCAGATACTTGCAGCAATTACCTTGGCCTTGGCCAATGAGAATGCCCAAACCACAAGGACCAAGAGGGGCATCCTCTACGGTGGCTATGACTTCGGATGGCCGAGCTTCGGCTACGACTTCGGCCTGAGTTATCCGTGGGCGTTCGGTTTCCCTGCGCCACTGACGACCACCTTCATTGCCGCCCCGGCCATCGAACCACTGCCTCTGATCGCCCCTGCACCGATCGTGAAGAAGACGCTAGCCATTCCGGTGATCAAGGTGGTCGAAACTCCTCCAAAACCAGTATACAAACCGTATGGCTATGGAACTCCCAACAGACATGATAGCTACTCCAATAAACATGATAGCTACTCCAGAGGAGGTTACTAGGAGACTGGGATGCCCGATGGACACAAGCTCGTTGCTGCAGGTGGGTTTAATGTTTAGCTGCAGTGCGATATTCTGAGATCTGAAGCGAGGCACACCCAGCTTGCAACAAGCGTCAAAACTAAATGCTGAGAGCTCTAAACCTGACCTAACCTAAAAATTCCTGACCTGAAATTTCGCATAGGTCTAACATTGGATGTGTGGCAGTGACGTATACTGAGTACAAGGTGTGGGCTATCTCACTACGTCAAGTGGTCCTAGGCTATGAATAGAGATTAGTTTACCAACTCATAAGAAATCAGGTTTGCCAACTCATAGGAAATCAGGTTGCCAACTCATAGGAAATCAGATTGCCAACTCATAGGAAATCAGGTTTGCCAACTCATAAGAAATCAGGTTGCCAACTCATAGGAAATCAGGTTGCCAACTCATAGGAAATCAGGTTGCCAACTACAGAATCACGATCATCATCATCTCACTGATATGAATAATTTTATATACAATTTCTGATAGATTTCTTTCCTTTATTTCATTATCTAGACTTCAGGCTTCGCAGGTAGCTTAGTTAACCTAGAATATACGATCCTGATGTGTGGTTATGTTAGAAGGGCCAGATTTTGTTTGGCGTTTGTAGAATTTGTGTGTGAAAAATTACCGAGCCTTAAGTCTGTGGCTGCTGTAGTGTCAGAGATAAATGAAAATCACCGTCTTCAAGCTTTTTGTCACTGTGTCAGATTCCAACACCCTACAGATTTTTCTAATGGCTCAGATTATGTGCGAGGGTTGTTCTTATTGTTAATGCAAATTCTTTTCTTTCAGGTTTTGCAATCATGTACCTCAGTCCAATTCCACACGGAGCCCAGGGCCATTGCTGAATAATTCAGTTCACCGAAGCGTCTGCTGCTGCCATTAACAATAATAGTCACTCATGTAAACAGTGGCGTGTTCATGAACTCGGCGAGGAGGGATATACCTCCAATATTTTACCTTTTTTCTCACCGCCCATTTTTAAAAAAAAAAATTAGGTGAAGTGAGAGGTTATGCCCCCACCACCCCCTACCTGGACACGCCACTGCATGTAAATATTGTACATGCAATTTTTTCATATGCATAAACACTTTTTATACATAAGTGGATATTTATTTAACTTGCTTTCAAATTGCCAATGGTGTGACGATGATGAATAAGTGAAAAGGGGGTATATTTTCAGGGGGGTAGTTGCAATTAATATAATATACCCCTACTTCTAACCACTGTACTTGGCTTGATATGCTGTATATGCGCCAATGTTTTAGAGGCTGGTCCTGTCTCCAGCAGTGGCGGCGATTTAGTGCCAAGGAAGAGGGGGGCAAGGAAAGTTAACTTTCTCTTGGTACACAATGCTTAACATTAAGAGGCCGTAGTTAGGGAGACGAAAGTTTGTTGGGGATAACAAACTGTTGCCCCCTTAACCCCTAATCACCGCCACTGGTCTCCAGAGTTGTGTATTTTTGCAAAGTGGTTGGGTTGTACCCGAATACAGTATGTGTTTCAGGTAGGCGTTAATGTGATTAGTCAGAGAATAATAATATTAATAATAATAATAATAATAATAATAATAAAAGAATGTCTGGGAGTATATAATTTAGCGGTGACCGAGGTTCCACCTCGAGCAGCTAGCGAAGGCTATAGCAACTTGGAGATGCAGCTATTATCAGAAATGAACATGTGAGTAGGTTAGGTAGGTTAGGTTTGGTGCCGTTAACGTTATTTTGGACAACAGGTAAGGGGGCCCGCAGGATTTTTTTATCAGGGGGGCAGTCACATAAACTTATACTATTATTATTAATATTATTATTGCTATTATTACTGAAATTATTATTGTTATTATTATTATTTCATTACTACTACTACTACTAAAGTTTTTTAACACACATTTGTAATTTCCATATTCTGTATCTACGGTATATACAATTTGCATAACTGTATACTTAACATTAATTAATGTAGGACAAAAAGCTGTTTTTATAGTTAGTTTTCAGTGTAAAATAGTAGAATGTAACCTTACTTGTAACAATACTTCATATAATAATAACAACATCATCAATAGTAGTAATAGTTGCTGTAACTTACGGCCTATAACTTTAACTATTTCTAGAAATCTCAGGCCCGTAGCCAGGGAGGGGCGGACTCAGCCCCCTTGACATTAGTTAAAACTATTTTTTGTATAATTTGTTTGCAATGGAAAGTGAAAATGCAGAGAGCAGCTATTACATTCATTCATCTTGTTTATAAGCCGAAGTCTACGTAGAAGTTTCTCTAGACTTGAGACAGTTCTTTTTTAAGGGCACTTCTTTATCTGTACCTTTGCTGCCCCTTCGACATCTGCGCCAAAGGTCAACAGCTCCCAATTTATGGGAATGAATGGGTTTTATTGCTTCGGCAGGGAGTGGAATGTACTGTTGGCACTATGATTGAATATTGTGTTGTTTTTTTTTGTTTTTTTTTGTTAGATATAAATATCTGTATCATTAAAAGTAGTATGGAATGTGTAGTACGGGATGAAGTCGGTAGAAGCCAATTAACATTTCAAGAGATGTTTTAGAAGATATAGAAAAAACTGTAGTATTTGCATGACATTTGTAAATTTTATGTCTTACATTAACTTGATGATCCCCCTCTGTTAAACTTTCGAAAATGGACTTGGTGTACAAAGCCCCCCCCTGATAACCCGTGAGCACCCCCTGGAGATCAATTCTAGCTACGGGCCTGGGGGGTGCACCCCATGACAGCAGGTAATAAATAACGTCATAGCATGTAATGCTGACTGTATCTCCAAGATGTTACAGCTGTCGCCAGCCATTCGTGGCTCCACCTTGTCTAGTGACCAGGGCAGGCAGACCTGCTTTGGCGGTGTGAAGGCAAATTGAAATGAGATCCCTTGGAAAAACAGTTATTTTATCTCTCTCTCTCTCTCTCCCTCCCTGGCTTTATATCATTCCTCTATATCTTCCTGTATCTCTCTCTATCGTTATTTTTCCTCTCCCCATCTCTACCTGTCACTCTATCGTGTTTTATTTCTTCATCTTTCTTTCTATTGTTCGTTTAATTATCTTTCTCCATGTCTCTCTATCTTCCTTCATCTATCTCTTTCTAACTCTCTCTTTCTGTCGCTTTTAACTCCTCCCTCTCTCCATGTCTTCTATTGTTCTTTTAATTCTCTCTCTGTGTTACTCTATGTCGTTCATTTCTTTTTATTCTCATCCTCACTCTGTCTCCTCTCTCTCGTGTCTTTCTATCGCTCTTTGCCTTTCTATTGCTCATTCCTTTCTTTCTCTACCTCTCTCAAAATCTCTCCCCTTCTCTCTCTTTCTGCTGATTTTCTCTCTTTCTCCTTCTATCGTTTATTTTCTTCCTCTCTCTTCCCCTATAGCTTTTCTTTATCTCTCATTCTCACTCTGTCTCCTCTCTTTCTGTCATTCTTTTCTGTTTGTCTCTCTCCTCCTCTCTCTCAGTTTTCTATCGTTCTTTTTCTTCCCTCTCTCTTTCTATGGTTCTTTTATTTCTCTCTCTGCTTATCTGAAAACAATTCTATTCCATGACGACCCATAAACACGTCACACGATTTTCAGTAGATGCATCTCGCAATTTACAACAGAGTCACTTCATTTTGAGTCTCCATAGAACATTTTCCGCATGCTCCCATGGCTCTAATTCATACACATAAGCTTTTTTATATACAGGGTGTCATTTTAATGGCGCCCACGGACCACAGATTCGTATATAGGATATCAAAACAAACAACTTTTCTCAGTAACACTTTTCTCGTTGGTGCGTCGTTCCGACGCTACAGTCGTTCATAAAAGCCAGTTTTGCCGCCTGGATGCTGGCAACCCAACACAACATTTGATCGTATCTGTGACGTCATTTCCTGCGATGAAACAGCCCACGTCAGTGTTGCAAGGAACATACAAATGTTGTGAGAATGACAAACTACCAACCACATTATTAACTGTAAAACGAAGCGAGAAACGCGTCCAGTAGACCGAACATCATAGCCTACCAGCCAGAAGATCAGCAGTCATTTCAGGGTAAGGGGGAAGCGAACCAACGATATGAGAAATGGTAAAAAGAAGTATTCAAAATGAAACAAACCGAGAGCTCAATATTTTTGTCACGGATAGTAGTATCAGAAGAACGAAGTGGATAGACTAAATTGTAGATGCCAACTTGGTAACTAGATTTGCAAATATTTGACGTAAGCTGATACAAAATTCGATATGACCACTTCCACTTGAATTCTATTTTCTTTCTACCATTTTTCGTATCGATTGTTTACTTCCTGTTAGGTTACAGAACGTGTTTTCTCGTTTTGTTTTACGGTACATGATATGGCTGATTGTAGCTGTCATTTTTCACAGAATATGTGTGTTCCTGGCAACCCTGGAACGCATCGCTTCACGACGGGATATGACGTCACATATGCAATCAAATGTTGTGTGTGGTTGCCAGCATTCAGGCGGCAAAACGGGCTTTTTTTAACTACTGTAGCTCCGAAATGATGCACTAACTAGACAAATGTTACTGAGAAAAGTTGTTTGTTTTGATGGATGTTCTCTATACGTTCCGTGGGCGACATTAAAATGAAACCTTGTATATTTTCCATTTGCCTTACTTGTTTTCAGACAATAAGTGCGTTTCTTACTACAGCACTGGATATGATAATAGCGTGTTCTCCTGGCTCTCTATCCACTTTCTCTTTCGTTAAGAGTCATCTACGCTTCGAGGAACCCATTTTGAAACGTGCGTGCGCGAATGAAGCATGCGAGAGCAATAATAACAAAAAAAAAAAACAATACTTTTGTTCTTCAGTCGTTACGTTTCTCTGTAGTACCCGAAACGGGACATATTTTCACTACCTTGACCTGCTCTGGTGACGTCTTTATATGTCATGCTTCACCGCATATCCCCTCTTCAGGTAAGGCCTTTGTCGAAACCGAGCGACGAAGAATTGCAGATTTTAGTGGAACAGTTGTGCTTTGGTTGCTATGTTGAAACTTGTATTGTGAAACGAGCTTAAACATGTACACATTGGTCATGTAAAGTATGTTTTGCATGTTTGTATTCCTAAGATGGAGGTTTTCATGTTGCCTTTTGGGTCATCGCATGCGTCAAGGTCTCCGGTTGACATGATAAGGTCATCACTCCCCCCCCCCCAGAAAATATTCACTCGAAATTATAAAAAGAAGTAAAATGCTTCTTAATTGTACAGTCGCGATAACAGTATTCAATCTGTATAGACAATGTTGAAAATGTGATAGTTTTCTGCAAGCAGGTCTGTAGCCAGGCAGGGGCCAGGACGGTCAGCCCCCTTGACATTAGTTAAAGCTATTTTGTGTAACTTGTTTGCAGTGAAAAGTGAAAATGTAGACAGCAGATATTATTTTGCTCACAACTTTGGTGAAGAATAAATTCAGGGAGTATGAACAGCAGCTATTACATTCGTTCATCTTATTTATAAGAAGAAGTCTTAAGTAGCGGCAAGTATTTAGGAGATTTCTCTTCTCTAGACTTCAGAAAGTTTCTTCACAGGGGTGCTTCATTATCTGTACCTTCGTTGCCCCTGTTGCAACCTCCCATTTGTACAGAAATCTATTGACTTTGATGTCATTAGGCAAATTCCCTCCGCATGTGCGTCAAAGGTTAACAGCTCCCAAGTTTTGGGAACGAAGGGGAGTTCTATTGTTTCGGCCGGGGAGTGGAATGTACAGTAGACCCTATGATTGAATATTGTCCACCTTTTTCTGTGTAATATAAATATCTGTATCATCAAATGTATGGAATGTGTAGTAAGGGATGATTTCAGTAGCAGCCAATTAACACTTCAAGTGATATTTTAAATGTAGTATTTGTGTGATATTTCTAAACTTTATGTAACTTAATGACCCCTCCTCCCCCCACACACACATCTAATAAACCTTCATTTAACATTGTTAAACTTTTGAAAAATGGACTTGATATACAAAGCCCCCCCGATAACCCGTGAGCGCCCCCCCCCCCCCCGGAGATCAATTCTAGCTACGGGCGTCTGCAAGTCAGGAACAGACCTCCGTGGCGGTGTGGTTAGCACAGCGCACTACGACGTCAGCGGTCCAGGGTTTGAATCCTGGCCTGGGCATTGGTGTTCTTTGTGAGTGCCTCTTTATCAATTTCATCACTTTATCACTTATCCTCATCTTCGCAATTAGCCAAAAGCGACAGGAAAGAGAAGTAAAATAAAATAAATCAATCGAATTTCAAGAGCTATCCATAAAGAAGATTCTGGAAGTTCATTTATTGCGAAAATTTCAGATGTATAGCACAAATGGTCATTTTCCCCTGAAATCGTCAACGATGAAACGAGAGAAAATAAAAATTACGAAATAGCACAAAAAGATTAACAAAAGTAATTCGAAGATGGTATTCGTTATTATTTACCAGCAATTGTTCTGATGGTAAACAGCTCCACTGAGACAAATATATCATACACAGTGATGATTTTAATGAAAATATGTGAAATTTGCAATATGGTGTACAATTTTTTGGCAAATGGTGGAAAACCTAAAATAGCAGTTTCCGGATTTGCTGAAAATGTTGCAAAAAGTACCCTTATTATTTTCTGCTTCGTGTCTTTTTTCTCTCTTTGTTATCCGGATGAAAGTTCATTTTGGCAAGATAGTAGCAGCCGAAATAATTAGACTACATATCATCAACAGATGAGAGAAGCATATTGGTACATTCAGAGGAGCTTAAGGGCCGAGGCGACATCCTCGGGGGGCGCCAAACAGGAATATCCCCATTGATTAGCGCCACCAAGGCTGTATTTCTGATTACATAAACGTCGCTATTTGTTTGGGTTCATTTCTAAGTCTACTTTGTGCACCGATAAACTAATCGAGACTGGAGCTACAATTCAGAGTAGGCTCCGAACCACTATGTGCCTCCACCGCATGCGTGGTTATTTGTTTTTAAAAAGAGTTGAATTTATTGTTGACAAGAATAAATTGAAGTTACTGTTGCATAATATGTATAAATATATTATTGTCCGGTACACTTTTCGTTGTTGTCCCATAATAATTGTCCGATAGGCAAACTGTGACATTGGTGTATACAGAAGAAGAAAATAAAACAAGGGAATGAGCCATACAACGTTATTACTCAAGGATCAGTACAAATCAGTAGCGAAGCGTAGTCTTACGAAGGAGGCAAGCAATGTTTCAGTACAACAAAACATGTAGTACAACGACATGCCGAGGGGAAAGATTCAAGGTTTATAGCCTCATTTACCCAGTCGCTGGATTTGTCAAAATATCGTAATAAAGTGACTGTACTAAAAATAAACCATATGATCCGCAAACGTCACATTTACTTTTAAAAAAAAATCCAGGTAACGTTATTCATATGATATTAAACGTTTTGCATATGCGAACTTTCCGCATACGACTAAAGGGAGACGGAATTTCTTACTTACTTATTAGTACCTTTATTTGTTCATTATTATTTAATATGGTCAAACGGTGACCAAACCGATTTAGATTTTAAAAAATGGGAATCATTTGTTTATTTTACGCTGCATGATGTAATTTAGTATTTTTGGGCACCCTAAAAACTGCATTGGAGTAACTTAAACACTAAATAAAAAGTTAAACACAAACAATAAAAAATTCATTTCAAAGCAAAGAAACACATGCAACGACGATGTACTCACCACAATAAATTTCAAACTCTTGGTGTTGGTCGACCCCCTTCCACGATTTTCATTTTAACACTTATCTCTCTCGAGCTAAACGAAGCAATTTTCAATTGCTCAATAATACACCCGCACTTCACATCAACCGTTCCTAAATACGCGTTCATTCCGATAAATTCACAGCACAAAACACGAAGCAACAAACACTCACACTATCCCATGCGCTTTCCACAACTGCAAATGCAAGCATCCACACAAGATCACTTTGAAAATCTCTGAAACAACAGAAAGTGATACCAACCTATTTCCTTAATTTTATCCGTCACAAAGGAAAGATATATCAGTTTGGAGATAAAAATTACGCGGAGGAATCAGAATCATTTCAGCAGAACGAGTATGTACATTAATATTTAAGTAATAAAGTGTCATTCAATGGCGTGCCCGGGGCGAAGGGGGGGAGGATGGTAGACATAACCCCCTTTTGGCCCAGTATATCTAAGAAAAACGTCAAAGGAAGGAAAAGATGACAAAATGGGGACCGTAAAAAGACCCTGGGAACACCACTTGCGTCATAATAATAGAACTTAAAACATATTCGGGCCTCCCCGATGGCGAAGTGGTAGTGTCGTCGCCTTGTAATCAAGGGGTTCCGGGTTCGATACCCGGTGGAGGCACAAGTGTTTCAGATCCCATTTAAAACTGTAGGTCCAGTCCCGATTAGCCTTACTGTGCATAAAGTGGACTTAAAACAACAAATCAATCAATCAATCATTAAAACATATTCTTGTGCTCATAATATGCAGAATGTATACGATTTACTTCTATGCCATGTACAAATATCAGTAGATAGTTCTTTCTCAGATAGCTTTATTTTCACCCCAAGTTTTATTCAAAAGCAGTCAATTTATTGATTGTAAAATTTGTGAAAGAGCTCACTTGAATTACTGCGTAAATAATTTGGCAGTTGCAAACACTGGTAGCGGTCAACACTTCTGGCGTAATTTGAGCTGGACCGACCAGGAAGCAGGGTGCAGGATCAAGGCCCGTCCAATCTTCCCTCCCTCCCTGAGAAAACTCTTCACGGGGGTGCAGAAATTCCACTGCCCCAACTCCCAATGTCAATTTTTTTTACGCGTTTTACATTTCGCGAAATCTAAAATAATTTGTAATATAATATGATATATATGGAATTTAGAACAGTGATAATAACTTCTTTTAGTTATTTTATGACTAACAATTATTATTATATTTGCGATCTTGTTTACGTGTTCATGAAGACAAATATTCGTTACTAGTTTTTGCTGGCAACGTACCCATAGATGAATCCTTCTACTTTCGGTTGAACTCGGCTATTTTCGGGAATCACGCAAGCTCGGAAAGCACAGCTTTTTGTAGAAGCTTTGTGGACGGGTTCCACCAGAATTTCACGCTTCGCCATGTGACTCCTTCGGAGGCCTTATTTTCCCGCAGAACGGCTGCAAGCATTGAGGCTGGTGCTTGCTACAGAGCTGCTGGGGGAGTTTGCGGCCGCATTTTTTCGCGAAATCGAGTGCGATGGAAACTAAATACGGTTAGAACATTAAGTACATTAAATGATATTCGGATTATGCAAGCAGTGCTTGCATTGCTTGTACTATATCTTCGCCTCTGGTACAAATTGGCCGATCAAGTATCCAAAAGATCATAAATAAAAAGTCACCATTTTGGCATACCGGACTATAATTATGGGGCAGAGGGAATAGTAATTTAAGCAAAGAGATTACTGTTATTTTGATGTCATTATTTAGGTATTAACACATAATAAACGTGTTCTTTTAACAGTAACACTTAACGTTTTTTAAGGTCTGGGTTTCGATACCCTGTGGAGGAAAATAGTGGTTCGAATACCACTATAAACTCCACACACGATTTGCCTTTCTGTGCATAAAGTGAGCTTAAAATAAACTCTGAGAAACAAATTCAAGTACTTAAAAAATAAGGCTATTATATTTCGTCATTAAAACCGAAATACATAACATGGTCAAGTTATTTTCAAGGAAGGTGGATATTAGGATAACGAGGGTGAAAGGGGTGTTGAAAATCAACCTCACCATTTTTTGTTAAGTAGGCCTTTCTTGTGGATATTTTGTTCTGTTTCAAAAGACATTCATTTTCCTGCTCCTGTTGAACGGGGTGTGACTCACAGCACTTCCATTTTAAGATCGGAGAACTGCTTTCTCAGTATGGTCATGAAACACAAAACCAGAACAAATCTTAATTCCTTTCAGCCACCAGTCTTGCGCCTGATTGAGTGACTAGGATTAAGAACCAACACAAAGAAACCCACATGCTCACAAATGCATGAATGATAGCGATACATTAAAAATATAATTCTGAAATCCAACACGTCTTGCTTACTTGAGAACGTTTAGTGAAAGTTGAACTCTTTGTGTTGTTGATAAAACCTAGTTGTCAACACCTACATAAATACGTGGCAATTGTGCAATGTATTTCCATAATCTCTGTTATAACAATAGAACATTCAACATGTGAGACCTGAATTCATTGCCACATTGACGTTTGTAGTTCATCTCGACCTTCGCTAAGTTGAAATGTTGCGTAAATGTGTATTAAATTGCTACTTCTGTTGCTGATTTATGGGCACAAAGGGCGTAGTGCTGTTCAGCTCTGAAACGATATAGCCAAACCGACAAAACGTACCTACCACCTGACCGGCTACCTGCGAAGGGTCTTCTAATGAGTCTTAAAATATTTGAGATGCGACAAAACGTACCACTTGATGGACGGCAACAAAAATCATTTACCGAAACTACGATTTTAAGACTTTCTCTAGTTTTGCCAGTGACGTGCGGTGACGTCAACACTTGGAGTAGCAGTCAGTGGCGTGCTCTAGGGGTGGGTTTGTGTGGGTCACACCCCTCCTCCCCTTAGGGCCAGTATTCCTATAAAAAAGAAGAATGTCAATAACAGGAAAAGATTGCAAAATTATGAATGAGTACTAGAAAAAAGCACACTTAACCCCCACCCACATTCGAAAATAAAAAGCTATTTGATTTGACTCTAAGCCAGAGATCCTGGATTCGAATCTCGGATTGGCCATTTGTGTTCTTTGTGTGTGTCCCTTCATTAATTTTGGCGTACCAAAGGTGGCGGAAAAGCGAAGTAAAATAAACCAAATTGAGCAATCAATCAATTATTTGATTTCATTTTTGTTACTTAGCGTCGCTTTTTGTCACATTTGGTTAATTGCGAAGATGATACGATGAAATTGATGAAGGGACGAGCACAGGAAACGCCCATGTCCGGGTCGGGGTTCGAACCCGGAACTCCTGGTGTCGTAGCGCGCTGTGATAACCACTCCCCCACGCTTGGTTGATTTGGTGACAGGTAACAAAACACAACACACTTTTTTGTAGTTTCTTCAATGATATTCATTTGACTTTTTGAGTTCGGAGATACATTTTTCATTCCAAATTATTTCATTATTCACTGCAACACATAGGACAAGAATGCGCACTCATCACGGGTTCGAATCCTGGCCTGGATTGTTCATATGAGGTCCCTTCACCAATTTCATCATATCATCACTGAATCCTCATTTTCGCGATAACCAAATGTGGCAGAAGAGCGAAGTAAAATAAACCAAACCAACAACAATATGAACACACGTTCTCTTGCCCAAATAAATACATCCATATTTATGAATTTATGACTGTTAGAGACCAAGAGTAGTATATTTAAATAAAACACTACTAAAATGAGAATCAGAGAGAGCCTGAGCACATATTTGTAATTTAATGATTATGCGAGTATATTCCATATTTGAAAAAGAAAAAAAGAAAGAAAGCATAACATTATTGTCTGCACATAACACGTTCCCATTTCATAAATAATAAAACTACATCCCATATTATACATACGCACATATTGTACAACGTGTAAAAGGTTGTGTAAATACAGAGAACATAAGTACTGCAGAAAATTTTACTCTGTGTTCTTTAGAGGATTTACAAAAAAAATTATGAGAAACCAATCCCCTATCTGTCCTATAGGAGATAGACTAGGGGACCTGAAAGCCTGGGCTTTCAACCATTGCAGCGGGGGGCGAGGGGGCAAGGGAGGAAGAGGTAGAAATCTTCCTTTTCCTTGGGCCGGCCGTCTCTACCTGGAAACTGGTCAGGCGGAAGAAGAGCGAGCTAGGGTATCCAGCCAGCTCTGCCCGCGGAGAACACCGATGGACGAGAAGCGCGTGGAAAAAAAGGTGTGGTGGCCTTAACAAGACAATAAATATTGTGATTTGAAAATAATTAGAGATGTGAGATTGATTGATCTATCTCTGCTAGACTAGCTACTCCTCAGTGCACGTCACTGAGTTTTGCTGATTTCCATCATACTTTATCCAGGCTTATACTGGCAAAATTACTATATTATGTATATATAGCTATTTCGGCGTGTTTAAAACCAGTTGTGGTTAAGCTGTCGTCCACATTTTTTCTTCTCTTTTATCTTTTCGTCTTTTTTATCTTTATTTTAGTTGTCAGTTCTAACCTAACCTAACCTAACCTAACCTTACCTAACCTAACCTCACCTTTGCGTAGGTTGCCTAGAGTACCGTTGTAAATCTTGGCAATTGGCGTGTCTTCCTCTCGAACCTTTTTCTTCGCCTCTTGCATATGCTTCTTCACATCTCTGAGCATCATTCGGAACTCCACAAACGGGTGGCACATAGCGCACCGTATTGGAATGTCTGACATGTTCAAGCGTTTTCCTTAAAGTGGCACGTTTTGTCGCGAAGTAAATATTTTGAAGGTAGGTGTTTATCTGAGTGGTACGTTTCGTTGCGAAAACCATAGTGGTATGTTTTGTCGCTGATACGTTCTGTCGGGAAACCTCTCAAACAGATGTAATGATTCAGTTTATCAAGTTGCATTGTCTGCAAAGTATCGTATTGACAATAGTAATTAGAAGACTGCATACGTAAACACACGGCCATGAAAATAGGCGACTGGAAAGAACTGCGCTGCTGCCACATGTGAGAAGAGCAAAGTGAGAGCGGGACAAAAGGATAGCTGGTTCCCGCGCACTGTGTGGCAACGTCAACCGGGCTACGTTGCCTAGTTCGAGCGTCAGACCGACCTCTCTCCGGGGCACGTTTGTGTCATCCCTGACCTTTCGAACAAGTACTGTCAGTTTGTATCACAGGATTACAAGGACCAACTCTACAACGAGATCTTTCATTCTCTTCAACCTCCGAACACACGGGGTTGTGCTCCGACGTGGCAACAGCGCGAACTTCTGCCACCCGTCTAATTTCATGACCACGCGTTTAGTTGATTATATTGGTCGGGATAAAAGCAATACGTATAGGTTGTAGGTCGATTTTCTTTCATATCTTCTACTTCTCCTTCCTCAAAGGTATGTTGCTTCTAGGTCTCTTCATTTCTTAATATACTTTTCTCTTTTTCCACTTCTCTGCATTCTTCTTTAATTTTATTTTTTCTTTCGACAACTTATCTCTCTTTTACTCAGGGTTGTCACGTGCCAGTTCCGACAACACAATGAAAAATGCAAGGAAGAACTGTTTCCCGAGGGCGATGTGCTAGTGGCACATCATCAGCACAGATTTGCAGTGAATGTGTGGTGCGGGATACTGCATGACCATTTGATTGGACCGTACATTCTCCCTGTTCGCCTATGTGGACCCACTTATCAAGCATTTATCAGTGAGTTTTTGCCTGAACTACTTGAGGACGTACCCTTGGCACTGAGACAAAGACTGTGGTTTCAACATGACGGTGTACCCCCACATTTCGATCGGAATGTGCGCCATTTCCTCAATACCGTATTCCACAACCAGTGCATTGGCAGGGGAGGGCCTGTGGCATGGCCACCTCGATCGCCTGATATTACGCCCCTGGATTTCTTCCTCTGGGGAGAGATGAAACTCCTCGTTTACGAAACACCTGTCGTGTCAGCCGAGGACCTCGTTGCCCGTATCAATGTAGCTGCAGCATCGATAGCAGAAACGCCGGAGTTGTTGGGTCGCACTAGACAATCCGTTGTCGCCTCTGCTTGGAAGTACATGGTGGACACTATGAAAACCGTCTGTGATGAGGTTCCCTTCACATCTCCATTAAGCATACTGTGTGCCCTTCAGGGTATGCATCTATGACAGTTCATTTTTTCGTTTTTACGTCATGGTGCCCTTCGCTCAGGAAATTTTCTTTGTTTTTTGGTGCCATTCAACACATGCCAATTTTCGTCGATACCAGCTCACGCAGAACGCACACCCACCCCACTCCCGTCAACATCTTCGTTCGCGTCCTTTGGGGAATCCCTTACGCCAACATTGCACAACATTGCCACGTGATTTTTTGACAAGAGCGTACCCAATTTCTTAGTGGACCGTCCAACACCGACGACTTCTCTCCACCCGTTTTGCCATTATTCACTTCGGAATATCATTTTCCCACGTTTTCAAACGTCAATAACTCGGCAACAAAGCCGTTTCCGGAATTTCGTTACATGAACTTTCCACTTATTTTCACTCGTACAATCGCCTTCCAAGCGTTGTAAACGAACTTACGAAACACCCTGTATATATTTCAATGTATATTCAAGCTTCGCTATATATTTTCTCTGTATTGTGTACAGTTTTCAGAATATAGATCCGCATTTAACTATATCCTCTTGGCTATAAAACGCTTTCTTATGTGGAATTCTCGAATAAAGAACCTATCCCCTGAGATTAAGATATAATATGTAGCCGTGGTATAAGTTTATTTTAAGAGGTGCACTAGAGGGACGTTGCAGATTGCCCAGAGGGGAAGCGGGAAGATAATGGCGTACCATCAAAAATTAGGTTGGGGGATCATTTTCTTATATTCAACACGTATATTTATCTAAAATATATGTAAAAACATTACACCTTGTTATAATATGAGCGATAAGGCAGGGTGGGAGGGGGAATCAAAATATATTTCCCAAGTAATTCATTTATTTTAGCTGTTTCATAGCCGCCGACTTAGGGGGGCAAGGCACTCTCTGCTCTCCCAAAATTCACGTAGGACACATTTTATATGTATTTATACATATAAAATATTGGGTAAAATTTTAGTACTCGTGAAACGTACTAAACGTACTTTCTCAATTTTACATGAGAAAGTACTTACCGAAATGAGTTTCTGTATACTTTACGAAGGCCGCGGAAGTGTTTTTGCCCCTCGCTGAATTTATTTTCCCGGTAAATCATGTATTTTTCAACATTAATGTCTCTCCAATGCACGAAAGCTGTTCCCTTGATGTCCTTCTACTACGTGAACCAAATGTTACGCGCGTTTGATGATGTAACACCCGGTCAGTGTTTTCAACCACGCGGTTTTCCAACTGTGTAACAGTTAAATAACAAATTAACTATGTTTGTCTTACCTAACCTAACCTAACCTAACCTTGCCGCGCATGTTTCGTGGGGCTATTTATGAATGGTTCATGGGGCTATCCGTGCATGGTTCGTGGGGTTTTCGAACCCGGGAAAAAAATACAAATTCAGTAACATCAAAGTAGGTGTTTTTCGGTGAAGAAGATTGCAACACTGCATAACCACTGATCATCGACAACGCTAGTCAAGATTTGTCCGCCATAGTGCGTGTAACGCAAGCGAAAGCGAACAAATAAGAATTACTCGATATGTCGAAAATTGAGATTATTTGCGTGAAAAAAAACAAACGAAATGGGACCTTCAAGAATCCTTAGCAATGCAGAATACATAAGTACCAATGTGAAAAAGAAGAAAATAAAGGAATATCAGACGTTTCGCGGATACTAAAATTTTAATAAATATTGTTTATGCCAACCTTACCTCCCCCCAAAATTTATTTTAAGTTAGCGCCTCTGAGCTCGTTCCAAGTCACTTTTGCGACCGTTTAGTCGTGTAGCATATACATATTGAGAACATTTTAGATACAGCTCGTGGCCAACTCTAAAATCATCAATAATGAGAAGAAAATAGTAACAATAACAAAAGAACACAAAGGATTAACAAAAATAAGTCAAGATGGTACTCTGATATTATTTAGCGACATATGATCCGATGGAAGACCGAATGGCGTACTCTGTGGAAAATACAACACTTGAAGGGAGGTCATTATATTGCGTGGGAAGTCTGTGGAAGGGAGATCCTTTTTTTAATTTCCTGTGTAGGTTTCTTTGACATCTCTTCATGGAGCACAGTTTGCGAAAACATTTACGTGATTTCTTTCTGCTTGAACTGGACAACTCACGACCAGTGACGTGCACTGAGGAGTAGCTAGTCTAGCAGAGATAGATCAATCAATCTAACGTCTCCAATTATTTTCAAATCACAATATTTATTGTCTTGAAGCCTCAGTTCATATGCAACACTTCTTTCCACGCGCTTCTCGTCCCTGGATGTGATCAGCTGGCAAGGCTGGATACCCTAGCTGGCTCCTCCTCCGCCTTACCAGATCTACGTATAGACAACCGCCCGAAGGGAAAGGGAAGATTTCTGCCTGTACCTCCCTTGCCCCCGGTCCAATGGTTGAAAGCCCGGGGTTTCAGGTCCTCCAGTCTATCTCCTATAGGACAGATAGGGGATTGGTTTCCCTTCGATTCCTTTGTGAATCCTTTAAAGAACTCAGGGGAAAATTTTCTGCGGTACTTACGTTCTCTGTATTTACACAACCTTTTAAACGTTGTACAATATGTATGTATAATATGGAATGTAGTTTTATTTGTATATGAATGGGAACGTACTTGTATTATGTGCAGACAAAAATGTTATGGTTTCTTTCCCCTTTTTTTCAAATATGGAATATATAATGATTGGATAACAAATATTTGCTCACGCTCTCTCTCTCTCTCTCTCTCTCGTTTTAGTAGTGTTTTATTTAAATATACTAATAATTTGGCCTCCAATAAAAATGGGTAAGCTAAACAGTCATAAATACGGATGTATTAATTTGGACAAGAAAACGCGCGTTATAATTGTTGATGTTTGGTTTGGTTTATTCTACTTCACCTTTCTGTCACATTTGGTTATCGCGAAAATGAGAATGAGTGATGAAAAAATGAAATTGATGAAGGGACCTCACAAAGAACAATTCAGGCCGGGATTCGAACCCGTGGCGAGCGCGCATTCTTGTTTCTATGTGTTGTACTCTGCAGTGTATAATGAAATAATTTGGGATGAAAAATGTATCCCAGAACTCAAAAAGCCAAATGAATATCATTGAAGAAAATAGAAAAAAGTGTGTTTAGTTACCTGTTTATCTCCTCTAATATATTGAATTTTTGCCACCTCCCATCGCTTTTTCTAGCTGTATAGATTTAATCGCGACAAGTAGCTAATGAGCTTATGGAAGTCACGAGGGACAATCATAAACAGAGAACTCTGGACTCCTGATTTCACAGTACCCTGCAGATGCACTGGGAGGAAATTATTTGCATTTCCCCCCCTTTCTTTAGCGTTGCTTTACCATCACTTTACCTAAATTCTGCCATGACGATGAGCGTTGATTAAATTAAACGGATGAAGAGTGGTTACAAAGGAACACTCATACACAGGCCAGGGTTCGAGCCCGGATCCTTCAGTAACGAGATCGTGAGATGGAGAAATTAGGGAAATCAAGCAATGCAATTTTTTTGGAAAAACGTTAGTCATATACAAACATGGTGTTCCAAAACTACCACTATGTGGAGGCACATAGTGGTTCGGATTCCACTTTAAACTGTAGGTCCAGTCCCGATTAGCTTTTATGTACAGTCATGGAAAAAAGTTCTTCCCCATAAGGCTTTAATAGGAGCAAGTAATGCAGGAGGGTAGGCAACACATATTGCACCCTTCGATGATCGGGTGATTTTGCCTGTCTTAACACCGAGAAATGTGTTCCACGCGAAGGTCAACATGGCAGGAAAGCAAAGAGGGTCACGTGACTATTGGTTACGTGGAGTGTTGTGCTTCTCCACGTCCCCAGTTCTTGATCCACATTGCAGAAAAAGTAGAGCTGCATGCAATATATGAAAATAGGTTGTTTTCAACTACAAGCTTAATTATGATTTTCCCAATTGTAAATCTATCAGACGTGTCTCCCGATTTAGTCGGGACAGTCTTTTACTTTGAATTCCTGTTTTTTCATAGGCGTAACTTGACGGGAGCAGAAAGGGCATTTGTAACCCCCCCCAAAAAATCAGGTTTCTTAAAGCTGCTAAAACAGGAATTAAATACTATGATTTGACGCGTCCAAAAAAAGTATTATATTGAAAGATTGTTCCCAAATACGTAGATAGCAATTTAATACTTTGAAAGTGTCTCAGATTTGTTTATTATGTCACATCTTAGTGTGGCACAGGTCTACTACAAAAGTGGAATTTCGTAACAGAAATATGAACCCACTCCTTTTATTTCGTAGCCGATTTCATCTTGAAACTGAAATTAAGAATATTAGTTAACAAGGTAAAAAGGTAAAGTGTTCCCCTGTGCATAGCACCACGCCATGAAGGCGTATAGGGGGTGTGGGGGTAACGCCCCACACTTTCTTGATTCGTTCGTGAGTGGGGGTGATGTGATCAGCATCACGCCCCTGACCGCCTTTACCCCCCAGGGTTTCCCCCAGGTACCCATGTTATTCGACGCTGGGTAGACGCCGGGACCGCTTCCACCGTTAACAAGGTCATTGGTAAACAATAAAAAAATGTGTTAGACCCAATTCTTTAATACCTTATCATAATCTTTATCGCAATTTTAAATTTTGTTGTAAGTCCACTTTATGCAAAAAAAAGGTAAAGTTCTCACCTGTGCTTAGCGCTACGCCATGAAGGCGTATAGGGGGTGTGGGGGTAACGCCCCACACTTTCTTGATTCGTTCGTGAGTGGGGGTGATGTGATCAGCATCACGCCGCCCCATACTTTCTTGATTCGTTCGTGAGTGGGGGGTGATGTGATCAGCATCACGCCCCTGACCGCCTTTACCCCCAGGGTTTCCCCCAGGTATCCACGTCATTCGACGCTGGGTGGGCGCCGGGGCCGCTTCCAACGTTAGAAAAGTTCCCGGGCTTGAACCGGCCGGGGATCGAACCCGGGGCCTATAGCATGGTAGTCAGACGCGTTACCGACTGAGTCACCGGCACAGATAGACTAATCTGAACTGCATACAGTTTAAAGTGGGATCCGAACCACTATGTGCGATCACCTGGTATCGTACCCGAGACCCCTTGATTACAAGGCCTTACCACTACGCGATCAGTGAGGCGCACACAATGTTTGTATTGCGACCTTTTTAAACCTATATGTATCATATAAGAGGTTGTTTAACGTTGCTATGCCTCTATGGATTATATATAGCCAGTATTCGAGCACATAGCGTCAGGTTTCATAGAATATAAGCTTCTGTTGCATGTTTATGGTTTCCTGTCTGCAGTAGAAAAACTGGCAGGTTCCCGTAGCTTTTCTTTCAATAGTCTTCCAATGGTTGCATATCATATCACTCAAATTTGATTCATTCGTTGCGAACACAATCCCCGATGGCGAAGTGGGATCGTGGGCGCCTTGTAATTAAGGGATCCCGGGTTCGATACTCGGTGGAGGAACATAGTGGTTCGGATCCCCATTTAAACTGTAGGTCCATTCACGATTAGCCTAACAGGACATAAAGTGAACTTAAGACACCAAATCAAGCAACCAACACAATCCCGTTATTGTCCAGATTATCGAATCCAGAGCCTTCGTCGCGAATAACATAAGCAGGAAGACAACATGAAATAACCGAACAGAAACAGAACCTAAAACCTACATCGGATAGATTGGATTAAGTCGACGATACAGCACGGGTTCTGAAATGAAACAGAATACGAAAGTTGAGGGACCTCTATACGCACCCACTTTTCCTCCACTCAATGGGGAAGATATCCTTTGCCACCGAATGTCCGGGAACCTTTCTCCAGCCGGTGGAATGACTTCAGGGAATCTCACCCTGACGTCATTCCTCCCGCTTTCCTTACAACCCTTGGCGAGGAGGGAGGAGAAAGGAAAGAGGGGGAGGAAACACTGCTTTTCAGGCGCGGTTAATCCGTGCCCAGGGTAAGCTCCTTCTTGTGAGAGTCCACCGGTCGCACTCTCAACCTTGAGAGCCTCTCCGTTCCCTCCGGTCAACTAGGGAAAACATACCCGGTAGAGTGCGAAGAACAGGAAAACTGAATAACATGGGCAAACCAATTCTACGCTAATTTTCACTTTACATTTGCTTCTGTCTTGCTGATTTCTGTTACTTGAACATAAATTTATCAAAAGGGAAAAGCTTAAATATTGAAGATGAAGCAAACTGAATTAAAATTCAAGGTTTAAGCAATTAAAGCACCTATTTGCTGACTCCCCCCATCCTTGTATTTACAAAAATAGTGATTGTTTCTCCTCTCTAATCTTCAAAAGCAGCGAGAATACTTATCTCACGAAACTGAATATTTTTTTAAAGGGAAACCCCCCTCCCCGAAATCCTACAAATATCTAATTTAAAAAGTGTATAGTGGTAATTCATTTTACTTCATTAGCAGGATTAAACACTTTGCTTAATACGTTGTAATAATCTGAGATTCATCTTCAGGACTTCTAACCCCACTGTTTCAAATTTATGTGGCGGCTGATAATAAGGGATGATCCCCATCCCGAAATAAAATTTTGACTCTGACCTGCAATGATTCGAACTTTTAAAAACCTGTCAATTCGAGCTCGGAAAGGGATTTTTTTTATTATTCATAGGGAATTTCATTCTGAGCCAGGAACACAACAACAGAAGTTTGGCGCGTGAAACTGAATGCGTGTAGTCGTTGGCTTCGTGCTGTGCTTCGTGTTTATTATTTATTTAGGTGTTAGTGTTTGTCGTGATAGTGCTGTGTTAAAGGGTAATGGATGTGATACAAGATTTGCTGGTGAAACCTTTTGGAACAAGATCTTTTCAGGAGAAGTTGCAAATTGTTAATACAGGTAGGCCAGTGTCATCGCTTGAACTTATTTCTACACACAAAGACAAAATCGGGAATATGTGAGGCATTTTCGCAAGCAAATTATGACAAAACACCATGGTTGACAGGAAGTATAAGTGTTAATAAGCTTTGCATTTTTGTTGGCCGTGCTTACTTTTCGGGGCTGAAAAGAATGTATGGACGCGTGATTGTAATCTTTGCAACACTTGTGCCAAACATGAAAAATCCAAAAGTCACATAACTTCCTTTGTTAAGCTGCAATCTTTCGCCCAGACACGTATTGACGTGCAACTGGACAAACAGCGTGCTTTGGATGTAGTACAGCACAAGTAATCGGGTCCTGGAGTAAGTTGAATTTTGCACTTAAATTAATATTGCGGGTTTTTATTTCACTAGTGCACGTCTTTCATTTTTATATTTCACAGGCTGTTTTTTTATAGCTTTATAATACTGTCTTGTTTTATTATTTGAAATTCTACGCGTATAGTAAACTGCAATAACGAGAATTAATTGATTGTGATCGTAGCAATAAGACAAACATTCCGACACAATATTCCTAAATCCAATATGGAGCGTGACATAAATTGCACGGAAACTTTTGGAGTTTGAGGATCAAAAGGTCGGAGATTACCCACTCGTTAGAACCAGCATACGCCACTGTCTACGTGCAATGACGGGACCAAAACATACGTCAGATAGCTGTGTTCCTCCTTATTTCGTACGCCATTGATAACTGGAACACGTGACCTCGTCTTTGGTAGAGCACAAGCCTGCTTGCTTGCCACCACCCTTTAGTTCAGTGACCTTCGCCCGTAGTCAGCAAGAGTGAATGACTCACCAGATACTTGTTGTCTGTGAGGCTACACAAGAATATATATTTCGTTAGTGGCTGTAAGTATTGTTTCATCTGCAGTTATATCAGTTAACATTTCAATAGTTTCCTAATGGTTACGTTAGTGATAAACATGTAAATTAGTTCTCGAGAGTGAACGTTTTATCTATTTGAACGGGGGATTTTTATAGAGCCTGCATGTATTTTTTTTTTTTTTTTAACAAGAAGAAATTCGAAGACGCAAAAAGAGTTGTATAAGAGTAGTTAACAAAAGGTAAAAAGAAGAAGAAAACGAAAATGTAAATGCTGAAATAAATTATGGTAGAGATCGAGTGAATAACATTTTGTCATGGGGCCTCCTCGATGGAGTAGTGATAACGTCGTCGCCTTGTAATCAGTGGATCCCGGGTTTGATACACGATGGATGCACATAGTGGTTAGTATCCCACTTTAAACTGAAGGTCGAGTCCAGATTAGCATATCTGTGCACCAAACCAAAACTAAGAAAGAAATTGTCACAGTGTAAGAAAATTTCATGTTCAACCAGATACGAAACAAAAGGGAATAATATATTGCAGGTTGGAGTTCACATCTGTAGCATCTAACCAGCACAATTATGAATCGCAACATATCGTATGAGATCCATTTTTATTATACATGTATGATAATATAAGAGAAGTAGAGGAAAGAGAAAACCAAGCGAAACACGGACGCCTTCTCCAGAATTTCAAATCTCGTTACATAAGGTTCTGGGTTGGAGTCCCGAACAGGCATGACTTTCTTGTTCTTGCCCTTTTATCTGCTTCATTTCATCATAATTCATCGTTATGGTTTACCTGCAGGGGAAGAATAATGACAATAATTGCCAATACAAAGCCAATGACAAACAGAACAACTCGATTACGGAGGTGCCAAGAAGAAACGAGACTTGACAGTTTCTCCGTCTCTCGGTTTGTCGAATTGAAAATTGCTCTCCCGTTCTCGGTCTCGACTAGTTAAATATAGAAATCGAAAATGTATGTGAATGAATATACATGTATTTTATATATTCCGGTTTTGTAGGAGATTTCGTGAGAGATGAAATAAGTACTCTTCCATCGTATTTATTTTTATAATTTTTATTCCCTGTTCGATGATCGCGACGATAAGGACGAGTGACCATTACATGAAATTGATGACGAAATAGTCAAACACCCCCGACAAGGACGGTACTCAAAACCGGGAACTTTGGCGACGATATCGAATGTCAATCACTTAATGAGCTTGACCACCGAGCCTGCTTAATGTTGTTTCTCTCAGGAAATTCGTAATAACTGTCAATATCCCACACTCACTATCATTTGCTTCATAATTTATCTTATTGTTGTGATTAACCTGAATTCAAAGAATTAGTTGAAAGGCAAAAATGCAAGATTGAATGTCTCTGATGTTACTTCGTGCCGAATAATATGACGTGGTATTATGATATGAATTTATTAATCATATAATATGCCTATTCATTCCATTGATTGATCCCAATTGAGCACACAAAATATGCTATAATGTCCACTCCATGGAGGAGTGGTTAGCACAGCGCGCTACGATGCCATGGGTCCCTGGTTAGAATCTCGACTTGGGCGTGGGTGTCCTTGGTAAGTGTCCCTTCATCAATTTCATCATAGCATCACTCATCTTCATCGTCGCTATTTGCCAAAAGTGAAAGAATAGCAAATCTAAATAACAAACATCCAATCAAATCGAACATCTCTACCGATTTAATTCTATACGGTACCGAATTCCCACTTTATTACTGCATCTTAAGTCATTTTACAGCATCTCAATTGTTTTCCGATTCGAAAACATTTGGAATGTTGTCTTGTGCAGTTGATTGTGCATTGTTTCGTTGTTTGGATTGTTTAATTAACGTCGCATTAATTAGTTTTAGACCAATCGTGCCGGGGGAAGCAAGAGCACAAAGAAAGCGAAAAAGACAAGGAAGAGACCACGGCTTTCTTTAAAGATAGCATCCCGTGAATACAACTCAAGTGACTGCAGAATATTATGAATAAAATTTATTTCGCTTTTTCCTTTTATTTCTGTTTCAGTTATTTTACTTCGCTTTTCTTCTACCACTCGCGTTACTCGTGTCGGTGAGGAAGAATTATAAACTCGTGAAATGGACGATGGTACAAAAAAATATATGCCTCTCCCACGGTTCGAAACTGTCAGTACAAAATATTGTCTTATATTTAAAATTTACGGGCAAATATGGTTTGTCAGGTAGCAATTTTCGCTTATCTCTTTCTCAAGGGGTTCCATTGCCTCTCTGATGTCGTAGTAGTAACGTCTTCGCCATGTAATGAAAGGCTTCCGAATTCAATACCAAGTAGAGAGGCTTTGGTTCGAATCCCATTTTAATCTGTAGGTCCAGTGCATGAACTAGACTTAAACAATTAACGTGTGGCATGTGGTCTGTGATGAGAACCATCATTTCAGCGAACCTTCTTGACAATGACTCTAATATCACTTGATAGAATAGTATTTCCTTACGAGTAGCTCTTGTCAAGAAACCAGTTCCTGAAATTTTCTTCTGGAGGCATCGTAGCACCCAGCTGTTTGTTGTGGCTGGGGCACGAGTCATGTGACTCATGCTATCAAAGCTCAATCCTTCCCGAGAAGTCAGAATCACCAGGCAAACTTAAGCGAATATTTTGTTATTTGGGTTGCATAAACAACAGGCTTTAAGACGTTACGAAATTCTACGTCCCGTGGCCCAGGTATTTTTTTCTCAGACTGTACATAAAGTGGATTTAAACACCAAATCAACCAATCGCGGGGGAGTGGTTATCACTGCACGCTACGACACCAGGAGTTCCGGGTTCGAACCCCGACCTCGGCATGGGTGTTATTTGTGTTTGTCTCTTCATTAATTGTATTTTATCGTCTTCGCGATTAACCAAGTGTGTCAGGGACGCTAAGTAGCATAAATCAAATCAAATAATTGATTGATTGTTTGATTTGGTTTGTTTTACTTCGCTTTCCCTACACTTTTGGCTAATCGTCAAGCTGATACGATAAAATTGATGAAGGGACAAACACAAATAACACCCATGCCTAGGTCGGGGTTCGAACCCGGGATCTCTGCCTTAATAGTCAAATCAACATGTTTTCGATTTTCGAAAGTGCGTGGGATTAACGTGTGCTTCTTTTCAGTAGTCCTTCCTCACTTTGTAATCCTTTCCTTTCTTTGACGTTCTATTTTTAGAAATACTGGGCCCTAAAGGGGGAGGGGATTATTACCCATACCAACCTCCCTTGGGCACGCCACTGATTGCTTCCCCAAGTTTCGACATCCTTCCTTCCTTCCTTCTTCTTTGATTGGCACACACCGCCTATGAGCGATTTCTTGCCAGGGGTCCTATTTGGTTTGTTATGAGAAAGTTTGTTTACATTCCAAGTATCTGTTTGTTTATGTTACAATGTTGTGTTTGCGTGCAAAGCTGTACAGTATCCACATGACATCAGACCGTGGTTCGTAGAGTAGAGTCGAAAGGGACATCGGAAATGGAATACCCACACGTTGTAACTGGTTGTATAGAGTATTGCGATGTTGTTGTCGAATTGGGCATTGTAAAAACAAATGTGTGGTTGATTGTATAGGTTCTCCACACTGACAGGAAGTTGCAGGCACGGTATATGAACTGGGATGTATAACAACGTGACCTGTCCGCATTCGCATGGTAAACACTAAAACTGCACGGGGTAGGTTAACGTGTTGAAACCAAGGACGTTTATTGCCGACTTGTGCATGCCATCTATATGTATTGGTATTCAGGAGTTGCTGGGTGCACCAATCGTCCCATTGTTGTTCTACTTTGATTTTTACCCGTGGGAGGAGGTCAGTGTACGGCAGGCGCATCGGGGTAACAGTTTCTTTCGTTCTTGCTTGTTTAGCCATTACATCAACGCGATCTTGATATTTATTAAGGTCACTGTGGGCGCGAATATATGTGAAGGTCGCTGACAGACCCTGCCGTTGAAGGTCTAGCATGATTCGGAGAATAAGATAGGGAAATACCGTTAATTTATATGCTGCCCGACCTGTTCGTGCTAACGTTTGTAGTACACTCAATGCGTCCGTAAGAATTAAAGAATGATCGACTCGGAACTGCAGGGCGAATTGTAGTGCTTTATAGATAGCATAACATCACCGCACGTCACTGCTCACGACTCACGCATAGTAGGACTCACGTGTCTTCAAGACTCGTCACCATCTGGGCACACCAATGACACGAGACTCTCACGGCAGCCTGGGCTCCCCCACCTCCTGCGCTAGCTTGCGGTGACGCATGCGCACGAAGGTTTTTTGTAGTGGACGGGCGAAGTTGAGCGTCGTTGTTTTTTGATTTGATTTGATTTAGTTTATTTTACTTCGCGTTTTGTGCCTCTTGGCTAATTTGCGAAGATGGGGATGAATGATGAAATGATGAAATTGATGAATTGACATTAACAAACAACCAAGCCCGACCGGGATTCGAACCCGGGACCCATCGCAGCGCGATGTGCTAACCACTCGTCCACAGGGTCGGGCTTGAGCGTCGTTGTGAACGTGGAACAAAACATATAACATTTTCATTCGCACGAAGGATTTTTGTTTCGGGGGTGGGCGGAGTAAGCGTCGTTTTGAACGTGGAACAAAGAATATAACGTTTCCACTTTACTTATCGGGAAAATATGCCCACTGTTGATGAAATCATGCACATAAAATCACACTTCATATTCTTACATTGTAATAACAAATTAAAACACGTACCTGTGAATGTTGCCTTATCATTCAATGTGGGGTCCAACTGTTCATAAGTAAACTTTCAAGTGAACCACTGCTTCCAACATACGGTTAAGTTGAAGTTGAAAGGTTTGTGATATTATCCTCACGATTTAAGAAAAATCTAGACGTCTATACACACAAGTTCACTGTTTTCACTCTCGTATCTAGACAATTTTATAATTATTATTCGATGAAGATTTTTTTCGGAAAATGTGACCTGACCAGGATTCGAACCTCGGACCTTCGGTATTCCGTGCCGAATTATGTACAATGTCCCGGTATTTTATGATTAAAAATATATAGAGTATAAAACAGATGTCTATACAAGTTTACTAATTTTCATACTCGTATCTATAAAATGTTATTATAATCATGTACAATGTCCAGGTATTTTATGATAAAAAACATATAGAGAGTATAACACATTATTTACAATTTCACACACTGTCTAGGTAGACGGTTTTTCTTTCAAAAAGATATGTTTCAGTGTTCTGTGCATAGATTCCAGATGCATGTTTGTGTTGATTCCAGCATTTATTCTGTAACAGTAAGCCCAAATATTGCAGCACTTTGTGTAGTTTTGTTGGAAATAAAATGAAAAAAATTTCGTGGCTTCGTCCTCAGTAAGTTGTTGCACAAAAGTATCTAACATAAGCTGAAATGCAGTTTCATCTGTTTCCTGTAAAAGGGTCCTTAACAAATCGTATGTCTCTTTCTGTTTTTCTGAATCTTTAATTTTGGAGAGATTTTTTTGCCAGGCTCTAAGCACATGCCAAGTACAATACAAGCGTTTCTTCGGTTCGCCCAATATGTCTCGCCATGCGTTATAAAAAGTGTCTGCCATATCCGACATAAACACATTGCAGCTTATGTGTCGACTTTTTGTTTCACAGCTTCAAAAAAATCCTCAGGCTTGCGGAATCCATTTTATTTGATATGAAAAAGGCACAAGGGAAGCCTTGCCTTGGGTTGTCAAGAACAAGCAACGTTGTCATTTCGAAGCCATAAGCATTCATTCCATGAGTGCTGTCGGCACATATGACATCTGATCCAAACTTCCTAAGTATTTCTTCTTGTGCCTCTGTCATTATTGCAAGAATGAAATCTTTTTCTTGCAGTTGTGGATATTCGAGTAGTTTCTGTTTCAACCAAAGCTTCCACGCTGACTGCATCATTGGAATGCCTAACTGCTTCACTATTCAAAGAAAAATCTCTCTCAATATTATACAAATCATGTTTTGTTGTCAGGTGTTTTCGGTTCAGTTCGTCTTTGCTCACGGAAGACCGCACATTTGCTAAAATGACGTCATATGGCACTTTCATTGCAATTTTCGTGGCAATTTCTTTTCGTTCATCTAAATTTAAATATATGTGAGCTAACTCATTTTTGTGGCCTACATGTGTTGCGCAGTATTTCACAAGTACCTGCCCATCTTCACGTGAAATTATCTTAATCCTCGCAGGACAGTAGGCATCAATTTTTGAGGAACCCTGTATTTTCTACTATCAGGTGGAACTTTCGGAGTGTAGAATCCAGACCGATGACACTGGAAAGTAACTAACCGTGAATTAAAAGCTAATTTTGTTTCTCCTCTGGACTTAACAAACAAAGTATTGTCGCGATCTTCCACTGCTCTCTTCCAGCTGTAGAAGTCAGAAAGCGTAGTAAATTCCTTTGTTTCAGTTTTCAGAGTGATATCATGGGCTTCGGAAATATGATCCCCAAAGCTATGGTGATCACGAGAATTAAGGTGGCACACAGGACATTTGAATGTTTTGCTTTCTAACAATGGAAGCTCTTGCAAGTCGTGCTCGGGATGAATATTGGAAAAATGAAACTCTTTTTAAATATTTTATTACAGAAATGGCAGATTAACTGAGGTGGTATTCTTGTATTACCTAGACAAAATGATAAGAGAAAACACTCACGCACGCACAGTCAAAGAAAATTCACACATACTAAAGTTCCTTCCTACAGAAGACAGATACAGAGTATAAGCACAAAAAAAAACACATTTCCTTTATGAGAGACAACAGAATTCGCGCGCAGGAAAACACGTACGCGAAGCTCTCAATCGAACCTCCCACTCAACAGCTGACGCTAGCGGATGCGCAGACAGAGGAGCCCAGGCTGCCGTGAGAGTCTTGTACCAATGACCAATCAGAACTGAAGAACGCACTCAGATGTTCGACTGTTTTTGTTTTTGAAAGCTGACATGTCGGTGTCACGGTAGAGGAAAATATATAAATATTGTGACTTGAACATTGTAATAAATTGATAAATACTTTTCGATGTTTCGTTGTTGATGCTTGTACAGTAAAAAAGTAAGTAAAGACAAAGGTACAAAGACAAACTCACGACATGTAATATGTAGAAATGTGTACGCTGAAATTTCTACACAAACTCAAGCGAGTGGCATTCAACGTAAAGTGAGCTATGTTAGTTTAAGGGAAACGTGTGTGACATTTATTTATTTTATTCCATACATCCTTGATTAAAGGGCATGGAAATTGTCAAGGAACAGAATAGTTAGTATGTAGTTTAATATCACTGTATTACATCGTTAAAACAAAAAAATAATGTTATGTACGTTGGCATTACACATGCATGGAGACTGTCGTGCACGTCTTTTATGAGTGCTATCTGTCTCTTTTAGTACTTAAAACGTAAATAATACTAAAGGAAAATAAAAAAAATGTTCAGATACTTGCATTAGGTACCAGTTTCATAGATCGGAGACACATTAAAATCGGATATTTTGTGTTTTGCATGGTTCGTATTTACCAATTGTGTATTTCGGAACATAGTTCAAGGTGCCATTATGCTTTTTACATGAAAACAAACTCAATTTTTCACATTCTGAGTGCTTATTTTATTATTCCTTTCTTTGCTTCCGGAACACACAATATGGCGGGCACATCTTGACTCACGTTGTGGGCATGCAGTGTTTCAACCTTCTTCACCGAAAAATACCTACTATCGTGTTCGTCACTGGTGGAAATTATACATTATGTACAGGTAGCTGACGGATAGCCCCACAAACCATTATGCACGGTAGCTGACCGATAGCCCCACGAACCATTTGCGATAAGGTTAGGTTAGTTTGGTTACGTTAGGCAAGCATAGTAAAAAAGGGGGGTTTGAAACACTGACAGCGGCTTACGTCATCAAACGTACGCAGCATCCGGTTGTCGTAGGGCAAGCAAATGAAAGCAATGGCAGTTGTGCGATGGTGAGATGTTTCTCTTGAAAAATACATGGTTTCCCGGTCAAATATATTCCATGATGAAAGAAAATACCTCGACAAACGTTGTAAACCTTGGAGAAACTCATTTCCGTAAGTAGTTTCGGTAATTATGCGATATAGCCTGAACACCTCTCACTCGTTTATTTCGTTCATTTTAGCATTGATACTTACCTATTCTGCATTGCGGAAGATTCTTTGAGGTGAAGTTATGCCTTTTTCCATAAAATAGTGTCAACTTTTCATATTACGAGTCATTATTTGTCTTCCTTGTTCTGCTTGGGTAACAGACAATATGGCGTGCACTCATCATGGATCGTCGTGCTTGTGTTTTGTCGATTTGGAGTGGGTATGCAGTGTTTCAACCTTCTTAACCGAAAAATACCTACTTTCGTGTTCATTATGTCATCACAAACTTCATGGATAGCCCCAAAAAACCATTCACGATAGCCCCACAAACCATTCACGGTAGCCCCAAAAACCATTCACGATAATCCCACGGACCATTTCTGGCAAGGTTGGGTTAGGTTAGGTAAGCATAGTTAAAAAAAAATCTCTTAAAAAAGGGCACATTTGGAAACACTGGCGAGACCATGTGACTTTCGATGCTTGCGCCATCTGCAGGTACATAATGGAAACAATGGCAAAATGTTGTCACTTTACAGAAAATGCAAGATCCTTACATAAAAAGTTATTATTTCTTGTTCTGCAGCATTCTATGGTGAAGTTTTCAGTTTCCGTGAAAGAAAATACCTCGAAGAACTTCGACAATGCTACAGAAACTGATTTCAGTAAGTAGTTTCTTCTGTAAATTTGAAGAAATCCGTTCGGGCTATGTTGCATATTTACCATAGTTTCTTGTGTAAAATTGAAGAAATTTGTCTCTGATGTATGAAACTGTTACCCTTGCATTATACTAACTGAAAGTGGTTTACAATTAACTTTATAGCATATACGATTTCTTCCCTTGATAGCATAGTTGGGAGGTTTTTTTTAGCCAAGTTCTAAACATATCTCTGTTATGTTGTAGTGTAGAAATGCTTTTTGATGCTCTTATGTCTGGAGGATGAACAAATAAGTAAATTGCATGTGAAGTGTATGCAAATTGAGCATATCTGTTCTAAGTTACATTGTTATCTTGCATGAATTCTGCAAGACTGTAGAAAGTGTCCTCTGTGAAGTAATTTGTTATTGTTTGTATTTGTTTATATTTTAGAGTTGGAAGCTTTATGTTATGAGGCAGCTTGATGTCGACATAACTAAAATATAGTTGTTCAGGACAGTAAAGAACTCAGTGTACACAGGTTGAAATTAGAACATGTTAAAACAAGACATTACAAAAAAGATTGTAGGCAAGATTAACAAGCTTCATTTTATATGTAGAACGCAAAAGATAGGTGAAATTGAGAACTAGCTTAGATGCATTTGCGTCTAACGTACATGTAAGAAAGATGGTTGCATAGTTTAGATTGATATGAAGGTAATTATGCGATATCACCCGAACACCTCTCTCGTTATTTCGTTAATTTTATTTTAGCATTGATACTTAACTATTCTGCATTTCGGAAGATTCTTTGAGGTGAAGTTATGCCTTTTGCCATAAAATAGTGTAAGCTTTTCATATTACGAGTCATTATTTGTCTTCCTTGTTCTGCTCGGGTAACAGACAATATGGCGTGCATCATCGCATGTTGTGCTTGTGTATTGTCGATTTGGAGTGGGTATGCAGTGTTTCAACCTTCTTCACCGAAAAAATACCTACTTTCATGTTCATTATGTCATCACAAATCATTGACGGATAGCCCCAAAAATTATTCATGATAGCCCCACGGACCATTTCCGGCAACGTTAGGTTAGGTAATCATAGTTAAAAAAAAAAAGGCACGTTTGGAAACACTGGCCAGACCGCGTGACTTTCGACGCTCGCGCCATCTGCAGGTACATAATGGAAACAATGGCATAATGTTGTCGCTTTACAGAAAATGCAAGTTCCTTACATAGAAAGTGAATATTTCTTGTTCCTCAGCATTCTATGGTGAGTTTTCAGTTTCCGTGAAAGAGTATAGCTCGAAGAACTTCGACAATGCTACAGAAACTGATTTCAGTGTGTAGTTTCTCCTGTAAATTTGAAGAAATCCGTTCGGGTGATATCGCATATTTACTGATATGGATAAGAATTGCAATTTTGAAACAACATTCAAATGTTAACATGTGTTTACACACTTCAGGCATGTTTGTCCATGACTTCACTAACCTAGGCTTGTCATTACACAAGGTAGAAATTTATTTTAATGTCTAAATTTCACCGTGAGATGCTTTCGGACCCCGCGAAGAGTGTCAAGCTCTTCTTTTGGTATTGATTTTTTGACACATTCATCCATGTTACATCAGGGGTGCATTCTCCTGTGTTATTTCGGTAAACCAACTTTTCCATATATAAGGAATTCCCAGAAAATAAAAAGTTGTCAGACTTCTGTTTTTGTTTTACTTGCGTGCCTGCAGTGGTATTTTATTACTATTATGTATGGTACTTGTTTACTATCCTTCGGACACATTTATTTATTTTTACAGAAGAAACTATTTACCGTAATAAGTTCCTGTAGCATTGTCGAACATCGGGAAGGTGTTTTGTGTGATGTGGGAATGTTTCATAGCTGAAATTCATGTTGTTCATTGAAAATTAATTCTCCGACGGACAATAGCTAGCCCCACGAACCATTGGTGCGTGGATATGTTAGTTCTGTTAGGTTAGGAAACATAGTTAAAATTTGGTGTTGTGCTAGTATCAGGATCTAGATATTGGAAATAATTGCGAAAGCCCCACGAACCATTGGCGCTAGCCCCACGAACCATTGGCACGTGGTTAGGTTAGTTCTGTTAGGTTAGGAAACATAGTTCAAATTTCATCAAAACAACGTTGATACACCTTCAGGAATGTTCCGCGAAGCAGATACGTAAGTACGAATGTCAAAAATTGACGAAGCAAAAAAATTAGAGGTGTCCGAATGATAGTAAATTTTTACCTTATATATAATTATTATGTAATAAATATATACAGTAAATAATTCTTGCGGTAAACCAGGTCAAATTTTCAGAATATGCCACTGTGTTACATACATGAAGTTCATTATTATTCCTAGGTTTTGGGTGTGTTACGTTTGGTGCTCTTACCATTATAATACTACAGTTTCTCCTCATCATTTTGATAGGTTAGGCTTGTTTGGTTTCCAACATGTGCATGCATTTTCTAATGCAAAATGATGCTTCAAACAATGTCAAATTACAAGGGTGGTCACTTGCACAACCTACTTGTCATGAAGTAACTTCTCCCAAATAAACGCATTAGTTTCTCCAAAATTCTTACTTTCAAATTCTTTTAGGTAACTGTTCCAATTGTTTTATGATTTTTTTTCAAATTCTCCTAGCAGGAAGACTAATTTTCGTAGAATTTTGGCAATCATTGTCACGAAATTTGAACCTTCCTTAAAGTAATGAGCACTGTTTGGATTTCAAGTTATTTATGTTTAAGAAGAACAACTTAAAATTTGCCTTACGCAAGGCATGCATGCTTCCCATGGACAATGTACTTTCCATTGACAAGCGACTGTCAGTATCGTAGACTAGTGGAAATTATAAATCGGATCCTTAGTAGAATGCATTTAGGGACTCCATTTTAATGCTAAGAGAACCAAACCTTGCCTGCCTAACCAAACTACGAAAGCTTATAAGCTAAATAATTGCTAAAATTCCGCAATATGAACCACGTTAAAATTGCATTCGTAACTTGATGAAATCGCTATGAAGCAAAAACTTTCCTTATTACCTAAGCCTTTTTCTCTCACACATAATATTGTCATTTGTTTGAGTTGGTGTTTTAAGTCTACTTTATGCACAGTATGGCTAATCGGGACTGGACCTACAGTTTAAAGTGGGATCCGAACCACTTGTGCCTCCACCGGGTATTGAACCCGGGACCCCTTGATTACAAGGCAAAGACGCAACCACTGCGCCATGGGGTAGGCCCAATATATATTGTCATTTCAATTGACAATACAGACATGAAATTATATGGTTAAGTAATCCTAATGTAGTTTTTTTTATTTCCAGGTGAATAGCCAGAATGAAGTTCAGAGGGAAAATGACAGAAGTAATGTGCATGAGACAGTTTTTAAGTAAGTAAAAGGACTTTCCAAAAATTTATTGTACTGGTATGCAGTACATGTATATGTAAGTTCCTGTGAGGGGAAAGAATGATTGGAAAGGTTAATAACAATTTCTTTGTGTTTAGTTCACACAATTTAGGGGATAAACATAATCCACAGTTTTATAAGACCTACTGTAGAAAACCAACCAAAGGTATAGTACAAACACACTGCATGTCAGATTATGGCAGCATGTCTAGTTTTATATACAGCATGTAACAAAAGTCCGGGAACACTTTAAAATAATTATTGTAGCCAAAGGAATAGCATTACAAAGTGACAAAAGTAAATTTTTGTTGGACATCCGTTGCACTCTTTGTTTTGTCAAATTCTAGCACACAGAAAGCCTTCTCAGCTCCACAAAGTGCCATCTTGATTATGACACCACCTAGCGATGATATATGGAACTACATGTAACACCTGCAATGAGAAAAAACTTGCAACTTTACTCTTTGAAATGATTACTTTTGTCACTTTGTAATGCTATTCCTTTGGCTACAATAATTATTTTAAAGTGTTCCTGGACTTTTGTTACATGCTGTATATATTGTGCAAATAAGAGATTGAGTAGCAGAGAAGTACATAGACATAACAAAATTGTGCTGGGCTTTCTTCTGGGGTGGTCTCATATTTGTGATTTGTACATTAGCATTGGTAATTCATGTACATATTGTATGGATGCAAGTAACGTGAATATTTTTAAAAAAAGTAGAAATGTAATATAATTTCTCTGAGATGGCGTCATCTCCTTGTAATCAAGGGGTCTCAGGTTCGATACCTGGTGGGGCCACAAGTGGTTCAGATCCTATTTGACACTGTAGGACCAGTCCCAATTAGCCCATCTGCAAATAAAGCGAACTATGACCAAATCTCAATTTAAATATTATCATGATTGAATTTTACACATGTATTTGCACATGTGTCTATCTTATGTGCTTATAGGCAATTATGTATACGTGATATGTATTGATACCCTTGACCCTCTGTACCCCCTGGAGATAGTGAAATATTTTGCATGATTTATTAAGATTTTGTTGTTTATGAACGTTTTCAGTTGATTTTTGCTCATGGAAATGTGTTATTGTGGGAATAGCACCCAAAACAACTTTCCACAACAGCAGCTATAATTTTACGTAGTTAGGTTAGGATAGCTAAGTTTGATACTGGTAGTTATTTTCGATGTGTTCTTTCACTATTTTAGTGTGCATACAAACAGTTTATACTAACAAGTACTACAAAATTGCAGGTTTTAACTTACGTGGGCCATACTTTGGGGTCAAATATAAGTTATTTGTGCTTTCCTAATGCTGGACTTAATTTTATATCAACATTGAAATCTGTCTGTTAAAAAAAAATTCAATGTAATTTATGAGGGGTCCAGTGAGTCATTTTTGATGATTTTTTCGATTTAAATCTGATTTTTTATATTTCATTCAATTTTTTTGATTCTTTTTAGAAACATGCTTAAAATTGTTTGTGTTGTTTTTGGTACCATACATATAGATGTGTTTTTAAAGAATGGCTTTTTCTAGAAAATGTGTGTGTAAAATATTTGAACAGTTTGATTAAGGCACATAAAAATTATGTGTAAATTTACATTTTTCTGTTTCTGATACTGTATATATGAACCTACTGTAGAAATGTTTGTTGAGTGTGTTATGCTAATGAAATTAGAATAATTTGGGTAACTTTTCTTCAAGTGAAAATAAAACATTCTGGGTGTACCCTATAATTGTAATTTAAAATATTCTTTATATTCTTTGTAGCTGAATTTTGGCATTTTTTTAATGATAGTTTGCAAAATATCAGCTGCCATGTTTATTTACAGTTTAATGATATTGACACTATTTAAGGTTTAACATGATTAATATTTTTTATAATTTTCTACACATAAAGTTTGATATTTTTGCCTATAAAAATTATTAAATTTTAAATAATGAGAAATGTAAGTGTACTTTCAGTTTACATATTACATTTCTTTTCGTATGCCCTTCACCCATCAGTACATCTATTTTGTTTGCTTTCTTAGAGTCTAATAAACACCATTAAATGTTTACGAGATTAATGTATTTTCACTAAAAGTGATTCTGATATCTGCAAAATCCTCACGTACGTATATTATTCCATAAAGTATTTATTTAAATTGCAATTTAGATCAATCCACCATTGTATAGATGTAGATTGCGTTTTTTAGGTGCTTCACACCTCGCACCTTCGACATACACACCCATACATTTTAAAACCTTGTCCTTAGGTTCAAAAAATATATAGTATCTAAAGTTCTGTCGAAATATATCAGTAACTACTGGCAATAGATAGGTATCGCTTCAAATCATAATGTAACTCCCATTTCCCCTTTGATATTTGCAGGTTTATTCATATTATATTACTTACAGAAGTTAGAACTTGGTCGTTATTTGCAAAATCCCCATCTCAGCATACCCTGTCCCCCTGTTCCGAAGAGAGTGTGTAGACTCATGTAGCCACTGGCTTTACGAGTAAAATAAAATAACCCTTCAGTACCAAAAAAGGTGGCCGAAGGTATGTGTGCGTGCCCACCCGATTTCCCACATGAAATAAACTGTTGAAGTGTGAAAGACAGCAAGTGTGTGTATTACGTACTACAAGGAAGAAAGTTAGTTATGAGTCCCTGCCAAATTCATAGTATCAAGAAAATTTTCCCATCTGTCCCATAGAGAAAGACACCTCTTTACCTCTCCGTACGTACTGTGCCAAACAGCTGAGGTCCACTGCTCTGTTCCCTTCCTATTTATAGGTCCCGCTAATGACCTAACCTGTTACAGGAAACTTCCGCTCGTCGGCTGTCCAACGATACACCCACCTACCCCAACGGCCAAGAATTCAAACATACAGCAATACATAGATATTCATGAAAGTTGTATACACATTAATATAAAGCCAATAACATCACCAAAATGCATGAAACTAAAGTCTGGCCAGTCTAATTAAATTAATTAATAAGCATATGACACAAAAAGGATCCACTTATGATCTCATCTTACACCATGGTGGGGGATGTCTAAATGTGCTCTGTACAGTGGTGTTTCCTGACCCTGAACTTCAGGCGTTTGCAAAGAAGCAAAGTGTTAACCCCATCCATTTTTCTTCTGTGAACAAATATTTCAGATTTTCTCCAAGCAGTGACTTGCTTCTTCTTTTTTCTTCTAATAGGTGGGGGCATGCTTGTATCGATCTACATGGAGACAGTTGCAAATGGTTGGGGGATACCTATTCAAAATATCCTAGCTGGCGGAATGCTTTATGAATATTTTCTTAACTGGCATGATAGCACTTTGAGTACTGCCCATGATTCCAAACATTTTTTTTTAAAGTTGACAATAATAAACAGTAAAATTTATTTACTGCATCACATCATGATTTACATGACTCACACGGTAATTCAGAAAGTATCGCATGACTAATAAACTCTAAATTTTTGTGTTGAAAAGTATATTTCACATTTTGCAGTTCATTTCGTGACAAAGCATGGTAGAACAATGCACTCCACACCTTTCAAAAATATTAGGGATGGGTTGATATGAAATTTTGGCCGATACCGATAAAATACCAATCTAAAATTTACTGATACCGATAACCGATATTCTACTGATCCAATATAAAATTAGAAATGGTCCTTGAAGAACCTGAAAGGTTCACTGACCTCTTTAATAAATGTGTGTTTCAAGGTGTCTGCAGTGCAAGATAAATTGCATATTTAGACATTTACTTTTTTAGAAAGTAGGGCATGGAGATTATCCATAAAAATTACAACAAAATGGCAGAATTTTGCACTAAATTATCAGATAATAATCGATATATCGGATCAGTAAAATAATCAGTAATTTTACCGATACACCGATATGCCTATATCGGCCGATACCGATAGAGTACCGATTAATCGGTCCCATCCCTAAAAAATATTGAAAATGAACATTGTGGTGTGTTATTTCACATTTCGTGTTTCCGTCAAAAATGAAATATACATGCATCTAGTCATGAGTAAAAATTGAGGTATTGAATAATATTTTGCAAGTTTTGCATGTGAACATTTTTCCTTTTCTTTCTTACAAATTGCAGTAACATTACTTTTTATATTATCCAGATGTCATGGGCACTTTGGCTAAACTTTCCAAAACATGTGTTCTGAGGATATCGCCAGACAAGCTGTTCTTTGTGATTGAAGACGAAAGAGCAGTTACAGGAGGTCTGTTAGTGTGGTGTGTTCTGGAGCAGAGCCATTTCTTTGATGAGTACAATATGGTGGGAGTGTGCGACACTCACAATGAAATTTATTTGGAGTTCACGCCAGGTTTGTCTGTTATTATGTATGGGATGTACTGTAACTAGTGTTAAGTTATCTATGGATGTGCCGCTGCACAACATAACAGGGTGGCTACTCACAAGGAATTCTGGGAATTCTACGTGAATTATTGCATCCGGGAATTATGCATGAATTCTGCGTAAATTCTGTATTATTGCAAATCCCATCGAATTTATACATATCTATAAATGCCCTGAGGTGAGCTTTTCACAGTTTAGCATTTATTTTTATCGATGAGGGAAGAGAAAACTGCGTGGATAATAAAACAGAATTCTCTCAACCTGTTTACTTCTATCTAACACATGAAAGATTATTGCAAGATAAAATATCTTGAAGACGGTTAGTTAAATTTGAGTTTGAAATTCTTATACAATTAACAATTTTCCGTAGATTAGTGTATGCTGTAACGTTTATGACTTGTATTTGTAAAAGTATTTCGAGTGAACTAACTAACTAACTCTCTAGCCTTCTTAAACCCGAAGGTTCATGGCTGCAGCAACACAGGCCTTCCATCTTTCCCTATCTTGAGCAAGTTCTATATACTCTTTTCCATCCCTACCGATGACTTGGTCCATCTCAACGTTGTCCCTCCATCTTCGTCTTGGCCTTCCTACAGGTCTCTTACCATAAGGTTTCCCAACAAGAATCCTGTAAACTCCTCTTTCCTCTCCCATTCGTGCCACATGGCCTGCCCACCTAAGTCTTCTTGATTTAATTATTCTAATAATGTCTGGACATGAATACAAATTATGTAGTTCTAAATTATGTAACCTTCTCCACTCACCTGTCTCCTCATCGCTTTCAGGTCCAAATATTTTCCTAAGGATCTTATTTTCAAATACTCTCAATTTATGTTCCTCTTTCAATGTAAGGGACCAAGTTTCACATCCTATAATACTACAGGCAAAATTACTGTTTTGTATATTTTAACTTTTAGTTTCTTAGATATTAAACGAGAAGACAAAAGTTTATGAAGAGAGAAGTAACATGCATTTCCTGAATTAAGCCTACTGTAAGCATATATTTAGTTTTATCTTTGTTAACTTCCAAACCTATCTCTTTAGCAGTTTTGAAAAATATTTTAGCATTATTCTTAATTGTATTCACATCATCCCCCAGTAAGTCTACATCATCTGCATATGCTAACAACTGAGTCACACCATTTAATTTTAGTCCTTCTTTAGTTTCTTTTACCTTCCTAACAGCATATTCTAAGGCAAAATTAAAGAGCAATGGAAATAATGCATCTCCTTGTTTTGATCCATCATGAATTGTAAATTTGTCAGACATATTAATACCCACATGAATTTTACTTTCTGTTTCACTGGTGCATATTTTTATCATACTAACAAGCTTCTTAGGTATTCCAAACTCTACTAATATATTATATAATTTATCTCTTTTGACCGAATCAAGTGTCTGTCTGAGTGAGTATGTGAAAATGACAAATGTAGACTCTGCACCTTAAATTAAATATTTTAAATATACAGGGTGTATCATAAGTGATAGTGCAAACTGAAACGGTGAAAAGTACACGATAGTAGAAGCAAAAAAGTCTCGGTGAACATGGGGTCGGAAACAATTCGTTTGCGAGATAATTGCGAATGTATGTTTACGATCCACCACTGACTTGATTGTTCATACACATCGTAAACTTGTCTCCTTGCGCACTCCGAGCTTTGTTTGTTTAAAACTGAACACTGCTGAAAGGGACATTGTAAACAAACCATACGTCCTGTACAGTCACAGACACTTCTGGGTTGTAACATTCCCATTAAATTTCATTGGAATCATTCCAACCCAGAAGTGTCCGTGACTGTACATGACGGAAGGCATACCATGATTGATAGGTACATTTGCTTTATTTTACTTCGCTTTTTGTGCCACTTTTGGCTAATTTGCGAAGATGGGGATGAATGATGATGTGATGAAATTGATGAATGAACACTCACAAACATCCATGCCCAGATTGTGAATTTGAACCTGTGACCACTGGCATCGTAGCACGATGTGATAACCACTCCACAATGGGGGCCGGTGGAAGGCATAACAGGCATGTTGCTTGTAAATTGACAAGTGTACGATGTGTACAAACAATCATGTCAGTGGCGGATTGTAACCATACATTCGCAATTATCTCGCAAACGATTCGTATGCTACCCCATGTTTACTGAGACTTTTTTGCTTCTAGTATCGTGTACTTTTCACTGTTTCAGTTTGCGCTATCACTTATGATACACCCTGTATATACACCGTTTAACTGAATTGAATTTGAATTTTTTGATACATTGGAATAACACAGACCATTTATATTGTTAATACGTATGTGTGTGTGAGTTGTGAGAGGCATTAATACGTAAGTTTGAAATCGAAAGAAAAAACATCTGCTTGTACCCTTTATTTTTTGGAAAGTTTGGCTTGAAGACCGGGAATTATACTTGAATTTCATCATGGTCCTAGAGTGGGCACCGTTTGTAAGTTACTTCTTGCTCATTCAGTGATTTTTAATTATCTGTGAGTTATGAAATAAATTCTAGCTAGTTTATTTTTTCCTTTCAGAAATGGTAGCGAAAACCTTGTATCCTGTAAGAGTTGGACACTCTGCCAAGTCACTCAAGATAAAACTCACAAACAAGATGTCACCATGTTTAACATTTGAAGTGGAGTTGGTAAGTTGGTTGATTATGTTAGCCATGGTCCAATACTATTTTTATATTCTTATTCAGGATCATTGGCAAATTTAGCATGGGGAAGGGGGAGGGGGCAGAGTACAGTCCGTCACAAACAAATAGCACCACTCTTAAAAATTGTATGTTTAGCATGATTTAATAATAACAATAACCCATGCTCGACAGCCCTCGAAGAGCTTTGGTCTATCTCCCGACTGTCAGTCTCCCTCCCACAATCCTACATGCAGGTGTGGAGATCTTCAACCGGTAATGGGGTGCCGTGGGGTCAGCACATAGGACCCTCAGCCGTTACAGGAGATATCCGAGACCTGGTAACGCTACTCTCTTGTAGTTTCCCAATCTCCTCACAACGGTGGTTTGCCACCGGTCCTATACACAGGACTAACACTTAGAGACTTAAGCAGGGCAGACTCGAACCCAAGCCATCCCACAGTCAGAGTTTAAAGCACAGTGTCTTAGACAGACTGCACGACCATGGAGGAGGATGATTTAATAATAATCATAATTTTTATTCACCCTGTATGCGACCATGGCTCCAACCTTGCTCTGGTCCGGTTCACAGGCTCAGAACAAAAGAAATTGATGGACTGTATTATGAAAAGCAATTATAGTGGAACCACGATTTTATATTTCCTCACCTCATATGCCAGTCGTCCCAATAAAGACAATATTACAAACTTTTCACAGATTATACATTGTCATGCATTTAAAGTTTTTTATCTAAGTCCCCTGAAAAATTACTCTTTTTATGGTAAAACTTTTAGTACTTATTCTTTCTAAAAAAATATTAGAATCATTTGGTCATATGACCTAAATGCTTACTGTGAACCATTGAGGTCCAGTATGTAGGGCATCTGACTCCTACATGGGAGATCCAGGTTTGATTCTGTCTCTAATCAGTGGGTACCTTGATAACCGTCGCTGCACTTAAACTTGCAGAACGATTATCAATGCAAATAAAATTGCGTAATTAACGATAACCGTTATGTTTAAAATAAATACAATACAGGCGCAGAAAATCTCTCTACTTCCATCACCATTTTTAGTACTTATTATTTCTCGTTGCTATGGTTACAGCAATTTGATTTCTTGTATTTTATACAACGTGATAAGATGATTATAACAATATATATATATATATATATATATATATATATAAATAACAAACATGCATAAGTTAAGAACAACATCAATAACATAAATAATATTAGCTTTGAACATGACAGTTTGGACAGTTTGAGAATAGGACAGTCTCAATCTCTCCCCTTCTCCTGGTAAATAAAATGATGAAGATAACATTTTTTTTTGTATAATATAAAAGATTTGAGTCCTGCTTTTAATATACACTCGTTAGGATAATGAGAAAGTTCACTTGACATATTGAACAAATTCACAAATTTACGATACTATTTTTACTAAAGTTCTGAAAATGTCATCTTAGTGTTCCAATTTACAGCTATTTATGCATCACTTCATAAGAATTACATTAGTTTAAGCAATTCTTCTTTTTTCTCATCAGAACAATTAAATATTTGACAAGTTCTGCCTTGTTGTTATCTTCTTCCCGTCCATAGAACTTATGAACTTATGATGTCCAAATCTTTAATGGCATATCCGTTAAGGAAGGCAACGTCACGAGAAATAATTAACAACTTCAAGCTCCAGTATTTTTACCACTTGCAGCTGAAGAACGTTTTATCTTCGATCACATCAGGAAGATGCTGCAAATTGGGATTTCCCATGCACATAATCTCAGTTCGAAAACTTCGTGTGAAACAATGGTGTCATTTGTGTTCAGTCGTGAATGAATTTTTATTTATCATCATGTGATTTTCAACATGTGTTTGTGTATGTGCAGTAGTGATTATTTTATTTGTTGGACAGCAAGGATATCCTTTAAATACATACAATGAATAAATCACTTGAGATATGCAATTTAGAAATGAAGTGATTTTGTGTTGATGTTTTATTTTTGGTTGGACAGCTAAGTACTTGTGTATGTGTACAGTATATAAAAATGAAGTAGTTTATCAATTTATAGCTCTTTTGTATGTTGTTTCCTCTCATGATGAAAAAGTGTGTGCCATTTTTTTTTTCACCGCTGGTATATACCGCTGATCTAACATTTTATTTACCGCTCTCCTCAGTTTTTATTTACCATAAATATCTCTCCCTATCTATTGATAACATATCATGTGGAGTAGTAGAATATACATGCAATTCATCCTTACTAATTTTTGTGTGAGCTTGTTTGGTTTTTGCACATGTTAAACAGTCGTTCAAATACTGCTTGATACTAACTTTCATTTTTGGCCAATAATATAAACTTCTGCACTTATTAAATAGTTTATAGTATCCAAAATGACCTTGTAAGTCATGTAATTTATGAAGAATTTTGGGTACAACAACAATAGGTACTACAAGTTTCCACTTGTACTCTTTCAAATGTTTCAGGAATAATATATTATCTTGAATCGAATATTGCCTTTTTATATTCTTTGACAAATTCCCATTGTGTAACTTTTGTACAATGGCACTGCAATAAGAATCCGAATTTTGACTTTCTTGCCAAAATGTTACACTATCTTCGTCAAGAAAATCAAGACTTATGTTATTTACATATAGTTCCGCTGGAGTTGGAAAACCTGTACTCCACAGGATATCTGCTTAAAGCATCTTAAGCTTCATTAGATTTTTCCGGCACGTGATGTACATTATAATCAAACATTTGTAATTTTAAACTCCAACGATTTAATCGTGGATTCAAAGTTTTAGTAGATTCTAGCCAAGATAATGATTGGTGATCGGTAAACAATTTCACCTTAGTTACAGCTATGTAAATGTAGAATTTTTCAAAAGCAAATAATATTGCTAAGCATTCAATCTCGTGAGTATTGTATGATAACTCATTGCCTTTAAGAGATCTGCTAGCGTATTGAATTATACGTGGTCCTTCTTCAGAATTTTCAGTTGAGTCTTGCCATAGAACAGCTCCTATTCCTTTCTTCGAACCGTCTGTGTTGACATTGAAAGGCTTCGTGAAATCTGGTTGATACAAAGCCTTTGGAGATATCAGTAACTTGCGGAGGTTTTCAGAAACTGAAGCATGAACATCATTTCATTGCCATTTTGATTCCTTTTTCAACAGATCATACAAAGGCTGTGCCATTCGCCTCCAATTAGCCAATCCTAAGAACCTTCTCAAGGAGCGTTTGTTGGAATTGGAAAATTAATAATTGCTGAATTCTTTGCAGGATCAACCATAATTTTATCACCGGACACTATGTGTCCAAGGAAGCAGATTTCTTTGTAAGCAAACTTACATTTGGAAAATTTAATAGACATATTGACACCCTTTATCTTTTGTAAAACTAGTTCTACATGTTGCATATGTTGAGACCAATCTTTGCTGAAAATTAGGATATCATCCAAATAACAAACAACAAAATTTCTGCAATCGGTGGAGAATATTTTATTCATCCTGTCCTGGAACACGGAGACTGCTGAACGAATTCCAAACGGAAGATAGCGGAAAGGATATTGTCTGCCTCTATAAGAAAAAGCTGTGTAAGGATATGAATCTTCAGTCAACGGTATTTGAAAATAACCGCATGATAAATCAATTGAAGAAAAATAAACACATCCTAGGAACCTCTGTAACATTTCGTTAATTGCTTCTACTCTAACTTGTGGAGAGATAACATGTTGATTAAGTTTCCTAAAATTGATCACAGGTCTCCAAAGACCTCCTTGCTTTGGCACTATATGTAGAGGGTTAAGATATGGTGAAAAATCTTTGTAAATAATTCCCCATTTCTCCCACTTGGAAAGCTTTTCTTCTAAAGGTTGTCTCCTTGATATTGGTATGGGATAAGGTGTGCTTGTAATAGGTGTTACAGTATCTAATTGAATCTTGTAAAGTTCAACAATTGCTTTTCTAGGTTTATCCGAAAATTGTACGTCATAATACGACAGAAGTTTGAACAAATCGGCTTTCTGCAAATTGTCTAAATTATCATTTCTAAAAACAGACTCATAAATGGACTTCTTAGCTGGCATATATTCTACATCATCATTCAAAGTTGACGTATCACGTAACAATCTACATGAATAACTTTCATTATCATTTAATATATCTTCGGAACAAAAGTTAGACTTTGTACAATACTTCGAATCTTCTGTAGAAGAACATTGCCATGCTAAAACAGAGGAAATTTCCTTTCCTTTATCATTTAGCAAACTTACATTCCCTTCTTTAAAATCAATTACAGCTTTATATTTCCTCAAAAATGGAACTTCTAAAATGACCTCGGCATTCACCTCTTTAAGAACAAAGAATTCCATGGAAAAATATTCGTGCTTTATCTGCAGATTAATAATTTTACTGCCAACAACTTTACACTTCTTCGATTCAGAGAAACCGGTGAGTTTTACATCTTCCACGTCAGTTTAATGTTGCCAAACATCAAAATTTAGAACATTTGCCTGACTTCCTGAATCTATAATACAAACTACAGGTATTTGACAAACAATTCTATGAATAAATGGAACCGGAATATCATAATCACTAACAGTCCATTCAGGTTCTTCTTCAAACCATTCCAATAAAAAATTCACTTGTAGTGGTTCCGATATTAAGTCTTTATTATCACGTACATTCATAATTTCCTGTGTTTGAAATGAATTTTGTTTGTTCAAATTTGGCCTATCTGAAAGAAAACAGAGTGAATGAGACACTTCCATCCGCTCTTTGTTGTTGATTGGGAAGATGTTCCAATACCAGATTGCCATGTAAAGGTCCTCGATACATTTCCAGAAGGAGAATTTGATATTCTAGAAGTTGTAGATGCATTTTGTGGTTGTAATGAAGTCACATTAACGGGTTGACTGTAAGTAGGAGCGAGAGCAGGCTCACTTGAATAATGCGCTTGCCTATTGTAGAAAATCCTTCCATTCTGACTACTGTTAGGTAACTGAGAAGTTATAGCATCCTGATTATAATTCCTATTTGTAATGGCACCGGAAATACCAGAGTATGCATTATTTCTTTGGAATCTGAAATTATTTCTGTTATTATATGAAAATCCTGAATAGCCTCGATTATTTCTACGTCCTTTAAAACTACCATTGCTACCTCTAAACCGTCCATATCTTGAATTAGCATTCCCAAATTCATTAGTAAAGGGTACTTGAGCATCCATCGACGAAGTCTGAGTAGAAGACGAGCAAGTGCTTTTGGTGTGTTTAACATTAATTTGCTTGACACTAAATTTTTATTTCATACTGTCAGGATTCTTGTTGGGTTTAACCTTACTACTATTATCGGTTTCTTTCGGTAGGAAAATAAGTCCTCTTTTACTAGTTCGGACAACATCTAATTTCCTTAACATAGTTGTTAACTGGTCCATAGAACATATCTCATGACAAGTTATGTTATTAGCTATATTATTTGGTAACTGGCTAATAACTAATTGAATAACATCCAATTCATTTGGGTTCTCAACTAAATTACAATAATTGGAATATGTTTTCAATGCAAAACTTTCTAAATCAACATGTACTGTAGGATCATACTTCCTGTTCCTTAATACTGATAACTGAGACTGTATTATTTCTGGACTTGCAAATTGTTTCATGAATTCCCTTTGAAAATGATCATATGAAGAAAACATACGTTTGTGAGTTCTATACCAGTACGCAGCTCTGTTGGTGAAACACTGCTGAATACTCTGTAGCATTTTGTTAATTGGAATGCCCATAAGATCAAGCATGGAATTAAGATGTTCTAGATATTCTCGAGCCAATTGGTCTTCTATATTTTCCCAGAAAATTGGGTAAATGAGACAGTTCATTTATTTTTACATATCTGTTTCCTCTATCCCCAACAGTAATTACAGGTAAAGATGTTGGAGAAATACAACGATCAAACTGACTTTGTGGATTATCATAGTAATTGTTATTTTTATTTGGCTCATTAACACCAATTTCAGCATTTGGACAACTTGTGCCAGTCATTAAATTTGCATTAAGCCTTTCACCTTGAAACCATGGTCTGCAAGCTTCATTCTGCAAGGAAGAAATATGACAAAACCCACACGTTTCACCAGGGACATTACTACGATGAACGACAGGAAGGTTAGGTTCTTGAGAGTATGTAAACATTTGATTATGTAACTATTTTCACCATCAGCAGAACAAGATTGTTGAACATTGGAATGTTAATCACATAATTACTTGTATCCCTAAACTGTACACTATTAGGTGACATATTATTTCGATAATGTTCCTCATTGCGGGTTGGAATAAATCTTTTGTTTCGCTTCCAGCGAACACTATTTCGAACATGCGGTTCATCGAATGTTGTTTTCACATGGGTTGTTGAAGATTCATCAGATGAATAAGTAGATGAATTAGTCACCCCCGAGTCAACTGCATTTCTAGCCCTTTCACGTGATGTCTTAGTTTGAGAACTATTTTGTGCAAGGGGAGGTTTCAGATTTCCCTTTGTGTTGCATTGAGAATTTGCATAATTAGTTTGTAAAACATCAACACGAGATTCTATATGTTGCAACCTGTTATTACAATCAGTAATATACGTTCCAAAATGTACATTTTCCCTACCAGCAACTTTCAACGATGATAATCTGTTATTAATATCAGTTATTTGGGATGAACATACTGTAATAGATTTATCGTATTCACTAATCAAATCTTTATTTATTAAAATTTGTTGCCCTTGAACGTCTTGTTCTGTTCAGATTTGAGAAATATTGCTATTTAAAATACTTCCCAAATGTTCATTTTTTTTGACACATTCAGAACTATTTCAAGTTGTGTTTTAATATCGGAAGTCAAGTTGTCGTCTAATCTTTGATTAACAGTATTAATTTCTTGATGAACCAATTTAAATTTTGAAGTTAGGTTACTATAAATATCCAATTTCAATTGTTCAAACTGAGACTTAATATTCTCATTAAACTCTGCAAATTCTTGATTAGATTGCTGTAACTGTAATTTCATATCTTGGTTAGCAAGATCCATTCGTGTTTTTAGTTCTTCATTAGACTGTTCTAACTGCAATTTCATTTCAGCATTAGATTGTTCTAACTGTGATTTTATTTCAGCATTAGACTTTTCTAGTTTCACCTTGAGGTCTTCATTAGAAGCGACCATAAGCAATTGAAGACTCTTAACAGTACTTAACAAATCACCAAAATTCGGGTTAAGAGTTTCTAGATAAGCTGGCAAACTAAAAGGATCATAATCTGGTTTGCAACCTTTACAATAATAATTTTCTAGTGTAGTCGAATAAATTGTCCAGTGAGTGACTTTAAGTTTGAGACAAGATATATGATGCCATGAGGAGCACTGTGTACACTGAACATACCTCAAATCATTGTCAGGATCATTACAACAAGATAATTTGTCACGCTTTGTAGAACAAACATCATGTTCTGTAGTATTCGCATTACTGGAAGAGACTACGGGATTACCAGCATCAAAGTAAGTAGTCATTGTATTAGCCTGAATGTTTTTCTTTACGCGACGATTTAGATTTACTTTGTTTTAACTTATCAGCCATTGTGATCTTCATACATATGACGATTCACGTAAGAAGTTACGTTATACAAGCACACTGAAGATTGTGACGTAAGTCTTACTTCAGCATATGACAAAATTTCTGTTCCATTACAATAGATATTCTTACCACTGTCAGAAGATTGCACACTTTTTTGAACAATCCTGGCTTCTGCGTCGCCACTCTTGATAACCGTCGCTGCGCTTAATCTTGCAGAACGATTATCAATGCAAATAAAATTGCGTAATTAACGATAACCGTTATATTTAAAATAAATACAATACAGGCGCAGAAAATCTCACTACTTCCATCACCATTTTTAGTACTTATTATTTCTCGTTGCTATGGTTACAGCAATTTGATTTCTTGTATTTCATACAACGTGATAAGATGATGATAACAATATATATGTATATAAAATAAACATGCATAAGTTAAAAACAACATCAATAACATAAATAATATTAGCTTTGAACATGACAGTTTGAGAATAGGACAGTCTCAACCTGCAGGTTGAAAGCAGCTCGTTCATGGTGCTGATGATATCACCTCTATGAACAACATCTCAAGTATGTGCAGCCCTACCTCCACACCCCTATTTGCCTTCGTGGCACAGGGGATAGCTTTACTTTTTTTAAAAAAGTAAATGTTTACTTACAACAGTTCCAGTATTAGTAAAATTTTCATATTTGTTTTGCTGATTTATAGAGATAACTAGATGGATAGTTTTCATATCCATAATCTGTCATGTCTAATAATTCCTAATTTTTTATTTTGTTTTAGCAATCAATGTCTTCATGTTCCAAATTGTGTGTACATGATATTCCTGTCACAGTCATTCCAAGAAGGAATTGGACCTCGTACCAGGAACCAGAAATGCCTCAATTTGATGTAAGTGTAACAATTTTTTAGGGATAATTTAGACTATAGGTCCGGTTACAGTTACCCTATTTGTGCATGAAGTACACTTAACCCAAAAACTAGAAGAAAAAAATTCAATGTCCTATCAGTATTGGTGAACATTGGTGTATTGGTAAAATTACTGATAATTATGCTTATCTAATATCTATAAATAACTAGTACTGTCCAACCAGGGAAGATGAGCTGGAGATTTACATGTAAAAGGAGAGGTAAGTAGAAACATGCATTATTTATTTTGTTTATAATTACTAGGGCTTGGAAGTTTCTGAAAAATCGTATTGTTTTTCTGAGCGTTGAAAACAATGCTAAACCTGATGTCAATCCATTTCCCTTCAGTTAAAACCAGAAAACATTATTTGTATTTTGCATTGCTTGGCCTTTTTTTTTTTACTTTTAAGTAATTTTTACAGTTTTTATTGCATTTTCTTCATTTTTGAGGCTTTTTTCCTCCTCCCTTGTTGTTTGCATTTGCTAGCATAACTTATGCATTTAAATTTCCTGACATGTTCCTTTTAGCAAGTTTGTCATTAATTGAAAATACTGTCAATGGAAAGCACAATATTATTTTAACGAAATGTTTAGCAATGCATTGAATAATTTATTGTGGTAAATTTATTTTACCTCCAGTAAACTTAAAATTAGGGTGAAGCCTACTGTGAGCTTCCCTTGGTGGCCTCTACAATCGCCTTAATCTGTGGTTTTAAAGTAAAAATTAGTCACAGTATAAGAAAATTGTAATGTAGTTCATATGATACACAGATGTTAACTACTCTCTTGCAATTTATGCAAAATCAAGCTTTTATTTTAAGATTGAAAACTAATTTTAGGTCATTTTGTGACATTTGTAAAGTCATCTATGGTGCATGGCCTCCCCAACTCTTCCTGCAGAAGTTCCTGTCTTGGGCTGCTCTTCTCCAGTTTCTGATATGAAGGATGGAGTCTGCGTCCTTATGGATACTGTCCTCCCATGTAATCCTTCGTCTTCATGCAGGTCTTCCTCCTCCCATATTTCCTCCTAGCATCTTCTTTGGGATCCGGAGTTCATCTGTTATAGCTACATGGCTAGCCCAGTTTAGTCTTTTTATTCTTATGCATATGGAGGAAGGTACTTCCTTATAAAGTTTGTATTTTTACGTCGTTATATCTAATTCTCCACACTCCTTGTGACTGAATAGGGCCAAAGATCCTTTGGAGGATTTTACGCTCAAATCAGCAGCTTGTTCCATTAGAGTCCATGCTTCCATCCATATACTTCAATACTATGAACAAGTGTTTTGTATAGCATCATTCGAGCTCTCCAATTGACATCTCTACATCTGATTAAAGGTAATATCGAGAAGTAGGCCTTATTTGCTGTTTGAATATGTGCTTCTATTTCTGCTATTTCTTCATTTTTATCATTCAGGTTTGTACCTAGGTATGAGAAGTTGTTGGTCATTTCGATGTTAAAAAAAGTTTTCTTTTACCATGTTCTGTTCACAGTATCTGCTTTCCCTCGACTGGATTAATATCTTTGTCTTATTCTCGTTTATTTTAGCCCAACTTTCTTGCCTTCCTCATTCAGTTCTTTAAAGACTTCCTTTACTCTTCTTAGGAATCTACCCATGATGTTAATATCATCTGCATATCCAACTACTGTATAATGCGCACCCTGGTTTTTGATGAGGAAAAGTGACAAAATAAATTATCTTGTGTATAATGCGCAGTATAATCCAGGTTCAAGAAATATCTTTCTTAGTTGTAGCTCGTAAAGCTGTTGCTATGCCAATCAAGAGCTAGTGACATGATACTTATTCAATGAGTCACCTGTTGCTATGTGGACCAAGAGGAGAATATCCTCTTGTGTAAACAGTAACTCACCAACCCAAACCCTCTCCCTCCACTGTGTTTAGCATCCAAAAGCTTTCACTCATTGACCACCTTCTTTATTCTGTAATAGTAATAGTAGAAAGGGAGATCAAAATTACGTTATGGATTTGCAGTAATCAAGTAGTTATTTTCTGTTATTTTTCACCCAACATATACTGCTGATACACATCCCATGTGATGGGAGGTGCATGCTCGAAGTCTGCCAGAACGGCTCTACTTTTCTTGTGTCGCAGAACATTATATTACAAAGTGAAAAATCGTGGAAAAGGGCCTTTAAACTTTTTTGTGTGGTTTTGCTCATTTCTCTTTACTTTTTCTAAAAAAAAAAAAAACCTTCAAAATATATACTTTTCCCATGGCTAACGTTACATTTATAAGAGGCCCATTCAGGACCGTCAAATTAGCAGTTAACAGAACAAGATTTCTTTCATTAAAGCATTTACACAATCATATTATTTGGCCAGTAATACATTTTAATTATTATTTTCTTTCTCCTTATCTTTTCTTTCATCCAAAGTACCTCAAAAATCAGAACGTTCCTTCATTTTGTGATGAATATATTTCAACTGCATTCACATTAGTGTCGCCATCTTGAATGGATTACTGTTGCCATATTCAGAAACTACAGAATTCAAGCTTTACAACGATTTATAACATGAAAGGGTTTCATAAGCATGAAAAAATATTTCGTGCATAATACGCACCAGTTTTTGGGTGCAAAAATTTTAGAAAATAGTGTACATTATACATGAGTAAATACAATATTTGCGTAGATTTGTATTGTAGAGTGCCTCTGATATCAATTCGTAGCTGCCTGATAATGTATTACAACACCAGGTTGAAAATAAGTGGGGCCAGTCCGTCTCCTTGCTTCAGTCCTTGATTTACTTCAAAGAAGTCTCCCAAGTCTGCTTGGATGCGTACAGAGGCAAAGGTACTCTTCATTGTCAGTTCCACCAATCTGACTAACTTCTCTGGTATTCTTAATTCTCTCATTATATGGCCTATCATATCTGTCTATGGAGTCATAAGCTTGCTGGAAATCAACGAAGATTTGGAAGAATTCTATCAGGGTTCCCACACACCTGGAAAAACCTGGAAATCTCAGGGAATTTGAAAAAGTAAAATTCTCAGGGAAGAATCACCTAATTGATCAATGAGTCACATTGAAGTACATCTGAAGGGATAGAATATGATCCTACCTGTTGATTTTCTTCACACAAGCTGCTTTGAAGAGACAGGCTTGTAACATACGTTTATTTTCCATTACAGATTAATTGTTATTGTGTCTATTTGTAAATTTCTGTTTCTCAAAAGTGTGAAAATATTTGCTCTATATGTGGTATGTTAGGAATGTTATTTTGTTCACTGCAGTACAGTTTGAAAAAGTGTTAACTCCGACAAATATATGTAACCGTAGTCCTTAATTATATGTGTACAGGGATTATTCATATTGCTTGATTTCAGAAAGTGAACTGATATGAAGTATTTCCCAGTACTGATAAACTACTGGTATAAAATTTACTGATTCTGATAACTGAGCCAGTGCAAAATTGCAAATGATTCTTGCAGAATATTCATTCACCTCCTCAATTAATGTATGTAACCAAGTGATTCAATATGATTTACTTTAAGAAAGAAGTGCATATTTAGACATTTACTTCACAAATCCATGACATACAAATTGTATTTTTTTATTCATAAAAGTAATAAAAAATGGCTATCAGTAATATTACTGATACACAGATAAGCCCATACCAATAGAGTAACAATTAGTTTGCTTCTGTTGGGTCTCCAGTCATGTAGGCATCAAGGAGAATGAAGAAGCTGATGCTACCGCCAAGTCTGCTGATGCAGACGGCAACCTTTTCATCCACCTTGTTCCCGTTCTCTCTCTCGCCGAGAATAAGTCATCTTCACTCTGCTTCGAATATGACACTCCCATCTCACACGTTGCCATTTGTCACTGTGCCGTACCTTGTAACGTTGTATTAAGTGTTTGGCACATGCTTCTCGCATGCACTGATTTTAAATTCCTCGGACAGAGTTTTAACCTTCCCAACAATTTATCATCCATCCATGTTGGAAGATAATGACAGTGTTTTAACAAATGTTTTTATCTTTTTTGAGAAGAGCGGGGCTTTTCCACTGTTTCTGAGGAAGTTTTAGAACTTTTTTAATTTTGTGTGTGTCCTTTACAACTTGCATGTTTAACCTTTCTCAAAGGTCTCTCTACACCCCTTTTTTAATTTAATTTTAATTTAAGGTAAGGGTTTTTAGATAAGGGGATTTGCACAAGGGTGCAAAATGGCCACAAAGGCCAAAGCACCCAAATATTTTAAATTAATCAATCAGCTAATCCATCTCATCTCTAATAATAATAATAATAATAAGGTGGTGATGTTTTGGCTATGATGGGAGATGGAGGCTATTGTAAAGAAAATAAACAATGCTGCACTGAAAAAAAAATTGAAAATCGTGCTCATCGAAGTATTACAAGTTAATCAGAATAGCACAAAATGTTTACGAAAGTCGGTGAATGGTGATACGATTTGAACATTGGGATGAAAAACAATGTGATGCCAGATATTTGAAATTTTTGTCGGCCATTTTGAACTGTTGGGCGGTATACTCACAAGATACATACAGGGGATGGACAAAAATATGGAAACACCTGCAGAAATGCACATTACCTTTATTAATATTGAGTAGGACCACCTTTGGCATGCAGAACGGCCTGCAGTCGACGTGGAATGGACAAATACAGGTCGGGTATGGTTGTCAAAGGAATGTTGTACCATTCTTCCTCCAAAGCAGCTGCAAGTTGTTGTAGAGACGATGGTGGTGGGTAGCGGACTCGCACCTTGGTCTCCAAAACTGACCACAGGGGCTCAATAATATTGAGGTCTGGCGATGTGACACTTCATCTTCGTGCTCACCAAACCAGTCCTGGACGATGTGAGCTGTATGAACAGGGGCTCTGTCATCTTGAAACACGGCATCACCACCTGGGAACAAAGTTTGCACCATGGGATGCAGCTGGTCACTCAAAATGGTTACGTAGTCCCTGGAAGTGAAATGTCCATGTAGGGTGATGATGGGTCCTGCAGAATACCAGGAGATGTCTAACCAAATCATCACTTCACTCTCGGTAACAGACAGTCTGTATCGTACGCTTGTGCTGACGTTCTCCACACGTACACTCGGCCAGCAGTTGGAAACAATGTAAAGGATGACTCATCAGACCAGATTACAGTCTTCCACTGCTCCATTGTCCAGTTTTTATGGGCATGCACCACTGTCTCCATCTAGCAGCATGGTCAAATTTTTGTCGGCCATTTGAACTGTTGGGTGGTATACTCACAAGATACATACAGGGGATGGACAAAAATATGGAAACACCTGCAGAAATGCACATTACCTTTATTAATATTGAGTAGGACCACCTTTGGCATGCAGAACGGCCTGCAGTCGACGTGGAATGGACAAATACAGGTCGGGTATGGTTGTCAAAGGAATGTTGTACCATTCTTCCTCCAAAGCAGCTGCAAGTTGTTGTAGAGACGATGGTGGTGGGTAGCGGACTCGCACCTTGGTCTCCAAAACTGACCACAGGGGCTCAATAATATTGAGGTCTGGCGATTGTGGAGGCCATGGCAGATGTGACACTTCATCTTCGTGCTCATCAAACCAGTCCTGGACGATGTGAGCTGTATGAACAGGGGCTCTGTCATCTTGAAACACGGCATCACCACCTGGGAACAAAGTTTGCACCATGGGATGCAGCTGGTCACTCAAAATGGTTACGTAGTCCCTGGAAGTGAAATGTCCATGTAGGGTGATGATGGGTCCTGCAGAATACCAGGAGATGTCTAACCAAATCATCACTTCACTCTCGGTAACAGACAGTCTGTATCGTACGCTTGTGCTGGCGTTCTCCACACGTACACTTGGCCAGCAGTTGGAAACAATGTAAAGGATGACTCATCCGACCAGATTACAGTCTTCCACTGCTCCGTTGTCCAGTTTTTATGGGCATGCACCACTGTCTCCATCTAGCAGCATGGTCAACAGTCAAGAGTGGTTAGGGAATTGCAGATCTGCCATGAATACCCTGCTTGTGGAGTTCTCTTCTGACTGTTTTGACGCTAACAGGGTTTGTAAGCACTGAATTCAGCAGCAGTGACTTTTGGAGCCGTGGTGATTTTCTGCTTAGTCACAATCCTACCCAATGTGCGTCTGTCTCTGTCACGCAACACACACTTGCGTCCACGCTGGTGCTTCGCTGATGCGGTTTTTCCGGAAGTCTCGTATGTAGTCATGATCTTCGAGACTGTGCCTCTTGATACACCAAACATTTCTGCTACTTTCGTCACGGAAGCTCCCACCATACGTGCACCCACAATTTGCCCTCTTTGAAACTCTGTCAGCTCAGACATGATTCACGATAACCTGCATGGACCGGTCGCTGAACTATAACTGACCCATCTGTCAGGTTGGTCAGGGTGTATACCTCGCAGGAAGTGCCAGTGACCACAGCGCCACCTACCATTCAGATGCAAATCGTGTTTGAAATGGCTACCTGTTTTATACCAGGTGTTTCCATATTTTTGTCCATCCCCTGTAAGTACCAAATCATCTTCTAATCAAGTGGCAGCCAGTGCAATGCAAGAGGAACTTTGTTGAAACAAATTATCATTGCGTTCCACGACATTCTAGCATGCGAGTGTTACCGATTATGGCCATGATTCGCGGATACGTGTCTTCGTAAGCGTGGGCGGGAACAAACCGCGTCAGGAAAAAACAACGGACTTGTCATAAATGTACATATAATCGACAGTTATCGTAGATAACCTTGAATATCAACACAAGGGGTATAAAATTTCGTTTGTATAATTTGTAAAAGACGTAATAGCATAATTTAGGGTAAGGTCATGTGACATATTTTGATATGTAACTACTCACCTATGGAAGAGGTGGCCAATATCTCCTTGGCAGAGATCTTGTTCTGTGAATCTAATAGTTAGTTTGAGGGTATAGTTATTTCAATTTAATCCATTTGAAATCCGTCCAATTTTTTTATTGTCAAAGTAGCTTTACCTTTAATGAGGGTAGGATTCTGCCAAGGGTCATTGTAGGTAAAGACAATGTATGGTGTGATAATAGCATTACAGCCATATCTGCTTTGAACTGAAAGTACCGACGGTGTTCGTTTTCATACAGATGGATGTTTAATATGCTGGCTGATATAATTGTATAGGGATTTACAAGAAATACAGTGTGTCGGTTGTATACCTGAAAGAGTTAACTTCCATTCTACGTATTGTTGTAATAAGGAACACATGTTGTTTATCATTGGTGTTACAATTTAACCTTACAGGGTTCCCCAGAGTGCATAAACTTAGATATATATATGTGCTAATGTCAGTGTTCTCTTTCAGAAAGGGGAGGTGCATGTTGCATTGGTCACTCTGGGTTATGCTTATGTTAATGAGTCTTGGAAGCATAGAGGGGTTACCACAGTACTAAGGGTAGGGTAATGTCTGTCTTGGAATAGGATACTTGTCTCTTAATTTCCCAATCTACAGGTTTTCACAGGCATCATTGTCGATGAACCTAAGATTCCAATGTAATTTATGGTACTGACTCATATGTACAAGGGATGCAGTAGGGATCCTGGATGAGTCATCCATGGCAGCATAAATTGTCATCTTGTAGGAGAATCTATAATTATTTCTGGGGTAGTATAAACAACTAAGAGGTCTGTTTACTTTGATTCATTTATGGTACGGGGTGTACTGAAAGAAGGGGTTTTATTTCTTGTGAATTTGGAATGCATTAAAAAAAAGGTAAAGTGTTCCCCTGTGCATAGCACCACGCCATGAAGGCGTATAGGGAGTGTGGGGGTAACGCCCCACACTTTCTTGATTCGGTCGTGAGTGGGGGATTATGAGTGAATATTGATTCATTGAATTGAGCACATATGAACGTATTAAACAAACAAGTTTGAAATTTGGGTTTCTTTACAAAGTTTGCCTAATTTTATTTGGTCATCGTGGTCCTCCTGTCATCGCAACCAGTGCTACAGATGAGATGGGTGATTCTGAAACTCTGTGTTTGAGATAATGTGGTTTCGGGGTTTGAATAAATTGGAAACATTTGGGTAGTTGATTGTTCCAATTAGGATACCATTTTATGAGCTATCGTAACTCATTTGTTGGGGTTTCATAGCACATGTGCTCATAGTAAAATTTCGAAAGTCTTTGAGTTGTGTAGAGCACGTCTTATGTTATCAATGGAAACAGCGTCTCTTTGAGTTTGATCCCTCCATTTGTCCATAGCTCTGCTGGTATGTCATCTATTCCTGGAGCTTTATTGTTTCTTTGGACTTTTAAGACTTTTTAAAATTCTTGCCTTATAGGGGAGTTCACTGGTTCTTCATTTTTCCTGGCAATTCTTTTCCTGCTAGTTTCTTTGAGGGAATTCACAGACTGTGTTGAATTTAGTAGTCTAGAGAAATACTCTTTCCATCTATGTTTGATTGTTTCCAGAATTAGCCCATCCTTATCTTTACAACAGTTTGTTCTGGTTTTAAATCCTTCTTTGATTGATCTTACTTGTTAATATGCCATATATGTATTGTTGGACTTAAATTGTTCTCCAATATTAATTATTTTCTCTGTTGTATACTTCCTTTTCTTCTTCTGCATATTGTGTGTACCTCTTTATTCCATCTATCTAGTTCTTGCTTTTTCTTCTTGGATGACTCAAATATGCATGGTGTGCTTTATTTCTCAATTCAACGATTTCTTTTCAATCTTCATCAAACCATTCTTTTTTTTCTTCTTAATGCCTGTTCCAAGAACTTTCTTAGCTATTACCTTGACCATATTCTTCATTGACTCCCATTTATCCTCCATGTCTTCTGTAGGGTCATCTTCTTCGCTCTGTAGTTTGGCTGATGATCTGGATTGTTTACTAATCTCTTCATCTTGAAGTTTATCAATGCTGAGTTTTTGAACTTTGGAAAACCATCTGCTCTAGCTTTCATTATACGGCATCTTAGGGTGGCTGTAACTAAGAAATGGTCTGAGCTACAAATGGCACCTCTGATGTTCTTACATCTATTATGATTGATGCCCATCTTTTTTTTCCTGTTAGTACATGATCTATTTGATTCAGTGTTGATCGAGCTGATGACATCCACGTCTGTTTATGTATTTTCTTGTGTGGAAAGAATGTAGATCTGATTAACATATGGGTCATTCCATGGGAAGTCACCAGAATTGTCCAGAAACGGGTTGCCTCATAGTAACAGATTGTAACAAGCTTTTGTGCACGTTTAGAGTTAGTAAGGAAATATCATTGTGTGAAATATCTCGTTTCAAAACTTAATACATATTGTACAGGGTGCCTCTAAAGAATGTGATCCTTCAAAAAAAAATACAAGACACCGACATTTTCACATAATTGTTAAGAAAGAACAAACTGAGATAGAAAGTTTGTTTTTGCTTTATTGTACAAAGTAAAGTATGCTTAGTTGTAACGCAATGTAGATTTTGCCTTACCTTTATATGTGTATGCCCAGGTAGTGGTTGAATTTCACTGTCGTTAAGCTGTGCGGCAGAAAATTAGACAAGTTTATTAATTTCCCCCATACTGAGGAAATCAGCCAAAGTCTTTATATTCGTCACAGTATGACTTCTATGTATGGTTCATCAGCACACAACCTCATATTGCTGTTTAATGTTTCTGGTTATAAATTACAGACACTTTTTACAGTATGTTTGGGAAAGAAAGTGCAAAATGAGGCTATTTCAAGAGTTAAAATCTTGTAATGGAAAGGTGGCAACACTATGCAGGTGCTATAATTGGAAACACCTGAACTTTGGTATTATTTACAGGAAATGTGAAAATTGCACTCTGCCTCATTTGGTATCTATTGCGGACATACAAAATACGTGCAGTGCAGAATGTCCGTAATACGGAAGTTTCCAATAATCATATCCCAAGTCAACTGGAAGTTGTAAGTGGAAAGTAATCTCAAGGGATCAATCAGAGTTGCAATGTGGAATATAATTTTACATTGACAGTGATGATTGTCAATTTAGTTCACTGAAAACAGCTCATTTGTATGTCACAAAGGTAGCTGTAATGATCCCCAACCACCACTCCGAATTGTACACACAAGCAACGTATGATGAACTGTGTAGCATTATTTTACCTTGTGTTACTGGCATGTTGGATACTTCTTTAGATGTCACACTAACTTCAGTTCTTGTAGTCATGCTGGATATGTGAGATGTAAGCATGCGTGTTTTGGTTAGTGGTATGAAACAATGAAGACTTCTTGTTCCTTCAATGAGAGTTGCTTGAGCAAATCGTGGCTTTAACTTGTCTGCTTGCTGTTCAATTTCCTTAGAGCTGACATAGAAAACCTGAATGTTCTTGATTGTAGATGCAAATTCACATAGTTGCATAGGAGTTAGAATATGATTGTTGTATGGTCTTTGTATGCTTGCCCTAGTTGCCAACCGTTTCACTGTGGCACCTACACCATCAGAAGGTCCCTTCCCATGACAACTAGCAAAAAAGTGCCACTCTGCTTTAAAACCGAAATCCTCCTCGTGATGACAGAGATTTATAAATTTTTTCCTGTTCTTGTATTGTGCAGAAGATCCATCACTGAAATACACAATTTTCCATATAGCTGGGAATCTGTTTCTGAGAATTGAGAGAACTTCTTGTTGAAAGGAATAAAAAGATGCTGTGTCATGAATCAGGTGATCACTTACAGCACACAGAGAAACTGTACTAACAGATAATTCATTCCGCACATAGGCAACAAAAGGATGAAGTGTGGCTTGAGAATTTTTCCAGTGAAATCCTTGCACAGCGTCTTGGGCTACAAAAGCATAATTCTCTGAGAAATCTACTAGAAGGATGCACTCATCATCTGCAAGCGATGATTTCCTTGTTTACAAAAAGTGGCTTTGTGCAGAGGAAATAAAATGGTGTCTGGTTAAGGCTGGAATTCTTTCAAGGAAAGTAGCAATGAATTCTTCTGTTGTTTGTACGACTGATGTGAGTGTGCTCCTCTGTAGTGACCCACTGTTTGTATGTTATTTCCTCATGTTCTGCACACACATTTTCTAGGTAGTCCTGCACTTCGTAGCTCCCTGAGCAGTTTGTACATTCACCAAACATACACTCTATATTTGATATATCACAAACACATTTTTCCATTATAGTAAGAAGTTTGACATGGGGTTGAACAGAGTGCAGCATGAGCTTCATATTCTGGTGTATGATGCATATACACACACTATGAGTTCCACCTGCTCCTGGAAGAACACACCATTTTGGACGTAATTCGGCAAATTTTGAGAACCCCACTTGCAAGTTTGGATGTTCATTTTTAAACAATGCATACAACTCTTTTAAATTGCACATTACCAGATGCTTTTGTTTATGCACCCTTCCTCCGTCAACCTTCACAGAAATGATATCTTTCTTTCCTGCACATATTCGGCTGTTTTCATCATTCTCATAAAACTTGCAGCAAGCATCGATGGTATCCCCATTCAGAGCAATGCCAGTCTTTGGTTAAGGCAGTGCCAGTATTCCTTTCTCAGCTCCCAGTTTATTGGCTGTTCGTACCATGTACTCAGTAGTGTTGAAATATTCTTTAACCTTTGTTGTTTGCCAACTATGAGGGGCAAGTGTGAGTATTGTAAGCTGTTCAGCTATTGAAGACTTGATGAATTTCTGCTGAAGTTCTGACATGAGAAGGTTTAGGTCATGTTCAGCATGAGTTTTTGTAGCCTCAGCAGATTCTTCTGACTCTTCAGGGATATGTAAAACTGCTGCAACATGCTTTGTAACACAAGATTGTATTTGTTTCATTTTTGCTTTTCCATACCATTTCCTCTTCTCTTTGTTCACATGAGTAAGTGTCTTCATGGGAGATACTTGTATTTCATGCAGACTTGAATTCAGTCTCTTCAATGGACTAGCACTGCTGTCTGGGACATAATCACTGTCATTTACCTCATAAACATTACCCAAATCTTCAGGCTGGTATGGTGTTTCTTTCACGCGTGTCTCACATTTTCCACACAATTTTTGCCCAGGAATCAGTTTACCACCATATATCCATGCTGTTTCTACAGTAATTGTCCTTAGTGACTTCTTACAAGGACCCTTGTGATAGGAAAGTGGGTCGCAGCAATGAGAACCAAATATGTGAGAATATTTTTGCAAGTAAACCTTTGCATGATGGAAACAAATGTTATCTACACTACCTACTCTAAATTTCAACAGTTCTTGATCTAAACCTGGCAGGGTGCTTACCAATACAGTTCCTGTTTTTGGTGTGTAGTGATGTAGGTGACAAGCACTGTCTGTCTTCAAGCCTACACTGCACTGCACTGAGGGTTCATGTGGCACACAGCCCTGAAGCAATGCAATGTCTGTGTTTATTTCACTTTGAGTTATCACACACAGAATGAATGTCTTCCTGTCTCTAAGTACAGTTTGTTAACAAGTCTTACTGTTATTCATACTAAATAATTGAAAAACACCACTGCTCTCACCAAAATATTACGGTACACCACCAGAAGCCAACCTCATATCACACAATAGATTTGGCGGGATAACAAAAGAGTCCTGAAATTCACATGAAACAAATGAGTATCAAAATGCACAATTGTTTCACAATTTGCATTAACTTTTTTGTTTGGGAATATACTCTTTTTACAGGTGTGAGTGCATGGGTCGAGGTACAGCAACCTGAAATATTTGAAAGGAAAACTCAATTATGCATTATATGTGAAAGCAGATATTAGCAGAATGGCAGTACACATAATTCAGTATTCTATGAAAATGGTTCAGAGTGCAATCATGAAATTTCTCCTGAGGAACATGTTGGAATAGTACAATATTTTACTGCCACTCATTTCTGCTTGATATCTTTCCCTCATATGGAACTTTGCACCCAAAAAGAGTGCTTTTTTTAGCTTTTTCATATTTTTAACATACATGAGACACTTTTTAAGCAAGAAGGAAATATATTGCAGTCTTCCTTTTTAGTGTGGAGACCCCGCACTTTGGGAACTGTTCTTGTGAGAACTATGAAGATTGCACTTTATTTCCTTCCACTTTAAAATATGACATAGATTTCCACATATATGTGTGGGAAGTTGCTTTTTCAGTTATGAAAAAGACAACCACAAATTAATATAGTTGTCACCAAACTTAACTTTTTTTCATTGTATATATTTCCTTTACATAATACAACAACTAGAAATCATATGTCATTTCTTTTCGTTACGCTACAAGCATTTATCTTGTACCTTCGCACTGTACGTTACCACGTCACTACACACTGAGATGGTAACTTTAATCAGTCCTGTAGCCCAAACTAATGACCGTAGACATAAATAATTTTACAGTTTTCCATAATACCCTCAGACATATATTTGTGCAAAACTTTATTAAAATTGTAGATGTAGTGGCGACTACCATTTCGGTGATTTGCCATGGAATGACCCATATTCTTACTTGTTGCAAAGTCTATAAGCCATTGGCCATTGTCATTGCATTCTTTATGTAGACTGTGTAAACCAATTGTGCCTTGGTAAGCTTCTTCCATGCCTATTTGTGCATTTAGGTCACCCATAATAATTTTTGCATCATTAGATGGTATAGAGCAGTGGTATTCAACCTTTTTTCTCCGCGTACCACTAAAGAAACTTTTCCACTCAAGCGTGTACCCCCCCCCCTTCCCCGAGTTATCCTTAATTCAGATTATACATAACTGCATCTAAAATAAATTATGCAAATCATTACCTATTGAATTATATAGTTTTACTATAAAAATGAGAATTATAAAATAAATAATGGTAAATTACGGGTTTAGCAAAACAATATTATGAATTTTAATATTTCTTACCTGTTAATGAGATGGCTGAGCTTGTTTTCTGCACACCAGCTCCTCGATTGTCTTGTCTTTATACTCGTTATGATTGGTTACTAAGTGTCTGTTAAGGAGGTTATTCGATAAAGTTTGATTACAAATAACGCAGAGGGGAAGAGGTGGATCACACGTATTCGATAAAAATCTATATTTAATGTAAGATTCATTGTAATACCTGTATTACACATTTTTGAGATTTTCGACTTGCTCGTAGATGGTTCAACACTATTTTTACCGATATCCGGTGGAGTAGAAACCGATTCTGCAGCACTTTTCACTGTCGGTGGTTCAACACTAGCGCCACTTTCACTTGTCTCACTGATTTTACGTTTTCCTCTTATAATGAATTTATCCATGATGCAACAGAAGCTAAAATCACCACACTAATAACGAGAAACTGAACGTAACTACGTATAAAGAGGGAGAGACGAGAAGAAACCGCACCTTCACAACAGTCACGAAATAACATGAAAAAATATAAATATGCTGACCAAGGCAGTAATTTATTTTATTAAAAACATAAACTAAACGTAACGTTTCAACCTTCTAGCAAGGTCTTCATCAGACTCTGTATCAAGTACAAAAGTAACAAGATACCAAAAACAGGGCATTATATACACAAAACATTACTCCCTCCAGACTAATAGAATGTTGTTTAGGAACTTTCTCGCAGGTGGCTGTACTTGATACAGAGTCTGATGAAGACCTTGCTAGAAGGTTGAAACGTTACGTTTAGTTTATGTTTTTAATAAAATAAATTACTGCCTTGGTCAGCATATTTATATTTTTTCATAGTAATGGAAACAAGGCTTAATGGTGTTATAATGAAATAACACTGAACTCCCTTTTCTCTCCCCTCTTCCCTCCCTCTCTTTCTTTCTCCAGTCTGTAACGTACATTCATAAACACTCCCATTATTGTCAGCGTTTGAAACAAACCATTCAAATACCATTCGGAGCACGATTAGCAATGAGCGTAGCTGCAAGATTTCATTGTTGCAAATGTTCGATACCCGGTGGAGGCACAAGTGGTTCGGATCCCACTTTAAACTGTAGGTCCAGTCCCGATTAGCCTTACTGTACATAAAGTGGACTTAAAACATCAACTCAAACCAACTCATTGTTGCAAAGAGTAAACAAAAGCGATTCTTGGAAATAGACGATAATACAAGTTCTGAGCATACTAATAAATCAGAGTTAGAATCCTTTAGTCTGGTGGTCGGTGGGGGGAGTAACATGAAAACCTCTCAATCGATCCCTTTTTATATTTACTTTGAGGAAAATGTTGGCAGAGAAATGTCTATTTTCTTTGCTTCTTTTTATTATATTTTCAAGTTATCTCTGTCAGAAACAGTTTTCATTATTTATAATTATTTTAAATTGTGCGTACCACCTAAAAAGTCTTCGTGTATCCCCAGGGGTACGAGTACCCCAGGTTGAATACCACTGGTATAGAGTCATAGAGTTGTTCAAGCTTATAGTAAAATTGGTCTTTTGTCAGTTCATCCTTGTCCTCAGTTGGAGCATAGGCATTTATAATTGTCATGTTGTACAGTTTTGTTTTCACTCTTACAGTAAACGGTCGCTTACGGTGAAACAAGTTGCCTGGTAATGCATATATTTTTGGAAAGTACTCATCTTAACTAAGGTGCAAGTTAAGTATTAGGGGCAATGGGTCGGAGGTTAAGGAGAGTCTATGGGAAGACCCTACAATCCGTCGCCAACTGATGCTAAAGGACTAGTATTTCACTCCAAACATAGAGTGATGAGATTTTTAGAGGGAATGAATGTCCAATTACAGAACACAACCCATTCATTCATTGATTGTATCACTCTTTGAATCCAATTTCTGCTTCCAAATAACAAATTACTTTCAAATTTCATAACAAAATGTGTTATTATTTGGTGGTTTGTGTGTAAGAGCCTAATAAACACCATTGAATGATTAGGAGATTAATGTAACTTCACCAAACATTCTACTGATGTCAACAAATTAGTGTTGTACATTATTCTCCAAATTAGTTCTTTATTTTGAAAGTGATTTAAACAATTGATTTTTTTTTTTTTTACAAAAAGAGTTCATTTAATTTGCAATTTATATCAACCTGATTTACTGTATTTGCTGACATATGAGATGCTAATGAACAATTGAACTTTTCTACATATTTTTGAGCAAAAAACTTCATCACTTAATATTATAATTAATTTACAGTATTTCAAATATAAAGTAATATGTATGTCTGCTTCAAAAAATAACTTACTTAATCTAACTAGGAAAGAATACATTTTAATCTTCTTTGCCACACACCGCAAGGAAATTGTCTAAGACAGAACAGAGCAAATTTCCAGGTTTTTCAGACCTATTTTTAAAGGAAAAAGTACGTTTTGTATGCCAGCAAATATAGTAATCAAACAGCCTTGATTCAGTATCATGTAGTTATTAAATTATCCATATAATGTTAATTCAGAATCAAATTACTGTTGATTAAGCTATAAGAAGCTATTGGAAACAACTGGTATATAAAAGGATTTAAATTGTCACATTTATCAATATTTGACCTACTCCTCTATTGTGTTTTTATAGATAAGTGTGCAGATGCCTAATTTGAAGACACTAAGGAATGTTGTAGATCGGATGAAGGCACTCAGTCCGTACCTCATCATGACAGCCAGTGCAGATGGGAAACTTACTCTGAAAATTGAAACAGATATGACAACTGTAGCTACTCATTACAATAATCTTCATGTGGAAGTGAATGGTATGTATGCTTATTACAGTCAGACTGGAATGCATGTTTTTTTCAGGATCTCATAATAATAATAATAATAATAATAATCTGTTTCATAACACTGCCTACCTGCCAACTGTGATTCCCACACCTCCAGAGTTGGGAGATCATCCATCCCGGGTGACATGTAGTCATCACAACAGACCCCCCAGTCGTTGTAGATTTCTGTGACCGGGTTATGCTATGCATTCGTAACTTCCCAATTTCCTCACAATGGTGGGTGGCCATCGGTCCCATACACAGGCCAATATCTCTGGAAAAATTGTTACACTTCCCCAGGAGACTCGACCATCATAAAGAACACCCATGCCAGGGACTCCGGGCATTGTAGAGCACCATGTTAACCACTCCACCACAGAGGCCGTTCCAAATATAAATTAAAGTTAGAAAATGCCATCTTGAATTTGCAGTTCACCACTTACAGGTAGGAGATTTTCTCTCCCACTTAGGCAAATAACAGAAAATGCTTGATAAGTAGCAATAACTATTATTCGCTATATAACTTGGGATTAACTTTGCCACCTATGCAGCTGCTGCAGCTTCCGCATTTACGGGTGGAGACTAAGTGAAGAAAAATCACAAAGTCAGAAAGATTAGCAGAATTTTGAAACATAATATTTCTAGAGCATGCAGACTACTCTAGAAATTTTACTACATACCTCGTTTCCTTCCTTGAATGAAACGTGACTTATTCTTCATTACACGTGAGACCAACCACCCTGGGAGTCAAACCTGGGCTCCTATGTGGAAGTCAGATGCCCTTTTAGAATGTCAATGTGTTGGAGGGGTGTAAGGGGCGACCTTCCACGTAGGCGCCCAAAAGTCAACCTCACTTCCACGTAGTGCACCCTGGACTAAAGACTAACGAGGCTCTGGCGACTGCCACTATGGCCAGTATAATTTTGTATGTGTTGTCCTGTTTGTTGTCCTTGTGTGTGCTGAGTGCCCGTTTACGGCCTCAGCTTTTAACAGAAGTCAGAACATTTTAACATTTTTAGTTATGCAACGCTAGAGTTGTTATTTGTAATGATAAGGGGCTGGCCCCCGTATAATGTGACGGGAGCAAAATAGCCTAAGTGCTGACGCTCCCAAAATTTTAAAATCAAAGTCAATGTGTTGGACATTTGGTCAATCAGTCGATCCTGATCCATTGTTTACAGAGGAAGACACGAGACATTCGACACACATTCACTCGCAATGTATGGAAACGAGATCACAAACACTCCGTGATTCCATCTTCTCGCGTTTTCAAAAGCTAACTACCACTTGGAAAATCCGTGCAAAGTTACTAACTGAAACTGTAGAGGGACATAGAGTACTCGAAGCAATAAATCCTGATGCTCAAGTGGATTTCACAGTAGCAAGCGACCACTTGGATGTTTCTCTGAATTTTCAGGAAGTGGTCTTTCCCTCCTATGGAGGTCATCAACACGAGGATTGAGCACATGTGCGAACTTGAGGGAACTGCCTGGCGGCATTTTTGTTATTCATCCCCGTGCCAGAAAAGGGACAAAACAGTAGAATTTTGTTTCTTGAGCCTGATGTGCAGGAAGGGAAAGTGTGTTTTCAAAAGGTGTCCGACTTCCCTGAACGGGGCGGGCCACAAAATCATCAACGGCATCTCCTACCAATACATCTATTTGTGTTCAACAAGCAAGAAGCAGGAAAATGAGAAAGAAAGTATTGCTTGGAGTTCGTGCCACTGAAAATCCAAGAACAGTGTTTCAAACTGAAAGCAAAATTTACCGAAAAACTATTTTGCAATATTTGTAAATTGTAAAATTTTCAGCAAATACAGAACAGTTTGCTGAAACCACACTTGCCTCCATCCCAGGTGATGATCATGATGAAATGATGAAGGGACATTTACAATAAAATACATGTTTACAATGAAAATAAGCCTCACAGGGTGCAGTAGCAATTTGCATATTACTTTAACATACTCGGTTATGAAGACAATATTTGCAAACCACACAGGGCTTAAACCAAAGTACAAATATTAGATGCTACATTATTTAAAATAAAGCAAGATGAGAAATTAAATATAATGTTCAGCAACAATTGATCATAAAAATATTGGATTATTACACAGTTCTGAGCCAATAAAACTTATATATTCTCACATTTCAACCCTTTGATCCGAAGTTTGGTTTTTATGGAAAACTTAACATTTTCAACTTTTATGTAGGCAATTTATTTTAATGTGTTTTTGCCCTTCAAAGTGCCGCACTATGGAATTTAAATACGATTTCTTGGTCAACTCCAAAGGTATTTATTTAAACATGACGTCAATCAGATAATATCTCACATATGGACACACAGTTATGTATCTGCTCTGTATCCTGAATAGTTTCCCTGCATTTGCATGATGCCTCCACCAATCAATATGGTATTGTGCATGCAGACCATTAAAGCATTCTTCCCTTCATTGTTGGTGTCCACTTGCAGACTTCCATGACAGGGTGGTTAGCACAGTACACTATGATGCCAGGGTTTCGAATCCCGACCTGGGCATGGGAGTTCTTTGTGAGTGTCCCTTCATCCATTTCATCATATCATCACTCATCCTGATCTTTGCAATTGGCCAAAAGTCACAGAAAAGCGAAGTAAAATAAACCAAATCAAAAAATCAGTTGGTGTCCACTTGTGTCACGTCATCAGTTTTGTGGTAATATTAGCAGAACAGCGAAGTAAAATAAGGAAAATTCAAAATAAAAGTATATTTACTGTATGTGCTCTTTTAGATTTTCACACTTCATAATGGCATATACATATTCTCATATGATTACAGTGGAAACATGATTTTACGGTTCTTAGGGGACGAAACTGTAAAAAACTTAAAATGTGGGAAAATGTAAAATCGAGGTAAATTTTATAATGTTTTGAATGTTGGGACCATCAAGAATGAATGTATAATGTGGGAAAACGTAAAATCCGGGAACATAAATTTGGGGTTACGCTGTAAATAGTTACAATCTTGTAGTGTATGATGTGTCTTCACACAGTTTGATATTAGTAGCACATGCCACAATTAAGTCAAATATTAACTCCAAACAAGAACACAAATTTTATACTGTTCAGATTCTCAAGCCACATGCATATAGAAAATTGTTTATCATTACCAGTGATTTTTTTCTTGAAAATAAGTTTCTGGTACTCTTTAAGTTGGTTTCTTATTGTTATGGTGTTATGTCATAAAAACTATTCAAAATATTGTATATTTGTAATGTAGTAGTTACATGCATTTTTCCATTAACACATTCAGGTCTGGCCTCATAATACAGCATTTTTACCTAAGGACTGCGGTTTTTGGTTGTTTTTCAAAAAAATCATAGAAAAAAATATTTTTAATTTGTTTTTATTTACCACACATTTCTTGAATCTACAAAACTTCCTCTTTTCAATGAACAAAAATTTGTTAAATTTTCTTTTCATTTTCAGACATTTTTGAATATTTTTTTCAGCAATGTTTTGTGAAAAAAAAAGTACAACATTGTAACAAATGTTAATATAGAGATATTTTAAGTTCGTAATCTGAAAATTTCAATAATTAACTACATAAACTATCAATACATCTTTTGAATCTTGCATAAGAATACTTCTTATGTGCACATAACAAAAAATAATTACAAATTACAGGTAATTAGCTTTTGTATGAAAAAGTGGCTGCAGGACAGGACCAGACGATGTATCAGTTGGTTCTGCATCATCTGTAAAAATTAAATATATAAACTAAATAAATAAAATAAATTTTCATTTAACATACACTATATAAAATAATAAATGGAAAAACTAAAAATACATCAGTTTATGTAGGAGAATCAAGCAAGAGGCACGATGAATAGACCCAAAAAAATTACCTCTTCTCACTTCATTCATAAAATACTAGAGTTTGCAACACTGTTTATATTGTCAGCAATTAATTATTACGAATATAACCTACCTTCCAAATCTTCAAATTCATCTGCATCATCAAAATCGTCGCTAACTTCAAACTCTGAGGCGGAATTTCCGCTATGCAGTCTGGATCTAACGACGCCACAATGCAACGTACATCAACCCGAACACAAACAGTCCCAGGTGCGAGATAAAAATAGCACATGAGTCACCTAGTGGTCGGAATTTCAACAGATCGGCTTGAATAAACACGCACATAAGACGAAGTACGAACATAGCCCGTAGTTCAATCGGCAAAGCGATTGCATATCGCAGGACGGGCTATGCCCGTCGTTCGTCCACATTGACTTTAAGTGCACTGCGGGCTATGCCCGTCGTGAGACCCCAATGTGTTAATATAAAATGTTAAAAGTTTTATTCAAATGTCTGAAACGGTGCCGGTACGGCGTATCGTATACTGCCAGAAAAATAGCACTGATCATTACTATTTTCAGATTGTCTGTAATGAATGGCCATAGTTGGTATTTGTAACCTCATATGTTTGCATGAACATTTCCAGCAATAAAACAATAAGTTCCTTGAATATAACCAATACTAAAATTTGCAACGTTACTTTTATAGATCAAGACAGAGGGAATAGAAGCACTCAAGGGCTCCAGACGTGGACAGCCAGGATAGGGATAAAGAAGTTTGCGCAATTTCTCACTGGGGAGCAAGTGAATCCTCATAAAGTTATATGCAGTAAGTAATTTTTACTTGTTCATAAGGCTGAACCGATATTTTTCGGGAGTCTCACGGAGTCTGCAAAAAATGCTGCATGGCACTTTTGTGGAGTCTGAATGTCCTGGAAATTATGTAAAATGCCTATTTTTTATAATTTTTGCAGCAGCATTGTGGGGAGAAATGAATTTTATAATTAAATTAGTATTTCACATGAAAATGTGCACCTCTGCTTGTAGCATGGAAATGTTGATCCTTCACAGTTCTAAGTTGTACCGGATGTTTCATAAATAATTGAGGGTTTACAAAAATTTATTGCAATAAAGTATTGAATGTACGTTAATGAAACCAGTCCAGAGCGAACGAGGAACTTAAACATTTTTTTGTGCACGTACAAATGTTCAATGTGTGCACCATGGGTGATACAGAGAGTCTAGTTCTTGCCACACTCACATCAACATGGGTCTGTCGATGGTGTCCATCTCTGCGATGATACGCTCCCTTAGGGTTGCAATATCACATGGCATTGGTAAGATGAATATCCTGTCTTTCATGAAACCCCACAAAAAGAAGTCGCATGGTGAAAGATCCCGTGATCTTAGGGACCAAAATACTGTGAGTGATGTGGGTGATTTGAGTGTTGCGTAGTGGCAGGGATGTGAACTCTCAGTTTAACAAAACATACATGCACAAACTGTTTGAGTTTCTCAATTGTTCTGGACTGGTTTCATTAACGTAAATTGAATAGTTTACTTGCAATAAAGTTTTGTAACCCCTCAAGTATTTATGAAACACCCAGTACATGTAACTCATTTCCATGAAAAGTGGATTGAGTTGGGTGGGTGCTTTTAAGTCCACTTTATCCACTAATCGGGACTGGGCTATAGTTTAAAGTGGGATCCCATGAAAAGTGGAGTTAAGCCACTTGTGCCCTGCATCCCTCATATTTCATAAAGGGTAATTCCATGTTATTAATAATAATAATAATAATCCGTGGTGCGACAGCTCTTGAAGGGGCTTGGCCTATCTCCCGACTGCCAGTCTCCCTCCACAATCCTACCTAGAGGTGTGGAGTTCTTCAGCCGGTCATGGGGTGACGTGGGGTCAGCACGTCGAACCTGCAGCCGTTATTGGAGATTTTCAAGATCGAATTACGCTACTCACTTGTAGCTCCCCAATTTCCTCACGATGGTGGGTTGCCACCAACCCTATGCACAGGCCGCAAATTTCATTTCGGAGATCGAACCCATGCCATCCCGCAGTCGCCGTCCAATACAAGGTGCCTTAGACAGCACGGCCACGGAGGAGGACAATTCCATGTTATTGCATAATAAAAATAGTGAAATATGGCAAAATTCTCTAGGATACAAAGATGCACCGATGTCCATTAAAGCAGTCCAAACTAGAACTCTGGTATAACTTGCTTCAAACCTTTGAAATCGTACATGATAAAAAAAAAACTCTTATAATTGGTGGTGTGATAACAGTGGAACCTCGATTTTACATTTTTCAGAGAACCAAGGTGAAAAACTTAAAATGTGCAAAATGTAAAACCAAGAAAAATTTTGTAACATTTTGCCCTAATGGAACCATGAAGAGAAATAATGCAGGAAAATGTAAAATCAGGGTTTCACTGTAAGTGATTTGAACATAAATTTATCTATGGTGTAGGGAAAATGAGAATGCAAATTTTCAATATTTTTATCTTAGAAAAAATGCATTTTTTGTTACTGCTAAGTTAAAGATGTTAGTAAGAAAATGTTGATTTTAGAAAATTCTTTCTTTTTCTTAGATATTGTCCATCACAAGATGGTACACATGTTCCTGATTCACGAAGATGTTAGTCTGCAGTATTTCATACCGTCAGTTGCAACATGACTACTTTTTTGTATGTAAGCATTGCGTTTGATAATGAACGTGCCAGATTAAACTGCCATGTACAGAATTTGATAATTAAGGTAATTTAATGTATGTAAATAACATTGTGCATTATTTTTAAAATAAAGGTTAAAAAATACACTGTGCAGTATTAACAGGTAAATTTATGCACTATGGTGCTGGTTGCACATTGATCATTGAAGTTTTGTGATGATGGCTCTATCATGACTGAATGTAGGTAGTGAAGGGGTGTGTCTTGTGAGTAAATGAACTAAAACTGTGCCATGTATAATTACATCTTCCAGTTCGTGACTGGAGATGCATATTTTGTACTCTATTACTCTTGACTCGCAAGTGTTAATACTTCTAGTGTTTTTACTGGCAAGGATATTATAGAATAATTGAATCAAGACTTAGGGTGGGCAGGCCATGTGGCATGAATGAGAGAAGAAAGAAGAATTTACACGGTTCTTGTTGGGAAACCTGATGGTAAGAGACCCGGCCAAGAAGAATATGGAGGGATAACGTTGAGATGGGCCTAAAGGAACTCTGTAAGGATGGAAAAGATTGAATCGATAGGGATAGGGACTCTGCATTAAACTACATATCTCCTCAACCCCCGACTCTAAAGGCATGAAACAAAAAAACAATCCCCAGAGGAAATCATAAGCTATGAATTTGGGTCAGTGACTTTCGGACGTAAATTACATAGTATCTTACATATTTGCTGTTTTTTGTTTCGGAAATCAACTTTTATGCTAATTCTAAAAATTAAAGAAAATATTTGAATTTTTCTAATTCAATTAATATTTATGGCAGCTCTATCAAACAAAAACCATAATTTAGAAAATGTTCTGCTTTTTACATTTTGCTTATCTTCACTTCTTGTGTACAATGCACTGTTTTCGAAATATTTTATTTTTTAAGGTAAATTTTTGCCATCTTCCCAAAACATTTGGAAGGTGGATTTTTAATGTATTATTCACTATACGATTCTGCAAAATCTGGCACAAAAAACATTGTGTTGCAATTATTTCCAGGCTAGGCCATTTGTTTCCTCTACCATAGAGAGCATTTAGTATTGGGTAATAATGTAACTTGTTTATTGCCTCTTAAAACAAATGTTTGGTTGTCATAAACTATACTTTGTGGTTATTCCAAACTTTCTCTGTGTAAAGAGTTTACAGTATTTTCAGCTGAAAATAGGGTATGAAAAGGGGATGTTCAGAAAAAATTAAGGCACAAGCACCCTTTCACCCCACCCCTTTTCTCTGCAGCACTTTTCAATCCCTCTTTTTAGAACTGCTTGTCCTTCTCCCCAGAATAACTACTAGTAAATTTGTTGATTCTCTCTCTCTCTCTCTCTCTCTCTCTCTCTCTCTCTCTGACACTTTTGGCTAATTGCCATATATAGGGTGCACAAGGAGTCACATTACCCCTACACAGTATTTAACACACACAGCACAAGCAACAAATGTTCACTTTCAATCTCGCCACTGAAGTTGCCAGGTTCGTTCTAATCTCAATCTGGGAATGGGTGTTCTTTGTGTGTGTGCCTTCATCAAGTTTTTCTAATCATCACTAATCCTCATTGTCGCAATTAGACATAAGTTGCAGAAAAGCAATGGTAAATAATAACAAGAAAATAAAAATACGAACTACAAATAGAACACTGGCAATCAGGGTGGATAAAAATTATGATTTTTATTTTTTAAAAAATGCTTAAAATTGCTTGTTTGATTTTTGGCACCAACATATAGATATATGTTTTTTATAGAGAGACTTTTTCTTGTAAACGGCCCTACAAAATATTTGAACAGTTTGATTAAAGCAAATAAAAAATATATGTAAACATACATTTTTCTGTTTCTGATACTGTGCCTACTATGGAAATGTTTTTTGGGTGTGTTAATGAAACTAAAATAATTTCAGTAACATTTCTTTCACTGAAAGTAAAACATTCTGGACGTTATCTATAATTGTAACTTAAATATTTTTATATGATAGTTTGCAAAATATCAGCTGCCATGTTTAGTGATGACACTATTTATTGTTTAACATGATTAGTAGTTTGTTTATTTTTCTACACAAAATGTTTGCTATTTTTGCCTATAAAATTATTGGATTTTATTATTATTATTATTTATTATTAAAGTAGGGTTACAATTAAGCTTACATTTTTTTTACATTGATTCCGAACTACAAAAACAGCTTTTTGCCCTACATGAATTAATATACAGTTATGGTATTTGTTTATAAGTATACATAAAATGGAATATTATAAATTTATATAATTGAAAAATATAAGAAATAGACTAAAATAAACATTTTTTGCAGCTACGTTTTATGAAGGAAGAAATGAGGTAGAATAGGCACAGTGTCGGTATTCATAGATTAATGTCCTAATCTGTTGTTTAAATTTGGCCAAATTTCTCTCCTTTCTGCAATTTACAGGTAGTTGATTCCACGCTTTACTTGCCAGAGATGACAGGGATTTTGATCCGTATCTTGCCTTGTTACATTTTGGTACTCGGATACTGTTGGTGTTGTTGGATCTCAGATTGGGATAATGTATATTACTAGATATCATTACTTTGTCCTTTAATAAGTGGTGGTGCTTGTTAATTGCCTGGTGAATTTTTAGTAGAAATGCATATTTTCGTCTGGATTCCAGCGTGGGTAATTGGAGTTCTTCTCTGCTTGCACGTGAGGTCGTGTGCGCTGTATTTCTTATGCTACGAATAGCCCAAATTTGCATTTTCTCTAGTTTCGTGGTGTTATTTCTATTAATCCCATAAAGTACAGAGGAACAGTATTCAAGTAACGGCCTAATAAATGCTTTGTAGAACGCTAATTTGTGGGCAAGGTGTACATATTTGCAGACAAATTGAAACTGCTTAATTCTAGGTGCTGCGCGTGAACACATTCTTTTTACATGTTGTGAAAAGGATAAACTTTTATCTAGGTGCATACCGAGATATTTTAGAGATTCACATGGTTTTATATTAAAATTTCCTATTTTTATGTTGTCAATTAGCGTATTGTTATTATTTTCACTGGATAGTATTAATACTTGCGTCTTAGACTCGTTCACTTTCAGCATGTTAGATTGATACCACTCAAGAACTTCGGGCATATTTTCCTCAATATTTACAATTACTTTTTCTAATTTGCTTGACGCGCAGTACAGGAGACAGTCATCTGCGTACAAATATAATTCAAACCCAAATTCCCTGTCTGCGATGTCATTCACAAACATGTTAAACAGTTTAGGACCTAGAATAGATCCCTGTGGTACACCGAAAGATACATTTAAACTGTTTGAAATCGAGTTGCCTACTTTTGTGTCGATACTCCTATTCCATAAATAACTTTCGATCCAGTTGCATGCAAGGGCAGAGAAATTAAATTGCTGATGTAATTTCTGTATTAATAAATTTGGTTGAACACTGTCGAATGCTTTACTGATATCTAGAGAAATAATGCCAGTGTATTGCTTTCCTTTAAGATCTAATATATTTCTCCAGTTATGTATCAGTTCATGCACGAGTAATTCTGTCGAGCGATTTTTTCTAAAAGCAAACTGTCTGTCTGTCAGTAGATGGTTAGAATGTAAGTATTGTTCTAATTGCTTGTCTATTACCTTTTCAAGAATCCTGCTTAATGAGGAAGTAATTGATATGGGGCGATAATTATTTACTTGCGTCGGGGACCCCCCTTTAAATATAGGTGTGACCCTTGCGTGTTTCCAAGCGTTAGGAAAGATTCCGCTTTTTAAGGATGAATTAATTATATCTGCGAGAGGTTCGACAATCCATGGGGCGAGTAGATATATTATGCGATTACTTATTTCATTGAATTCTGGACCTTTTCTGAGGTTAAGTTTTTGAAGAATTTTCATAACGTCATCACTTGAGACGGGCTTAAAACTGAAGCTGGTTTCTTGATATTTAGCGTCTTTTTCATTTCGTTTGCTACTTTCATTTTTCTTCGCCCTTAAATTGTTAGTGAATGTGCTGGATATTGACGAGCCGACGTTAGCAAAGTGGTCATTGAGGACGTTCGACACCCTCGCATCTTCCGTAATTGTTTCATTGTTATGTTCAATAGATGCGATGGATTGGTTTTTGCTATCATTTCCAGTTAAGAACCTGAAAATCTTGAATTTGTTATTGCCTGAATATTTATCGGAATAGATCTGCGTAAGGATATAATGTCTTTTTGCATCTTTAACTGTTTTTGTTACGTAGTTCCTTAAGGTCTTATATTGTTCCCACGTGTAATTATTATTATTTGGACTACATGCGCACTTAAACATCCGGTTCTTGAGTGATATCAATCTAAGAAGACCACTAGTGATCCAGGGACGCTTGTTGCCCCTAACACGAAACGTTTTTATTGGCGCATAGACATCCAGAGCTTCGGTTATTAACGACTGCAAATATGTCACCTTATCGTTTATATCCGGCATCGTTGATGTTTTGTGAAAGGGTAGATAAGAACAATGATCAATGAACTGTTGTTCAGGGAAATTTTTAAAAGAACGCTTAGTTACGAGTATTCTTGGAGATCTTCGTGGCCTTAGGTTAATTGAGGTGTATATCAGAAAATGATCGCTTAAATCATGCATTACTACGGCGGATTTATCATGCAATTCTTTCTTGTTGGTAAAAATGTGATCTATGAGACTCTCACTCGTGTCGGTGACGCGTGTCGGCAGGCGAACGAGCTGCTTGTACCCCGCTGATTCCATCGTATCGAAAAATGCATTGTCCGCTGCAGTAGGTTTCATGACGTCATGATTAGTATCCCCAACGAGAACCGAAGCGTGGCAAACCGGAAATTTCTGCAAAATATTTTCTAGTTTTTCATTAAAAGTGACGGGGGCCTTGGGATGTCTATATACGCATCCTAGAATTAAAGGTTTGTCATTCTGTTTGAGTTTTAAAGACACCCACAATCCTTCAATGTCTACATCTGACACAGAATATATAAGTTCCGATATTACAGCTGTTTTTACGTAAACAATAATACCTCCCCCTTGCTTAGGATAGCCTCGATCAAGTCTGTACATTTTGAACCCTTCAATTTCAACATGTCTGTCTGGAATGGAATCATCGAGCCAAGTCTCGGTGATTGCAACGCATGTGAAGTTTATTATATGTGAAGCTGCGATTTCATCTACTTTGTTCTTTATGCAGTTAATATTGATGTGGCCCACCGTGATATTTTCTGCGTTTTCGGGGAAATCAAGGTCTTCTACGTGCGGATACAAGTTTGCAAGGAATCTCTGGTTTGCCACGCTCAGCCTGTGTAACGTCACGGGTGGTGGCGGCTCATTGCCAGGCGGGGAGGGAGGAAAGCTATTTACAGCCCCAGCATTGTGGTCTCGACCTTGGCCTCGGGGGGAAGGGAGAGAGTGGCCATTCTTGCAAATGTCAGGGAACATCTTTCAGGGGTGTCCAACGAACTATCTGGCACTGACACTGCACGTTGACCTCTTGCCTTCCTACATTTGAAACAACGAAACTCATTATTAATAAAATGACTGAAAAAAAATAATATATGTGAGACAAAAATTAAATTATTTAAAGAAGAAAGGTAAAACTAAAAAAATATAAGATTCAGAAGCACATGATTGAAGTGAGTGAATGATTACGGTGGTTAATATATGCAATGAGTGCCAACCGAGGGCAGAGTTTGTCATTTTCCATAATTGTTTAGGTCATCCAGGCTGTCTATTTTAACTGTGGCGTTGTTGTGAAGTACCAGGATGTTGCCATCGGAAGTCCACACGCGTTGAAAAGTTCCACTATTTCTTACCTGGTGAAACAGCTGCAGGTTTTGCCGGGTGAGGTTTTCCGTGATGGAAACGTGGGGGGCGGAATCCTTCAGGATCTTCTTCTTCTGAAGCACCAACCGACGAGTCCTGTAGGACACGAAACGCACGATCAGCGCCCTGCTCCTCCCGTCGCGCCGCTTCGCTCCCAGGCGGTGGCATCTCTGGATCTGGGATGCATCGACGGGAACCTGCACCTTGTCCCGGAGGATGTCCAGCACCTTCTCCTCGCAGTTCTCCCCCTCAGATTCACCCACGCCATGGATCACGAGGTTCAGTCTTCTGTCATATTGTTCGATCGAGTTTATATGCGACTGTAATGTACTCACCGTCGACCTAAGAGCTTTGATTTCGGCATCGTATTTCTCCGTTGTTTTACAAACGGCTTCCTCCACCACCTCGGCTATCATTTGAGTCAGGGAGCTCTTGATTAGCGACTGAACCTTGTCGCTAACAAAGGCCAGGGCTATCCTCTCGTCCAGATCTCCCAGTTGAGAGTTCAGTTCTTTGGCAACAACCCTTTCCATCGTGCTCTCGATTCTGCTCCATTCACCTTTTGTGATGCCCATGTTGCGAGAAAAATATTAATGCACAAACACTTAAACACTCAAACACCGATGGCTGCTCCTGCAAAGATTTGCATGCACAAAAAAAATCACGTTCACTGCAGCACAACGTTCACTCCCTTCAGAAAATCACTTCACCACATTTTGTTCACCCCTGCACGCGGAGCTAAGGAAAAACACGTCCGTCCTCTACGAAGAAAGAAGAGAAATCCTGTCTTTACATTTCCTTTTGTATGAGCTTCACCCCATCAGTACATATATTTTATTTCCTTTATTTTTCAATCTTAGAGTCTAATAAACACCATTAAATGATTATGAGATTAATGTACTTTCACCAAAAGTGATTCTGCACCTACAGACTGCCCGCCAACGGGAGATAAATTTAGTACAAGAACTTTCCCTTTTCCTTTTCATCTCTTGTTTGCAAGAATTAATATAATGTAGAGATATGGAGATTAAACCGAGAAAACCTCGTCATGGTAATATTTACGCTTGTTTATTTCCTGGAATTGTCCGACCAGCGGGCAATCCCAAGAATGCGCTAACTTTGTAACTTCCGTGAAGCATTGACTGAAAGGCAAACGCGTGGATCTAAACAAGATCCAGCGTGTTCGAAAGGTTTAACAACCTTTCGAAGCCTAAGATTATAAAAGGGAGCTCACTCCCCGAGCTCGCTCTCAATTGTCTCATTTGGATTACTTGTATCATCGAACTCTCATTAGTCTCTGATTACACTTGGAATACTCTACAGCACATTACAACTTACAGAACTTACGACGACGGTACACGAAGTTACGGCTGCATAAGGATGCAGCGAGTTGCGCGGGATCGCTCGGATTGGTGAGCCAAGAGTCGCAGGATAGAACCTTGGCATCAGTCACAATTCGGTCTGCAAGAAGCATCTGGACAAGAACATCACTCACCTGCCAGGTATGAACAAGCGTAAATAACCTTTAAATTCAACCTTCCATATCTCTTCCCTCTTAATCGGAGCAGGTTCAGCTAACGGGTACAATTAAGCTCTACCTAAAATGTATTATTGAAGCATCCATGTGACCTCAGATCCCAGGTAAGATGGGATCACAACAATAACAAGAAATTATATAAATAAAATAAACTTCCAAGGTTGTGGCAGGAACTGATATCCGGTACCAAACTGATTTGCCATAACGTAGTTTTGGTGTTTCCGCCTCACTTTAAGCACTGGTACCATTATGTGATAGAGGCGAATCCCACTTTAAAACTGTAACTCCAGTACCGATTAGCTTATCTGTGCATAAAGTGGGCTTAAAACATCTCTAAAACCTGTTAAAAAAAAGTAAAAGGGTCCTAAATATATGGTCATCCGTTGCAAACTTTTGACAACAGTGCAGTCAAGCTTGCTGTCCAAGACGACGGCAATGTTGCTCATTTGTCTGCAGCAGGCGAAAATAGGTCTTGGAATGTGATCACTGAGCTGAAGCGTTCGAAGAAATTCCAGTTTTCCGGTGATCGCTCGCAAGTGAGCCGCTCCGCATCGGCTCAGTCCTCCGAACGCAGCTGATGTGTTTTGAAAGAATGCGGCTGATGACTGCAGAGAGGTTACCAGTGTATGGGACAATGGCTATCTTCTTGGTTATCAGGTGGGTCCAGGTTTGTTCGTTGGTTGTTCTTGTGTGTTACTCTCTCTAGTGTTCTGTTGATAATGCCTTCACTTTATCCATTCTGTCTGGAAGCTGTGCACAGGTGTCTTGTTTCCTCTTGAAGGTGCTCTGTGACAGCTGATGGCGATGGCTTTGTGAAACAATGTCGAGGTTACGGTTGATCGCTGCACTGGATGGTGAAAACTCTTGGCGTTGAGGTATAGGTCGGTGTGAGTAGGTTTCCTGTATACGCTGTGTCCTAAGGTCCCGTCTGGTTTGCGTGTAATGAGGATGTCCAGGAACGGAAGGCTGCCGTTGGTCTCTGTCTCCATGGTGAATATGATGTCTGCAGCGCTGCTTCACCGTTGCGGCCAGATGTCAAAGGTGTAGTCTGTGTATCTGTAAAATGCATAAGGTTTCTGTGGAGCTGAGCAGAGTGCCTCGTGTTCGAAGTTCTCCATGAAGAAATTGGCTACTGCTGGTGAGATCGGGGATCCCATTGCCACTCCGTCGGTCTGTTCGTAGTAGCTATCCTTGTAGCTGAAGTAGGTTGAAGTCAGGGTATGTTTGAAGAGGCTAGTGATGTCTGGTGGGAAATGTTGCTCCAACAGTGTTAAAGAATCTTGAAGTGGTACTTCGGTGAAGAGCTCAGAAGCCTATCCATAAATCACCTGGCTGATTGCCCGAGAAAACCACTTCAATTCTTTGCAGATGTTTCATTTCAGTTCTTCCAGGGTGCGTGGATTTCACTGTTATACAACATTTTTGTAATCTTCCCAGAGATAAAAATCGCATTAAACTTTTACACCCAGCAATCTTGTTTCAAATCGCCTTAAAACTTCTCTTGCCGATTGAGTTAACACATATGAATTACAAATAAATACACGCTGTGCAGTAGAAAACATTTGCTGAGCTTTAACACACTTTGTGGTTGAATACACTAGAAAAACCACAATACGCACCCTATCACTTCACAGCTGCCAAGACTAGTAAACAGGACACACAATACAGTGACCCTTATCACTTCACAGTCTCTAGGCCCCCTCCCCAGCTTACATTAATGCGTGTCTTAATAAAGATGTATCAAAAATGTGTGTGCAACAAAGGTGACTAGTTTGAACACCACCTCCTGGTATGTAAATCACTTTTTACAATAATTACAGAAAATGTTGTGCTCTTGCTTCGACACTCAACGATGCTGACAAACGGCCGCAACTGCCTCGTTTTCCAACAGCGCAAACACCAACGTGGCACTTTAAATGGCCAATTTATCACTGTCAAAGATCTGCGACAATACTACTACTACTACTAATAATAATAATTTGAATTATTCCCATGCAGCACAGCATTCCAAACAAGCATTTTTAAAGAGTGAATGCCTTGAAAATAAAATATAAGGGTAACTATGGTTTTAAAGAGCAAAAAAGTTGTTTTGTATCTCAGCTGTAACAATGTTCAATGAACATATATTTTTTTGTTTGAACAATGAGCATTAACTAAAGAAAGTTCTTGGTTCGTTGAAAGCGGCTAATGTATAGACAAAAGCTAGGCTGACAAGAATAACACAGTCACCAGTCCACCTTCCCGTGGCACGTTTGAATTTCTGAATTCAAACGACAATAAGCATCACTCCTACTTGAAAAATTCCTAGCACCGGTCCTGGCCATGACTACCGAACCAGAGCCCACCCGAAGAAAATTTCTGGCGACGCCACTGACGACATGGTGCTAAATACAGTGGCTAGCATGCCGGGAAGTAAGAGCACCCACAGCTGTATGCATTAGTGCTTCAGTATCCAGATAGCTGGTGTCCAGTTTGCACGTGTTTGTGAAGTGTTAAGGTGCTAACAAGTGTTTTAGATGGTTTTGTTTTAGTTTACGTATTACTGGTGCTTTTCTGCAGTCTAATAATGCCACACTATAGGTACATTTTAAAACAACAAATTTTTATGTATGAATCTTAACATCATTATGAATTCTTGTAGGGAAGTCAGAACTCCCAGATATTCCTGTTTCCTACAGAGATAGTGTTCGGATACTTATGAACAAATTTATGGAAACAGGGTCTGTTCTTGATAAGGAAAGGGTAAAATGGCATGTGCTTACTGAGGAAAAACTAGATGATGTTGGAGCATGATTGGAACATGCTCCTCAAAAATCCCTCCAGTGCCTTGCACAAAAAGCAGACATTTTCGTGACCATCTACCAAGCTGTTAAACAGAACCCGGTTTCTGTGAATGACTTGCGGCCCATCAGCATTCTGCCGGTGTTTTCAAAAATCATCGAAAAAATTGCAAATGATCAAATTCAAAAGCATATTGACAAACTTCATATCCTTCCCCGGCAGCAATCCAGTTTTGGCCCTCACCATAGCACACAAACGGCACTCTTAAAAGTAACCGACGACATTTTTAAATCGATGGATCAATCTAACGTAACGCTACTGGTGTTGCTCGACATTAGCAAGGCCTTTGACACTATACCGCATAAGCTCCTGGCCAACCTTCATTATTATAAATTCTCGCCGACTGCACTTAAATGGTTCGAAACTTAGCGGGAGAAAATAGCAGGTTAAGACAGGGGAGCTATCTTCTCCACTTCACGTACGAGCTGGGGTGCCTCAGGGCTCGATCCTTGGTCCGCTGCTATTCACGCTCTCGGCCGCTGATTTAGTCAAGTCTGTGAAAATATGCAACCTTCACTATTATGCTGACGACACTCAATTGTATATATCCACACACATATCAAAATTGCAGGACGCGGTCGCACTTTTAAACCAAGATTTGAAGAACATAAGCGATTGGTGCGCTTCAAATGGGTTAGTAATAAATTCAAACAAATCAATATTTACAATTATCGGAACAGGCAGTCTCTTGAAACATATTGACATCAATGAATGCGAAATAATTCTTCAGACACAGCGTATTAAATTTTCTGAAACAGTAAAAAACCTAGGACTGATCATGAACCAGCATCTTGATTGGTCTGAGCACATGATACAACAATGTGGCAAGGCGTATTCGATATTAAAAAGCCTCCATCTTCTGGTAGACTTTCTCTCTCCTAAGATAAAAGTAAACCTAGTGCAGTCTCTTATCTTCCCCCTGTTTGACTATTGTGATGTCGTTTACGGGCTAAGAATAACAAAAGAGCTTGCAATAAAAATACAGAAAGTTCAAAACGCATGCATTAGATATGTATATAGAACAAAAAAGTGTGAACATATTATCCCTGTGCTTAATGAGCAGGGAATCCTTTCCATGGCACGACGGAGAAAACTGCACTTGTTTTGCACACTGCACAACGTAATTAATAGCAAGAGCCCAAACTACCTCTTTTCGAAATTAAACTTCAGAAGCAAAATTCATACGCATTCAACCAGAAACGCTACCAGTTTCAGCTTACCTCGTTGCAGAACTTCAGCTTATCAGGCCTCTTTCAGTTACGCAGCACCCAAAGCCTGGAATGCACTACCAAATCTAACCAAAAATCAAAACTTCAGACGTTTTCGCGATATGCTCCATGAATCACTGATCAACGATCAGAAGCAGGGTAAATCAACTTATGAATAATGATAAATACTGTGAGTTGCCAGAATTTATTTTTTCTTACTATCAACTTTCTAGACTTCAGTTACTTTATTATCTAATTCACTGCCAATATTGTTCCAATGTATATGATTTTATTCCTATTGTATTTTATTGTACTTTCTTGATCAATTTCTTTGTAATCTGAATTTCATTTTAATTTTTAGTTTTTATCTGTTCTATTGTATGAGATTTTACTCCATTTGTATTTTATTGTACTTTCTTGTTCATTTTCTTTGTAATCTTGAATTTTATTTTATTTTTATTTTAATCTGTACTTTTTGGGGTTGCCCAGCAATAAAGTCAATTCAATTCAATTCATTAGAAGAATTGAAAAAAATATATCAGGAGAGAAAAATGGAAGCAATTTTGGAAGAGGAACTGATACGTATTAGTGAAAATTTCCTATACATATGCTGTCAATGTGTGGATGTAGGAGGACATCACTTCCAACACCTCTTGTAACAAGGTATGTGATCATTTTAATTGTAACTGTCAATGTAATTGTATGAGCTTATTTCATTACATAGCTAGCGGTTCCAGTGCACTATCTGCCTCTGTGTGGCCACCTCAACCGTGAAATGCACTGTAGAACACACATTACCAGGGGTTAAAGGGTTAGTGATTATTACAATTACAAAATAACACTTTATTACACAACTAATTCGGAAAGGAATTACATACTTTGCTAGAAATAAGTTTTATGCAAGCAACATTGTCCAAATTTCTTTCACTTATAATTTACACAAACCTACTTGCAATTGCTAAAAGTTTAGTGTAGTCGGCACCTTTAGCAGTTGTCTTCTCTTTAAGTATGGTTCTTAACATTGTAGGTATCGGCACATGTATTCTAGTTCCGAGAGGAGTCCCGTTATCGTCTAACAACACAATATTGTTGCTGTCAAACTTAGGTATCAAAGGCTTCTGTTTTTGTTTCACTCCTACAATTATAGCTTTCTTCTTTTGTCCTTTAATTGCCACTAGCACTTTGTCTCCTATAAAAAAAATCACACATTATAAAACTGAAATACCATGTCTGCAATTTAAATAATTAAATAGTAAATATTTCGTAATTTTTATCTACCAAATTTCATACATTGTACACACAGTGCAAGTTTTTTTAAATACGAGGGTCACTATTTATATTTTGAGCCTAACAATGAAAAAACAGGAATTTGGCATTGAAAACTGCTTTATTGTTTTTCGAAGTATTCTCCTTTATGGTCAATACACTTTTGCATTTGTTCGAACCATTTGTCAAAGCAGTTTTTCCAATCTTCTTGAGACACCTCCATAATATCGTTTTTGAACGCATCAACGGCATCTTCCACCGACGAAAATCGTTGTCCACGCAATTTATTCTTGACATTCGGGAACAAGAAGAAGTCATTGGGTGCCAAATCAGGACTGTATGGCGGATGACCCATCAATTCGATTTTTTGACTGTTCATAAAGTTGGTTGTTAGACGAGATGTGTGACAGCTGGCATTGTCTTGATGAAGAATGATCCGATGGCGTTTGTTTGTTTTCCGTATTTGACCGAAGACCTCTGGCAAACAAATTGTTGTGTACCATTCAGAGTTGACCGTTCTACGTTCCTCTAAAGGCACAGTTGCCACATGACTAGTTTTCCCGAAAAAACAGGCGACCATTTGTTTCGATGTTCTTCGAGCACGAACAACTTTTGTTGGATTGGGTTCATCTTGAAACACCCATACAGTCGACTGCTGTTTACGTTCCGGCTCATATGCATATATCCATGATTCGTCACCTGTTACAATCTTATATACGTCTTTTGAAGCACCACGATTGTATTTATTGAGCATTTGTTTGCACCAATTGACGCGAGCGTCTTTTTGAGTTTTTGTCAAATTGTGTTGGATCCAACGAGAACATACCTTTCTCACAGCTAAATGATCATGTAATATTTTATATATGCTGGTGGAACTAATGCCTATGGTTGCCTCAATCTCACAGTATGTCACATGACGATCTTGCAGTATTAGGTTTTGCACGTTATGGTCAATAATGCCAGACGATTCGTGCAAACGTCAAATCGCACCTAACTTCAATCAGTGTTGCCAAGGCTCAAAATATAAATAGTGACCCTCGTATTTTTATTTCTAAAGAAAAACAGCAATGTCAGGTTCCTAAAAGAACACCATAAGATACACCAACCAACTTTCTCCTTTGTCGTTAAAAGTGCCTTAGAGTGATAGCCTGAAGTGAAACACGTCTGTTAGTGACACGTGACAGCAACAGTGTTGCCAGTGTCCCTCGTAATATTGTGAAAACGTCCCTCGTAATATTGTGAAAACATCAATTTTTGGAACAGCCCATTTATTCCCTTCCTTGCAATGTTTTTGAAACTTCGTCAAAGTTCTTTTTCTGTCAAATTCAATAGATGACCATCCAAATTGTTTGTTGGTATTGTGAAATGTTGCAATAATTTACCTCAGTGAGTTCTGTGCATGAATACACACGATTTGCAAAAAAAAAAAATTCCACCTTTGGCAACACTTTGCTTATTTGTTATTAAAACATGCATGTTCTTACATATGTTTGTCTATAAATTTTCCCAATATACAGGGCATTCTCTTGGCAGAAAGCGTTTCGCTATTCCATTATACGGTCGTAAACACCGGGTTGCGTGACTTTTCGGACACTCTGTATAAAAAAATGTTGATTTTTCCAGAAACACAGTAAATTTCCCTGACATTTCCAGACTGGTAGACATCGTGTAAAATGTCTTTTGTGTACTATCTTTATATTATGAAAAATATACTTTTTGGTGACATTGAAATTTGTTTTTTTCTGTTCCCAGTGTTTTAGTGATAAAAATTCAGGTAAGGATGTCGAATCGACCTTTCCTAATAGAAATATGTATGATACATCCTTGGAAAGTGTATGAATCAAGGATTCCAGAAATGTAGGATTTTTGGTGAGGAAACAACAGGAAGTGGAAAAAAACGTAGTATTAAGTTTGAGAAACCACCATTATAAATTAAAACATAATGCAGATGTAAGGGTAAATGCCTAATTTGTTATCTTAGACTTGTGAGGTTTAGTTATCTAAGCATAAATAATATATTTACAGTGCATTTATGCTAAGAGAACCTAACAACGTAGGCATTCCTCGAGTGACGTCCAACACAAGGTTGTCCTCATGTTGTGCAATAGGGAGACAAGTGAAGTCCTGAAGTCAGGGGTCTCCCTTATTGTACAATGCTAAGACAACCTAGAACAATAAAATAAACAAGAAACATATATTTCTCAAAATAAATTGAAGAAAAACAATTTAAATTAAAAGTAAAAAAAAAAAAAGGTAAAGTGCTCCCCTGTGCTTAGCACCATGCCATGAAGGCATATAGGGGTGGGGGGGGGTAACGCCCCACACTTTCTTGATCCGGTTGTGAGTGGGGGTGATGTGATCAGCATCATGCCCCTGACCGCCTTTACCCCCCAGGTACCCATGTTATTCTACGCTGGGTGGGCGCCGGGGCCACTTCTGACGTTAGAAAAGTTCCCAGATTTGAACTGGCCGGGGATCGAACCCAGGACAATTTAAATTAACGAAAATAATTTACGTTATTAAATATACAAAAATGAAATGAAAATCATAAATACGGATGAAAACAAGAAATAAAGAAAGTTGAAATTCTCATATATATCCACGTTAATAGTTGGCCATGGTGGCTCAGTCGGTAACGCATCTGACTACCATGCTAAAGGTCCTGGGTTCGATCCCCGGATGGTTCAAATCTGCGAACTCTTCTTCTAACGTTGGAAGCGCCCCCGGCACCCACCCAGCATCGAATAACATGGGTACCTGGGGTAAAGGCTGTCAGGGGCATGATGCTGATCACATAAGCCCCACTGACGACCGGATCAAGAAAGTGCGTTACCCCCACACCCCCTATACGCCTTCATGGCGTGGTGCTAAGCACATGGGAGCACTTTATCTTTTTTCTTTTTTATCCACGTCAATAACTAACGTTCGACCTGGCAATACTGTGTATTTACAACATTGATTTCTATTCAGAAAAGTAGCTATGGTAAGTACTGTAAGAAAGACTATATTATTTCACAGAACAAGAACGTCTAAATGAAAAATGGACAGTGCCAATTCGAAGCAAGAATGAAATACTACAAGTGAACATCTTTTTTTAACACCAAAACAGTAAAACACAAGGGTCGCTCATGCAGTATAGCCAATATTTATCAAAAATATATTTATTTTCTATTACAAAAATAAGTTATTTAACAATAGTTTAAGGATGAAGGGTGCAAAGAAAGTAAAGCTGAACGAGAAGGAGATCTACACTGCCAGGTGTCAGACTGAAACTAGAATTTTATACGGGTGCTCTCATAGGTGTAACTTGGTGGGGGCACGGGAGGGGGTCTGCCCCTCCTCCCCACAAATTAGGCTTCAAATTACATCCACGTGCACTAGGGAAATGTTACTTGTTATAGCTAAACAAAGTACATGAATGGAAACAAAAAAGGTTGCAGCATAATGATGTTCTGATTATCAGAAATGTTAAGTTAAAGAGCAATCATTTCCATCATTATTTGATTGCTTTTTTTAGCTGAAATTAATTTCCTTTTACTTAAATATTGAAAAGACCAAGAGTGAAAGATTTAAAATTGCAGAGAGTAAAATAGGATTATGCCGCCATAAAAATATTTAGACCAAGGGTGTTCAAACTTTTTTGTTGCACAGAAAACTTACATCAGCAATTTTTTGTGTGCAGTGTTAGATTTTCCTTGCATTAAAGATGATGCCTCAAATTAGAACTATAGGTTTTTTTTCAAGTCAAGAATACTGGTAGGCTGGATGAGGCTTGCAGACAGTAGTTCAGTTAGTTCTGATTTAGACAATATTCTAGGCTGTATTCCAAACAGATTGAAGGTTTTAGACTTTAGAAATTCAGAATGATGTATGTATATATTTCTACACTCTGATAGAATCTTACGAGTCAGTAACGTGTTGAAAAATGAAAATAATATTGCACCTTACTGCTCACTGTACAATTCCAAATTTTTACTATCTAGATTCATTGGAACATTAACTTACCTATGTGACGTTTTGTGTTTCTGCGTTGCACAACTGGATAGTTTTGTTTATTAATTTTGAAGGCTCACTGCCTTTATTCACTAAGGGTACGGCAACTGGAGCGGAGATGGTAATCGAAAAAAGCTATCGAATTGTACAACGTGGAAACACAAAACTTCACATTGATAATACTTAAACTGTGTTTACTGCATCCATCATGAATTAACTTACCAATTGTACCAACATGTGTTTTGTTGTAGACGTGAATGCATCTTGGTGGTTTGCCTTCAGCCATTGCTTGCTTTCCAAGCGCACTATTGTCCACCACCCTCAGTCGTGTCAAGTTAATTATGTGATTGCAAGCAGCAGAGACATGAATATTCCGCCCTAAGATTCCAGAGGTAACTGCACTGGAACCCCACTCCAAAGCTCTTTTCACCAACATGTCTATGGAACGTAATCACTATTCCTGTAAAGAGAAACAAGTCGTCCATGAGCACACATTATTACCTGCAACTAACAGAAGTAATAAACATTTCCACAATAACGACGTAACTATAATTTATAATCAGGGTGTCTGACAGTCAAGAAATTGTGCTTGGAAATCTAAAATTGTATTGAGTTGTGGTTAAGATTCGTTCATTTTGTTTCTTAAGAATTGCAATCTTGTAGGTGTCAAGTTATGTAAAAACATTAAGTAATGTGGCCATTCCCAATCCAGAATGAAGTCTGAAGGATTAATTTTTACATGCATTAAAGCAAGTCTAAATCTCATGTTAAAGTACAGCTTCAGTTTTCATTAAATAGGCCTCTCACGGTCGAGTCTTCCGTAGAGCGGCAGCTATTACACCGGGCAACGAGAGCAAACTGGATGCTACATCCATGTAAATGACACTGCTAGCTAGGTAATGAAATAAGCTCATACAATTACACGGATAGTTAAAATTAAAATGAGCATGTACCTTGTTGCACGAGGTGTTGGAAATGATGTCCTCTTGCTTTCACTTGTCTGGTTGTGTTAACAGATACAATGTTAGAACATGAGGTTCTGAGAATCCTCATGTGTATGTGAAACACGTCTGAGACAGTCCCAAATTGAATGTTTGGTGTGCTTTAACGCATACGAAGTCATAGGCCCATTCCTTTTTTGTGGAGCAAACAATAACAGGAAATGTGTTCCTAGATATGATCGAAAACTTTGCAGTTCCCCAATTACGTCATTTACAACCTACAGTAATATCCCAACTAGATGGTGCCCTGCCATATTGGAGCCTACAAGTGAGGGAGTACCTTGATAGGGAATTTCCTGATCGTTGGATAGGCCATGATGGCCAATTTCCTGGTCACCATGCTTGCCTGATGTTACCCCTCTGAACTTTTTTCCTCTTGGGTTATGTGAAAGATGACGTGTATTCTGGCCCAAAGGTACGAAACCTACAAGAACTGCAGGACAAAATTAGGATTGCTTTTGTCACGCCTCTGATGCTACAGAATACGTGGAGAGAAATTGAATTCAGGTTGGACATCCTCCGTATCACAAAAGGAGATCATGTGGAGCTATACAAAATGCTTGCTTTTCTTTTTATCTACTTCTATCCATACTAAAACCACAAACTTTTAAAAACTGTCAGTCTCATTCTGGACACCCTGTACTGCATTGAAAATTTTCTTATGTAATGATGGGCATTAAAAATTGTGTGTAATGATGGGCTATTCTCACACTGAGACACAAAGTATTTTTGTTGCTGAATTATTTCACAAGTTGCATGGGAGAGCAAGGTAAGTTACAAACCGATTGTTAAATAATAGCTCCGTGCCATCCCAGTGCCAGGTTGGTGTAAGGAAATTGTGTTCGACCAACTAGATACTACTCAGCATTCACTATCGTCTTCACAATTAGCCAAATGTGGCAGCATTAAAGATCAAAAATGTATTTGAGTGGGGTGTAATTGTCAATCTCACTTCCACGTAGTACACCCTGGACTGCAATTTGCAGACTAACGAGGCTCTGGTGACTGGCCAGAATAATTCTGTGTGTTGTTCTGTTTTTTTGTCTTTGTGTGTGTTGAGCGCTCCTTTACAGCCCCAGCTTTTAATGTAAGTCAGAATATTTGTAACGATAAGCTAAGTGCTGATGCACCCAAAATTTTAAAATAAAATTCAAATGTATTTATGAGTGAAATTGTTGGGATCAGGGCATCAACTTGTAAGAAATAAATTTACTAAGCTGTGGTATCACAAAGGTCGAGACTAGGGATGGCCAAACGGATCCGGATCTGGATCCAAAAGTTATGGATCCGGATCCGAAAGTTTCGGATCTGGATCCGGATCTGAGAGTTTTGGATCCGGGTCCAAAAGTTTCGGATCTGGATCCGGATCCAGATCCGAAAGTTTCGTATCTCAATCACATTATAATATTACCACATCTTAAAAGATATTATGATCTTCGATTACAAAGACATTTTTCATTAGTTAGTCCTACAAGAATTTTTTTCAAGTGTTCTTCCTAAAATACTTTGCTACGCATCGGCTAACACACTCGTGCACAAAAATAATCTTACTTGTTTAACGTAAAATGTCAGAGGTGATTTTGTAAATGCCATTGAAACGAATATGTATTCATTCGAATGTATTGGAAATGAAAACACACATAAGTGTGAGACATTCCATTCCAGGATGAAACCTTTAACACATATAACAAGATAGAAATGTTATACAAAAATTATACAATTGTTCTAGTTACAGTTTTACAAATTAAAGTAAAACATTATAATATATGCAGTGTTATATAATTACAAAGTGTAAGACTAACAAGGGAGGTTATCTAAGTGTTCCCCTCCGATTTCCATGAAACTTGGCAGGCGTATAGTGCGGCCCAAAGGAAGAAATACGTGTTTTTTGTTTCAGCTAAAAAACTGTTTTAGGGGGCAAAACTTCCTCAAATGTCAAGATGAGGACAAATTGAAGTGAGGATCTGACCCCTGTGTCCCTCCGATTTCCATGAAACTTGGCAGGTGTATAGTGGGGCCCAATGGAAGAAATTCGTGTTTTTTTGTTTCAGCTAAAAAACAGTTTTAGGGGGGGAAAACCCCCTCAAATGTCAAGATGAGGACAAATTGAAGTGAGGATCTGACTCCTGTGTCCCTCCGATTTCCATGAAACTTGGCAGGTGTATAGTGGGGCCCAAATGAAGAAATACATGTTTTTTTTTTGTTTCAGCTAAAAAACTGTTTTAGGGGGCAACCCCCCTCAAATGTCAATATGAGGACAAATTTAAGTGGGTATTTGACCTATGTGTCCCCCTCTGATTTCCATGAAACTTGTCAGGTGTATAGTGGGGCCCAAAGGAAGAAATACGTGTTTTTTTATTTTTTTTAACCAAAAAAACGGTTTTACAGGGCAAAACCCACTCAATTGTCAAGATGAGGACAAATTGAAGTGGGGATCTGACCCCTGTGTCCCCCTCCGATTCCCATGAAATTTGACAGGTGTATAGAGAGGCCCTATGCCCCCTGTTTCTTCCTATGCCATATTTACGTGGTTTCGGGGTCATATCCCCACTTCAATTTCTCCTCATCTTGACATTTGGGGGGGGGGGGGCTCTATACACCTGCCAAGTTTCATGGAAATTCGGAGGGAGAAACTTAGACCTCCCTTGTAAGTGTATTAATTAATTACAAATCGCGCACGCGCGCACACACACTATATATATATGTGTGTATATTAGCAGGTAACAATATGTTATAAGCACATTCCTACTTTCCAAAGAAGCGCATGTTGGATGGCAAAACAGATCCGGATCCGAAAGTTCTGGATCCGGATCCGGAACTGAAAATTCCGGATCCGGATCCGAAAAATTTTAGGATCCGGATCCGGATTTCGGATCTGCCAGGATCCGGATCTGGCCATCCCTAGTCGAGACCACTGCAACAAGCAGCCAAAGTACATCACTAGTTGCTCCGTGAACAGGTTTAGTGGCCATTTAACCAAATTATACATGATGTACTGGAAAGCCAGAATTCAAATACAACTGAACACGAAATTTAATGTAAAGAGATTTGATACTAGATTTTCAAAAGGTAGAGCAGTGTTTTGTTATCCTTTTTGCTTCATGTACATGTTCGTATAACAAATTCAAGCATTGAAAATCATATCATACTATTTGGTTCTATTAAAAACACATCCAAAACTACTCTAGTTATGCGAATATGTTTATACAACAAAGATATATTTAATAAGCCTACCGAAATATGAAGATAACACTCGGAAAGAGCCACCCATTCAAAAAAGCCAGCTTTCTTGAAAACATTGTATTTGTCTAGCTACGAATTTTATATTGTAAATTGTACTTTATATTTAGAAATTATTGTCTATTTTACAGTAGGGAGATAAACGAAAACCATGGATCAGGAAAAATACTGCCAACTCCTGTATTTTCATTAATTTGAGACACTTTTGTGAAAAAAGCAGAAAAAAAACAGCCAAAAAAGCCACGGAAAAAAACTCCGTTTTTTTCCCGACAAAAACTCGTTTTTTTCCTCTTCCAACTATAAGTTTCCACAAAGGTGTAAATCTGACATAATAGTAAAGAAAACTTAGGATAATTGCAGAGAACCTCACAATATTTTCAGTATTTTTCAATTACATTATTTGGTTAAAGGAATTATGACTTCATATAATACTCCCACCCCAGTCGATTTTCCCTGGAAGATACTGACTTGCCATGTTATTAGAAAATCGAAAGTACTGTTGGACATATTTTGCCTTTACTGGGAATATTTGTGCATTTTTCTGACACATTACTAATTTTTCATGAAATTTTTCAATTTTTATGACATATCACCCAGTTTTATATGAAAAAGTCCCTGGCCCTGATAATCACATAGGCCCAAGATCTTAATTCTTTTATTGTGATTTCCTTTTGTTTTATTGCGATATGTCTGTAAACACATACTGCGGAGTTTTAGGGATTACTTGATATTTTGTTCAATATATGCTTTCATGGTTAGGTTAGGCAGGTCAGGTTTGGCTATCTTAGCATTAAAATAAAGTCCCTAAATACATTCTACTAAGGTTCCGATTTACTTCTACATTCATTCCCACTAGTCTATGATACAATCGCTTGTCAACGGAAAATACATTATCCATGGCAAGCACGTATGTTTGTGTAAGGGAATTTTTAAGGTATAGTGAAAACACATTTCTTCAACTTTACAGGAGAAACTACTTACGGAACTGAGATTCTGTAGACTTTTGGAAGCTCCTGGAATTGTTTTCTCCCTTCGTTCAACTTATTCGGCCGGTAAATCATGTATTTTTCGACATAAATGTATCTCCGATGCACGATAGCTCTTGCCACCATTACCGTCGACTACGTGAATCAAATGATCCGTGCGTTCGATTATGTAACCCTGTTAGTGTAGCAACCATGCGGTAGTGTTACAAGATGACGTGTGAAGGTTGCATTGTAAAATTTTTTTTCCCAAATTTAATTTTCTGTTTGCCTAACCTAACCTAACTTTCCGTGAATGGTTTGTGGATCAATTTTCACTTAAAAACCTTCTTTGAATAGTTTTTGCGGCATTTTTCGGTTAATTAGTGAAGGTTGCATTTTGAATTATTTTTCCAATTTAATTTTCTATGTTTGCCTAACCTAACCTTCCGTGAATGGTTCGTGGATCAATTTTCACTTAAAAACTTTCTGTGAATAGTTTGTGTGGCATTTTTCGGTTAATAAGTTTGGAAACACTGCATATCAGCTGACGATATACAACGTGAGTCAAGATTTGCCTGCCATATTGTGTGTAACGAAAGCGAATTAGCAACGAACAATAAATACTTGTAATGTGAAAAATTAAGCTTTTTTCAGTATAAAACACAAAATCCCGCATTCAAAAATGTTCCACTATGCATAACAGGTAAGTACAAATGTAAATAATTAGGAAATAAACGAGTGAAATGTGTTTTCACTATACCATACTGTTACCGACGTGGTTAGGTTAGTTTCGGTTAGGTTAGGCAAACATTGTTAAAATTTTGTGTCGTGGTAGTATCAGGATCTGGAAATGGTAACAGTGCGGTATAGTGAAAACATGTTTCTTCAAATTTACAAGAGAAACTACTTACGGAACTGAGTTTCTGTAGACTTCTGGAAGCTCATGGAAGTGTTTTCCCTTCATTCAACTTATTCAGCCGGTAAATCATGTATTTTTCAACATTAATGGATCTCCGATGTACGATAGCTCCATTACCGTCGACTACGTGAATCAAATGTTCCGTGCGTTCAATTATGTAACCCCCTGTATGGCCGTGGTGGCTTAGTCGGTAACGCGTCTGACTACCATGCTAAAGGTCCCGGGTTCGATCCCCGGCCGGTTCAAATCCGGGAACTTTTCTAACGATGGAAGCGGCCCCGGTGCCCACCCAGCGTCAAATAACATGGGTACCTGGGGGAAACCCTGGGGGGTAAAGGCGGTCAGGGGCGTGATGCTGATCACATCACCCCCACTCACGACCGGATCAAGAAAGTGTGGGGCGTTGCCCCCACACCCCCTATACGTCTTCATGGCGTGGTGCTATGCACAGGGGAGCACTTTACCTTTACCTTTTTTTACCTGTTAGTGTAGCAACCACATGGTAGTTTTACAAGATGACGTGTGAGTGTTGTTGTTGTTTTTATTCAATTTAATTTTCTGTTTGCCTAACCTAACTGAACCTAACCTTCCGTGAATGGTTTTGGATCAATTTTTGCTTAAAAACCTTCTTGGAATAGTTTGTGCGGCATTTTTTGGTTAATAAGTTTGGAAACACTGCATATCAGCTGACGATAGACAACGTGAGTCAAGATTTGCCTGCCATATTATGTGTAACGAAAGCTAATTAGCAACGAACAATAAATACTGGCTAGATTCTACTTTACTGCCTTTTGGTGGTAACCGATGGGAGTTCACAACACTGCAACACACGCATAACCAGACAAGATCGGTTTTTATCGATTTCCTCCTCCAGGCAATTTTTCCTCGCTTTGGGAATTAAGTTGTTGAATTCCTTATACAATAAGCTTTCCAACGATATATTGTATGTATTCCTTAGGAAAAGGACGTAAAGTAGAGTCTTACCTATATACTTGTAATGTGAAAAATTACGCTTTTTCCAGTGAAAAAAGCAAAATGATTCGTCATTAGCAGCAGCAGGCCTCAATTAGTAAGTATGCCAAATATGAAGAAAATCAGAGAGGGGTCCGGTCATCTTCAGTCATACCCTGTATAGTATTCTCCTTCTCTGTATAATATTTTTTTTAGGATATACCATATTCTTAACAATCATGTATTTTAAACTATTTGTAGGTTAAACTCTCGATACTCCATGTTACCCTTAACGTTTTCCATGCATACCTATGTATCGCAGGTTTACGGAAATTTGTATCATATCTTCTTATGTTAAAGCCCATTTTTTTCAATTTTTGGTAATGTATTGACATGTCCTACTATGTACTGTTATTTGTACACACACGGCAGTCCTTGGACGCAAATAAATTTAACCAAGTTCAGTCGATGGCATTATGATGAGATTAATGTCCAGCACTAGTTAGGTGGAAAACGCGGAAGAATTTGTGACAATCGAGGGGAAACTTGTATTAATTACGCATGCGAATAGATAAAAGCATTACCAGGAAGATGATGACAACGTATAGTGTGCTATTTCATGTAACCACGTCCAAAAATCTTCCAGTAACATTCGACTTCCAGGTTCAAGTTGATTGAGGTGTATATATTTCTTGAAAATACTCAAAGCGCTGTAAAAATACCAAATATGATCTGAGGTCTTACGAATTGTCCTGGGCTGTACATGATCCTTTCTGTTCTTCCTTTTCTGGCCAATATCAATATCAATATGTTTATTCATCATTAAGCATTACATTAAGCATTACAATAATGCAATAGATGTCGTCATTGGTACAAATATAAAACATAATACAAGAATAGCATAAACCTACAAATGTAAGACATAAAACAAGAATAGTATAAGGCCGAGTCTGCTGCCACGCACGTGTCAGCAGTAAGAATAAGCTTCAAATTTGCTCCTGCCACGTAATTGACAATTGGGTGAAGGACACCTCTCACACCCCACTCAAATACATTTCTGATCTTTAATGTTTATATGGAAATTAATAATAGAAATATAAGCATAGAATAGTTAGAGTATAGAAGGGGAACCTACATGTAAACCTTGCTGCGCTTGGAAATTGCAATTCCATCGGTGGTCAATAGATGGCGCGGCCGTCTTCTTTTTGCTGCACCCGGTAAATAGGGGACGAGATCATTGACGTACTGGAGTTCCCTTCACCACAGAAACGACGGGAGTGGTTGAGAAACCGGTTTTCTGAAAACGAGGGATAAATATATTTCGTTTTCTGATTTCATGCAAATCGTGAATTTACGGAGTGAGGACTTTGCCAGGCAGCTACATACCCTACCGGGGTGCGAAATCACTGAAGATTGATGGTTTTTTTTGGGGGGGGGCAGGAATATTGTGGTCTACACACAAATTATACATAGGGCCGGGTATTTTTGGTGTTAATTTTTCCAAAAATTTCGTGAAAAATATATAAAATATCGTGTTTATAGATTAAAATATGGCAGTAATTTCGTGAAAATTTCGTGGTAATTTTTAATGCCATGCACTTGATTTTATACAAGGCATATTATTTGCAACATTTATCGGAAAAAAAGCTTAAAAATAGTAAACAATAAATTTCACCTTCTGGAAATAAGCCGTACTCAGTTATATTTATATTTTAGAAAAAGTGGAATGTAACTTTCGGGTTACTGTGCCTTTCCAAATGATTTCTCATTTCTTTGCAGCCAACATCTCCAAATCGAATATATTTCTTAAAAAAAAATTGTAAAAAAATGCCATTTTTTCGTTTTTAACTTAAAAAAGAAAATGTTCGCAGAAACTGTCAATTTTCGCGAAAATTCGTGACAAAAGTACAACCGTAAATCAGTCACATTTGTGACATTTCCGTTTATCCCTAATAACAAAGAACCCGGCCCTGATTATACATATATATTATGTATGTGCATGAAAATTAGAGGATAGTAGAGAAACAGGTTATATTTTCAAATTGTCTATCAAGCAACTGAGAAGAAAGAACCTATATGATTAATATTTATAATGTTATTAAATATAAAATTAAATTACTAAATATGTAAAAATACATTAGTATTAAATACATGTAAGGGAATTAATTTGATATTTTTTATGTATCAGATATTTGTAATTGCCTTCTCGATGGCGCAGTGAATACGTTTTCGCCTTGTAATCAAGGAGTCCTGGGTTCGATACCTGGTGGAGGCACATAGTGGTTCGGATCCCACTTTAAACTGAAGGTCAGTGGCGTATTGGGCGCCCCCGCAAGCAGTGTTCTCTCTCTGATGCTGAAATTTTGATTAATTCTAGTAATTCAACAGAAAATGTCGATTTAAAAAAAAAAAACATTTACGAAAGATACGTAACACATCAATGAAGCAATTCAAACTCTTTGAGATGAACACTGACTGCAAGAATCCGTTTTTTTTCTGTCGGTAAAGTTAGAACATGTTCGTTGTAACGTACGAGCTAACGAGCTCCATGTGAAACGCCCCTCGGCTTTCGACCACACACACGGCACAACGTTGCAGTTGCGGTTTCTCAGAATAGTACTTGACTGCAACGTGTTCGACGTTGTGTCGGGGAACATTATTCAGTTTTACCCATGATGTTAGCTCTTTTCTAGCCGGAGATATGATGTTCTTATACACTCAGGGTTCGGGTATATATGTATAATGAAAGTTAGCGTCGACGTAAACAGTTTATTACACTGGGGTGAAATTAGATATCCGCACAAAACAAAGTCACAATATCTCCTGATAAGATTTCACTGCACTTTTGTCTTTCTTGAAGTTCCAGGTTCGAATCTCCTCTGCAGAAGTCTTGGAGAGGGAGGACAGGGACCATTCAATTTTTCTCCAGTGGGGAATAAAGGACCTTATTTTTCTTTTATGGCATTGGGTCGCCTTTGTGCTGACTTGGGGACAATAGGGCATTAATTAAACGACTCAAGGAACATTTAAATCTGCTTTCCTAGTAAAGAGTAATATCAACATAGCAACGGAAATTTACTATAAGCTTACAAAGGATAATGCTTAGTTAAACTTTATTTACTTTAATTAATTACTTGAATAATGCTAAGCTGTAGGCAGTAATAAAACACTGCTCGTTTTTCCCTTAATGAAAAATTAACTAACGATGAACATCACCCTTCGTATTTTCTACCTGGTAGGCCAAGAAATATTGCTATCGCTCGTATAATCTACCACAGTAGGCCAAAAGATGACGTCATTTCTGCATCGACTGTTGTGAAATGTATAATCTACTAGTAGGCCAAAGAATACGGATACCCTTCGTATAATCTACTAATAGGCAGTCTCCCAACAGTAAATATGTCCACGAGCTGTGCCGTAACCCAATACAATGCGTATAATCTACCTGTAGGCCGTACAAGGAGTAAGTTTCCGTTCTACAGGCAGGCCACACTGTAGGCGGTTGAGCTTGAAACAATGCGTATATTCTACCCGGTAGGCCGAGAAATATTGCTACCTCTTGTATAATCTACCAGAGTAGGCCACACTGTAAGAAGCCCTCTTGTATCCCTAAGCACCCGTGTGCTTGCAATGCTGGGCTATTTGCGGGAGCAGAGCTCGACCATGAGTCGCCGAAGAGTCAACACAGAACTGCCTGGCCGGGATTTTTTTTTTTCTTTTTTTTTTTTGGATTTGACGTCAGGATTTGTGTATCCCAGCATATTGTTTATTTAACATTAACTGGAATCGACAATAATTTACAATACTGTTACAATAATTACTTTTCTTTACATCAATATTTTACAAAACTAACGCAACTGTCGCGTTAGTGCAATTTATAATGTTCCCAGAAAATCCCCAAAATCTACTCACTACTACATATATATGAACATTCACAATCACAATCATTACATTAACTTGATTGTCATTTCATTTATCTGGTTTACATAAACAGTCATGGACGGGGAAGTGAAACCCTCTCTACTCTGGGTTCTATTTGGCCTATAGCTTGCACTAATGGGTTTGGATGCATCGTAATCCGCCTCCACAGGTTATCCCGGGCAATATGTAGTAAATCTTCAATCCTGGGCTGGTCCATGTCTTCGTGGAGTTGTTGTATACGTGTCGCTAACGGGTAATGTCCAATGTATCTGAGTGCTCTGTTTTGTACATATTGCAATTTCTGTAAATGTGTTTTAGCGGCCTGTAACCATGTAGGGCCGGCATATAATAATATAGGTCTAATCATCATTTGATACAGATGGAGTCTTGTTTCAATTGACAACGCTGGTGATCTTAGTAGAGGCATGAGGTATCCTGTTCTTTGTTTTGCCCTTCTTGCCACCTCATCTAGAGGTGGGCCAAAAGTCAGTCTTGTATCAAGGCTTATTCCTAGGTACTTTATCTTGTTGACCGTAGGGACTGGCGTCTGGAATATTTGGAGTTTGATTTTCTCCCTAGCTCCACTCGATGCAAAAACTATGGTGTTGCTTTTTGTTGGATTTATTTTTATTTTCCATTTCTGAGTCCATTTTATTAATTCTGGCACATACTTGTTAATTCGTTTTTCGCAAGTGGACAGTAATTTTGCATGTACTAACAATGCAGTGTCATCTGCATATGTTGCTAGTAATCCTTCTTTCGGATATGGAATATCTGCCGTATATAATGAGTATAACGTAGGGGAAAGGACAGAGCCTTGAGGCACCCCTGCTTCAATAGATCTGGAAGTAGATTTCTGCCCTTGCACAGTTACTATAAACTTTCTGTTTTGCAGATAATTCATCATAACTTTTAAGTAGCACTGAGGTAGCGGAAGTTGTTGTAATTTGAGCATTAGTCCACCGTGCCATACTCTATCAAATGCTTGCTGCACGTCCAGAAATAGACCAGCGACACGATGCTTTCTGTTGTTATGAACAGCAATATAGTCAACGACTCTGACAAGTTGTTCGGTAGTACCGTAATTTTTCCGAAAGCCAAATTGGTGGTTTGGTATTAGCTGATGTTCGTCTATAATAACTGTGAGACGCTGGCACAACACCCTTTCGAAAAGCTTACTAACATGAGATAATAGACTTATAGGCCTATAGTTTGTCTTCTCGTGCGGATTCTTTCCCATTTTTGGAATAGCTATGATCTTTGCCATTTTCCATTGTGTTGGAAAATAGCCCAGTCGTATAATATTAGTAAAAAGTTTGGCAAGATACACAAACCCCTTTCTTGTGAGATTCTGAAGTGCCGTAAGTGGAATACCATCTAGACCAGGTGCTGCTTTCGGTTTTAGCTTTTTTGTCAGCCTTTGGACTTCACGAGGTGTTACGTGTGGAGCATCAAGAATCGATGGAAGTTGTAGAAGTTGGTCGGATATAGTTTGAACCTCTTGCTCTGTTTCTTGATCATTAAGTTCTGCATTAAGTTTGAAATGCGTTTGGAATTGGTCTGCAAGAGTTTCCGCTATTTCCTGAGGATTCACTATAGGTCCTTCTGGAGAATTTAAGGAATTCAACGTTGGCTTATCTCTTGCATTGAGAGTGCGCGCTAGACATGCCTACTCCTTTGTTCAAAAGTACGTCTAAGACATCAGGTGTTCCTCTACCCCTAGGGTAGAATGTAGGATCCAGTGGAGCAGATATAGAAAATTCAGTATCTGGCAGCGCTTGCAGTAGAACATTTCCTGCCTGGCCGGGGCAGCGTCGCTGCTTATATACAATTCCGAGAGCAGCGCCAGCGCCTCTAGTGGATTCTCGTGAACTATGAGAGCGCTGCTTAACATGAGGTGCCATCTATACAGGTTAACAATGAACTATTAGAAACAATAACGCTCCCTAAAAAAAAAAAGTGAGAATCATAGATCTTAAGACCTTCTGTAAACAAAAGCACGTGTACCCTAACAGTGTTGCAAACTTATGAATAAGAAATAATCCACATAGCCTACAAGGTGTAAAAACATTCTATTTGTCAACACATGCGGAATAAGCAGTGTGTCACTGAGTGATGACCTGTTGAAAGTTATTGAATGTATGTTAAAAAAAAGTTTAAAAAATGTACATCTTGCCTGGTGGTCGACTTTCAGACTCATCGCCGAAGTTCCCTGGCTCGAATCCCGGCGTGGGTGTTATTTATGAGTATCCCTTCATCAATTTCATCTGACGATCACTCATTCTCATCGTCGGGATTAGCCAAAAGTGGAAGAAAAGCAACGCTAAATTTAAAAAATAAAATAAAAAATGTACATCTTATCCCCCAGAAGTAAGACGGTTCCGTACCAAAGGATTAATTTTCTCTCATATTTTACTAAAAAAACATTGCTAGAAGAATGTGACACATGAGATAAATTACGTTTTGAAACCGGGGTTTCTTCATTAAATTTATTTGATGTTGGAAAGTGTTATGATTTATTATTATAGATAATGAAAGTAAGCTAATACATATGATTTGATTGACGAAATTAATAATTATGCAGCAAAGACACCAAGGGAAACTAAAACGCCAACTTAGAGAAGCATAAAAGTGGGGAAAGAAGACTGTAGAATACAGAAATATTTCGAGGCAGTCACATTTTATTGTACGCTACATATAAAATAAAATGTATATTTGTTGGTGAATTTTTAAATATTGTCACATTTTTCTTCTCCCTTGTTGTGAGGTGCTCATTTTAAATCAACTTCCCTCACCCTACGGCCTGCCCTCCTTCACCCGCAAGAGTATTCCGGAGTGAGAGGATGTCACCATCCCGATGGTGAACACCTCTGGATTATAGATCGACTCCTGCCTCCCACTCCCTTCCCCATCCCCGGAGGATCGTCACTGACAATGTGAAATCATACTATCATATGCCGACAATCGACATAGCACTTCCGTTTCTGTACTTGACTTAGTGAGAAGTATTGTGGTTGGCAACAGCCTAATAACGGATTTCTTCCGCATAATGTAGTCCGTTCTATGAAAGTACACTAATGGAAGAAAAACGTGTAAATTACATTGGATTATACATTTTAAAATATATTTTCAATAAAGGTTTCTGTCTATAATAATAATACGTGATTATTGTATAAATTACAATCGATCACGTGAACAGCAAGAAAATAGCGCCAGTTTCGAACATGGCGACTTCCATGCGTGCAGGAAGGTCTCCCGTGTTTTCAGTCTTTCGGAAATACAGCCGTTTGAAAAGTGGCAAGAAGCAGGTTGTTCTTAACGTTTATGTGACGTTGTGTCGGTGCTATCCTGAGCAAGCAGTGAAGTTGGTGTCCAAATGTAATTCTGTGTCTGCGTCTTTGTGTTTTCGTTGTGGTGAAAGAAAGGAAAACGACCGGTCAAGTTGTGAGTCTCGCGAAAAAAACACGTTGTTGCTGGTATAAACAAGTACACCGATTTTGAGATAGATGCAATACAACGCGAGGTGCTTTCGTATTATTTCAATCAAAGAGCCGTCCTGTCCACTGTGGAGAAGATGTTGATAGTGATGATTGATGATGATCTCCCCAATTTTAGCAGTCGACGTTAAATCGCCTCTTGTGTCACGTTGAGTTCCTTTTTGGCAAGCAAATTTGATAGACCGTACTCTGACAGGATGATATCTAGCGCCGAAAATGCCTCAAGTTCAAAAAGGGAAGTACAGAATCAAGGTAAGAGAATACATTACTTGTATGAGACGTGCGTAAATAATGTGCTTATTATCGTCTTCTTGTTTTCTAATGCACGAGAAACCGAGAGAAAGATAAACAATCTCTTTTTATTCCCCGGCTTATCTTTGATTAGCTTCTGCTAAAACTGGCGGTATATTTGTTGCACAAAGGAGAAAACAATACTTCACATGTCAACAATGTTGGGCAATAATTTGGTGGAAATAAAACCAAAAGGCTTGAATTACTGAAACGAATCTCTCTCTCTCTCTCTCTCTCTCTTGTATAACTTTGGCGCTGTCATACTCAGAGAGGAGGGGGGAAGGGTGATCTGTTAACCCAGTCAGATAAGTGGGACTTTTGGCGTAGAAAAATATGTTCATTCTTGAACAAGAACACGTATTTAATAACTTGTAGAAAATTTACTATACTTCAATGTGTAGATTATCAGTTAAAATAAGAATACGTTTTTCCATGTTACGTAAAACTAAAGATTGCGAGTGAGCAGCATATGATGGCCGCACCATTCACGAACAGCTGGCGCGGAGTGATACGTTACTCGAAGTGAGACGGTTGTTTACAGAAGGTCGGAAGGTTCGTGATTCTTACTTTAGTGAGATATGGTAGAACTACGTTCTCTACCAAGCATAGCAGTGAAACCCTATGCAGAAGCGATAACACAATAGATAAGATTATACAATGCTATTCAACAATGACAATAAAAAGAACAAATGCGTAACTTGTGGCGATCTCGCAGGATCGTTGCAATGTTCATCATTATTATTTTTAAAATTCTAGGAATTGATTGAGTGTGCTCTCGGTAAAATTTAGTAATACGATGACTGTGATGATAAGCAGATGCGCCGAGCGACTTCACATGTACGTACGTCCCCTCCGAAATGCTACATGAATTTACTTGCTAGCAGATGGTCATCAAAAAGGGAGGGGGGAGATCTGATCTCATACATTTATACATTGTTTGTCGCAGCGCAGGCAGAGTGTAAATGGCATAATTAGAATTATGATCCAGGAACATTCTGTTGCTCAACTTTTGCCATTCGTGTTACTAGTTTTGCGTGTGGTATTTAGAATGGAGCTTCCCACCAAATATTTCCAAGAGCCCCCAAAATTTTTCATATTCAAGTAAAAGTATTGTCACTTAATCCACACCTAATGCATGTTACACGTCATTCTCAATATTTTGCCGTACTGTGACAATGTAGTTGATTTTTCTTGTAAACGTTAAACTCTTCAGGGGCTCAATAACCCAGTAGAAAGTGGTACACAGAGGGCAGTTATTATCTTGCCCTGAGGGCCAGTACCTCCTCTTCTGTCGCACAGAGTACATTATTTTGGGGGATTTGGTGAAATTCATTTTCTCCAATATTGAAATTTTTGTGAACATTTCTGTCGAACCGAATATTGTCCAGTGTGTTATGATTTTATTATGATCTACGATGCTCATATGACTGGGGATAGTGTCCTCCCATTTCGAGCACTGCACTGCCCTTCCGCTAGGCTTTTCACTGAGTAACTTTGTGATGCCGACTGAGAGATGCCGACGCTGCCGAAGTCAAGGATAGCTTTTGGGGTTGAAGTCCTACCCATCTCAAAATCCAAAATGAAGTATTAACTATCAAATAAGTAATTCCCCAAAACAACATTTTTAAAAAAATATCTGAGTATGTAAGAGCCTATTTGTTTTGTTAATTATCAAGCAAGAAATACGTACAATAGTTGATGAACTAAATATTTAGCCGCAAGAAGTCCTCCTTCCTCCAAGAAAGAATCCTGTCTTCGCCACCGTGTTGAAGTAAAAGCAAATGTTTTCAATATTCTCTCCCAGTTATTATCAGAGATTCATATCCTAATTTTGTTTCCAGAATCTACTACACTTATGTATGTCTGTAACATAAATTGGAAAGGAAGTGTATTTGCAGGAAAAAAAATCACCTGACGGCAAAAGAAACAATAAACAAAGTGTCCATCATTATTTTCATTCGGTTTGTTTTGTGATGATAATGAATTGAAATAAGAAAGTCAATAAGTTGAGATCAATACCTGCTTCGAATTAACAACTCCATTCATTCTAGCGTTGTCAATACGTTTAGTATTCTCGTTAATTATCCACTGAGGAGGCCCAAATATTCTACTTGCCGTGGGGGGGGGGGGGGCACAGAATGCTGCGCTACGCCACTACTCTAGATCCAGTCACAATTAGCCTTACTGTGCATAAGGTGAACTTAAAACAATATATTTATAACTCCTTTCCTTTACTAACTGGTTCAAGGTGTCAATATATTACAAAAATAGTCAATAAAATAGTAAATTTTATTGTGAACAAGCTTTTCTTTAGTTTTTGCTTTCTATTAGAGTAAATCAATTGAATATCATATTGCATTCTCGTTTCACTTTTACTGTGCATATTTTGTTGGTGTAGATCTGTTAATGATCTCGAGAGAGAGAGAGAGAGAGAGAGAGAGAGAGAGAGAGAGAGAGAGAGAGAGAGACAGAGGAATAATACAACACTCATAACACGCTACTTTGTGTGTGTTTTCGATATTTTACTTTGTAAAGTATATTTGAAGTCAAAACTAATTGCGTGTGTTTTGTTATAACTAAAACTAACCCCCTTTAATTATTTGTTGTGGGGGGATTTTTGAAGCCAAGATTGCTGGTGGGGAAAACTCTCCCTGTGCCCACACCACCAGGATTTCGAACCCTGTATCGTACCCTACACTTCTTTTGAATCTAGTGAACGGCGTTAGACTATCAAAGTGGTAGAGCAGTCATTTTTATTGGTATATTCTAAATTATAAACGCCATTAGAATCTGCTGCATCATATGAAATTCGATAGTAATCCGAAAGAAACATACATGATTTCTTTAGTGTTGGTGGAAATAACGAAGTTATAACAGGACTGAACTGGATCTCATTCCAGTGTGTTGGACGCTGGACACGGCACCGATATATATACCAATTTCATTAAGCGTTCTTAATTTTATTAAGGGGGGGGGGGCACAAAAGCTGTTCAAATTATTACATCGCATGAAAGAGCTATAAAGAGAGCGCTTGTTGCGTGTTGCTAAGGAGCTTTCAGACGCGACAAGCAACGAACGACACCTGTCGCTTGGAAATGAACCCTTAGTAATGAATTCAACCTTTCGAAACGAAGGCGTATGGTGTCGCTTGTCTCTCGGATTGGGTCGTTTTCTCAGTATCGTGTAGCCTCGGTTTGTTGGTAGTACATACGTGGCGAATACTTGCTTATATAAAGGGGCTCTCGTCGTTTGAAAGATGGGATTTATTTCACAGCCTCTTGGGTGCAAACGCCCCGTGTGACTTGTCACCCGTCACGTGTTGCTTCGGTCTGAATGCTCCCACAGTGTAGGATAGATAAACAGTGGATGGAAGCCAGAAAAACAACAAGGTAGATTCCTTAAACTACCGTGCTACCGGTAATTAACAAACTGTATTTTAAATATTAATGGCCTTATGACTAAGGAAACTTATTTATTCTCACTATAAAGTTAGCAAATTGTTTTCAGATGAAAATCATTTCCGGGAATAACATTTTGTGATATCTCCCATTTTTAACTTCCCTTGACGTGATATGCTGTATTACTTCTACGAGACGAGGCATCTCGTCTTGTTTCTAGACGAGACACGAGGTGAGACAAAACAGAACAAAGTCTCGTCTGGTCTCGTTTCGTGGTCAACACTACTTTTCTGCCACTTAAGGGTAATTGCGAAGTTGAGGATGAGTGATGGTAATTATAAAGATGACGTTGATCCCCATGGCGGAATGATTACACTGATTAACAAAAAAATAATTTCGGCGGATATCTTGGTATCCAACACGCGTTCTAAGACAATTGAAACATGCTGATTCAAAATATGCAAACCATTTGTCTGTAACACCCACCAATCTTCAGATATACGACATCAACCATTTATATATGTCTAACATTGTATCAAGGCAAACAACTCACAGACATAGGTTTCACTAGAACACTTTTTGCTACATGGAGTACTATTGAACATGGCTTTACCTAAGAAAATAATGCAAATACATCACATGACACATATACTATATAGTAACATCTAGTTGAAGGTATAATACACATATAAAATACATACGTATAGAAAATACTTCCTTAATTTAAGGTGTGTTTGGTTTGAATTTCTTGGCTATAGAGTTGCGTTTGTGCTGAGCATTTGGCATCTCACGCTGAAGCGTCCAACAGTAGTCTGCCTACATTGCTGCACTCCATCGACACTGATAGCGTGATTCCATCACCGAGATGTCCTGATGAAAATGTTCACCATGTTCGTCGCTGACTGAACCTAGGTTCTCGGGGAAGAAGTCAAGATGTGAGTCGACGATATGAATTTTGAGGGACATGTTGCAACCCAGCTGTCTTCTGTACGCACTAATGCACTTCTGCACAACATTCACATAGTCAGCAGATTTATAATTTCCAAGGAAATTGGCTACGACTGACTTGAATGCCACCCAATCATCTCTTTCAGTGCCACCCAGTAAGTCCTGGAAGTGGCTGTCACCAATGATCTTCCTTATTTGTGGACCTATGAACACACCTTCTTTCACTTTCGCATAACTCATCTTCGGAAACTTGTTGCACAGGTACAGAAAAGCATCTGAGTCGTTGTAGTGCCTTCACGAAATTCTTCGAGTCCCAGCTTCAAATGAAGTGGTTGCATGATAACTTTTTCACGTTCAACCAACGGCACACGAAGGACGTTTCTACTTCATGACTGCATTCTATCTCTGATCGGCCAATCCTTCTTTATGAGGTGGTGCTTCTTATCTCTGCTATCCTACTCGCAGATGAAGCAGCAGTACTTCTTCGCCTTCCTTATCAACGGCGCAAGTTGCGTGCACATGTCAAACATATGAACTGTGGTGCCCACGACTTACTACTATCTACCTTCGAATCGTATAGTCCATATGCTTTCTTCAGAAACGGTGTAAAAGTCTTCCGATGGGATGGATTTCTGTTAGATAGCCGCACACGTAGCAAAACAGATGTGGTGAATTTATGCAACCTCTGGACGCCATAATCCACTGTCACTCAAAATAAAAAAGAAATAAATGAATGTATAGTAATGCGATCTTGAAAATATTTCGACGCATTACATTAAGTATAACTGTTTTCACAAACGACGAAAAACAAATTCAGTGTTGCACGAAAAATAACGAAAAACGACGATTTTTTTTTTTTTTTTTTTTGAGGAACGGTATTCCATGAAAAATAAAATTTTGTCGATATCTTCAAAACCTGACGTTATAGAGCAAAACTGTTTTCAGATTTGAAATCAGCATGAAAAACTGAATTAGAAAATGTAAACATCATGTCGGATATCTACAGCTTGTTTATCAGTGTTATCAGAGTGTGCTACGATGCCAGGTGTCTTAGGCTTGAATTCCGGTCTGGGCGTGGACGTTCTTAATCAATTTCATCATATTTAATCCTCATCTTCACCATCAGCCAAAAGTGGCGGAAATGCGAAGTGAAACAAACCAAATGAATCATCGTCGTGGTTAGTCAAAAGTGGCAGAAAAGCGACGCTAAAAAACAAAAAATCAAATCAAATGATGAAGTGAAACAACGAACAACCATACCCAGAAATAGGTCCGAATCAGGGATTCCTGTCGTCATAGCGTTCTGTGCTAACCACTCCGTCACGTAGGTCGGCGTCCTTGTTTTTATGAGAATGAGCATGTATTGAGTAGTATCTCTACACAATTTTCATAAAATACATGGACATGTTATTGCATACAATAGTAACCGCACATTCAAACGGAATACGAGATCGGTTGATGAACGTATCTATAATCAGGGCCGGATTAATTGATGCTGCAGCATTAGGCCCATTCCTGAAATAGACCCAGATGAAAACAGACTAGAATTTTCCGAAAGCTGAACAGTTTTCTTTTGCTATATTAACCTGAAAATAAATCTTAGAATGAAATTGGGAGCCCCAATTTCGGACGCCTAGACACAGCGTTACTTATTATACCGTTACGATTATTCTTTGCACTGTGACGTAAATATAACGTCGTTGTGTTTATTGTTCACCGAAAATTTCAAGTTAATGTTATCAATTTTACGTTAAACAGTTTATTTAGTAATGTAGCTGCGTTTCTTGCAATATCTTGGCGATTGTTGACTCTTGATTAGTTCGGTAAGTGCGACGTAGTAAATTTTCACCTTGAAAGTTAGTTGTACAGAAATAATCGACTGTATTTCATTGTTAGGTTTTGACGTGACAGCATCAGGCCTAATTTCGTCTTAATCCGGCCCAGTCTATAACCGATGTATGAATTCCATCTTAAAAACTCTAAATTTTCTGAAGATATTAGGATATTTATTGTATTTGTATTTACACATAGTTAAATTAAAATATTTGCCCTCACTTGTATTTTATTTTTGTTATTTAGCGTTGCCAATTTCAGATAATCGCGATTGATGAAAATATATTCACAAGGAAGACACATGTCGAACCCGAGAACTTGGAAATCCACTACTTAAGGCGCTCGGTCAACGAGATGGATAATTGCTCTCTCACCTCCAAAAGTACGCATTATATTTTGATTTCTAATCGAAAAATTGAGGTGCAATAAATGTCCTAAAATTACTATACGAGCTTAGTTCCTTACGCACTCAAAATGTATTCAATATAGTTAGTGTTTTGAGTGCAAATGCATAGCACTATAAACCGCGCTTATTATTGGAAATCGGTTTTTCTTCTCCCACCTTGAAATGTCGTTCTCTAAAATACAATAGCGCATTGAATTTTGTGGTATCTATCTGCATTTTTTTCCGGACTTTCTCATCGGACTAAAATGTATGATAAAAAGTCATCCCCTCGCATTAGCCTTCTAATACTAATAGTAACTAATGTATTCAACAAACTTCCCATTTCTGTTTTGGGGGGTTGAACTGGACCTCTAGATTTCCTGTGTTAACCCAGGATCACAAGATCAATTGGAATCTAGTAGACGGAAATATGGCGGACTCCAGCTTTGAAAGATGGGTAATAGGGCGGTGATGGGACTTCATTCACTGAAAATTCGTCACTCAATGAAAGTCGATCGGAAAGACTGAATTCCGAAAACGATTTTAATAATAGTGGACTTCCACATTATTAATAACAATTTCAAGAATAGCTTTTCATTTCGATATATTTCATGAAACAAGACCTTTTTATATTAATAGATCATCAGCGCTGGAGTTGTGGGTGTGAAGAAGGAGTCCGGAGGGATGTTTCCCCCCCAGTTAAGTAAATTTTTATTAGCCATCCCCTCCTGCTAGGATAATTTGTATAAGCATCCCCCACTTCTTCATTGTCTCCATGCTGATGTACACAAAGATCCTCCTATACCAAGCATATCAGCTATATGAATTTCCACTTCGAGCACTGTAGATCATAAAATAACAACACACTGGAAAAGAAGGAAATGTCCACAGAATTTTAACATGGAAGGAAAATGAACTTCACAAAATGCCCCCAAATAATGGTAACATTTAGCCCATACGCTGTGAACCCTTAGGGTAAAGGGATAATTCGACTCCACTGAGTTTTGGGACCGTTTTGAAGTAACATGGAACAGGTGTAAACTATTTGAGAATTTTTTTCAGCTCTTATTTGAATATAAATAGGCTTAGAGCCATCTTGAAAATATTTGATGGGAAGTTACATTCAAATACCACACGTAAAATTAAAATTAGTGATAAAAGTTCATGATTTATCATATTTAATTCTTTATATTGTGCAGCAACAAGGCAACGACTGGTTGAGTAACTGAATCTTTCCATACTGGATTCATAACTGTAGACAATTTATGCATACGCTCACCACAACCGGAGTAGCTACAAAGTTTTGAGTAGACCTCGGAATTTAGGTTTTTAACCTATTTTTTCCTTTACAGGTATGCAAGAAATAATAAGTTACGTCAGCGTTTCGTTAAACAACGCAACAACTGATGAAGTTTTATAGTGCCTAAAAACCTATTTTGCTTGTTAGAACCTATTTTAGGTTTACGTGCCTAAATCTAACCTTTTTTAGGTTTTTATATATTTTTAAAGGTTTTTACAGACTTTTTACGTCACACAGAGGCATTTGCTTTGTTTGGTCACGAGAAAATTCAATGACGAACGTGTTTGAAACGTGCTCTCTGTCGATTTCCCTTCCTCCAAGTCCATGTGATTTTTCAAAGCTCTAAACGAAGCAAAATGTCTGGTGCCACTGTTTCCTGTACAGTCCAAAGTGGTCTGATCTGTGTGGTCTTGCTCACTTTCGCGTCACTTCCGTGCTTTGTGGCATTCACGCCTTGCAAACTAACATTTCAGCATTGAAGTTTGCACCACTATGTTTTTGTTGATTGAAAGATTATTTTCAGCACATGAGATGATCCTCACAAAAAAAATTGCGGAATTTGACTGTCCATAACATTATAAAAGATTGTAACTAACTAACTAACTAACTAACTCTCTAGCCTTCTTAAACCCGAAGGTTCATGGCTGCAGCAACACAGGCCTTCCATCTGTCCCTATCTTGAGCAAGATCTATATACTCTTTTCCATCCCTACCCATTTCCTTTAGGTGTATCTCAACGTTGTCCCTCCATCTTCGTCTTGGCCTTTCTACAGGTCTCTTACCATCAGGTTTCCCAACAAGAATCCTGTAAATTCCTCTTTCCTCTCCCATTCGTGCCACACGGCCTGCCCACCTAAGTCTTCTTGATTAAATTATTCTAATAATTTCTGGACATGAATACAAATTATGTAGTTCTAAATTATGTAACCTTCTCCACTCACCTGTCTCCTCATCCCTTTTAGGTAAAAAGATTTTCCTAAGGATCTTATTTTCAAATACTCTCAATTTATGTTCCTATTTCAATGTAAGGGACCAAGTTTCACACCCATATAATACTATAGGCAAAATTACCGTTTTGTATATTTTAACTTTTAGTTTCTTAGATATTAAACGAGAAGACAAAAGTTTATGAAGGGAGAAGTAACATGCATTTCCTGAATTAAGCCTGCTTTTTATTTCCTCTTTAATATAATTTTCACTTGTTAATATTACTCCTAAGTATTTGAATTTGGAAACTGGTTCAAACGAGTTGTTATCAATAATTAGATTTTGATTATTACCTAACACTTGGTTTCGGCCTGTAAGCATATATTTAGTTTTCTCTTTGTTAACTTCCAAACCTATCTCTCAGTTTTGAAAAATATTTTAGCATTATTCTTAATTGTATTTATATCATCCCCTAATAAGTCTACATCATCTGCATATGCTAACAACTGAGTCACACCATTTAATTTTAGTCCTTCTTTAGTTTCTTTTACCTTCCTAACAGCATATTCTAAGGCAAAATTAAAGAGCAATGGAGATAATGCATCTCCTTGTTTTAACCCATCATGAATTGTAAATTTGTCAGACACATTAATACCTACACGAATTTTACTTTCTGTTTCACTGGTGCATACTTTTATCATACTAACAAGCTTCTTAGGTATTCCAAACTCTATTAATATATTATATAATTTATCTCTTTTGACCGAATCATATGCTTTTTTGAAATCAATGAATAGCTTATGGACATTTTGATTATATTCCCACTTTTTTCCAAGTGTCTGTCTGATGTGAAAAATTTGATCTGTAGTTGATCTGTTAAATCCACGTTGATAATCACCTATAATTTCATTAGCATATGGGGTTAGTCTTGTTAAAAGAATGTTAGATAATATTTTATATGTTGTTGAGAGTAGAGAAATTCCACGGTAATTATTGCAGTTCATTTTATCACCTTTTTTAAACACAGGAACAATTATGGATTCTTTCCACTGTTGAGGGATTTCTTCTTTATTCCATATTAAACAAATTAATTTATGAATTTGACATATTAACGAATTTCCACCATATTTGATTAACTCAGCTGGTATTAAAATCAATGCAAGGTGCTTTGTTATTCTTTAGCCTCTTAATAGCATCTTTAACTTCAGTCAAGTTAGGTTCTGGAACTAAAGGTTCTGCTGTGTGTACTTCATTTACTTCTGATTTATCTCCTACATGAACATTTAAAAGGTCATTAAAGTAGTTCTTCCATCTATTTAGATATCGCTTGGGTCAGCTAGAAAATCACCGTCTTTATCTTTTATCAAGTTTACTTTAGGTTGCCACCCCTTTCTAAATTCATTTACACCTTTATATAAATCTATGATATTTTTGATTTTGCTGTTTGTTTCAATTTCATTAATTTTGCTTTTCAAGTAATCTCTTCTTTTACTTCTAAACATGTGGTTAACTTCTCGCTTTATTCTATTATAATTGCTTAGATTTGTATCATCAGAGTTATTTAACCACCTAAGTCTAGCCTGATTTCTTATTCCTATTAGATTATGACATTCATTATCAAACCATGGCTTACTTTTTCTTGGTTTATGATATTCGCGATTAAAATTACCACCTGAGCGCTAGTGTCGCTTCCAATATGGCCGCTCTACGTAGGATAGATCTTTGTTTCCATTCAGTAATAGTATGTAAGAGCAGCGTGTTGTCATTGCTGTTATGGAAGAAACGTTTAAATTACGCGTTATATTTAAATATTACGAATGCGATGTGAATTCCAGGAACTATAACGAAGATGAAGCTGTGCTGAGAGCGAAGCATTAAATTATGATAATAAAAAAAATAACACGGGAAACGCACACGAAACTAATGTATAGCTACGGACTGGTTTTTCAAAGCGGTACTGTTTCATCTGCACTGCACCTCGGTTGTAACTGCCTAACTGGGGCTCTCAGAAATGATTTGAAAATAAAGCAATTCACCTGTATTGCAAAGTTTGGGAGGAAATAAATGAAAACATGCTGTTGCAGTTTTTTTTCCCCAAAGAGGCAGGCTGGTTTAATAACAACACCGGATAATGATAATAATAATAACAATAACAACAATTTCATTGAGGCTATTTCCAGTCTTCACTGAAAATTGACATACTGAATGAAACAGCAACATTAGCATGTCAATTATGTTTTTCTGACTTAGCTTTATGATTACGGACATTAATTAATTCTCAAACTATTTTCATCTTTGCACTTAATCGACTTGCACCTGTTCCAAATTACATACATACTATATTGTTATCGAAGAAAAAAATGTTATATTCATAAAGAACAATTTAAAACTTACTTTCATGGTAATAAAATCATCTTTCGGAAAATAAAGTGAACAGACTCGTGCGTTCTTCGTAATTTCCTTGCCGCATTTCAGTTATGCCAATCTTGTCAATCAGTTCTGGTTTCCCTGATTTATTTAAACATTTCATTTTGTTGATTCCACCACGGGGTGGAAAACACATGTAAGCTTTTCACTTGTCCTGAACCACAAAACGATTTAGAGCAAAAAACTGAACAGTATACGCTACTTTTTCGCATGATCCCCATGCTTTGAATGGCTTCAACACGGCGAAGCGCAGCGAGGTGTCCTAAGTGGAGTGGTTCCTGAAAACCTCACCAGATGGCATATCCGATAATTTTAATCGCGAATCCTATACTTTCTTTAGCTGCTGATTCTATTGCATTACGTATGTGCTCCCAATTCCTATTTACGTCTGTTTCATTTACATTTTCATCATCATTTAAATCCTGCAAAACATCAAATCTATTTGACAGTTTAATTTGGTAATCTTTCTTAATTCTTTCATCAGCAAATTTTCTTGTATTAAATTTTATAACTTTTAGATTTTGTTGCTTATGATTTATGACTGCGAGTCTTTCTCTTAATTTAGCAATTACTAAATAATGGTCACTGGCACAGTCAGCACCTCTATGTGTACGAACGTCAATTATACTAGTATGTTGTGATAAAAGATTGTTGCCTAACTATACGGCGAAGAGTGGATTTTAATAGGAAATTTTCAATGTTAAGTTATGCCATCGCCGTATGGTTAGGCAACACACAAAACGTTATGCAAGATAGTGCAGTGCGTATTTCAGGATATAGGTGTCCCATTTTCATTGCCGGTGACTATACCTAATCAGTAGGGACATTGAATTTTCGCGATGCGCGAAATCGCGAAATGTGAAAAACAGATGCAATTTTGAACATTCTGCACGTAACTACACCCCCAATGATGAAATATGCATGAGTTTTATTCGCAAAGTAATGCGAAATGTGTGTTTTTCCACGAAATGAACGCTTTTTCGCGAAATAACCGTGAAATATCATCAAATTAAGTAGAAAACAAGCAAAAATCATTCGAGGATGTGCGCGCAAACTGTCGATTTGTAACGAAACGTTTGCCTAAAGTTTCCTACCACTTGCAGCTGAAGAACGTTTTATCTTCGATCACATCAGGAAGATGCTGCAAATTGGGATTTCCCATGCGCATAATCTCAGTTCGAAAACTTCGCTCCATGTCAAGCTGCATTCCTTTCTTCCCCCGAATGTCTACTCAACTTCCAGTTTCATTGAACTTGCTAGCTGTAGCAGCGATTAGATTAGTCTGTTCCCGCACATCAAGGGAAACAATGGTGTCATTTGTTTTCAGTCATGAATGAATTTTGTTTATCATCTTGTGATTTTCAACATGTGTTTGTGTATGTGCAGTAGTGATTACTTTATTTGTTGGACAGCAAGGATATCCTTTAAATACATACAATGAATAAATCACTTGAGATATGCAATTTATAAATCAAGTGATTTTGTGTTGATGTTTTATTTTTGGTTGGACAGCTAAGTACTTGTATACGTGTATAGTATATAAAAATGAAGTAGTTTATCAATTTATAGCTCTTTTGTATGTTGTTTCCTCTCGCTGGTATATACCCCTGATCTAACATTTTATTTACCGCTCTCTTCAGTTTTTATTTACCATAAATTTGTCTCCCTACTAATCAGCAGTATTCAGAAATATTGAACTATTTTAAGTTGTTTTTTTTAACCTACTTCAGGATTTCTCGAGCTTAACTTAAGATTTTTAGGACCTATTTCAGGATTTTTAGAACCTATTTTAGGGTTTTTCGAACCTATTTTAGGATTGTTAGAGACTATTTTAGGATCCTAAAAGCACACTCGCGGATCTGATTCAGGTTTCGCCCGGTTTTGAAGGTCCTGTCATAACACGCCCTTTTCTTTCCAGCTCTCGTGTTTACAACCCCGCCAGAGCCTCTGTGACGTCACCTACGTAGGTGAAACTTCTTCCGAGGGTCGCCATTTCAGCATTGAAAAACATGTAGCCAGGCCCGTAGCTAGAATTGCTCTGCGGTGGGGGGGGGGGGGGGGCTCACGGGTTATCAGGGGGCTTTGTAAACCAAGTCCAATTTTCAAAAGTTTAACAGTATTAAATGAAGGTAAATTATGTGGGGGGTCATTAAGTTTTACGTAATTTAGAAATATCATACAAATACTACATTTTTTCTATATCTTTCAAAACATCGTTTTTTTTAAGTGTTGACTGCTACTGAAATCATCCCTTACTGCACACTCCATACTACTTTTGATGATACAGATAATCACACAAGAAAAAATGCACAATATTCAATCATAGTGCCTACAGTACAATCCATCCCCTGCAGAAGCAATGAAACTTCCCTTCGTTTCGAAAACTTGACCTTTGACACAGATGCGGAGGGAATATGCATGATGTCATCAAAGTCACAGATTCTGTCTAAGTGGAAGGTCGCAACAGGAGCAGCGAAAGTACAGATAAAGAAGCTGCCCTCAGCTCCCCTGGCTCCTGTCTGACTACGGGCATGCATGTATGGCTCTTGATTTGAATATGGCGTATGTCAGGCTCACACAAAGCATTTGTGTTAAATGCTCAATTGATTGCATTAGGTTATTTACGTCGTTTTCTGCAACTTTGGCTAATCACGGCGATAAGGATTTGTGATGATATGAAGAAATTGATGTGAGAACATTCACAATGAACATCCATGCACAGGGCGGGCTTCGAAATACACGTAGAGCGAAACAATTGAATAATGATTGACTCCTATAAAAGTGCAGTTGGAAAAGAGGAAGGGACGGGCTGACATCTGATTGGTGTCCGAGTCACCAAATAGCTATCCAGGTTATTTATTCTGGTAGAGAGAAATTGGAATTTCAATAATCTCACATCCGTTGCAATGTGATAACTGTCACTTTTTCAGTTGATCTAAACAAGATATTGCTTTTCTATTTGTACAATGTACTTAGAGCCTAAGTTGAAGAAATAAAGATGAATAAAAAAAGAATAGAAAAATTGGCATTTTAGGCAATATTATATACAGTAATATGGGCATTAACCCTCAAAACAGGTATTTATAGGCACTTTAAGAATTAATTAGGCGGCTCCAAACAAGTCATTTAAGACATTTTAAAGCCTATAATAGGCAAAGAGGCCAAAATCCGCTCCTATAGTAATTACGTTGCAGTGTAAATGAGGAAAAACAACACTATATCGTTTTGTTGCATAGATAATCTACCGAGGGGTAACCTCCATTCGCCCTCGAGTAAATTGATGAAAAAAGTAAAAAAAAAAAAAAATATATGTAAGATTATACAGGGTCCGGCAGAGGAGTTAGACGGTTTTGAAATGTGAATAACACACTTAATTTTCAAAGGTACAGAAATGTATTACTATAGAAATACAGGTTATTGTATGCCATTTTTATTTACCACGACAGTTCGTGTAAAAAAAAATGATGCCTTCAATTTACTTCTATACACATTCGAAGGCCTTTTTCCTTTCCTTTTAAATAACCTACGTAAGATCTTGAGTCATCGCTTTGTCCGTTTGAACAATTGAAATAAATTCAAATCAACAATCGGGGATCCGATGAGAAGTTGGTGGCCTGCTTAACTGTTTGTCAGCCCAGTAAGCATGGAGCCCTGGAATGTGCAACATTGACCGTTTGTTGTGGAGGGATTCTTCTAGACTGGAGAATCTGTATTGAAAATGCAGAGTCTTTTTCGACGTCATTTTCATGTGGCACGCCATGGGGGTGTTCATCACTATCCTCAGGTGGGTGCAGAACTTTAGATTGACAGCATCAGCTACGAATAGGTCACCACCTGGCCGTGTTCGAACCGTAAGGACACCAGAAAACACAGGACGAGTAAGGGAAGCTATCGTTAGGAGCCCAAGACTGTCTGCCAGCCAGCATGCTGTAGCGTTGGGGATTTAAGATCGCTCTGTACAACGAATGTTACATCTGGATCTAAAATTTCACCCTTACAAGATTATGCTTGTGCAGGAGCTGCATGATGATGACTTTGTCATTCGTAAAAGATTTGTTGAACGGATGCTCCAAATGTCCGAGGAAACGATTATTCTTATGAGTGACGAAGCACATTTCCATTTAAATGGATCTGTAAACAAGCAAAACTTTTGATATTGGTCAAACGAAAACCTTCAGGAGCCCATGCTTACTGGGCTGACAAACAGTTAAGCAGGCCACCAACTTCTCACTGGATCGCTGATTGTTGATTTGAATTTATTTCAATTGTTCAAACGGACAAAGCGATGACTCAAGATCTTACGTAGGTTATTTAAAATGAAAGGAAAAAGGCCTTCGAATGTGTATAGAAGTAAATTGAAGGCATCATTTTCTTTTTACACGAACTGTCGTGGTAAATGAAAATGGCATACAATAACCTGTATTTCTGTAGTAATACATTTCTGTACCTTTGAAAATTAAGTGTGTTATTCACATTTCAAACCGTCTAACTCCTCTGCCGGACCCTGTATTTGGTGAAATACTTGGGAAAGAGATGAACAAGAACCAAACGGTGATTGATAATTTGTTTAATATTCTGAAATATATTTGTTGTCTTGAAGATCTTCAAATCAAGAACATTTTTTTGTATTCGGTACAATAGAAAATTATAAGTAGGGAGCAGTAGAAGAGAGAGCTGTTATCAGAGTTCTGACGCTGTCAATAGTCTAATTTCTGATAGCCTAAAGAGCTTTAAATGGTTAAAAAATGGACGAAAATGGTGTAGTTTGTAATATTATTTTGTGCGCTCAGCTGGTGCATTGTTCCTTCTATTTGAGGGCTCGGTGTTTTAGTTCTCTTCATTTCTTCATCATAGCCCGCGCAGCCTTTTCTTCCGTTCAGCTCGGGCCATAAGGAAGCATGGTCCACTCTCCCCCTCCTCTCCTCGCGGGAGTACGGTGCACAGGAGTCGCGGGTTTTATACTATCATTTTTTCCCGCGGTCGTTGTTTGAGAGTGAAGCATCAGTCACATTTGATAGTCGATTATTTTCTGTATTTAATCTGGACTTTGGCGATAGCCTAGAATATACGCACCTGATATATATAAACACACACACACACACACACACACAGGGTGTCTCAAAAGTAATAGCGCAAACTGACACAGGTGAAAGTACACGACAATAGAAGCAAAAAAGTCTCAGTAAACATGGGTCCGCAAATGAGCAGTTTTCGAGATAATTGCGAATGTGTGGTTACAAGCCACCACTGACTTCATTGTTTGTAAACGTCGTCCTAGTTGGTAAAATGCTAATAATGTCTGCGAATGTGTGGTTAGATGCAGTCACTGATTGCATTCTGTAATCACAGAGTACTATATCCATCCTGTTTGATTCCCACGTTACCTCTCGTTGACATGTCCTTTCCCATTGCACTAATATTTATTGTTATTAATTACCTTTTCTCTTGTACAAATGTTTATTGTTCTTAAATCTTAATTTCTGTAATTTACCTATCACTGATAATGTCAGGATAGTGACTAACCTGTCTGTACTTAGCTTATAAGGGCTGTTGCCATGGCAATTACGGGTGTCTTTTGCCTGGACTTGGAAGTTCGGGCTCGGTTTTTGGTATAGAGTGATCAAGTTGAATTATAAGAAGTTTAATTTCTTTGAGTGACATGGATTACATGTTAGGCATATAAGTATTTTGTTTGCAAAGAAGTAAAATAGACTTCCTTTTTCTTAGTGCAAACTTAACTTTGATTTTTATTTGGTTTGAACAAAGAAGATATATTACCCCATACTCTGAGAGACATCACGTGTATGCTTTCGAGTCTTTCATGTGAATTTATTATATTTTCTGGTAGTTAAATCATGTTCTTTTGACTAAAGAATGTGTCATGGTAAATGTTCTGTTTTGTAAACAAAGAGTAAACCTCGGAACGTGCAAGGAGTAAAGCAATCTGTGTTTATGAAATTGACACGTTCTATGCAATTTGACGTACGCGTCGTATTATTATACTATTTATATTAACTTAATAATACTCAGCGGTGAACGATGAGACTCGGTGAAGTACACAGACTCCTCTCAGGTACAGGGGTAGTGTTAGGCAAAGACAATATTCACAGCACAGAGAAATAAAACCACATTACTGCAGTATGTATAAACTGAAAGGTTTTATTCTTTATTTATTGTAATTATAGTGCAAATATACTTGAGACGAAGGCGAGGATTTCGCTTTGTCGATGAATTGACTCAACTAAAACGCATAAACTCAATGCGTGGCTATCGGCAAGCCTATGATCACATAGACCTAGCTTGCGCCCCGAACTACCACACCAAGAGATATGCAATGATAACTGAGCCAATATTTGCTCCTTAGCCTTTTATTTCCAAATTAATCCTTAGACTAGCTTTATTATTTATCGTAGAATGGTTGCAGTATTTTGCATAGCATCAATGCATGGCTATCGGCGTACCTAGGATCACATAGGCCTAGCTTGCGCCCCGAACTACCATACCAGGATGTATGCACAACACCGAGGAGTTCTTTTTAAGTTTAAAAGCTTCGACGATCCGTGGCGAAAGTGTGATGATTCTTACGCGATATCCTCGCTTTTATACTATTTTTGAGAACACAGATTAAAGTACAGATGAATCACTCACTATTTACAAAAGGATACTACAACAAAACTGACATCTATACATGTTTAGAAATACAAATTAGTATAGTGAACTCTCGCAAACATGACGATAAATTAAATTACCCATAATGTAGCATAAAATACAATAAACATTAAACAAAAGATATACATTACTAATAAGGCGCAATATTACGTAGAATAACAAGGAGGTTACGCTTTCTTTCACAAAATAAATATATTAGTGACACATTTTCTACTGATGATACAAAAATATGGATCATATCATCTGCCCCTTCCTTTCGAAAACTAAGTTTCAGGAAGGAAGTTATCTACCTGGAGGAAACTTAGTTTTAAAGTACAAACTGTTTCTTTTTATCCTCCGAAAAACGCACCAGTTTTAGGTTATCCAAGTTAACTTTATCATATAATTCTTTAGTCCTTGGAATTAGCAATGTCACAACATTATTTTCCACTTTGTCCACTAGATAAGGTCCTATCCACAACATAAATAACTTTTGAATGGTCCTATCTAGTAAGGAGCTTAAGGAATGGTTTTTAACCATCACGAAGTCTCCAACTGTCACTGTCTTGGCGTTTCCCTTCTGTTTTAAATCCTTCGACAGCTTCTTCTTCTCCCTGACTTGGGCTAAGAATAATTTGGACTTCCAATCCGGTTGGGCTTCTTCCCGTTAGGGCCAATTGAAATGAGTTAGGATCTCTCTGGGTATAGGATGATTGAAGAATAGTTCAGCAGGTGAATATCCAGTTGTTTCGGAAATAGAATAATTAATTAACCAAACAACTTTTGATATGTATCGCGACCAAGTCTGATGTTCTCGATAACAAAATAAACGAAGTAATCTGACTATCTCTTGATTTGCTCGTTCTACCATGTTCCCCTTTGGATTGTAAGCTGTTGTGCAAACATGATGGATACCACGGCTTTTGGTAAATTCCTTCCACTGCTTCGAGGTAAACTGAGCTCCTCTGTCGCTTAGGGTAACGTAACGTTTGGATAGTGAGCAAAATATCCTCTCTGAAGCGTGTTTATAATTTCTGTGGGGCTGGCAGTCCGTAAAGCATATGCGAAGACAAAACGTGTACCCACATCAATAAGGCTCTTGATGCACTGGTATCCATTAGACCGAGGAAGCTTCCCAATCAAGTCGAGAGAAAGCATCTCATGAGGTTGCTTGGGACTGATATGAAGGGTCTCCTTGAGTATTCCTAATTTGTCTGGTTTACTCTGGGCACAAATTTCACAATCTCGGATGTACTGTATCACGTCATCCTTCATGCCTTTCCAGAAGTATCGTACTGCAAGTCGCTTCAATGTCTTGGATACTCCAAAATGTCCAGCTTCATCTTGAATTATTTTCAAGAGAGGTTGCTTCATTACCACCGGAACACACAGTTTCCAAAGGGACTGATTGTCTGATCCTCTCTTAAATAAAATTCCTTCTTGAATGCGATAGGAACGATGCAATCTGAGGTTAGGTTCCTGAGAATTTAGAGATTGGAGTAAATTTTTGCAGAATTCATCTTCAGATTGTGCCTCTCTCCACTTGTCGACGTCATCTATTTCTCCTCTTTCGGCCCACAGGTAGTTTATTCTGAATGTCTGCTGGCTATTTTCAGGTTGAATCTGGGGTATATCATCAGCAGGATACCGAGATAAAATATCTGCCAGATCGTTTTGGCGACCAGAGACGTATACTATTTTATACTGGTACTGTTGGAGTTTTAGAGACCAGCGAGTCAAACGACTGTTCCAGTTACGGGCGTCTTGTAACCATACCAACCCTTTATGATCACTGTAGATAGTGAAGGGCCTACCTTTCAAATAAACAGCATACTTCTCAACTCCAAAGATTATGGCCAAACATTCTAACTCATGGATGGAGTAATGGCGTTCGTTCTCCTTCAGTTTTCGGCTTGCATACTGAATCACCTTCCTCTCTTCACCATCCATTTGGAAAAGAATACTACTCAATCCTTTCCCAGAAGCATCGCATTGGATACAGAATTCCTGTTCAAAATCAGGTTGTGCTAATTCAGCATCTCTTACAAGTTCATTCTTCAGTAGCTGGAAACTTTGTTCTTCCTCGTCTCGCCAAATCCAACGTTGATTTTTACCTAACAGCTTGGTGAGCGGTTCAGATTTAGCTGCAAAATTTTCAATGAACTTCCGCCTCCAGTTGGCGAGGCCAAGAAATTTCCGAACATCCTTTCTAGTTTTAGGTTTAGGAAATAACTTAATGGCGGAATTTTTGTCTGGTTGGATTTTGATAGCATCTCCAAAAACAATGTGACCCAAGTAGGTAATTTCCTTTTTGACAAATTCACATTTTCGCAGCTTTACAGTCATCCCCACTTCTTGGAGTCGCTGCAACACTTCGTCCAGATGTTCGAGATGCTTGGAGAGTTCTTTGTCGAAAATCAGCAAGTCATCCATATATTGAGTTAGATACTCTTCGGTTTCAGGACCAAATACCGCATGCATGGCAGCTATGAAAATTGACACAGCACTAGAGATACCAAAAGGCATTCGAGCAAACATCCACTGACGTCCTTTATAGGAGAAGGCAGTACATGGTTGGCAGTCAGTTTTTACAGGGATCTGTAAATATCCAGAAGCCAGATCCAGATTTGTAAAATAACGAGCACCTTTAAATTTTTGTAAGGCATCCGAAATGGGCTCAACTGAATTCCGTGGAACACGTACAATTTTATTCAAATTTCTGAAGTCAATGCATGGGCGTACTGTACTGTCAGGCTTGTCGACTACAATTAAAGGGTTCAAGTAAGGGGCATTATAACACCCCATTGTCTCCACTTTTCTAATTCTTCCTCCAGGAGTTTTCTTTTTGCTATAGGTATGGGATATGGAGATCGATACACAGGTTCTGTGGTGGTGAGTTCAATCTCACACTGGAAGTTTTTAATAGTACCTTCAATAAGACTTCTTTCAATTGGCTTCTACCCCTTTCGCATAAAATCTCATTCGCATTGACCTTCTGCAGAATGTCGTCAGGACTAGCCGTCCACTGATCGACATGGGAATCTTCACGGACTTTTCTTATATACGTCCCTGTCGAAGATCCATTATTCACGAGGTCCTGCTCTACCGGAACTCCGTCTACGGTGAGGGATAACTTCTCGCGCTGTAGGTCAATTCCTGCTTCATATTTCCTGAGGAATGGGTAGCCCAAAATAAAGTCAGCTTCGAGACCTCTCAAGACAAACATGTCCTCCAATAAATTTCTTCCAGCAATCTCCAGATATACTTGTATACATCCCACAACTCTAGTTTTGTTTCTCCCAGTGAAATCAGTCAGCCTAACATCTGGACATGTTTGTAACTGCAATGACGGCAGCTTCTCTTTAATCTTCTTCCAAATGGCGTAGCTCATGAGATTACATTCGCTGCCAGTGTCCAGAACACAAATAAACTCGACGCCTGTTACAGTTGCCTTAATTAATGGAGCCCTGGGTAAATTTTCCTTTCTAACTGCCTGTTGTAGTGCTCTATCAAAACTTTGTTCTCCTTCATTGAGAGTCAGCACAACAAAAAGATGATTGTCTTCACTATTTATAACGCTGTCATCTGTTCCCAGAGAAGTCCAAGATTTTAGCCCAACCGTGATCGGGAACGAAGAATTCACGTTGGGCGACTGGCTAAATCCGACTGCATACCACTCGGATTAGCACTAGTCGATGGTGCCCAACAAAAGTCTCTTGTCATGTCGACGGTTTGACGTTGCTCGTTCGTCAAACGTGAAGCAGAAGGTTCAAACGGAGGCGCCGTCGCTCTGAAGTTACTGGGTTCAGAGGCGTTACGTGAAGAGTCACGGGAATGATCTTCTGGATCAGATCTGGAACGACGCGGCCCACGTGCGTAGTTGTTCCTGCCATCCCTTCTCGGAGGATTACGCCGCCTGTTGTAATTGGAATATCCATTCCTCTGGTTCTGCATAACTTGTCTGACTCTGGGTTGTTGGTTTCCAATTCTATTTTGTCTGGGAGCATTTCCCTGGCCTGCACCTTCCCTATTCCACACAGGCTTCCAACTGTCCTGTTCCTCAAGCACCTCGAACCTTTTCAGAAAGTCGGCTAGCTGCCGTACAGTTTGAGGAGAATTAGCTAGACTCAGACTGCGAGCTCTATATGGAAGCTGGGAGATGATTAAATTCACAATCTCAGGTTCTATGTAACGGGCAGACAGATTGCGGTAGGCTGAGTAAATGGACCAGGCATATTCCTCCATGCTCATACCGGACTGCTTTAAGTATCGGCGAGATCTCACTGCTGTCAGCTGCCTCTCTTTGGCCTCTTCTGAAGCATATTGTTTGCGAAAACGACGGCAAAAATCAGAATAGGACTTGAACTCTAACTGGTTTGCTCGAAACCAATGCTCAGCCTGGCCCTTGAAAAGCCAAGGAATAATTTCCAATCGGTATTCGTATGGAATCTGCATTAAATCAAAATTGATATTAAGTTCTTTTAAGTATTGCTCAGCATTCTGGGCTTCCAGGTCTCCCTTGAACTTCGACAAGGAATTAAGGTCTGCCATCCTTGGAGTTCCAGTCATTGCTGATCGCTGAGTTCTTGGCGGCGACACATCTGGCCCGCTCCTTGAATTTTCATGCCTTCGTGTTCGCTTCCTGATTTTTGCTTGATACTGAGAGTCAGAGGTGGTGCTGGAAGAGGAGGAACTGCGATCTTTCTTCCTTTCTAGACGTTTCCTCTTTGTCCTTTCTTCATAAAGACTGTGCCGGGCCCTGCGAGATTCACGCTCTCTGTAACTTCTGTCATCGCCCGAAAGACTAAAGGTAGGTGGAACAGCAGACGCCACTTCATTAGCTCTTGAATCAGCAGTAACTCGTGGGCGACAGACTTGTTTGTCTTCCCTAGTTCTCTCTCCACCGGCTCTGTCCATCGCTTCATTTAGTTCAATGTTCATGGTTGGCAACGCTGCACTCTCAGCAACTGCAGACGGATGACCAGCTGTTCGAGATCCAGTTTCTGTTTCCGTTTGGCGGGTAACGTGCATGGTCTCTAACTGATTCGTAAGTTGTTCTACTTGAGTTTTTATTTCCTCAACGTCCTTGCTTCTTTGAGACACAACTACTGAAATCTGACTAATATTTTCTTGGACCTCAGCCCGGAACTGTATTTTGTCAGTCTCGGCCTTGGCCAACATCTGTTCTATTGTCAGCTGTTTTTCGATAATCCTATTGCACTCTCCAGTGAATCTCGAGTTAATATCCTCCACATCTGTGCGAACATTTTCCGTCGCTTTATTTACATCGGCTGCCAAGCTGCGCCGGAAGTCATCAAAGTCTATCTCTCTAGCCTGCCGGATTTCTTCAGAGAATCGAGCCCTAGTTTCCTCGTTCTCAGGCTTCAGTTGTTGAATCTCACAGGCCATCTCGCCTATTTCAGCTCTTAATACTTTTATAGATTCATCGTGCTGCTTACTGATAACATCCTTTAGCAACGCACATTGTCTGAGGATATCTTCCTTTAATATGTCAGATTGTCTACAGATATCAGCCTTCAGTGCTTCAGACTGTTTACACATATCAGCCTGCAATGTTTCAGACTGTTTGCAGATATCGGCTTTCAAGCTGGTAATGGAATCAGCTTGCTGTTTAATATCAGCTTTCAGTGCTTCAGACTGTTTACACATATCAGCCTGCAATGTTTCAGACTGTTTGCAGATATCGGCTTTCAAGCTGGTAATGGAATCAGCTTGCTGTTTAATATCAGCTTTCAGTGCTTCAGACTGTTTGCAGATATCATTGCTAATATCAGCCTGTAATTTTCCCATACTTTCGACTTGTTGTTTGCTAATTCCTTCAATCATTGCTTTTAATGCTTTGAACATATTTAATGGATCAGATGAACTATCCGTAGACAATAATTCACAATCTTTACAAACCAAATCGGTAGACTCGTGGCTTTCAGTTCGAATATCTAGGCCACAACATTCAAAATGTAGAAGCTTTGTACATTTCTTGCACACAAATGTGGTTTTATCTTTATCAATGTCCCGACAACAATCGGGAACATTAAGTCCTGAACTCGAAGTGAGATTTTTATTTGCGCTACGCAAATGCTTCTTGTCCATATCGAAACAAAATAACTCTGTGCTTTTCAATAAATATGAAAGTTCAGTGCTATGGCACAATTAATCTCAACTTTAAACAATTGTCTTGCCCTTGTACACTACAAAATCGAGCCAACACGTTGAGCTTCCACTTGACACGTTCTATGCAATTTGACGTATGCGTCGTATTATTATACTATTTATATTAACTTAATAATACTCAGCGGTGAACGATGAGACTCGGTGAAGTACACAGACTCCTCTCAGGTACAGGGGTAGTGTTAGGCAAAGACAATATTCACAGCACAGAGAAATAAAACCACATTACTGCAGTATGTATAAACTGAAAGGTTTTATTCTTTATTTATTGTAATTATAGTGCAAATATACTTGAGACGAAGGCGAGGATTTCGCTTTGTCGATGAATTGACTCAACTAAAACGCATAAACTCAATGCGTGGCTATCGGCAAGCCTATGATCACATAGACCTAGCTTGCGCCCCGAACTACCACACCAAGAGATATGCAATGATAACTGAGCCAATATTTGCTCTTTAGCCTTTTATTTCCAAATTACTCCTTAGCTAGCTTTATTATTTAACGTAGAATGGTTGCAGTATTGTGCATATCATCAATGCATGGCTATCGGCGTACCTATGTTCACATAGGCCTAGCTTGCGCCCCGAACTACCATACCAGGATGTATGCACAACACCGAGGATTTCTTTTTAAGTTTAAAAGCTTCGACGATCCGTGGCGAAAGTGTGATGATTCTTACGCGATATCCTCGCTTTTATACTATTTTTGAGAACACAGATTAAAGTACAGATGAATCACTCACTATTTACAAAAGGATACTACAACAAAACTGACATCTATACATGTTTAGAAATACAAATTAGTATAGTGAACTCTCGCAAACATGACGATACATTAAATTACCCATAATGTAGCATAAAATACAATAAACATTAAACAAGAGATATACATTACTAATAAGGTGCAATATTACGTAGAATAACAAGGAGGTTACGCTTTCTTTCACAAAATAAATATATTAGTGACACATTTTCTACTGATGACGTCACACAAAAATATGGATCATATCAAAATGCAATCAATGACGGCTTCTAACCACACATTCGCACACATTAACAGCATTTTACCAACTAGGACAATGTTTACAAACAATGAAGCCAGTGGTGGCTAAATTTCTGTTCCGCTTAACCCTAATGGCATAGTGGCAACATGATTGCTTTGTAATCGAAGAGTCCCAGGTTTGATGCCCGGTCGGAGGCACATAGATGTCCAGTCCCGATGAGCCATACTGTGCATAAAGTGGATAGGGAGAAAGGTAGGAATGTCAACTACAGGTTAATTCTTAAAAATTTTAATAAATCATATAAAACACATTTACATTATTAATGCATAGTAATACAATAAAATAATACACTGTTTACATTACTGTTCAGTGTTGTGAAAACTTCTTATAAATTTTTGCTATACATTCAGTGCTCAATTTAGAGGTGGTGCAGGAGAATGCTATCCCCCCAGCTAATAAAACTTTTGCTATTATAATAAATAAATAATAATAATAAACAATTCTTTATTTCCATAGACCCATATCCATGGGAGTGGAAAACGTCATACAATACTAAATATTACAAATGGAGTAGGATTACAATGAAAAGAACAAAATGCAAACACAAAAATACAAATAAATCATATGGGTTAAACATAAACAGTTATAAGTGTCACATACTAAACTTGTAAAAGAGAAGATCCAAATATAGGAGACATACAATATCAAAATAATTTAAATGCTTCAATTCACTAATCCAGATTAACTATTGAAATTCATTGAGATTATATAGAGGTATATCTGTTAAATACTGTTAGTTTCTTGTGAGATTCTGTAATATGTTTGATGTGTGTGGGAAGTTTGTTATGGTATTATATTCCTGCAACATGAGGTGATTTGTCTGAGAGAACAAGACTGTGCGCTTGCATGGTCAAGTTCTCTTTTTGACGTGTGTTGTGCTGATGGACGGTTGAATTCGTATCTAATTTACGGTGTTTTAGTACATATTCAATTACTTTGTAAATATATAAGAATATGGTCATAATTTTATTTTCTCTAAATAATTCTCTACATGAGTTTCTAATTGGTATTTTGAACATATACTATATTGCTCTTTTCTGTAGAGTAAGCAATCTTTGAGTGTATTCCTGTACAGCTCCTCCCCATGCTATTATGCAATATTCTAGGTATGGATATACAAGTCCATAGTATAGATTTGTGTTTATTTCAGACACATGATATTGTGTTAGGAGTTTTAGGAGATATAAGTTTTCCCTACTTTTTTGCATACATGGTCAATATGATATGTCCATCTTAATTTGTCATCAATAACTAAACCTAAAAATTTAACTGCATTTTCATAATTGATTTGATTATAAGTTTATATTATCAAAATTGGGTTTATTTCCAGGATTGAAAGCCATATACATTGTTTTTTGATAGTTTACATTCAAGTTATATTAATTTAAGTGCTGAGTTATTATATTTACTGATATGTAGGTTTGTCTTTCTAATTGTTCTTGTGTATTTGCACTGCATGTTATGGTTGTGTCATCTGCGTAGGTTAAAATATTTGTATTGTCTGCTGCGGTTAAGTCATTGGTATATAGTATGAACAGTAGCGGGCCTAGTATGGAGCCTTGAGGAACTCCTGTTTTTGCATATTCAGTGTCAGATATAATTTTGTGAACCACGGAGTTTTCAGTATGTAGTATCTAGGTGTACTGTGGTCTATCCGTGAGAAAAGATTTTATCAGTTTGTATGTATTTCCTCTAATGCCAATTTTGTATATTTTTTGCTTGAGCATAGAGTGGTCTAAGCAGTCAAAGACTTTGGACAGATCCAATCTATAATTATCTCAATAAATTGAGAAGTAGCTGTACTTGTCGATTTACCCTTTTGGAAACCATGTTGTAGTGGACTAATTATGTTATATTTGGCACAGAATTCGTGTATTTTATTACAAATGATTTTCTCTAACAGTTTTGAGAAAGATGCTGTGATCGTTATTGGTCTATAGTTTTTTATTTCTGTCTCCAGTCCTTTTTTGAGTATTGGTTTGATTATACTTTTCTTCAGTACTTTTGGGAAAATTCCACTATTAATAGAGGCATTTATAGCATACTGTAGTGGTAATGTAATGTGTTGAGAACATTTTTTAATTAGATGATTTGACCAACCATCTGGACCTGCTGATTTCTTATTATTTAAATTTTTTATCGTAGTTTCTAGTTCATTTAAGGTTATTTCATCTAAATAAATGGATTTCAGTACAGTATTTGATTCAATTTTGGTTGTTTGGGCACTTTTGGGCGAAATGGGACAGTTTACATAGGAGTTTGAGAAATACTTATTGAATGTATCCGCAATGTGTTTAGGGTTAGTTATTTCTACTTCATTTTCAAATAATGTGGTATTTTCATTACGCTTATTGTTTTTTTTTGCCTCTTTGCTCATTTATGATATTCCAAATTGCCAAGGACGAATATTATCTAGGATGAAAGACTTACTAAGTACTAAAGTTAAATAGTGAAATAATAACTAACATTAAATAAATAAAATATACTTATGGTTTAATCAAAAGTTATTTATTTCCCCCAAACTTGTTGGAAGGCAAGGATTATTTTGGGGTCATAGGACTTTTGAATGACAGTACCAAATGCAAGATTTACTTATAATAATATGCATGCAAAATTATACCAGGAAGTTTACTTTTCGTCAACTGGATCTAACATCCCTTTTTGATCTTCAATAAATATTGAATTAGTTATCTATTTGACATTAATTTTTAGTTTTAGTTAATAGTTTTTTTTTTTACAAATTTTGTGGACCTGAATTATACATAGGCTAGACAATGAATAGTGCTGTTATATCACTATTACCTATTCATGTAATAATATTATATTAATTAATTTGATAATTTGAGTATTTTAATTAATACTGTCTTAATTAATTTAATATAATTTTAGTAGTCATTATTATTTTCAGACTTGGTTTGTAACCTAGATACGTGCCTGGCTGGAATGCTTTCAGAAATTTTCTTGTGTTCATGTTGAAACATGCAAGCATTCTCCCACCTATCCCTGAACTCATATCAAAGCATCCCCCCCCCCACCGAAGAATCTCCACTTTGAGCACTGTGTATACTGCATAGCTTTATTTACAAAGAATATAAAACATGTGTATTTCTATAATTGGACGGCTTTAAACACTCATTTGTAATTCTAATTTCGAGGCAAATATCTTGTTTTATAGACAAACATTTTCAACAGTCTACAAAAGTTACATTTCTTTCACATCATTGGACGGAAACACGTCATTGGACGGAAATATACAATTAACACACATGCAATTAAGAAGAAACCATAATTGAATTATTGTGTAAATTTATGAGTGCCAATATTTCTGTCTGCATTGTAATACATAACATACATTGACCTGCGCATGTTCATAGTCATGCACATGTATACAACTTCTGTATTTCATAGTTTTCTTTTCAGGGGAGAGTAGGGAAAAATGATACCCCGATCATGCTTAATTTCTGCTTAGTTAGTGATGCAATATTGTGGTAAAGTTATGAACCATTACTTCAGTTGAGGTTATAACTGCCGATGTGAGTTAGTTTTGTTTTGCTTCATTAGAACTTTACCTCTTAACGTAAGGTAAGTGATAGTTTTGCAATTTGTCTGATTGTTGTATTTTTTGCTTAGTTGTATGTTCTACTAGCCTCCTTCTTAACCCTTTCAGGATCATATGGATTGGAGGCCAGTGGTTTCAGCTTCCATAAATTGTTTAGGTTATGGAAGTTAATGAACTTCATAATTAAATCCATGTTAGGTGTGGAAACTAACTTTTCTCAATGTTGGGTAGTCCAAATTCAAGTTATAAAACTTTAGCTTTCCTTCAATGACACATTATGAGGCAAATTTTGTTTTTGTGCTTTTAAGTATTGAGCTCTATGTGGTTCTCATTTATATACTGTAGCATCAAGATAACTGTGCCCTCAGAAATGAGAACTACAATGTGCCCTGTGATTTAAACATTCAACACTAGCTCCACTGCTTCCAGGGCAGAGGTACAAATATGTTAGTGGATCAGGTTTGACAAGAAAAGCAAGCTGTACTGAATCTAATTCATTCATTTTGTTGATGTTTTTGTTTTCAGCTTAGCATCATGTTTTGGAATATTACATTATTGTACTTTGTACAAATCACTTATACTTCAACAATATGGAATAATTCCTAAGTGAGCATATATATCTCGTAACAAAATGCTGCGAAGTTTATAATGGGTGTCACCAAGAATGCTCCACATTGGAGCAAAGCGAGGTAGACCACTGAAAGCACTTGCTACTGGAAATTACAAGGCAGCAATTGCTACTTCAGGTGACAGAAATTACTCCCGCTACTTACAGCCAATGTAATCATCTGGTAGTTTCAAGATGGTACTGGATACACACAGAGTCAGAGTAAAGTTTGAACTGTAATATACATTATCAATGTAAATGAATTACATAACAGTTGTCGTAATTATTCATGTACAGTCACGGACACTTCCGAGTTATATTGTTCACATTGAGAGTCATTGGGGTTATTATAACCCAGAAGTGTCTGTGACTGTACAATAATATAAATAGAGCGGTGTGTTAAATGTAGCTCACTGTTACTAAACTCTATCCAGAAAAGGCCATAAACATGTACAATCTGAAAACCCCTCACTTTGCTACAACATTGAGAGTTACTGTAGGTGCCCATTCTTATTCTCTAGAAATAACTTTTCAGCTGTCAGTGTATCGTTTCAATCATATATTATGTAACTTGAAAACTTATCAGTAACTTAAGATAGTTTATACTTCCTGAGGATTATCAACTAGGCACTTGGTATTGTTTTTCCATGCATGGATATAGGCATTTCAGATTCATGTCTCTAGACCACATCATCTTTGAGAGGGACTGTCGAATCTTCACAAACGTCCTGCAATTTTTTCCTCAGTTCATCTAAAATTTGTACAAATCTAAAAAAAAAATAGAAGATGTACAGAAGTGAAGAGAAACAGTAGCATTAGTAACAAACAGCATATTAATACTATAAACCCTGATATGTGATTCCATATAACTGCCACCAGGTGGCAGAGTTGCACAATTGGCATGATGATGCAGAGTTGGAGAAAAGTTAACATTTTGTTCTGTGTTAAGCTAGGGAAAATATCTATGGAAACATGACCAGGCATTATCAACAGGCAGTGTGTTTGAATGGCTCAAGAGGTTTCGGGAGGGTAGCATTTTGGTGGAAGATGATCAATGATCAGCAACATATACCACTGAAAATGTGGAACGTATGAGGAACTTACTTCGAGAAAGGCGTTCCATGACATCAAATGTAGTGAAATTTAATAGGGATGAATATCAATGAATATTGCATGATTGTTCCTCTTGCCTGATAATGCGAGGCCCCATACTGCAGGCCAAAGATCATATCCCTGCTCTTCCACATTCTCCATATTTTCCCCATCTGTCGGAATGTGAAAATGCTGTGATAGATATGCTGGGAAGCATCCCAGAAGAGGCTTTCTCTACTTGCTTCCGAGACTTCCAGAAACACTGGCAGCTATGTATAGATACTGGAGTGAACCAGCGGCGTGCATTCTGGGTACGCAAGGTACTCACTGCGTACCCACAACACCGTAAGAAAAAATAATAATTTTCCCCACCTTCTTGGAGCATGAAAATTCAACTATCGTCTCTCCGAAACCCCTTCCACTACCAGAAATTCTATCTTCCGTCCGAGAACGCTGCTGCCTTGCCCGAGTAGCCTGGCCCTCCAGGCAGTCCCGAACGTCTGCCCGAATGATCCCGATTGTGCCTTCGGTGTTGCCCGCACCCACCCCATCCACCGTGGCTTCTGCCGATTTCCACGAGCAAAAGCTGCTGCCTCTGTTGGGTACCCTAGAAATTCGGAGGGCAATCCCCATTGGCTCCGATCAACCCCCACCATATGTTTGGGTCTTCCCGCGCTCATCCCACGGTGCATTTTCCTGTTCAAAGCACATGGTTCTAAGAAGCCAGGGTACCCAAGATTTTGGCAGCATCTGCAGTGTTGGTAGTAGTCAACATATATTTTTTCTCGAATGTTTAGTTTACTAACATTGGACAGACACGCTTAGATAAATTAATCCCTGTGATTTGGTTGCAATAAAAATGCGTTATAAAAATTGATTACTGACATACAAATCGGAGCGGAAGGCAAGAAAATGTTTATTGGGAGGTGAGGGAAATGGAGTGATCGACTGAGTATTGCGTTTTACCTGAAACACTTTTCGGCGGCGTCATGTCAATGTGTCAGAGGGAAATTATATGGACAATTTGCATGTTTCACACCATTCTCAGTATCTGTCTTTCTCATTCTAGAGATCAAAATTGTATTCGTGTCACTTTGCATTTCAGCTTATAAGGATGGGTGTTGACTGTTGACCCGACGATATAAATGAACGAAAGAAAAAAAATAAACACAATGCTTACTATGGGATTCGAATGTACCCCAGCTCCCTTACGTTGCAAAGTTACGTAAATGGACGTTACATTGTGCCCAACATAAGGGTGCAACATCATATTGGTGGTGGTGGGGTGGGGAGATATCTCAATCTACACACACGCGCGCATATACTACATATACACATAATATAATTATGATATACATATTTATAATGTCATTCCATATAAAAAATAATGAATTTCTAAATATTTAAAAATGCATTATTAATAAATACATAGAAAGAAATCAATTTGTTACTTTTATATACATGAGATATTTATAAAGTAGCAAACAAATTCATTTACTAACGGGTTAAAGAATAAATTAATTACAATTAATTCAATAAATTACAAAAATAGTTGGAATTGTTTTACTTCTATTGTACATATTTTGCTATTGGTGTAGATCTGTTAAATATCTCTTGAAGAGGTAGTGTATGTTTTCAATATTATCCTTCATCATTCATTTCAATTTTGGTGTGGGGATTTTTGTGGCCAATATTATTGGTGGGGGGAAATCCCTCCATTCCCTCTCAGGACTTCGAACCCTGCCCAACGTTTATTTGAGCTTTTGAAGTGTGTTGGGATTAATACCATTCTATTCTGATATATTTTCTACGAGAGTCCGTAATTTCTTCATTCTACAAAATATCTCGTCGACTGACAACCCTGATCCATTCATCTACAAATGTGAGTGGCTATTTCGAGGAAGGAGACACTTGTTACCGCGAGAGATTGACGTTTTTTGTTTCTTCCGTCTTGCCTGTGAAATTTGCAGTGTTTCGTTCTTATTATTGTTTTGTCATTGCGGTGAAGAGGTGAAATAGAAATAATATGGAATCGGGAGTTGTCAATGACGTTCTGGAGAGGGTTTTTTCGTCATATAGTTATGAAAAGAAAGTGGAAATAATCCGAAATGGGAGCCCTGTTCCTGAATTGGAGGACTTGTCTCAGGCTGGAGTTACGAAGGATGGTAAGCAGTATGTTAGGCATTTTCAGGAAAAAACTTACTTATGTGTATATTTCTTCCTCAACCCTTAAAAAAAGTGTTCCCCTGTGCATAGCACCACGTCATGAAGGCGTATAGGGGGTGTGGGGGTAACGCCCCACACTTTTAATTAAGATATTACTTATTTAAACATTTGTCTGTTCTTTCGTTCCGTTCAATGTGCATCGCGCTGCATGAAGAAACTAATCAAGGTTGAATTGTTGGGCTGCACGTTTTTTGAGAATATATTTGCGAAGCAAGTATATAAAATATCATACAAATGTTTTATCGTGTTACATCTGAATCTCTCCGGTAGCGTTTTAAGGTTATATCTTATATAAAAAAATCCTGAATTAGATCCCATTTCAATTCAACTAACTTCAATCAGCTTTAGTGTGCATAAAGGAAGCTTAAATTCTGCTTCCTTTAACATAACAAAAAATGCGGCAGAAATCTTTTTTTTCTTTTTGTGTGCATATGAATGCATTTGATACAGCCACTAGTATTGTTTTCAAAGTTTGGTAAATTATCCACTAAGGATTTCACTTACGTATTTCTCTTGCGTACCCTAGTCTAAACGTCACCGCACGCCACTGGAGTGAACTGCATACATATACAGGACTGAGGACCATTAGTTGGTGAGTTCAGTATATATTATTTTTTACATCAATCATGGAACTTTTCTGACAAAGGTAAAGGTAAAAAAAGGTAAAGTGCTCCCCTGTGCATAGCACCACGCCATGAAGGCGTATAGGGGGTGTGGGGGTAACGCCCCACACTTTCTTGATCCGGTCGTGAGTGGGGGTGATGTGATCAGCATCACGCCCCTGACCGCCTTTACCCCCCAGGGTTTCCCCCAGGTACCCATGTTATTCGACGCTGGGTGGGCGCCGGGGCCGCTTCCATCGTTAGAAAAGTTCCCGGATTTGAACCGGCCGGGGATCGAACCCGGGACCTTGAGCATGGTAGTCAGACGCGTTACCGACTGAGCCACCGCGGCCACAAAAGGTTATACGATATTATCAAGAACAATTAAGAGTTCAGCGAAGTAAACAAGTTTTGAAACTGAATCAGTTATTCTTGGAGACAATCTTTATACATCATATCATCAATATTTCAAATGTTACTTTCCGATAACTTGTCAAGATGTCACTGTTGTCCTGATGTTCTGAATTTAGGCTAATGTTATAGAAACTGTCATTGCGATTAAGTGCATAGTGAGCTTGCATTGAAAAGTGTAACAATCTTTTTGAGAAGTACTTGTCATTTGTTTATTGTTATCTTGATATGATCCACATTTTTATGTAATGTCACCAGTAGAAAATATGTCATTAATGTATTTATTTTTGTGAAGCAAAGCGTAATTTCTTTGTTATTATATGTAATAATGCACCTTGTTTGTAATGTATATCTTTTGTTTATTGTTTATTGTATTTTATGCAACATTATGGGTAATCTAATGTATCTTTGTTTGAGAGAGTGCACTATACGAATTTGTATTTCTAAACATGCATAGATGTCAGTTTTGTTGGTAAAATCTTTTTGTAAATAGTGAATGATTCATCTGTATTTGAATCTGTGTTCTCGAAATAGTATAAAAGCGAGGATATCGCCACGGATCGACGAAGCTTTTAAAATTAAAAAGAACTCCTCGGTGTTGTGCATCTTGGTATGGTAGTTCGGGGCGCAAGTAGATGGTATCCCAGCCAAGGCCGGTCGCTATTTAATATTCGCAATTTAATTTGCACGTACTTATAACTAATTTGCACGGGTTTTAATTAATTCGCATGTACTTAGAACTTATTTGCACGTACTTAGAATACTTTACATTTATGTATTTGCATGTTTATAACTTTTTATGAATATATAATTATTTATTTTATGAAAAATATGTATATAGAAGGTAATTAGAGGTACTAAAGGCTATGCATATGTTTTTATATTCATTACTGCAAAGTATGTAACATATAAATCGATAATAATTAATGTTTATAATATTGAAAATAAATTTTCTATGGTTTATGAACCGCTATGAACGGTGGTAATGGTACGATTGGGGACGGTCCCGGTATTCGAACCCGCGATATGCAATGTTATTAATTAGTACTATGTAATAATGTATGTTATTATTGTATGAAACACGGTGGTGCAACACGCTAGACAGAATACTGTCTCGACTCGGCGGTGAAGGTAGACGAGAAAGGAATTTCGACTCCGCTCTGATGCCAGACAGAGAGAATGAATTAATATTCCGTGCAGGTAGACGAGAAAGGAATTTGGGAGATGTGCGTTCAAGGTCAAATGACGTCAGAACGCTAGGACAAAGGAAGAATCTGATTGACCAATCAGAGAACGCGTCGGTAGATTTTCAGAACCGGTTTTTCCAAGGTTAACTAGTACGCAAGAACAGGGGAAAGCTATGCAATACTGTAGGGCAGGGGAGGTATTCAACCAGACAACAAAGGATGTCTGAGAATGCGCAGCAAGGGTCAAATCTCTGAAGCTATGCGGTTTCCGCCGCCAATTAATATTCCGCTCAGGTTTGCCTCCAAGGCACAGGACGCTTTAGCGCAGGTTTTTTTTATCTGTACTATGAAGAAGGGAGAGCTATTAGGGACGGGGCCTACAGTTTTCACCATTTGCTTTTATCACGGGGTAACGAACCTAGGACCCTTTGATTATTGATTTAGGTAGTAAATGTATGTTACTGTGTGCTATTTAATTTAATTTTGAGTTTATTTTTTACCAAACTTTGACTTTATGTCAAACATTTTCACAGCTTATCCTTATTTTTACCAAAATAACACTATTTGTACTATTCAGGCAACACTTTTATTAAATTTTGGACTCACAAAGACATTTTTTCAACGTTTAACTTATTATTTTACAACTTTATATTAATTTTTTTACCAAAATAACACTATTTGTACTAATCACCAACATTTTTTATTAAATTTTGGACTCACAAAGATATTTTTTTTCAACGTTTAACTTATTATTTTACAATTTTAAGTTAATTTTTTTACCAAAATAACACTATTTGTACTAATCACCAACATTTTTTATTAAATTTTGGACTCGCAAAGACATTTTTTCAACTTTTAACTTATTATTTACAACTTTATGTTAATTTTTACCAAAATAACACTATTTGTACTATTCAGGCAACATTTTTTATTAAATGTTGGACTCGCAAAGACATTTTTTCAACTTTTAACTTATTATTTTACAATTTTATGTTAATTTTTTACCAAAATAACACTATTTGTACTATTCAGGCAACATTTTTTATTAAATTTTGCACTCACAAAGACATTTTTCAACTTTTAACTTATAATTTTACAACTTTATGTTAATTTTTTACCAAAATAACACTATTTGTACTATTCAAGCAACATTTTTTATTAAATTTTGCACTCACAAAAAACATTTTTTCAATTTTTAACTTATTATTTTACAATTTAATGTTAATTTTTTTACCAAAATAACACTATTTGTACTATTCAGGCAACATTTTTTATTAAATTTTGGACTCGCAAAGACATTTTTTCAACTTTTAACTTATTATTTTACAATTTTATGTTAATTTTTTTACCAAAATAACACTATTTGTACTATTCAGGCAACATTTTTTATTAAATTTTGTATTTACAAAGAGATTTTTTTACAACTTTTTAACTTATTATTTACAAGTTTATACCTATTTTTAACCTAAATAACACTATTTATACTATTAAGGAAAGACTTTTAGTTATATTTTCGACACACAAAGTGTGTGTTCTCAACTTCTATCTGTTTATTTCACAAGTTTAGGCTTATTATTACCAAAATAATACAATTCAATCTGTTCAGGAAAGACTTTTAGTCGCATTTTCGACACACAAAGTGTGTGTTCTCAACTTCTATCTGTTTATTTCACAAGTTTAGGCTTATTATTACTCAAATAACACAATTCTATCTGTTCAGGAAAGATTTTTAGTTACATTTTCGACACACAAAGTGTGTGTTCTCAACTTTTATTTGTTTATTTTACAAGTTTAGCCTAATATTTACTCAAATGACACTATTTATATTATTCAGGCACCATTTTTATTACATTTTGGACTCTCAAAGACACACACACACACACACAGAGAGAGAGAGAGAGAGAGAGAGAGAGAGATTTTTTCCAAGTTTACAGGATTATTCTCTAGTTTACTCAAATAACACAATTTAGATGTGTTTTGAATTATATTTTGGATGCAAAAGTATGTTTTGACAAGTTCTACCCTTTTATTTTACAAGTTTAGGCTTATTATTACTCAAATAACACAATTTAATCCAGTCAGGAAGGATTTGTTATTATATTTTGGATGCACAAAGAGAGGTTTTCAACTTTTTTATTGATTTTTGCAGGGTATGTATTAATTTTTATTTATTTTGTTTTGTATTATATATACATTTACAAATTTTTAACTTAGAGTTTAGTGTTTATTTAATTTTTTCAAAAACACTAAAAAAAGTACTTTTAGCTAAAATGTTAGCCACAGAATATATTATTATTATTATTATTATTAGGGTTTACTGATTTCCACTATGCTATTTTTGGTTCTGTATTTCTATATGTATTTATTTAGAGCAGGTTACGCCTGCCACGTAGGAAAGTTTGTTTATTTTAGAGTTTGCTGAGTATTTTGTTACTGCTATACTAGGTAAAAGTTTTCTAAATATACCAGATAGAGCTCTATATACTTTTGTTTTTGCTATTTTGGAGATGATGCGATCAGCACCACTCTCCATCTGCTTTTTATTTTATGTACCCAATATTATTTTGAGGCTTAGTGAATTCTAGAGCCTATTTATGCAGGAGAGAGGAGAGAGGACTTGAAAATTTTGATCTCAGACAACCCACAACTATTTGTCAGAGTATTTTAAAGGATATTTTATGCTTATTATGTGCCACTAGAATATCAAAGCTTGCTTAATTTTTATGTCTGTAACGCATTTATTGTATTTCTAGCTAAGGCTTACTGGATAAAGTACACGAAATGTTTAACATTTCGACTATTTGCCTTTATACGAGGCCAAATTTTTAGTGTAACGAAAATTATTGTGTGTCTATAAAGACTGAAATCCCTTTACCGATGGGTCCTTAACTGGACGCTTACCAACATTGTTCCTTTTTTAAAAAAATATAACCATTTATCAATATATTGACAATTCACAGGACAAGACGAAGTTCACAGACGACTGACTACATATATGAACCATAGGTCCATTTGCTAAACTTTTTTTCTATGCTAGAAGAATAATTTAGCCTTATAGCCTTTTTCAAAGTATTTTTGAAGTATTACTGGTTTTTTGGGTGCATCAACACTTGGGTTATTTCCATTTGGTTTATTATACGAGGCTACAATCACTATTTGAACACTGAAATCCTCTGATTGAAACTAAAAGCTTAGGCTGTAACTAGGGATTTAGTATGTATATCGACAATTTATAGGACAACACGAACCTTACAAAGGATTATAGGTGACGTAGGACCACACGCCAGAGCTTTGTTAATCTGCAAGAAGGAGTTGAAACTAATGCTATGAGGATATAATGTTAATTTTTCATTGTTTCACAAGGAGGCTATTTTTTACACAACCAATATTTGCTTTTTCAAGTAACTACATGTACCAGAAGCACACATGCCAACACTAACTAGATTTTGATTTATACTATCTCAGGTGCTAAATGTATCAAGAACACTGATTGTACATATTTCTGAGGAAGTAGGCAAAAGCAGATTACCCGATTAAAGTATCTGAAAAACAGATTTTTCTATGTAAGTATATTTTTATTGACTGGATTATTTAACAGATCGAACAGGAAGACTGCAAAATTCATTAAATGTATTTCTATCGTATAGGTGGTTTCAGAGATATAAAAAGAACAAATATAAGATTTTGCTGTTTTTGCTTCTGAGGCTAATCGCGACGCTAAGGGTAAATGGCGAGGAAATGTAACGGAGGAGAAACACTCCCAAAAGTTATGGGCTGCATGTAAGTTAATACCACAGAGATATTACAGTAGGTGTAGGTTCTACCACCAGAATTTTTCTATCATAATAATACTGGTTATGCTGTACTGTTAGCTAAAGATGCTGATATTTGAGAAACTCAAAAGCTTATTTGCAAAATTTTAGATAAATGATAATCTGTTAGACTGTAAACATATTTTATATCCATTCTGCAAAAGATCCGATGACAAAATTTAAAAATTGTAATCGCCCAGACAGGGACTCGAACCCTGGACAGATAGGTTAAAAGCCTAACGCTATACCAACTAAGCTATCTGGGCACAAGGTATTGTTTTCTTGAAAAATTAGTTATGTTAAGAAATATATTGAAACATTTGAGAACACTCTTGGTCTGGTTCGACAGAGAAGGAGACAACATTTCCAAATTTTTACAGACTGGGTGTATTTTTCCACTATAGAGGCCTTCACTATATGTAATTCGAAACGCTAAAGTTCAGCTAGCTTCCAAAACTGAGGTAAAGATTTTGTTTGGCGAGATTAACAAGTTACAATTATATCCAGTTACGGACAAATAAAGCTAAAACTCTCAGATTTACTGTACTAGCCAAGTTTTAGTAACATTTTCTTCACTTTAGTACAAATACCAAAGAAATAGGTATATTTTATTTATAATTTGACAAAATGTACTAGTATTTAATTCACAAAGTTAGGTAAAAAACAGTATTTTTAAAAAATATTGTTACTGCCTTCAAATGTTATGTTATTTAGCCACTAACAACTGGTTTACACTGTTTGGCATCCTTTAAATAGGAAAAGAAGGAATTATTTGTTTAGTATTTTTATATTTATTTAAGAAAACAATTCTACAGTTTAACTTAATTTTAACAAATTGTTACTAATTTATATATCAAAGTTATGTTATTTAGAGTGTATGAAGGCGTATAAAGTTAATATTTGTACTTATCAGTTCAACTTACAATTATATTTTACACACAAAAGATAATGTTTACAGTTAAATTACTTGAATCAGAGAATAATATTTTACAGTAATTGATTCATTCAGCAGTAGTCAGTACTTTTATGCATCAGAAAGTTTTCTTTATTTTCTATTACGCATGCTATTTTGGGCTATTCTTAAAATGTATTTCTAGGGCAAACTGGTTTAATTTTCTGCTTATAATGCAAAGTTGACAGTTTTCGCAAATTGCATTGTACATTTGTTATATTCTCTACTTACAATCCAAATATTATGCTTATTTAATGTATAACTAACTAACTCTCTAGCCTTCTTAAACCCGAATGTTCATGGCTGCAGCAACACATGCCTTTCATCTGTCCCTGTCCTGAGCATACTCCTTTCCTTCCCTACCAATTTCCTTTAGGTCCATCTCTACATTATCCCTCCATCTTTGTTTTGGTCTTCCTATTGATTTTTTACCATCAGGTTTCCCAACAAGAATCCTGTATACTCTTCTTTCCTCTCCCATTCGTACCACATGATCTACACACCTAAGTCTTCTTGATTTAATCATTCTAATAATATCTGGACATGAATACAAATTATGTACTTCTAAATTATGTAATCTTCTCCACTCATCTGTCTCCTCATCTGTTTTAGGCCCAAATATTTTCCTAAGGATTTTATTTTCAAATACTCTCAATTTATGTTCCTTTTTCAATGTAAGGGACCAGGTTTATTTACTGTATCTAACTTTCATTTTTTTGTAATTAACAAAAATTAAAAGCTTATACTGTAGTTATTATATCTTTTTCTATCAGCTTATTTTGAAATTAATATTATTAGTTATAGTCTTTGATTTATAACTATATTGCTTTTTTATCAATTTATCTAAGAGTACACGCAGACAAACACATGTGTACACACGTTTATGTAAATAGATATGCCTTTTTTCAATATTTCAGTATGAAGATTGCACTTTAGCTATTTAAGCAAGGGTAGGAAAGGTAGGATTTCTGAGAATTTGTTGCAGGATTTTGTTGTCCAAGTATAGATGAGAACTGAGCTGGGAGACTGTTTTGAACATTTTCATGATAGTTTGCATGTGAACTGTATGCAAATTGAGCACTATTGACTGTGCATGCTTCTAAGTTTTGCTGTTATTTTACATCAAGTCTGTGAGACTGTAGTCAGTTTTCCCTTTTCAAGTAGTTTTTATTGATTGTATTTGTATATGTTTTGGGGACTTAGCAGTTTTATGTTATGAGGCACTTTGTTGTAGAATATTTTTACCGGATTGTTTTGAGATATTGAGTGCCTGCTGTTTAACTTGTAATTATTTTCCTTCTTGTGTTGTGTATTTGACTATATTTTGTCCAAGTTCGTAGTATTTAGAATAATTGTTATTGACTTGTAGATGTAGGGAGTAATAATCCTTTGCAAGATGCTCTATACTTTAGTCTGAACATTATTCTTAGTGTTCACTTTTGAAGCCTTAGTATTCTGGTAGTATTACTAATGTAGAGGTAAATTAGGCTGAAATGTAGGCATTTTTCTGATAAATTATACTTACTTAGTTGTTTCAGCAGGTAGAAGTTGCATGATGGTTTACTGCTGATGATGTTAATTTGCTCTTCTTATGTACTACGTATGATGTAGCTTACTTGAGTAATTGGAATTTTCTACTGAAAAAAGGATTGCTTGTCTATTTTATTCCTATGTTGTTGAGTTTGTCCATAAGCAAGCCATGTTTTTACTCTATCCTATGCCTTGGAAGAATCTAGATATATTGTGTTTGCAGTTTTATGTTTCTCTAAGGTTTCACCTATGTAGTTTCTTAAACTGTGCTATGGGTGTAACTATTGATTTCTCTTTCTGGATGCCATGTTGGTTTCTGTATTCCTCTTGCTGCTTGAATTTGACTTAGGTTGTTTGCTTTTCTTCTTAGATCTTTATTTATTTTTTTAATATTCTTTTTTTATTTTTTAATATTCTTTTACATAAAAAATCAAAGTACATTGTTAAAGTCAAAGTGTGTTAAAATTCAATTTTTCAAAGTTAAAATTTTAAAAATACAATTTTCTAAAATCAAAAGTTATAATAGTATATTTTTGTTAGCAGAAGTTTTTATACTAGGGCAAATTATTTTGTTGTTAATGTAAAATTTGTTAGTTAATGTAAAATCAAAGTAATTAAACATCAATTTTTCAAAGTTAAAGTTTTAAAAATACAATTTTCTAAAATTAAAAGTTATAATAGTACATTTTTGTTAGTAGAAGTTTTTATACTAGAGTTAATTCTTTTGTTGTTAAAGTAAAATATGTTAGTTAATGTAAAATTAAAATAAATAAAATTCAAAAAAATAAAAAATACTGAACAAATAAACATAAAGATCTAAGAGAAAAAGCAAACAACCTAAGTCAAATTCAAGCAGCAAGAGGAATACACAGAAACCAACATGGCATCCAGAAAGAGAAATCAATAGTCACACCCATAGCACAGTTTAAAAAACTACATAGCTGAAACCTTAGAGAAACATAAAACTGCAAACACAATATATCTAGATTCTTCCAAGGCATAGGATAGAGTAAAAACATGGCTTGCTTATGGACAAACTCAACAACATAGGAATAAAATAGACAAGCAATCCTTTTTTCAGTAGAAAATTCCAATTACTCAAGTAAGCTACATCATACGTAGTACATAAGAAGAGCAAATTAACATCATCAGCAGTAAACCATCATGCAACTTCTACCTGCTGAAACAACTAAGTGAGTATAATGTATCAGAAAAAGGCCTACATTTCAGCCTAATTTACCTCTACATTAGTAATACTACCAGAATACTAAGGCTTCAAAAGTGAACACTAAGAATAATGTTCAGACTAAAGTATAGGGCATCTTGCAAAGGATTATTACTCCCTACATCTACAAGTCAATAACAATTATTCTAAATACTACGAACTTGGACAAAATATAGTCAAATACACAACACAAGAAGGAAAATAATTACAAGTAAAACAGCAGGCACTCAATATCTCAAAACAATCCGGTAAAAATATTCTACAACAAAGTGCCTCATAACATAAAACTGCTAAGTCCCCAAAACATATACAAATACAATCAATAAAAACTACTTGAAAAGGGAAAACTGACTACAGTCTCACAGACTTGATGTAAAATAACAGCAAAACTTAGAAGCATGCACAGTCAATAGTGCTCAATTTGCATACAGTTCACATGCAAACTATCATGAAAATGTTCAAAACAGTCTCCCAGCTCAGTTCTCATCTATACTTGGACAACAAAATCCTGCAACAAATTCTCAGAAATCCTAGCTTTCCTACCCTTGCTTAAATAGCTAAAGTGCAATCTTCATACTAAAATATTGAAAAAAGGCATATCTATTTACATAAACGTGTGTACACATGTGTTTGTCTGCGTGTACTCTTAGATAAATTGATAAAAAAGCAATATAGTTATAAATCAAAGACTATAACTAATAATATTAATTTCAAAATAAGCTGATAGAAAAAGATATAATAACTACAGTATAAGCTTTTAATTTTTGTTAATTACAAAAAATGAAAGTTAAATACAGTAAATAAACCTGGTCCCTTACATTGAAAAAGGAACATAAATTGAGAGTATTTGAAAATAAAATCCTTAGGAAAATATTTGGGCCTAAAACAGATGAGGAGACAGATGAGTGGAGAAGATTACATAATTTAGAAGTACATAATTTGTATTCATGTCCAGATATTATTAGAATGATTAAATCAAGAAGACTTAGGTGTGTAGATCATGTGGTACGAATGGGAGAGGAAAGAAGAGTATACAGGATTCTTGTTGGGAAACCTGATGGTAAAAAATCAATAGGAAGACCAAAACAAAGATGGAGGGATAATGTAGAGATGGACCTAAAGGAAATTGGTAGGGAAGGAAAGGAGTATATAGATCTTGCTCAGGACAGGGACAGATGAAAGGCATGTGTTGCTGCAGCCATGAACATTCGGGTTTAAGAAGGCTAGAGAGTTAGTTAGTTATACATTAAATAAGCATAATATTTGGATTGTAAGTAGAGAATATAACAAATGTACAATGCATTTTGCGAAAACTGTCAACTTTGCATTATAAGCAGAAAATTAAACCAGTTTGCCCTAGAAATACATTTTAAGAATAGCCCAAAATAGCATGCGTAATAGAAAATTAAGAAAACTTTCTGATGCATAAAAGTACTGACTACTGCTGAATGAATCAATTACTGTAAAATATTATTCTCTGATTCAAGTAATTTAACTGTAAACATTATCTTTTGTGTGTAAAATATAATTGTAAGTTGAACTGATAAGTACAAATATTAACTTTATACGCCTTCATACACTCTAAATAACATAACTTTGATATATAAATTAGTAACAATTTGTTAAAATTAAGTTAAACTGTAGAATTGTTTTCTTAAATAAATATAAAAATACTAAACAAATAATTCCTTCTTTTCCTATTTAAAGGATGCCAAACAGTGTAAACCAGTTGTTAGTGGCTAAATAACATAACATTTGAAGGCAGTAACAATATTTTTTAAAAATACTGTTTTTTACCTAACTTTGTGAATTAAATACTAGTACATTTTGTCAAATTATAAATAAAATATACCTATTTCTTTGGTATTTGTACTAAAGTGAAGAAAATGTTACTAAAACTTGGCTAGTACAGTAAATCTGAGAGTTTTAGCTTTATTTGTCCGTAACTGGATATAATTGTAACTTGTTAATCTCGCCAAACAAAATCTTTACCTCAGTTTTGGAAGCTAGCTGAACTTTAGCGTTTCGAATTACATATAGTGAAGGCCTCTATAGTGGAAAAATACACCCAGTCTGTAAAAATTTGGAAATGTTGTCTCCTTCTCTGTCGAACCAGACCAAGAGTGTTCTCAAATGTTTCAATATATTTCTTAACATAACTAATTTTTCAAGAAAACAATACCTTGTGCCCAGATAGCTTAGTTGGTATAGCGTTAGGCTTTTAACCTATCTGTCCAGGGTTCGAGTCCCTGTCTGGGCGATTACAATTTTTAAATTTTGTCATCGGATCTTTTGCAGAATGGATATAAAATATGTTTACAGTCTAACAGATTATTATTTATCTTAAAATTTTGCAAATAAGCTTTTGAGTTTCTCAAATATCAGCATCTTTAGCTAACAGTACAGCATAACCAGTATTATTATGATAGAAAAATTCTGGTGGTAGAAACTACACCTACTGTAATATCTCTGTGGTATTAACTTACATGCAGCCCATAACTTTTGGGACTGTTTCTCCTCCGTTACATTTCCTCGCCATTTACCCTTAGCGTCGCGATTAGCCTCAGAAGCAAAAACAGCAAAATCTTATATTTGTTCTTTTTATATCTCTGAAACCACCTATACTATAGAAATACATTTAATAAATTTTGCAGTCTTCCTGTTTGATCTGTTAAATAAGCCAGTCAATAAAAATATAGTTGCATAGAAAAATCCTGATATAGTTGGATTCTCAAAAATATGTACAATCAGTGTTCTTGATACATTTAGTACCTGAGATAGTATAAATCAAAATCTAGTTAGAGTTGGCCTGTAAGTGCTTCTGGTACATGTAGTTACTTGAAAAAGCAAATATTGGTTGTGTAAAAAATAGCCTCCTTGTGAAACAATGAAAAATCAACCTCATTTCCTCGTAGCATTAGTTGCAACTCCTTCTTGCAGATTAACAAAGCTCTGGCGTCTGGTCCTACGTCACCTATAATCCTTTGTAAGGTTCGTGTTGTCCTATAAATTGTCGATATACATACTAAATCCCTAGTTACAGCCTAAGCTTTTAGTTTCAATCAGAGGATTTCAGTGTTCAAATAGTGATTGTAGCCTCGTATAATAAACCAAATGGAAATAACCCAAGTGTTGATGCACCCAAAAAACCAGTAATACTTCAAAAATACTTTGAAAAAGGCTATAAGGCTAAATTATTCTTCTAGCATAGAAAAAAAGTTTAGCAAATAGACCTATGGTTCATATATGTAGTCAGTCGTCTGTGAACTTCGTCTTGTCCTGTGAATTGTCAATATATTGATAAATGGTTATATTTTTTAAAAAAAGGAACAATGTTGGTAAGCGTCCAGTTATGGACCCATCGGTAAAGGGATTTCAGTCTTTATAGACACACAATAATTTTCGTTACACTAAAAATTTGGCCTCGTATAAAGGCAAATAGTCGAAATGTTAAACATTTCGTGTACTTTATCCAGTAAGGCTTAGCTAGAAATACAATAACAGCGTTACAGACATAAAAATTAAGCAAGGTTTGATATTCTAGTGGCACATAATAAATATAAAATATCCTTTAAAATACTCTGACAAATAGTTGTGGGTTATCTGAGATAAAAATTTTCAAGCCCTCTCTCCTGCATAAATAGGCTCTAGAATTCACTAAGCCTCAAAATAATATTAGGGTACATAAAATAAAAAAGCAGATGAAGGAAGAGTGGTGCTGATCTCATCGCATCATCTCCAAAATAGCAAAAACAAAAATATACAGAGCCCTATCTGATATATTTAGAAAACTTTTACCTAGTACAACAGTAACAAAATACTCAAAAAACTCTAAAATAAACAAACTTTCGTTGTTATTTGAGTAATAATAAGCCTAAACTTGTAAAATAAAAGGGTAGAACTTGCCAAAACATACTTTTGCATCCAAAATATAATTGAAAACTCTTTCTTGAATAGACTAAGAGGTCTTACTTTGGTAAAATAAGCATAAAATTGAAAAATAAAGGGTAAAACTTGACGAAACACACTTCGTGTGTACAAAATTTAATTCAAAACACATTTGAATTGTGTTATTTGAGTAAACGTGGAGAATAATCCTGTAAACTTGGAAAAAAATCTCTCTCTGTCTCTCTCTCTCTCTCTCTCTCTCTGTGTGTGTGTGTATGTGTGTGTGTGTGTGTGTATGTGTGTGTGTGTGTGTAAGTGTGTGTGTGTATATATGTATGGGGGTGTGTGTGTCTGTGTAAGTGTGTGTGTGTATGTGTGTGTGTGTGTAAGTGTGTGTGTGTCCAAAATGTAATAAAAAACACGTTCAAATCGTGTTATTTGAGTAAATATTAGAATAAACTTGTGAAATAAACAGATAAAAGTTGAGAACACACACTTTGTGAGTCCAAAATGTAATAAAAAATGTTGCCTGAACAGCTGAAATTGTGTTATTTGAGTAATAATAAGCCTAATAAACAGATAGAAGTTGAGAACACACACTTAGTATGTCGAAAATGTAACTAAAAGTCTTTCCTGAACAGATTGAATTGTGTTATTTTGATAAAAATAAGCCTAAACTTGTGAAATAAACAGATAAAAGTTGAGAACACACACTTTGTGTGTCGAAAATATAACTAAAAATCTTTCCTGAACAGATTGAATTGTGTTATTTTGGTAAAAATAAGCCTAAACTTGTGAAATAAACAGATAAAAGTTGAGAACACACACTTTGTGTGTCGAAAATATAACTAAAAATCTTTCCTTAATAGTATAAATAGTGTTATTTAGGTTAAAAATAGGTATAAAATTGTAAAATAATAAGTTAAAAAAGTTGTAAAAATGTCTTTTGTGAGTCCAAAATTTAATAAAAAAATGTTGCCTGAACAGCTGAAATTCTGTTATTTGAGTAATAATAAGCCTAATAAACAGATAGAAGTTGAGAAAACACACTTAGTGTGTCGAAAATGTAACTAAAAGTCTTTCCTGAATAGTACAAATAGTGTTATTTTTGTAAAAAATTAATATCAAATTGTAAAATAATAAGTTAAAAGTTGAAAAAATGTCTTTGTGAGTCCAAAATTTAATAAAAAATGTTGCCTGAATAGTACAAATAGTGTTATTTAGGTTAAAAATAGGTATAAAATTGTAAAATGATAAGTTAAAAAGTTGTAAAAATATCTTTGTGAGTCCAAAATTTAATAAAAAATGTTGCCTGAATAGTATAAATAGTGTTATTTTGATAAAAAATTAACATAAAATTGTAAAATAATAAATTAAAAGTTGAAAAAAATGTCTTTGCGAGTCCAAAATTTAATAAAAAATGTTGCCTGAATAGTACAAATAGTGTTATTTTTGTAAAAATAAAGATAAGCTGTGAAAATGTTTGACATAAAGTCAAAGTTTGGTAAAAAATAAACTCAAAATTAAGTTAAATAGCACACAGTAACATACATTTACTACCTAAATCAATAATCAAAGGGTCCTAGGTTCGTTACCTCGTGATAAAAGCAAATGGTGAAAACTGTAGGCCCCGTCCCTAATAGCTCTCCCTTCTTCATAGTACAGATAAAAAAAACCTGCGCTAAAGCGTCCTGTGCCTTGGAGGCAAACCTGAGCGGAATATTAATTGGCGGCGGAAACCGCATAACTTCAGAGATTTGACCCTTGCTGCGCATTCTCAGACATCCTTTGTTGTCTGGTTGAATACCTCCCCTGCCCTACAGTATTGCATAGCTTTCCCCTGTTATTGCGTACTGGTTAACCTTGAAAAAACCGGTTCTGAAAATCTACCGACGCGTTCTCTGATTGGTCAATCAGGTTCGTTCTTTGTTCTGACGTTGTGACGTCATTTGACCTTGAACGCGCTTCCCCAAAATTCCTTTCTCGTCTACCTGCGCGGAATATTAATTCATTCTCTCTGTCTGGCATCAGAGCGGAGTCAAAATTCGGAGACAGTATTCTGTCTGGCGTGTGAAACCATCGTGTTTCATAACATGATGAAATTATTACATAGTACTAATTAATAATATTACATATCGTGGGTTCGAGTACCGGGACCGTCCCCAATCGTAATTGGACCTGTACCTACACCCATTACCACCGTTCATAGCGGTTCATAAACCATAGAAAACTTATTTTCAATATTATAAACATTAATTATTATAGTTTCATACGTTACATACTTTGCAGTAATGAATATAAAACCATATGCATAGCATTTAGTACCTCTAATTACCTTCTATATACATATTTTTCATAAAATAAATAATTATATATTCATAAAAAGTTATAAACATGCAAATACATAAATGTAAAGTATTCTAATGATATGCAAATGAATTCTAAGTACATGCGAATTAATTAAAACCCGTGCAAATTAGTTATAAGTACATGCGAATAAATTGCGAATATTAAACGCCCGAGGGCACAAACAGTCCTTGGCGGTGATACCATCTACTGAGGCTTAAACGAAGCAACGCCTGACTCTTCGAATTCGCGATTAATCTATCTGTGCGTATGGGAGACTTTTAAATTAGTGGAAAGGGTGAGGAAGAGAAAGAGAGACACAGAGGGACACAAGTACACAGAGAGAAAGGATACACATGCACGCAGAGAGGGAGAGAGAGATTTGGATAGTACAACATTTCAAAAACACATTTTGAAAAAGTATTGTGTAGAAACTGAGAACGTCCCATCGACTTTCTCAAACTCAGATGACGATGACAATGCTATGAGTTCACTTTAGAATCAGATAGTCTATTCGGTACGAGACGTACAGTTTAAAGTGTGAACCGAACCACTGTTCAATGTCCATACAGAGGGATTCGAATCCGGAACCCATTCATTACAAGATCACATCATTACCCTTACGTGAGCCATTGCGAAGACATCCAATTGTCATCCTGTCTTACACGTAGTACACCCTGGACTACGTTCTTGGGAACTAACGAAGCTCTGGCGTCTGGACGCACAACCAGTATAATCCTCCGTAGAGCTCGTGCTGTGTCGTCCATATTTGAGGGGTTCAGAACACAACTGGCGTAACTCCACTGACAGTTTTGAGGAAAAGGCGCATTCATTAAAAATGAAATTAAACGAACATGTGATTAAGAAATTGAAACTAAGGAGATATAAGTCAATTTACACGAGAAATGGAGTTACGCGACTAGTGCTCTGAACCCACGACTATGTTTGAGTTGGTCCTCATCTTCGCGATTAGCCAGAGAGACAGAAAAGCGAGGTAAAATAAAACAACCTACATTTATGATGGTGATGCTGCTAATGATGAAATGATGTGCTAAAAGACAGAAATTTAGACATAATAAATTCTGCTCAAGAGCTATATGTTTTTCAGTCTATCTACAAATGCTGTTAACCAAGAGAATCGAAGTCTGGGGCGGTCTATCACAGGTGCAGCACTATCTACAGAGTCCCAGGACGATTACAAACTCGGCTTATCGCACAGTGCAGCTGAAAGCCCTTGATAAATGGGTGTATTATTATTCATCGATGGGAGCTGCCAATATGCAATTTATCACTATACAAAATGCACACAGGAATACATTGCAAACTGGGAAGGGTTGAGATGGGGAATCTAACAATAGGGGTCGCAGTTCAAGACGTATCTGGCGGTATATAGTGGCATGAAATGAAGGGAGAGGGGTGACGTCAAATATTAGCTACGCCTGTGGATGTAGACTCCGGTCGGTCTGCCAGTTGAGACGTGATATCTTTACTCGGATTTCCCGAAGCTTTTGTGGGAGTGTCAATCGAAAGATGACCGAAAGGGGAACTTTGATGATAATATTACTCTATATCCCTTCAGTTAGAACAAAAAACTTGTTGCTGTTTTGAGATTATTGGTCAGGTCACTTTCAGTATTTTTTTCTTCATGTTTTTATTACATTTTACATGGATTTATTTGCTCTCTCAAAATTCTCCTAAGAGAACTAAATATTCTACCTCGACTCAAGTGATCTACTTAGTCTCGTCTCAACATACTACATAGTACAAGCAATATCTATGCAGTATGTTTGCGCACAGACGTTCATAATGTATTGGACTCATTAAAGCAATAGCTTTAATATCTAGAATGTTTCTTTTAATTTGATTTATTTTGAAGTCCACTGTATGCACAGAAAGGCTAATCGGAACTTGACATACAATTTATCGAATTGCCTAGTATCGAACCCGGAATCCCTTGACGATGTTATCACTGCGCCGTCGGGAAGGTCCTATGTATCCTAAATGTAAGCCAGCACGTTGCACAGGTTTACAGATGCTACTAATGGATTAACTTTTGAAAATCCGAAGCTTAATATACGTATATAACCTATTAAAATGCTCTCGTGCACAATTTGTCACAGGTTATTAATTAACAATAGATAGTAGTCAAATTAACGTTAGTTGTCGGTCGGAACCGTAAATTATCGGAATTACATTTCCAGCAAGTTCGGTTTTAAAAGCATATGTAGAATTGCTCATCAATGACTAAGATTTCCGGTTTACAGGTACAGAAAGGTATTTTTTTATACATACGAGGTTTGTTCAAAAAGTATCCGACCTTAATTTTTTTGGCGTAAACAAATGTAGTAAGGGAGGCGTAGTTTGATGCACGTATGTAGGTGATCCTAATGCGATATTTTTTTTCTCCAGCCTTCAGAAGCAGTCGGTCGCCGGCAGACCGCCGATGAGTGAGGAGGTGTAATTGAGTGGCGTCGGAATTTCGATTTTGACAAAATGACTGAAAAACATGAACAACTTTACAGCATTAAATTTTGTGTCAAGCTTGTAGAATCCCAAGTGGAAACGATCCGCAAGATTTGACAGGTTTTTGGGGACGAAGCAATGGGCACCACACAGATAAAGGAGTGGTACAACCGCTTCAAAGATGGCGTCACAGTGGAGAGTGAAGACCGTTCTGGTAGGCCTTCATCATCCAGAAATGAGATCGTCCTTGACCAAGTGAGGACCCTGGTGATGCAAGATCGTCGAATCTTTCTCGTAGTT